>NW_019154090.1:12343212-13001948 GCF_002288905.1 Enhydra lutris kenyoni | reverse complement strand
ACACACACACACACACACACACACACACACACACACACACACACACACATTTTACTATTTTGATATACGTGCTGCCAAAGCGAGCACATTATTTTTAAGGTTATATTATTATGTGAAAATGAGGATTTGTTCATTAAATACTTCCTGGGAAAGCTGGGGAATGGGAAGGCTTGTGAATAAAAGAACATAAAAAATCTGACTACCTCTGTTACGTTTTATTTCTGATGATATGTGTATGTTGCTTCTAACGATTGAATTTGAAATTTGAAAGACTTTAAGAGAAAAAGATATGTTGCTGTTGCTAATGGTAAATGAGCAGCACATGGAAGAGCAGACTATTCATGCATTAAATATCTTGAGTAATTTGCAGTCCCCTCCAGGTTAGCCCCTACAGGTGTGGTAACTGTAGTAAACCCTGCTGTGATCCCAGCTACCATAATTGTTGGCCCTTGTGCTCGTGGTCACTCATTTAGATTCTGTGGCATATTAAAAAAATAATATTACTGGGTTCATAACTGATTAATACTTAGATTGGGACTGACACTAAGTATTGGAATGGAGCCTAGAGGTTAAGCTCCTGGGCACTTATTTCATCATTTAAAAAAAAAAAGTGCTTTAATGCATGTCTGTAATATTTTAGTGAAAATTTGTCTTCTTTCTTTGTAGGGAACAGAATGGGTATAGACAAAACACGAATCCTGTCGGACCAGGGATTAGACCTCCAGTAGCTGGATGCAATAGTTCCGTAGGCGGCATGAGCATGTCGCCAAACCAAGGTTTACAGATGCTGAGCAACAGGACCTATGGCTTGGCTGACCCCAGCACCATAGGGCCAATGAGTGGGGCTAGGTATGGGCCCTCCAATCCCATAGCTTCAATGAACCCTGGGGCAGGCATGCAGTCACCATCTTCCTACCAGAACAGCAACTATGGTCTCAACATGAGTAGCCCCCCACATGGGAGCCCTGGCCTTGGTTCCAACCAGCAGAACATCATGATATCTCCTCGTAACCGTGGGAGTCCCAAGATGGCCTCACACCAGTTTTCTCCTGTTGCAGGTACTGTTGTTGGCATTTCCTTTTCTTTATTTTTTTCTTCCTCAGTAGTTCTTCTCTTCTTCTGTTACAATCCTTGTAAAGTTAGTTCATTTTAAGGTTAACCTTTAGAGAGTTCAGTGGTATTTTGTTATAGCATCCAATAGTCTAATTCTTTCCTTTATTTCTCTCCCAATCCAGGTGTGCACTCTCCCATGGGATCTTCTGGTAATACTGGGAACCACAGCTTTTCTAGCAGCTCTCTGAGTGCTCTGCAAGCTATCAGTGAGGGAGTGGGGACTTCTCTTTTATCCACTCTGTCTTCACCAGGCCCCAAATTGGATCACTCTCCCAATATGAATATGAGCCAGCCAAATAAAGTGAACAGTCAGGATTCTAAGAGTCCCCTGGGCTTGTATTGTGACCAGAATCCAGTGGAGAGTTCAATGTGTCAGTCAAATAGCAGGGATCACCTCAGTGACAAAGACAGTAAGGAGAGCACTGTCGAAGGGTCAGAGAATCAGAGGGGTCCTTTGGAAAGCAAAGGTCATAAAAAATTACTGCAATTACTTACCTGTTCTTCTGATGACCGGGGCCATTCCTCCTTGACCAACTCCCCCTTGGATTCAAGTTGTAAAGACTCTTCCATTAATGTCACCAGCCCCTCTGGGGTCTCTTCCTCAACCTCTGGAGGAGTGTCCTCCACATCGAATATGCATGGGTCCCTGCTGCAGGAGAAGCACCGGATTCTGCACAAGTTGTTGCAGGATGGGAATTCACCCGCGGATGTGGCCAAGATCACCGCAGAGGCCACTGGGAAGGACACCAGTAGTACGGCGTCCTGCGTGGAAGGGAGTGTCAAGCAGGAGCAACTGAGTCCTAAGAAGAAGGAAAGTAACGCACTTCTTAGATACCTGCTGGACAGGGATGATCCTAGTGACACACTCTCCAAGGAACTGCAGCCCAAAGTGGAAGGAGTGGACGGTAAACTGAGTCAGTGCAGCAGCTCCGCCATCCCGAGCTCGAGTCAAGAGAAGGACTCTAAAATTAAGACAGAAACAAATGAAGAGGTAACTTGTTCTTTCTCTCTTTCAGCTCAGTCATTGTGTTTCATCATTGCATTTCTGTGTTGGAAAGACCATGTGTTACATGCAGAATCTTGTCTTCTGTTTTAGGTTTATGTAATGGCATTTACTCTTGAGCTGTCATTTCTTTATAATATTTTGGGAATCTGTAAGGTGTATTATGATGGAGTTTGGAAATACGAGATGTGTGTGTTTTAAAACGTGACTCTGACTAGAACCAGTTGGTAGCCAGTTTGAAAATTTTCATGGAGGTTTTTATTGTCGGAATGAGCATCTTGGGTCTTTTAAAGGGGTAGTAGAAAGAAACAGGGAAAAAACCTGTATTAAGTAACAGAATTTGATTTGTGCCTACAGTCAAGTTTCCTTCTGTATGTGATCTCATTCTGTATAAGGGTTTCCCAAACTCTGCTTGAGGAACACTCTCCCAGGAGACCTCATTATATGTCTGAGAAAATTAGTCTTGGGGAGGTCTTACTGTTAGGATATCTGTTTGATTTTGTTTAACCTAGTGCTCTCCAAATTTGTGGACCAAGACTCCTTTTTGAACCACGCCTGCAAATCTCTCATTGAACGTCTGCTTGTTGCCTTTATTATTACTTACACTTGTTTTCCAAAGGTAGGTGTAGAGGCAGACGACTTTGTCAGCTAATGATCCTGAGTAACATTAACTGGAAAATATTTTACAGTTTGAGAATTAAAGTTCTAGTGCAGATTTAAAAAATGCCCCTTCAAAAGCACTTCCAAACCCAGAGAATTTATTTCAGTATGCTGATCTATAAGTTTCAAGGAAGAAAATTTGGGGTAAGGGTCTTAAGAAGCCAGACTTTAAGTTGGGTATTATCACTTTAGGTTAACTATTGTATTTTACTTATTCCCATTTAATTTGTGTTCTTCTGATGAATAGGTTTATACCTATGTATATCTAGTAATGTTAATTAAAAAGATATAAAAATTAACACTGGTTAATTTCTCCCCCCCCAGGGATCTGGAGACTTGGATAATCTAGATGCTATTCTTGGTGATCTGACTAGTTCTGACTTTTATAATAATTCCATATCCACAAATGGTAGTAATCTGGGAACCAAGCAACAGATGTTTCAAGGAACTAATTCTCTGGGTAAGAAAGAACTAGGTTTTATTCTTGCTGCCTTTTAAAAGTTTCTGCACCACCCCAGTGTTTATAGCAGCAAAGTCCAGAAGAGCCAAACTATGGAAAGAGCCTGGATGTCCATCAACATCCAGGAGAAGAATGGATAAAGAAGATGTGGTATATATATCTACAGTGGAATATTATGCAGCTGTAAACCCCCCCCCCCACCCCCCACAGTCCTGCCATTTGCAATGACGTGGACGGAACTAGAGGGTATTATGCTAAGAGAAATAAGTCAGTCTAAGAGGGACAGTTACCATATGATCTCACTGATTTGAGGAATTTGAGAAATAAGACAGAGAGGATCATAGGGGAAGGGAGGGGAAAAAAATGAAACAAGGTGAAACCAGAGAGGGAGACAAAGCTTAAGAGACTCTTAATCTCAGGAAACAAACGGGGGGTTGCTGGAGTGGAGGGGATGGGAGGGATGGGGTGGCGGGGTGATGGATACTGGGGTGGGCATGTGCTATGGTGAGTGCTATGCATTGTGTAAGACTGATGAATCACAGACCTGAACCTCTGAGACAAATAATACATTGTATGTTAATAAAAAAAAGTTTCTGTACCTTTGTACATGCAGTTACCCCTTGAACAACACTGGTTTGGATTGCATGTGTTCAGTTGCACACACGGATCTTTTCAGTACATGCAGTATTGTAAATGTATTTTCTCACAATCAAAGCCCAGACAAAACGCAGTGCTTGAACTTGCAACCCTTGAGATAAGACCTGAGCTGAGATCAAGAGTTAGACACTTAACCGGCTGGGTCACCTAGGCACCCCTCTCATGATTTTCTTGATTTCTCTAGTTTATTTTAAGAATATAGTATAAGGGGTGCCTGGGTGGCTCAGTCGGTTAAGGCGCTGCCTTGGGCTCAGATCATGATCCCAGGGTCCTGGGATCAAGTTCCACATCGGGCTCCTTGCTCTGTGGGGAGCCTGCTTCTCTCTCCAGCTCTGCCTGCTTGTGCGCATGCGCTCGCTCGCTCTCTTTCTCTCTGACAAATCTTAAAAAAAGAATATAGCATATTATATATGTAATATACAAAATATGTGTCAATTGACTTACTGATAATATTTTGGTCAGAGTAGGGTATTAGTAGTTAGGTTTTTGGGGTCAGTAGTTATATGGATTTTTGGCTCTGTTGGGAGCTCAGTGCTCCTAACCCTGTGGTGTTCAAGGGTCAGCTGTACTCTTGTAATAAGATGGAAATCTAATTAACATTTTTAACTTCAAAATACATATTGTGCCTCTCAGGTTTTTGTTTTTTTTTTTAATAATTCATAGTGCGTATGTTCTAAAAAGTTCCTTGGACATTTTCCTGTTCTTAAAATTTGCTATTTCTAACTAATACACTAGTAATCATGGAACATTCTAGGAAATGTTCGTCTTTGGTTGCTCCAGTTGAGTAGTAGCTACCAGAGCATATAGTTTTATTTGGCACAGAGACTTGAATTAAAAAGCAGCTAAAACTTGTAATCGAAACCTTTCCTGTGACACTTGTGGAACTTTGTCATTTAGTTGTGAGACTTTTCTTCTTTTAGTGTTGGCCGATTGTCCTCCAGCCTCTCTTCCGCAGCTGTGTGGTTTCCTCACTTACCAGTTTAAGAAGGGTGTAGTACATGTACTGATGGAACAAGAGAAATTCACAGTTATCAGGAATGGTAGTTACTCATTTTCACTGGCACTGTTTCCTAAACTGAAGTGGGTAGTCCACAGTCAGTCAGCTAGGCTGGAGAAAGAAAAATGTTAGGGGGAGATTTCACATTTCATTCTTTGTTTGATTAGAAGGCAACTTGTCTAGTTACATTTAATTAAAAAAATTTAACAATTAAAAAATTTTAAACAATTTAAATCAACTGACGTAAGTACATATAGGGAAGAACCTCTAGGAGTTTGAACGTTGATAACTTCTTCAATATTAAGTGAAGCAGAATACTAATGACCACGGCAGGCTATGGAACAGTGCCCAGTACATCAGCCAACACTAGGACTCTGTTTCTACTGTATTCCATATTGGAATATGAGGCTTTTTTTTTTCTTCCTTCTCCTTTTTTTTTCCTTCTATACTTACTGTTTATTTTAGTAAGAAAGAGTTATTGTGTGGTTGGTATTGGTATTCATGTGTTGTGCTTGATTACTTATGTACTGAATCATCAGAGAATTTTTATGTATTGTGCATCTGTGTTTCAACAGGTTTGAGGAGTCCACAGTCCGTGCAGGCCATTCGTCCCCCATATAACCGAGCAGTGTCTCTAGATAGCCCTGTTTCTGTTGGATCAAGTCCTCCAGTAAAGAATATTGGTGCTTTCCCCATGTTACCAAAGCAGCCCATGTTGGGTGGGAATCCAAGAATGATGGATAGTCAGGAAAATTATGGCTCAACTATGGGTATGTCATTTCTAACCAGTACTTATGGATAAAATTTTCTTTTTAAATTTAAAACACTTAACGCCATTTAAGTAATTGGGATTAAATAATAGGTTTTTGAATAACAGTAGCATAATATTTCTGTCATGAGTTTCCTTAATTTATTCTACATCTTGGTTATTTTAAACTCTCAAGGAAGCTACTTGAATATGTGGCAATAGTTGCCTATCAAAAATGTCTTGAAAAATCAATGTCTTAATAGTTGGCCAGCCCTATTCTTAGGATGACCGCACTTTTTTGGTCAAGGTTGTGTGTAATGACTGTACTTACATAAGAAGGATTTTAGTATAGTATGGGAAAGACGTAATCATTTCTGCCTGTTGCAGGTGGACCAAACAGAAATGTGACTGTGAATCAGACTCCTTCCTCAGGAGACTGGGGCCTACCAAACTCAAAGGCCAGTAGAATGGAACATATGAGTGCAAACTCCATGGGAAGACCCGGAGCAGATTATAATGCTTCTTTACCCAGACCTGCAGTGGGTGGCTCGATGCCCACCTTGCCTCTGCGGGCCAATAGCATCCCAGGGGCGAGACCAGGGTTACAGCAGCAGCAGCAGCAGCAGCAGCAGCAGCAGCAGCAGCAGCAGCAACAGCAGATGCTTCAAATGCGTAAGCATCCCCTTCATAAAAAAGAAAACCAGATGATTTAGGGTAATATTTGCTATTGCCTTCTTTGAAAATGTATTCCCTCTTTTTTTTCCACCAGGGCCTGGTGAGATTCCCATGGGAATGGGGGTCAGTCCATATGCCCAGGCAGCACCATCTAACCAACCGGGTTCCTGGCCAGATGGCATGTTGTCCATGGAACAGGGTCCTCATGGGACTCAAAATAGGTGGGGCTTTGTTATGTGACTCTGTTGAAAATGTTAGCATAGGATTATCTAGAAAAAGGTCAGAACACAGGAGCAAACCTAAAAGAGAATGAAGATAACTCACTGATTGAGGTACTTGCCTGCCATCTGGGCATTTCTTGTCTGACTGTAAAAATTGAGGTGAGGGGGCGCCTGGGTGGCTCAGTGGGTTAAAGCCTCTGCCTTCAGCTCGGGTCATGATGACAGGTCCTGGGATCGAGCCTCACATTGGGCTCTCTGCTCAGCAGGAAGCCTGCTTCCCCCCACCCCCTCTCTGCCTGCCTCTGCCTGCCTCTGCCTGCCTCTGCCTACTTGTGATCTCTGTCTGTCAAATAAATAAACAAAATCTTAAAAAAAAAAAAAAAAATCAAGGTGAGGCAGCAAGCCAGTGAGGGAGGACACCACTTTATTGTTTAGCTGTCGGGACCGGTGAGTGGTAGGACCGGTGAGTGGTCAAACCGGTGAGGATAAATTACCACCAGTTTGAGAAGATAAATGGTATTCAGAGGGTGAGCCTCAGTTTTCTGGCAGATTAATTTTTAAGGATTTGATAATTCTTTTCTAAGATTATTTAAAACATTTCAGGGATGATGGTGAAAGCAAACTGTAGCACTCTTCTTGTGAAAGAAAGATGTGGATTATGTCTATTTCATTTTTATTTAGCTTGATCACTAACTCATTTGCATGAAAGAAGCCACCTGTCAATTTCAAGTCTAACTTGAATTCTATAATAGATTAAGCAAAGAAAAAAATGAATTGATCTATTGAGTAGACAGTGGTATAGCTATGTGAGTTTATTAGTTTGAGTGCTTCTCTGTGGAGAACAGATAGTCTCATTATGGAATTTTTTCTGAGGGAGAATGAGTATCTAGTTCCATGTCCTTCTAATATGTTGGAGGACTGTGGGACCTTACTGTGGGTGTATGGCGTTTGTATTACACTTGACACATGAGCTCAGTGGGCCAAGGACAACAAAAAGTTATTTTGGCAGGTCCCAGGCTCAGTTTTCTGATAGTTCAACGTGTGTGTGTGTGTGTGTGTGTGTGTGTGTAAGAGCCAACATTGACATTGATTGCAAATCTCTTTTAGGCCACTTCTTAGGAATTCCCTGGATGATCTCCTTGGGCCACCTTCTAACCTAGAAGGTCAGAATGATGAAAGAGCATTGTTGGACCAGCTGCACACTCTCTTGAGCAACACAGATGCCACAGGCTTGGAAGAAATTGACAGAGCTCTGGGCATTCCTGAACTTGTAAATCAAGTAGGTGGCATTAGCACGGAAATGGAATTGTGTATGTGCACACTTGAAAACGTACGTGTGTGTGCATATCCATGAAGCCATGCCCATGAACGCCTGTCTGTGTATCTTTCCTATTACTTGAGTTACATCACTGCATTCATGGAGCCCGTTATTACATTTACAAATCATACTGCCAGCAACCTACTGTTTTGTAGGCAGCTGTAGAAATGATCCAATAATACTTTTTTGTAGTTTTAAAAATGCTGCTTTTTACATATGTTAGTTGAATCCTCATTTCTGTAATTAACTATTTTTACTGCCTGGCCAGGCACTGTGTACTCTGAGGATACAAGCTTTTTTTGTGTCAAACGAAATTGCTTTACAGTAGTGAATATGAACATCCCAACAATAGCATCTCTCATTCCCAGTTACCTGTGCAGCCTTATGAAAATCTGTCATTCACAGACCTGTGTTTTGAAACAGATACATTTCGTAGTGGCTGTTCTCATTTGAAGAACTGTGTGTGGGGCAGTGTATAGATCTGCGTACTCAGTGATAATTAGACAAGATTTTCAGGGGGTTACACAAAGGATCATACTCCTCTGTGGCAAACACTGTCACAGAAGTTCGTAAAGGGTGGGTGGGAAATGTAGAGCAGTGATGTTGTACGTCTCTAGTGATACCATTTTCATGCCCATGGCGCTGGAGAACGCGTCTCACCTGGCTGAGGGTGGATGTGAGGGCTACACAGAGACTAAGGAGCTTGAACTGCCCTTTACAATTATATTTAAGCTGGAAAGAGCTTTCTCTGTTCTAATGATAAAATAGTTAATGGTCATTATGTAAAATCTGACAGTGACAAAAAAATACATATTAAAAAAAAAGTTAAAAATCTTCTGTAATCTTGGCACAATGAATCATTAGTAACTTTTGAGTGGATATTTAAAAAAGGGGGGGCAGACTTTAAAAACACTTTGGTAACCTGTTTTACTTAGGGAAGTCATCCTCAGTCATCTTTTTACAATTTTTATTTAATTTTTTTTTTTCCATTTTTTAAAGTAATCTCTATGCTCAGCATTGGGCTCCAATTCACAAACCCAAGATCAAGAGCCACAGATTCTACCAACTGGGCCAGCCAGGTGCCCATCTATCATCTTTTTTTTATTTACTATATACATCTTTAATTTTAATAGTCATATAGTATCTGTTCTATTGAACACAGTTTATTTAACCAGTGCTCTACTTTTTTTTTTTTTAAGATTTATTTATTTATTTATTTGACAGAGAGATTACAAGTAGGCAGAGGGGCAGGCAGAGAAGCAAGCAGAGAGAGGGGCGAAGCAGGCTCCCTGCTGAGCAGAGAGCCCGATGCGGGGCTCGATCCCAGGACCCTGAGATCATGACCTAAGCTGAAGGCAGAGGCTTAACCCACTGAGCCACCCAGGTGTCCCACCAGTGCTCTACTGATGAAAATTTAAGTTGGTTCTAAATAATTATTATAAACAGTTCTATGAATTATTCCCATCTTGTTGCCTTAGTTTTTCTTACCTATAGTCCGAGAGAAAGGTTAATGGTTAGAGAGCGTGCATGTTTTAGAGGTTTTGCAGGTTGTTTTCCTGCTTTGCCATGCAGAGGCTGAGGGTTGGAGTTCCTTACCCTCACAAACACTGTGCTGTGGCCCAGGTAGATGAAAGACACTGTGTGGATGAGCAAGTGATGAAACAAATACCGAGCATGATTATTCTTTTAAATCTTTTCCAATCTGATTGGCAACAAAGATGCTTTTATTTTTATTTTTTTAATGATTTATATGTAAGCAATCTCTTATAGCCAGTGTGGGGCTCGAACTCACAACCCCAAGACGAAGAGTCATGTGCTCTTCTGATTGAGCCAGCCAGGTGTCCAGAGATGCTTGTGTGTATTTTTCTTTTCCCCCAAGAGGGAGAGAGAAGGAGGGTGGGAGGAGCAAAGGAGAGGGAGAGAGAATATTAAGCAGGCTCCACGCCTACAGAGCCCAATGTGGGGCTTGATCTCATGACCCTGAGCTCATGACCTGAGCCGAAATCCAGAGTCAGAGGCTTAACTGACTGAGCTGCCCAGGTGCCCAGAGATGCCTGTTTTAAATTGTATTTTGTTGATTTGCAAGATTGACCATACTTATGTGTTTTGGTCATTTATGTGTGTTTTTAAAATAGTTTTCTGGTGGGGTTTTTGTTTATCTGCAACAGTACTTTATGTAAGTTTATGTATTGACTTGTTGATTCTTTCATTTAACAAATACTTGTCTTCTGTATCCCAGTTAGTCTTTTTTTAGAAGCTGAGGGGCAATAGTGAACAAATTAGTTCATTGTTGTTTGTAAGCTTACACTGCCCCGAGCAGACACACATCAGGCAAAGAGCCACCTGGCTGGAGGCAGACATGGTGTGGTGGAGATCAACAGGAAGGGCCTGTGTCATTAAAGGACCTTTTCTTAGGGTGGGGCGGGGGTCGTCAGCATTTTTCTCTGATTCTCTAAATTATTTTCTCTAAAATAATTTCTTCTGTCCGAGCTGCGATTTGAAGGCTCTTTACTTGTCTAATATATTTGAATAGTTTTCCCAGTTTCTTTTAGTGGGGGCTTGTTGTAGTCTTATTCTTTAGTTTAAAAATGTTTGTGTTTTCAAGTCTAGGATGATGAGACAAAGAATTACTGGTGACTGGGGTGAGTCGTGAGGAAGCTTTTTGGTGGGAGATGACATGTAAGCTGACATTTGAAGGGTGAGATGGAGTCAGCATGGCAAACAGCTAGGGGAAGAATGTTCCAGAAGAGGTACGGCTAACTCAAAGGCCTCAGGTGGGAAGGGCGTGGAGGTTCTACCAAGTGACTGAAAATCTTTGAGAACCCCTGGGGCAAATAATACCTTCTATGTTAATTTTTCTGTGAGATGATGTCGGTGAAGTAAACGGAAGCTGGTTCCACAAACTGTCCCTGGAGGCTGGAGTTTTTCTGCTATATTGGGAAGCCATGGAAGATTTTAAGCAGGGTAGTGATGAGACTTGCTTTCCTGTTTTGTTATAGTTAATTTTTATTTTTAGCCAAGTAACCTGTGTTTGTAACTGTAAAATTATACAAAAATACACTTTTTGAAGAATCACACACATTTGCCCCACTCAGACAGTGAGACTTAACTGTTTCGGGAACATTTCTAAGGGCTGTGTGTATGTGGCTGTTCTTCATCAGCTTCCGTCTGCGTCTGTTGATTTCCTGGTGCAGTAGCTGACCGTGCATTCATAGTCCCTTGTCTGAGAACCTTGGGGTCAGGTACACTCTGCAGTTTAGGAATTTTTGGATTTAGGAGGGTGAAACGGTGCGTGTATGCCATTTATTCTGTGATACCCCTGGTGGAGTTTTGAGCAATCCTGTCGCTTTACGCAGTAGCCTATCCTCAAACATGCTAATACTCTGAGAGCCAAGTATATAAATAGTCACACTGAGTGGATGTGTAGAGATACTGCTGCATAAAAGCTCAGGTCAGGTTTTGCTATTAAATGCATTTAGGGCTGATGAAAAGTTGTGTTGCCTTTTTTAGAACTTTTTTGGATTTTTTTTTTTTTTTGAATTTCAGATAAAAAAAAATTGTGGATCTGTATTTATCTCCCCTTCCTCCAGTATGTACACTCATAGCCATACTCACTACATACGCAAGAGCGTGTGCTCTCTTTACCCCAGCATAATTATGGCTTTTGTTGTTAAAATAGGTGGTCAGTGATGTCATTATTTTGGCTCATTGCTGAATCAGGCATAATTTTGTGTAGGGTTTTTGGTTTTTGTTTGATTTTGAGTTAACTGCCTTTTTAAATTTGTTTTTTTACACATTTAATACTAATCCTCCCCTGATGCTCCATTGGAAATATAAAATTTCTCTTCAGTTTTTCTTCCCATGTGCAGACACATTAGGTAATTCCTCAGTTCCTACCTTCCCTCATGTGGTTCTCTGTTACTCTGTGTTATTCTGCCCTGAGAGGCAGGTCTAGACCCTCGTCTCTTTCGCATCTCCCAGCTCCCTGGTCCCAAGTGGCTTTCCGTCTTGCTTTATTCCTTTGTTTTCTTCAAACACAGTTTTTGTTAACTTCTCTGTCCTTACTGCCTGACATTAAATGTCTTGGGCCCTTGTATGTCTGAAAATATCTTTATTATATCTTTATTCCACCCCCTGTGTGTCTGGCTTTGTATTAAATTTTGGGTTGAAAATAATTTCCTCTCAGAATTTTGGAAGAATTGTTCCACAGCTTTTTGGCACCCGGTGTTGCCGTGTCCTCCTTCCTATTCCAGTCTGAGTCCTGCTCTTCCATGTGTGACCCATTGATCGTCTCTGGAATTATTTGGGAACTTTTTCCCTGTGAAGTTGCATAAAACCGCATCATGGTGTGGGTCTTGTCTCTCTCATTCTGCTGTATGTCAGATGCATAGAGACTCCTCTTGGTTTGCGGTCATTTTAGTGTATCCTGTCTCTTCTCTCTCTCTTTTTAAAAAAATTAACATAGAAGGTATTATTTGCCCCAGGGGTTCATCAGTCTTATACAATCACAGCACTCATATAGCACATGCCCTCCCCAGTGTTCATCTCCACACCCTCCCCGCACCCCGACCTCTAGCAACCCTCAGTTTGTTTCCTTAGATGAAGAGTCTCTTATGGTTTGTCTTCCTCTCTGGTTTCATCTTGTTTTATTTTTCCCTCCCTTACCCTATGGTCCTCTGTCTTGTTTCTTAGATTCCTCATATCAGTAAGATCATATGATACTTGTCTTTCTCTGATTGCATTATTTTGCTTAGCATAATACCCTCTTTCTTTTTTTTTTTTGAAATTTTTTCTAAAGATTTTATTTATTTAACAGAGAGAGAGAGAGAGAGAGAGAGAGAGAGACCGCATACAAGCAGGGGGAATAGCAGGCAGAGCAGGCAGAGGGAGAAACAGGCTTCTCACTGAACGAGGAGCCCAATGTGGGACTCGATCCCAGGACCCTAGGATCATGACCTGAGCTGAAGGCAGCTGCTTAACTGACTGAACCACCAAGGCGTCCCTCTTCTCTTTTCTTTTTAATTAGTGAGTTTTAATTGCATTTATTGGTAATAGAACTGAATATTTTTTCTTTTTAAAAAATTTTTTTAGGGTTGAATATTTCTAAAGCTTATCAGACATGTCATTTGGTATCATTTCTCTAATCATTTTATCTCTTCTGTATTTTCTTATCTCTTTGGGGTGTCTATTGACATGTTGGGTATTAAACTGAGTCTGTGTTTTTTAATATCTATTTTCCTTATTTCTAAGTTACTTTTTATTTGTTTGTGTCCCTTTCATGTTGGAAGCTTTCACCATCACATATCTTGCCATCCTTGGCTATCTTTTTATGTTTAAGTGTGATGTATTAGAAAGAGTCAGTCTTCACTGAAAGTGTTTGGTGGGGGGCTGGCCTTTTTACTTCAGGACTCCCCAAATTGCAACATGTAGAGCTGTTACCACCTCCTCTTCTACTAACTGTTTTCCTTGCCTGGGAACTTTTAATTGCCTGGTTGCATAATGGGAGTGGCACTGGGCAGGCAAGTTGATCCCATAGTGTTAAGATATAAAATTATAAAATACAAGAATTTTACTAGGAATTATAAATAAGATGTCCTGTTTTCAGCTTCTCCCTGCTCTTATCCTCTGCTCTGCTTGGTGTCCCAGAATTGAGGTAGCTGAGGAAGTAGATAAAAGGGATAGCTACATGGCTGTGTGGAATTGGGGAGCAAGTTAGGGACTGGGAAGTAGCTTCTACCCTGCATTCTACTCCGATTCCTAACCAGCTGCATTTAAGCACTTTGCCAGACCCTCTACATCCCCAGTGGAATCTGTCATTGGGTCCGTGGGAAACACTTGCTCAGGTCTTATGTGTATTTTCCTCTACAGGCACATGGGTCTCAGCTTCTCTACGTTCTTGAGTTGGTTATTCCTCTCTTTTTCTGTCTTGCAAATGCTCGTTGAAATACCTTGTTGCGGGCACCTGGGTGGCTCAGTTGGTTACGGGACTGCCTTTGGCTCAGGTCATGATCCTAGGGTCCTGGGATTGAGCTCTGCATTGGGCTCCCTGCTCAGTGGGGAGCCTGCTTCTCCCTCCTGCATTCCCCTTGCTTATACTTCCTGTCTGTCTGTCTCTCTGTCAAATAAATAAAATCTTTTAAAGAAAATACCTTGTTGCCTTTCTTATTCTCATTGTTTTGTGGATAGATACTACCTTTTAAATTTTTGCTATTATTTTAGTAGAGTTAGCAAGAGAAAGGAGGTAAACATGTATGATTAATCCATGTTTAACTTACAGTATGATTTTCTTTATAGAAAGAGATTTCAGATTCCTGTCTGGAGAAGGGAATTGGAATGATGGGACAGAACAGATGCATAGAACCAGTTATTATAAGAATCCAAGAAAGTGTCTTGGAGAGGGTCACAGCAGTGGAATGGAAGAAGGGAAGGCTGTGCGATATGTCATATGGAAGAAAAACTGACAGGACTCAGTGGACCACGTGTGCATGTGTGCACACACACATGCACGCATGCTTGGAAAGGGAGAATGTGAGGAATCCAGATTGCTGGCTTTAGCTCTGGGCACATGGTGTTGCCATGTTGCCAGGAGGGAGGATTGGAGGAGAATCAGAGTGTTTTGGGGGAGGGGCTGTTGGAATCACGACTTGTGTTTTCTACACGTGAAGTCTGAGAGGCCGGGGACGTCCAGGTGAAGTTGTTAAGCAGGCGTTGGCATACGCAGAGTCAGAATTCCGAGACACTTGAGCTGGAGACGAGTTCGGCCGTTGTTGCTGGTAGATGAGATGACTCATCTATACTACATGACTCATCTCACTACATAGAAAATGTAGTGAGAGAGAAGAAGGTGGCCTAGAACTGAACCCTGGTAAACGCTTATCATGCCTCTGAGGGAGAGGTCAGAGAGGTGAGGAAATCGAGAGTGGGGTCACGGTCAGAGTGAGGTGAAGTGTGTATTGGGACGAGACTGTGGCCTGCATACTTGGCAGTCCACGCTCCCTGCCCGTGGATAGGCAGGTAAAGGTGAGCGCAGTAGCCGGCAGGCCTTTCTTGTCTCAGTGTGGCAGGCTCTCCCCTTCCTCAGAATCTTTGTTCTCACTGTTGTTCTGTCACTTCTTGGACTTTATTGTGTACGTACCCTTTGCATGTAGACAAGTGATGGCAGGCACACAGCAGGCACCTGATAAATACTTGTGATGAATGGGTTTCTTAACAGTCCCTCCAGCCATACAAATGGTAGTGGATGGCCACCTTCAGGTTTTGTTTGTGCAACTTAGTAGTACGCTTTGAGGGATATGAATTTATGTTGATTTCCTTAGTCCCTACCAGAATCACCTCTAGTCACCATCAGAATATTCCTGTACTAATTATAAGAGAATTAATTGATCACAATTTTAATTCTTTTTTTATACTTGGCTTTGAAGGTCTGTGTTGGTATAGAAATCTGGTGTGGAACAAATAGCATTTCTCCAGGTACTCTTGTCTGTGCGAGACTCTGTGCTAGGCACTAGGACACCCTTGTGGAAACGGGTCGTGGTCTGTGCTCTCATGGAACTTCGGACAGTAAACTTGATTTTGCTTTTGGAATTCTGCGGCATCCTTGTTTACATATATTGCCTTTATTTTTTTACCTTTCTTGGAGCATTTGATTTCTGTTGCTTTCTACACATACTTTACTGTTCATTTATGTGTTTGATGTTGAAGGGACAAGCTTTGGAGTCCAAACAGGATGCTTTCCAGGGCCAGGAAGCGGCAGTAATGATGGATCAGAAGGCGGCATTATATGGGCAGACGTATCCGGCCCAGGGGCCTCCAATGCAAGGAGGCTTTAATCTTCAGGGACAATCACCATCTTTTAACTCCATGATGAATCCGATGAACCAGCAAGGCAATTTTCCTCTCCAAGGAATGCACCCGAGGGCCAACATCATGAGGCCCCGGACCAGCACCCCCAAGCAGCTCCGAATGCAGCTTCAGCAGCGGCTGCAAGGCCAGCAGGTGAGCAGCCCGAGCTGCCTCAGCCAGACTCGCCCTCCCTCTGGCCGTGACCCCCCTCCGGCCGTGCCCCGGCTGTGTGGTCAGGCTTTGCTCTTCAGGGCTCTTGCCACTGGCTCTCTAGCCTTTGTCAGCTCACACTTTTGTTGGGACTTTTGTGTAACATTTTGTTGGTACAGGTGCTTCCTTCTGAGGGAGTGGTCCTGCTGGAATTGGTCAGGTCCTCCTTACCTTTTGATAGGATTATTCTGTCGTACAGGTTAGAAAGTGAACAGTGTCAGAGGAGATGGCCCTTGGGGGAGGAAAGTATTTCTTGATGGCTTAGAGGTAGATGATTTCTATTTTTAAAAAAGTCCTTAATATTAATACCAGATACTTAAACCTTATTGACTTGAACATTCTTTTTATGGAACCTCTGCTTTCTAGATGTTTTAAAAAGCTTGAGCTTTCTTAATATTCGAAGCTAAGAGCTCTCTTTTTTTATTTCCTTAATCCCCAACATATCTTTTAAAATTTAACTATTTTTACATTGTTTATGTCTTGGGTATGCTGAGTTATTAAATGTGGCGGAACTGAACCGTGTAAGCTGATGAGTGAGTGAGCATCAGGTCGAGTGAGCCAGAGACTTCTCAGGTATTAATATGACGAAAAGTCAGTGTCGGTTCTCTGGAAAGCTGTGTTACCACATTCATGGTGTCATTTTACTTTTTACCACTTCTTTCCACTGAAGTCACTTAGGAAAAGCTAACTGAGGAGGTGGTTTATTTAGTGTTGGTCTGAGCAAGTTAAAGCTATTTCCCTAGTGGCCTAAATAATCCCAGAGAAAATATGACTTTATGAATCCTTTGAGTTTCTGTTGAAGATACTCTGTAAGCTGCAGATTTGTATTTTAACTTTTCCTCCTGATGCCAGACAACAAAGCTTCATATGTTTGCCAAGGCCTTTTCAGCCTGAACTTTTTTTTTTTTTTTTTTTTTTTTTTTAAAGATTCCACTTATTTACTTGTTTTTTTTTAAAAGTAACTTCTGTACCCATTTTGGGGCTTGAACTCACAGCCTTCAGATCAAGAGCTGCACAATCCCGCGAAGTGTGGAAGTGTACTGGTTTAGTGTAGATGTGACTTAACCAGGTTAACGTGTTGGAAGTACCATCAGGACCTTCCTGGGTGGTGTTGAGGATTTGGAAAGCTGTTCGGGGCTCACTGATGTGCTCCACGTGTATCCTAACCAAACTGTCTCTTCCCAGTTTTTGAATCAGAGCCGTCAGGCGCTAGAGATGAAAATGGACAGCCCTGCTGCTGGGAGTGCTGCCGTGATGAGGCCCATGATGCAGCCCCAGGTCACCACCCAGGTGAGGAAAGTGAATCTGTCCATGGCCACTGCCATGGGCCCCGTGCAGGGCCTGATCCGTACTTGGCCCTCAGTAAATGTATGTTAAAACACACCAGTTCCCAGTTTCTTGTGTAAGAAACCAGTCGTGCTCTCATCACACTTCTCTTCCATTCTTCTCTCTTGTTGGTGATGAGGAATCAGGAGGGGAGGCGCTTTTATTAAAACCATGGATTCGTGTTTTTTAATTCCCTTTGTGATTATTTGTGGTGAAAATAGCTGACACTTTTTCAGGATTTAAAATAATAAATCTGTAAACTTTTCTTTGTTTCTGGGTTATGAAACCATACGCTCTTTGGGTAAAATACGAGATTATAAGAAGAAAAAAGTAAATGATACATAATGCAACTCTCAAGGACCGTCTCTGAGATGACTTGTTTCCCATAGTGGGAAGGATGATGCCTGAGTTCTCTGTACCTCCAGCACAAGTTGGAGACTGTACTAAGGTATTTTCTTGATGTGTGCGAGGCAGATGACCACACAGAAGTCCTTTAGTGTGGTTGGAAAGACTGTTGCTAATGATTGTAAAAAGCAACAGACAAAACAACCGACTGTGACAGGCCCAGTGTTTGCTGTCTTAGGCCTGCACGGAAGTACGTTGATAATCCGACGTCTTGAATAAGCTGAGCTAGGATGCCCTCCAGAAAGATAAAAGTTGCTTTTTTTGAAGGTGTTTTCTCCCAGCTGATAGGGCCCGAGTCAGTGTTTTGGTTCTGTGCTTTGACCATGTTACTTCCTGAACTTGCAGATAGCTGCTCCTGACTCTCCATCTCTTGTTTCAAAAGCTTTAAGAGACTCTACAGTCTACCTCTGGGGGTAGACTGCTGTTTATTTGAGTATAACCCCATTCTTTTGGGGGAATGCTCCCTTGTGCCTCCCCTCCTCTCACACTCTTATTGCTGTCCTTTTCCTTCTTGTGGTTTTATTTCATAGTTTCTGAAAAATTTATCTACATAGTCTACCCTTAAATGTTCTCTCACTTTAAGGAGTGTTTTCTGTGTGAAGGCTTGACAACTCGCCCAAATGGTTTCCAGGTCCC
Organism: Enhydra lutris kenyoni; assembly: GCF_002288905.1. Taxonomy (NCBI): domain Eukaryota; kingdom Metazoa; phylum Chordata; class Mammalia; order Carnivora; family Mustelidae; genus Enhydra; species Enhydra lutris. Next base: position 12,983,677 of record NW_019154090.1, on the reverse strand, counting down.
TGTTCTGTAGCCGGTCGTCCCCACCCAGCCACGATGCCGTGCTGAGAATCTACCATACTGAGAATGGTGCATTTTTCCTCTTGGAGGAAGAAAGGCATTGGGTGGTTTCTCTCCTACCTCCTGTATAGTGGTGGTCCTGTGTGTGTGGACTGGCCCGTTGCTGCTTTGTGTGTGTAACTGCGTTCTCTCTCGGGTATTAGCAGGGTTTTCTGAACGCCCAGATGGTGGCTCAGCGCAGCCGGGAGCTGCTGAGTCATCACTTCCGCCAGCAGCGGGTGGCCGTGATGATGCAGCCGCAGCCGCCGCCGCCGCCGCCGCCGCAGCCGCAGGCCTTCAGCCCGCCCCCGAACGTGACCGCCTCCCCCAGCATGGATGGGGTTTTGGCAGGGCCCGTGATGCCGCAGGCTCCTCCCCAGCAGTTTCCATATCCACCAAATTACGGTAAATTTGATGGCGAAAATGGCTTCCCCAGAGTAACATTACTAAGGATCTAAGATTCGGAGATATGTTGCATATTAAATACAAAATAGTATTTACTCCCTTTTGTTATTCACTAGAAAGATGGAATTAATTAAAAACAGCAGAACAAGGAATGGTGACTTTTGAGACTGACAAGGTGCAGTAAGAGGCCAGGCCAGGCCAGACCAGACCAGACGAACCCTAGAAGTCTTGCATCAAGAGTTTCGGTGTCACTGCGTGTTCATAGATGTGTTTAGATTTGCACTGAGGCAAGGTCGCCCGAGGCCTGTGAGGCACCTCCATTGGGAGGAGAGCAGGGAGGGTGGAAGAAGGGAGGACACTCAGAGTACTTCGATCAAGAGACGATGCTCGTTATCAGAATGGAGAAAAACTGATTGGTCTAAAAAAAACAAAACCCAAACATGTTTATGGGAGTGCACAGGTAATTGTCATTGTGGTAGATATGCTATCAGAGTTGAGCATTTTTTTCTCCCCCGGGTCTTGTTTTTTTAGCTCCCCACACCCTAATTTGGAAGAAAGACCACCAGGTCCCCCTCCCAACCCCAGACAAAGTATGTCCCAGTATAGTTGGACTCTACAGGCTCTGAATGCTTGCTCATGTCAGAGGAATGCCATGTGGGCTTTTGGGTTCCTTTCCTTGGTGACTTGGCTGTGTATTAATTACAATAATGTGTATTATCCCTTCAGGTCAGTCTTTGAGAGATTCCAGGAACACGGTGGGAGCGGGGGGCCAGGTGTCTTTTGGGGAGATGACATTTTAGGTATTCTCCTGCCACCTGGGGACAGAGGGACAGAGTGATGCCAGTAGCACGAGGTGGAGTCCTTTTTACACAAAACCTCCACGAAGTAGCAGCTCTTCGGTGGCTAGAAGGTCTGGTCCCAGCGGTAGCCCATTCCCCCAGTTGGCGCCTCAGTGCGAAGCAGGAGTAACTGGCAGGCAGCATCTTGTGGCACTTTCTGTCTTCCTCTGCCCTTAGAAGAGAACATGAAGTTTCTATAGGAAACGGATACCGCAGTTTCTTTCTCTTCCTTCTTTTTTAAAGGAATGGGACAGCAACCAGACCCGGCCTTCGGTCGAGTGTCTAGTCCTCCCAATGCAATGATGCCCTCGAGAATGGGTCCTTCCCAGAACCCCATGATGCAGCACCCTCAGACCGCGCCCCTGTATCAGTCCTCGGAAATAAAGGGCTGGCCGTCAGGAAACCTGGCCAGGAACAGGTGAGGAACAGGGACTTGAAAAGGCATTCATGTTCTGGGGCCCAAAAGTGTAAGAGAGTAACCTCTGCATGCTTTGGTCAAGCCTGTGTGGACTGAGAGCGCGAAAGGCCTGGGTTCCTACTAGGAGATGTGTTATTTGGCTCCTCCATTTTGAGACTCCTTCCTGCCCCACACGTGTCCACAGGCAGCTGTGGAACAGAGAAGGCAAGGCAGGCAGGGGGCCCTCTTCTCCCTTGTGTTCTCTGCTGAAGCGCAGCGACACTTGACAGAACCGTGGTGGTCTCTCTGTGCATGTCCAGTGTGACTCGAATGACCCAGGTCGTAATTTCCCACTTGGTTTACAGCTCCTTTCCCCAGCAGCAGTTCGCCCACCAGGGGAGCCCTGCGGCGTACAGTATGGTGCACATGAATGGCAGCAGTGGTCCCATGGGACAGATGAACATGAACTCCATGCCCATGGCCGGCATGCCCATGGGTCCTGATCAGGTATGGGGGTTGGTCTATCCTTTCCTTTTGTCAGAAAAATTTTCCTTATCTCTTGAGAGAGCCAAAGCCTCATCTGTAATCTAGAGGTCCTCAGCAGGTTTTCAACTTGGGGTGGGTGACCCAAAGCTAGAGTCACTGAAAAAACTTGAGGCTCTAAGGCATTGGGCCATCCCGGTACATTTGGTAATGTGGCATCTAAGGAATCTGAATCCGTCAGCCAGAGGCCCGTTGCAGGCGCTGTGGATTCTTCTGTGTTGTGCACAGCCTGTGTTTTCCTCATGTGTGTTCTGGTTGTTAACAGAAATACTGCTGACATCCTATACCAGGACCTCCAAGGAAGTCACTGTACAAATGACACTGCACTAAGATTCTCGGGAGTGAAGAATCCTCGCCTGCGCACTCAGCTCTGAGGAAAGACCCGGCTTCAGTCTCCGGGAAGGGTATTCCGAGCGATGTCATCTGAGCAGGACTGATCTGAAGCAGATGTGCGATGTCTACCTGTATTTCCCTCCTCCTGTGTATTGTGGAGTTCACGACACTTATCTTTGGCATTCTGCCTCTTAGGGATGGGGTTCTGGAGGGACGGGGTGTGACTGATCCTGAAACTCTGCCCGTACCCCTTCTTTCTGCCTGGTTGTCAGCGTGTTTCGCATCCGTGGGGGCGGGCTGGAAGACCTCGGAGAAGTCCAGAGAGGGGAGGAGGTCTGGTTTCTCTCGTGGCAGTACCCGACGGAGAACACAGTTGCCGAACTTCATGTGTTCTTGTCGTGACCAGATGGTTCTGTGTTCTCACCGGACTCTGTCCCGAGAAGTTGGCCTTTTCTCAATTCTTGTCTTTTAATGATTGTGTTGAGTTGCTCCAGCCCTGTTCTTGGTTGTCCTGGACCTTTCCCTGAGTAAGAAGAACTTCCTCTGTCTTTAATGTCCTGTAATACTTTACCTCTAGGAGATGTCCTTGATGTCACATGGCTTCGTGGAAGGGACAGCGAGATGACAGTATTTAGTTGCAGCAGTAGCAGCTTTTCCCATGCTAACGTGCGGCCGAGTGCACTTTATTTAAAAAGTAATGGATAAATGCAATATTCCTGAGGTCTTGAGGAATGGTAAACCACATTCCCGGTTTTTGTCTGAACTGATCCGTTGGGCAAGGACTATGGTTTTAGTTGTTGTTTGAAGTACTGGTGTCACCCTTTGCCTATATGGTAGAGCAATAATGCTTTTTGAAAATAAATTGCATAAAACCCAAGGCCAGGTACTGCATTCTGAATCAGAATTTCGCAGTGTTTCTGTGAATAGATTTTCTTTTGTAAATACGACCTTTAAGATATTGTATTATGTAAAATATGTATATACCTTTTTTGCAGGTCACAACAACTCATTTTTACAGAGTTTGTGAAGCTAAATATTTAACATTGTTGACTTCAGTAAGCTCAGTGTGGTGAGGCTACACAGAGAAGAGACACCCCCTGAATTTTGAGGCCTGGGGGAGGGGATGGCGATCTGCAAGCGCACCCCCCCGCCATGCTCCAGTGTTAGATGCCTCCCTCTTTTCGATCTCTTAAATGCTTTTTTTAAAAAGATAATTTGTTTAGATGTAGGCATTTTAAATTTGTCTTTTAAATTCCTCTACCAGAACTAAGCACTTTGTTAATTTTAGGGGAAAGAATAGATATGGAGAAATAAACTTTTAAAAAAAGATATCAAGAATTTTAAAAGATCAATTTGATTTAAAAGGAATCTTGGATTTTAAGCGGTCCATAAATTAAATAATAGCAGTTCACGATATTCTGCTTTTAAATCGAATATGTTGCCTCTTCATCCGCTGTAGGAGTGCTCTAAGGTTTTGGTTGCTAGGACCCAAATCCCACATTGAGATCTCGGGAGTAGACCCCTTGATGTGTGGCGTCTAGTGTCTGCTCGGCTGTCTTGTCACTTGGAAGCGGTGCGCTGCTGGTCCCTGAGAGCCGGAGTCGCGTCAGGGGGTTTCTCAGGGAGCTCATCCCCCAGGGCGGCCGGGTGTGCAGCTTCCCAGCTGTGGTCTGGCTGAGCGCGTGCCTTTGCGCTCCCTGCCACTGCCCCTTTCTGCTCTTGCCGGGCTTGGACACTCGTTCTGGTCCGTTGGGAATAGAGAAAAAATTTAATTCCTTTTATCTGGCTTACTTTATTAGCTTCAAATAGTTGAATGAAATTGGGTTTTCAAATATCCGTGAATTTCAAAGGTCTCTGGCTAGCTTTGGTATCAATTTCCTAGCAATAACCGAGAACCAGTTAATTTTTGTTTTATTTCATACATATTTAGCCAATTTTTCTAGGTGTTTCTGAAGGTAAGATCACTTAATTTCTTTGACTTAAGCATAAGTGAAACCCGTATTTCCAGAACCACCTCTGGAATAGATTTGGATTTGACACCCTCTCCCCCACTGCCTGGTTAAAAATAAATCTGAGATTGTAAATCCATCGACTTCCATCACAGTGGCCTGTACTTTTCAGATAACATACCCTCCTGTCTGGAGACAGAGACGTAGCTGAGTCAGTCTCTTGTCTTTTTAGTGTATCTGAACCTTTCCTGTTTAAGTCATGTGTGCGTGGGGAGAAAGAGAATGGTGCTCTTACCTTTCTTGACTTTTAAAAATTATAAACAAAAAACACAAAGTTTTGTGATTCTTTTCCTCAGTCCCAACTCCAGGCTAACTGGAAGGCAGCACCCCCTTTTATATGGAAGAAAAAAGGAGAAACTTTATTATAAGTTTTTATATTTTCTACTTGTTCATTTTATTGGTGCAAACTTAAGAATTTGATTTTCTTTTAATAGATGCCGTCTTTTGAGATAATTTGTTTTTACCTTTATTGCCCTTTTATCTTTTTTGGATACTTCTCTTTGTACTCCTGCTGCCTACCTCTCCCTACTCCCCAACCCCCACTTTTTTAAACCTTGGTATTTCATCTGCTTTTAGAATGTGTGATATTTCCAGTACCTACTTTTTTGCTGAATCCAAAGATATATAAATATAAATATATATATTTTATAAAGATCAAAATGATAATAGAGGAGATACATTTCTTCCTTTAAAAAGCAAATAGAAATTCATTGTTAATGTTCGTATTACGATGCCACTTTTCTAAATTGTGCATCTTGATGGAAAAGGTGTAAATATCAATCACCAGGACTGCTTAGTTAATTGGTATTTAATATCTAGGTGAGTTGGGGGTATGGGGAGGGGAGCATAGAACATACTTGGCTTGCGGTCCTTGAAAGGACTGCCAGGTAAGTTGTCCTTATGCCTCTCCGGTTCCATGAGTTTTGTTCACAAGCGGGGGCGTCCTAGGAGTAAAGCCTGTAGGACAGACAAAACCCCCTGCTTCGGAGGAGCAAGAGCTGCTTTTCAGCTCGAAGGCCAACTGTTTAATGAGCAAGGTGTTTTTTTCTTTCCTTCTTTCTCTGTCTTTCCAGTGTGTGGAATTTCGATGATGGCAATGTCATTCTGAGAGCAATATTTAAAATTCTCAGGAACTGACTTATAGTATTGAGAATGAATTCAGTTTCAGTCAAGTTTACATTAAATGTTTCTTCTAAAAATCTAAAATCATTCTTTACACTGCAAAGAACCCAGACCACATGGGATAACTTAGGAGATGGTTGAGTGGTAAGCTCTGACTGCATTGCAGATCATTTTGGATGTCATTGTAAATAAAGGTTTCTATTTAACATTGATGCCTAAGAGCTTGCTTGTTTCCTTCTTTTCCTTTAAAAAAAAATCCTGATTGGATTAAGGGTAAAGAGGTGGTTAAGGGATCCTGTTTCAAATAATCCTAACAGTGGAAAAGCAGAGAGCTGTTATGCTCGAAGGCGAGCACTTTGGGGGTCCTCTCCACTGTCGGCTCACTGAGAACCGTGGCAGGTTTGGGTGGTGGCCGGGCCCTCCTGTTCCTCCCTCCTGGCCTCTTGACCGCTGTGCTGGCCAGGCCAGGCTAGCGGCGCACAGAGAGGGGCCGGCTCATAGGGTGAATTGCTCTGCAGTCGATTAACATTTTTAAAATGCAGGTCCCTGAAGCTGGGGGGAAGGGGAGACTTACCTGCGAGGTTGCTGAAGTGTGGTGAGTTTTCATTAATTTATACTCCTCTATTCCCCCTTGGGAAAACCTAAGTGTCTCCTTCCAAAAAGGTGTTGACTGCTTTTTTAAAAAAACCAAGCACACCAAAGAACTCCCAAGAACGGCCTTTTACAAAATGTGAAAGGTTACCTCCCACCAACTGCCGGTCGTCGGCTGGGACTTCGAACGTCGCAGGACAGTACTTAGACTACAAAATTTCTTTACAAATACAATTTCGTTAAAACCTGGGACATACATACATGAACTTCATTTTCCTCAGTACTTTAAAAAACATCAGTTCTGGGACAGATGACAAAGGAATACGGGCGGGAACGGCGTCTGGGCAGGAACAGAAATGTCCACAAGCGCGAGGGGTTTTCTTTACACTGGCGCAGCGTTTATTGACACCACCGCTCCTGCAAACCGGGTCTCCGGTCAGATCCCCTACGACTCCCACGCCGCTACGCGCGGAGCCGCCTCTGTGCCGCGGAGTCGCCTCTTCGCAGACGGCCCGCCGCGGCCCCGCGCTGCCGACTCCCGGCCGAGCCCGCGTCGCTGCGCCGCTGTCCCAGCTCCTTCTTTGTGACGAACCGAAAGAAGAAGGGTCTGAAACGGGGGTGTTCTTCCCCTGGGATTTTTAAAAAAGTTCCAGTGCCTTACACCGTTGGGGGAAACTGCCAAGAAAATCTTCCTTTGTAAGCCTCTCCGCGAGGGTTAGTGGTGACTGAGAGGAAAACGCATTTTGTGCAGCTGGTGAGGTACCGTCCAAAGCAAAAGCAGGGGCAAAAATGGACTTCCCGGAGTCCCGCGACTCCCCACGGTCGTCTTCCAGAGCGTGCCATGTTGACGGAGAGCAGGTCCCGTGACTCAGGCCCCCCGCTAGGAGCGCGGGCCCGCCTGAAATCGTGCTCGGTCTTCCCGGTCGGGACGGTCAGATGGCGCTTCTGGTCTGGAGGCCGCCGCGCGCTCCCTAACCTTCCCAGCCTTCCCACAGCTGTCCCCTGCGGAACAAAGCAGACTCCTCTCAGGGCCCCGGAAGCGGCCCCCACGCGCCTCCGCGCTTTGCCCCGGGGGTGTGGCTGCCGGGAGGGAGGACCGCAGCGGCCGAGGAAGGGCCGGCTCCCAGCCAGCCGCCCGACCTCGTCTGCGGCTCGCACTCTGGCCGGCAGAGGTGGCACTGGGGATGTGACCCGGGAGGTGATGCGCTTTAATTCTGGGAGCGCCAAAGAACCGCCCGGCCGGCCGCAAAGCCACAGGAGGTTTGTGTGCACGCAAATAAGGGAGGGCAGAGACCGGAGGCCGCACGGGGCAGGGCACGGGGGGGGGGGGGGTCTGTTTGCCCGGGTGGTAACCGGGTGTCAGAGGAATGGCCGATGTGAGTGGAAAACCGTCACACCGATCTGCAGTCAAATGCTCTTCCCCCGAGCTACACCCGCCCCCACGTCTGTGGGTTTGGATTTGCTCGGTGAGTTCGAGGATTCGAGCCCCATCCCACTGGTTGGTCCCTTTAGCCTAGAGGTGACCCAGGTCACCCCAATCTCAGCCCTTCGGCAGACGCTCTGGCGCCGGAGGGAGACTTGGGGTCGGGGATATTTTGGGAGCCGTTTCAGGAGGTCGCCCTGCTGCTGCCACGGACGGACGGGCTAGCCCTTCTGCAGCCCTCGAGAGGTCTGGCAACGGTACGGTTGACACGCTTCTCAGCCTCTAAGGACTACGCTGGTCTACCAGGCCTCGGTTATGCTACAGGTAACGTCAGACAAGGTGCCGATCTAGGACACGGGAAGCCCTTGCTCCCTGCTGGTGACTCGAACAGACAGGATCACGGAAGCAAGGGCATGCACACAGCAGCTCCGGCAGGAGGCCGCAAGGCAAACCAGATCTCTGTAAATCGGCTCCTCAACTCACAGCGATTTGGAAGAAGGTCTCTTCATTTCTGGCCACTTTCGACGCTGAAACTGCCTAAGTTTGGGGGTATGAAAAAGAGTCTGTTAGCTTCACCCAGAAAGACAAAGAGCCCCCCCGCCCCCCGGGGTGGGTAGTCCAGGCCCCTGGCAGACCAGAGAAAGGGCAGGGCCTCAGCCCGACTCGTGCCCCCTCAGAGGCTGGACCCCGGATGGGCCAGCACAGGGGACGGGCTCAGGCTCTAACAACAGGACCAGATACCTGTATTGCTCGTAGCTTCCTCCATCTTTAAGTCCTAAATGAGACACAAATGAACAAAAGAGAAACAGTTTAAGGGCAAAAATGGCACAAGCAATGACACCTGCTTCGGAACTGCCTTTTTTTTTTCCTGTTTTTGTCATTCATGACATTGACCGTGTCCCCCAGGCCAGATGGAGTGGCTGAATCAGGACGTGAGCGTTCCCAAGACTCACGTAGCCTGGGGGTTGCCCGTACTGCGTGTCACCAGCTGTAGGACCCTGATGTATCCACCCAACAGTGACCTGGGTCACAGTCATGGTGGGGAGGCACATATGGGCAGGGACACCTATACGAAAGAGGACCGGAAGCCATGGGCCCCGAGAGTGGGTCGGCGGGGACATCTGTGGGTGGCTCTCAGCAAGCTTCCTGGAGGATCGGCCGCGTGACCCAGCGAGTGGGCTTCGGAATCAGCCCCCTGTCACGTGACCGCCCGTAAACCCGGACGAGCAGATTCGCCCCCCGGGGATTGTCACAGGGTGATGAGACACTGACTGGGAGACATGTAGCACCGTGACTGACACAGCGTGCTGGGACTTCCGTGAACTTGGTGCACGTTAGGGAGGGGAGCCGCAGCCCCCACTTCAGACAGACCGACCTCCTAAATTCCTTCCTACGGGGCCCGGGCCCTGCTCCCCGCGGCCCCACGCCGCAGCGCCGACTCACCCAGCTCCATGTTCCGCGTCCGGGGGTTGCACTGCTTGTAACCCTTGCAGCTCCTCAGCTCCATGAGCTGCACGTGGAGCTGGTTGAGGACGTCCCTGTCCAGCGTGTTCACTGCGTTCATCAGCTGGGCGGGACAAAGGTCGTCAGCAAGGCGTGTGCGGGCGAGGGGGGGGCACCAGCTTCCCCCAACCAGGGCACTTCCTCCAGGCAGGCTGGGAGCAGGGGTGCTGGAGGCAGTGACCTTTACTCTGCCGGAGCTGGAGCTGGGGACAGTCCGGACTATGTCCTGCCCATGAGCCCCGCCACGGTCTCTCCCACAGGACAGACCGGCCCCAGGTGCCTCCCTTTCCCGACCAGCGGCTCCAGCGCCTCTGTGGCCGCAGCTCCGGACCGTCCCCCACAGCCCCTCGGCGCCTCCTGACCGCAAAGCTGCCACTTGGGGAAGGGGAGGCTCAGGGACCCGGGTTCTTGTCTCCTCTGGGAGCTGCTGGTGGCAAAGCTGCGCGCTCTGCCACCCCCTGGTGTAAAGGACGGAGATAGCCTAAGGGGGGAGAACAGCAGCCTATGTGGCAGCTGAAGACCAAGACTGGGGAGCCGCTGGCATTTAAAAACCAGGTTTCCTATGAAACCACCGCAGGCTTTTCTCGAGACCCGGAAGTCGGACGGAACCAAGGCCAAGGTGCTGGGAAGCTCCAGCGTGGGGGAGCTCCGCGGGGACCAGCCGTTTCAGAAGGGACACACACAGGCCGCTCACTAGAGACTGGGGCTCCTGTCTTACACGTTCTGGGCCCCTGGGCAGGTGTGTGTTCCTATGGTTGTACTCGCAGACACTTGGGTTAGTGCTTGGCATGTCATGATTACTGGCCGTGGCCGGCGTGTCCCCGTAGGCCCCTGAGTGTGCAGGGTTTGGTCTGATCCTAGGGACCCCCAAAACCCTTCAGTTCTAGGAGCCTCCACACTTAGCTTTAAAGCCTGCAGGTGCCCAAGTTAGAGGGAGAGGTGGTATAAGACCCAGACTCCATGTGCTGGAGGACGGCAGCACAGGGGGGCCGAGGGCGCACGGGTCCCTCTCACTTTAGGGGCTCGGGGGAAGCCTGGGCTTGGAAGATGTGCTGTCACTTGCTCAGGGGGCCCCGTCCCCGCTTCTCCAGCCTGGGTTGCGTGTACCTGGTAGGGGTCCGTGTTGAGATCAAAGTACTCCAGGAAGCCCGTGGCGAATTCACAAAAGAGAAAGTTGTGGGTCTCATTGATGGTCCTCATGCACCAGTAGGTGTTGTTGTTGGCGCTGGTGCAGGCGCAGAAGGGCCCCACTGCCAAGGGAAGGGGGTGCGGCGCCCAGTGAGCGGCCCACGGGGGTTCCCGTCTGGGACCCTGGGCCCCCTTCTGTCCCCAGGGCTTGGGAACCCTGCGGCCCTGAGCTAGGGGCCCAGTGGCGGTGGGGTGGTCCCCGTGCAGCCCCGGAGCAGCCCTCCTGCCCGCGCCTGCCCGCTCGCTCACGTGTCCAGAGCGGCGCCGTCTGCCAGTGCTGGTTGTCGTGGGTGAAGCACGTGAGGCCCGGCATGCTGCACGTGTCGTTGTTCTGCAGGCGCTTGAGCAGCTTGCGAAGTTTCTTCTTCCGCTTCTGCTCCCGCAGCAGCCACACCTTGTCCTTCTCCTGCAGGCCCTTCCTAGGGGCACACACGGCCACACCCCTCACACCTCCCCCGGTCCCCACCTGCAGCCTCCTTGGGGTCCGGGCCCCTGAACCTCCGCTCTTCCTGCCTGGCGCCGGGCGCCCTGCCGTGGGGGCTCCCCGAGGCGAAGGACCGCCGACCAAGACCCACTGCTGGTCTGACACGGGGGTGGGGGCGGGGGGGGGGCAGGCCCAGTCTCCTGCGCCGCAGCCGGCTCCCCCAGGCGGCCAGACTCAGCCCCGCCCTGCTTGGTGGGGCGGCAGCAACCCCTCCAGCCACGGGGGGGCGCCGGAGAGCCGCTCAGGGAGTCCAACCCTTCCAAGGCCTACCTCCCAGGGAAGGGCCCGGACCCCTTTCCTTCTCCTGTTTGCCTTAGGTCCCCTGAGCCTTCAACTGCCCTTACCTGAAAGGGTGCAGACTGGAGCCCTTGTGCTTGAGGCGTCCTTTGTGCTGGGTGTGGTAACTGTAACAGAGCCCGCCCCACGGTTCAGAAACTGCTTCTGGGGCAGCTCCTGGGGAGGGGGGGTCGTGCAAACTGCGGTTCCCTGGGACCCCCGGCTCGTTCTCTGGGGCAGTGCTGGGGTGGAAACCATCCCCAGGGAGGCAGCTCCAGCCCGGAGGCGAGCTGGAGGCTCCTGGGTGGGGTTAAGTCAGTGGGACTGGAAGCTGGGCGGGCACCTCTGGGTTGGGGGGGCTACCAGAGCCCTGCCCACCGCATGCGGGCTTGGGGCCAGCCCCTTCTGAGAAGGGAGCACGCTGTCTGGTGCAGGACCCACGGGCCACCTGTGGCTGTTTCCATTTACATCAAACTACGAGTTCAGTTCCCCCGTCACCCCAGCCACATTTCAAGAGCATGAGAGCCACGCGGGGTTGCTGGCTGCCGTGCTGGACGGCGTAGACATGGCCCAGTGCTGGCATCGCAGAAATTTGGCTGGACAGTGAGCCCTGGGCCACAGTTCGCTGAGCTGGTGATGTGGACCTTGGGCCATGTGGGCTGTTCCTGGACAGGCAGTGAGCAGGGCACTTTCCCCTCCTGGGAACCAGACCCCCACGGCTAGAGCCTGCCCTCGTCCACGGTGCAGAAGCGGGACGTCTGGCTGGCTCCTGGGGGGCGGCGGTCTGTGCCCAGCACAGACAACGGGCATGTGAGTTCCTACAGGGTTTCTGGTCTCCCCCTGAGCAAGGAGCTAGGGCTGTACAGATAATGAAAGGAGTCCCGGAGCAGAGGCTCTGTCCCCAGCGGTGTCCCGCAGGAGCACCAGGGGCCTTTCCGGGTGTCCTGGCTGGTCCTTGCTGCCTCCTCACCTGATTTTGTGACAATCACATTCCTCAGGACGCTTTTTCTTCAGGTGACCTCGGACTTCCCGCAGGTTCTTAATTTTGTTCTGCAGGGTTTCGATCTGAGGCAGAGAGCAGGCGAGAAGGCTATGAAACTCTGGGGGGTGGTGGGATGGGGAAGAAGGGACGGCCTGGGGGGCTGGGGGCCTGGCCCTTGCCTGTATCTGGGGCTGCTGAGGGGCCCTGGGATCCCCCTGGCGAAGTGGCCAGGCTCCCGAGGACCAGCTGAGCCCACCGAGGCCTCGTCTCCCCCAGGCTCAGTCCCCAACCACACTGTCCTACCCACCGGCCTGGAAGCGGCCTGATGTCTGAGGATTCCGGGGAGGCCTCGCTGCCCTCCTGGTACGGCTGGTGGCCCTGCTGAGCTCGGGGTGTGTGTGGGGGTGCTCCCGGCCCAGAACCCCTCACCTCATGGTCGATGTGCAGCTTGTGATCTTTCCAGGCCTGCAGGGACTTGTACAGATCCAGGTCGCACTGGACCGTGTCGTTCTCGAGGATGTAGCATCTGCTCGGGAGAAGGGGCCACATGTGCCTCCGAGGGGCCGAGGGAGCCCAGCCAGGGGCCCGAGATGTGAGTGCTCCCCCCACAAGGCCCCGGCTGCCCTCCACACGCCTGCCCTCCTCCGGGATGCTCACCGGTGTGTTACTTTAATGGGGTTGGGGGCTGAGTAGTCCGGAAGGCCTCCAGTGCCACTGAAGTCTCCACCATCCTTGTCATCTGGGTCCTCAGGGGCCCCTGGCCAGTGCCGCTTGCTAAGGTTGCGGGGCTGGGATGTGTCATCCAGGCCTGTGCGGTGTGCCCCGCTGTCCTCCTCGATGGCCACCGAGCGGATGGAGCGGTTCCGGGCATAGCTGGTCTTGTACTCTGTGGGCGTTGGCGGGTGGCTGGGTTAGCGGGGCTGGCTGGGCCGGCTGGGCTCTCTGGGCAGTGGACTACTGGTCCCGAGACTCAAGGGCTCATGAGACCTACCCACCCAGGAAGCAGGACCCAGATGGACCCCAGTGGGAAGAACCACACAGTGATTCAGTTGGGAAAATGCAAGGCCCAGAGCTAAGGAGAGAGTAGCTTGAGATGATCCCTAGAAAGAGCTATGCGTGGACATACATGGTCCATCCATGTGATGGAATGTCCAGCCACAGAGGACCGAGGCCATGATGCACGCTACCATGTTGGTGGGTGTCCGCCTCACGACGCTCTGTGAACGCAGCCAGACACCAGAGATCCCGTGCTGTACGGGTCTATTTGTTCAGAACGTCCAGAGGAGGTAAAGAAACCAAAAACAAGTTCATGGTTGCCATGGGATGGAGAGACAGTGATGGGGTTCCCTTTTGGGGGTGATGGAAGGTTCTGGAAGTAGAGGTGGTAGGTGCACTATACTGTGAATGTAATACATACTTCTGAATTGTAGACTTTAAAATTATAGAAATAGTAAATTTTATGGTGCCTGAATTTCACATCAATAAAAAAAGAAAAAGCGAAAAAAATGGAATGTGGATATAAAATCATTAATAAGGAGATTAAATCGGTAATCAGAAACTTCCCAGTAAACAGAAGTCCAGGACCAGATGGTTTCACTGGTGAATTCTACCAAACATTTAAAGAAGAATTAATACCAGTCCTTCTCAAACTCTTCTAAGAAACAACATTTCCAAACTCATTTCATAGGTCAGCACGACTCTGATATCAAAACCAGACAAGGACACCACCAGAAAAGAAGATTATAGGCCAGTTTCCCTCATGAATGTAACGGCAACACCCCTCAGTAAAAGTATCAGCAAACCGAATTCAGTAATACAGTAAAAGGATCAAACAGCACAATAAAGTGGGATTTATTCCAGGGCTGAGAGGGTGGCCCGCTGTCTACCAGTCAAGCCGTGTGATACACCACGTTTAACCTCATTTTTGAGGGATAAAAATCGTGGGATCATCTCAGTGGATGCAGGAAAAGCAGACAAAATTCAGCACCCATTGATGATAAAAAACCGATCAGGACGAGGTTAATATCCAAAATAGATAAAAACTTACACAACTCAACAGCATAAACCTGAACAATCTGATTTAAAAATGGGCAGAGACTCTGAATAGACATTTTTCTAAAGAAGATATCCAGATGGCCAAAAGGTATATGAAAAGGTGGTCGGGACTGCTCATCATCTGGGAAACGCGCAGCAAAACCTCCATGAGCTACCGCCTCACACCTGTTAGAATGACTGTCATCAAAGGGACAACAATCTGGGGCGCCTGGGTGGCTCAATGGGTTAAGCCTCTGCCTTTGGCTCAGGTCATGGTCTCAGGGTCCTGGGATTGAGCCCCTGGTTGGGCTCCCTGCTCAGCTGGGAGTCTGCTTGTCCCTCTTGTCCTGCTCGTCCCTCTTGTCCTGCTCGTGCGCGCGCTCTCTCTTTCTCTCTTAAATAGCTATGTAAATAAAATCTTAAAAAACAAAACCCAAAAGACCAACATGGATGGACCCAGAGGATATATAATGCTAAGTGAAACAAGTCAGACAGAGAAAAACACCACCTGATCTTACTTACTTGTGTAATCTAAAAATAAACACCCCTCCCCCCCCAAGGCCCCCCCCCAACCCCCGGAGCTCATAGATACAGAGAACAGACTGGTGGCTGCCAGAGGTTCTGGGGGCAGGATTGGGCGAAATGAGTGAAGGGGCTCAAAAGGTACTTCTAGTTATAGAATGACCGAGTCCTGGGGATGCCGTGTATGGGACGGTGACTCTAGCTGATAGGACCGTACTGTGTATTTGAACGTTTCTAAGAGAGACCTTTTAACATTTTTACAATAAATGAATTGTCACTGCACTTGATGGATCATTTTGCAAAGTCTGCAAGTATTATGTCACTATGTTGCACACCCAAGACTAACATGTCAGTTACACCTCGATAAGAAACAAAGTCACGAAAAAACAGCATTAATTTGAACTGGAAAGGAACAAAGCTGGGTAGCACATTCTCCCGCAAAGGAAAGGGAGCAGCTTGCAGGAGGGTCTCTGAGCTTCTCCGTCTGACTGGCCAGCCTGGAGCTGGATGTTCTCCCTGGGGCTGGGCAGGGAGACAGGGCTCAGAGGCATTTTTTCCAGGCTCTACGTCCGCTACTGAAAACCGAGGGCACGCAGGCTAAAGTCAGATCCCACATTTCTTGAAGATCTTCTATATATTAAAAACCAATTTGGATCGAGTTGGTAACATTTGAGAAAGGTGGGGATGGGTGGTCATGTAGCAGATTTCCAGCTTCGGAGGACAGAACCAAAGAGGCACCTGCCCACCCTGGGTCCACGGGCCCGTGCAGTACACCTGGGCAGGGGCTGACCCCGCTCCTTTAGACAGGTGGTCCGTTCTCCTGTTGGCCACAGTCCCCAGCCCTCCCTTCTGTCTTAAAACTCTGCCCCCTTCACTCAGGTCTGGCCCTGCTGTGCAACAAATCTGTAACCCTGCTGGTCTGGTGCATCTTTCTGGAGAAGGGCCTAGAGCCCCGCTCAGCCCACCTTTCTGCTGGGCTCCCAGTGGCCACCAGATGGCGCCCGAGGCCCGCGGATAGGGCTCCCCGGGGGGGTGGGGGGAGGGCCTGCAGAATGTCCCTGGGCAGCAGAATCTGCTCTAGATGCCTCCGCTCCTGGGGCAGGTGTTTGTATCTTTCAGTTCCCAGATCCCTTCTATCAGAGTCACACGGGCCGAAGGCTCCAGGGGCCGAGGCCCAGGAGAGGCATCTCTTAGCAAAACCTTGGGCCAGCTCTCCCCTTGGCTTTTTCCTTCCTGAGTCCAGTCCCCCTGAAGCCACAGTCCCTGGGCCCCTGATACACACAGTGTGAACCGCTGGCTCCGCCGGGTTCCTGCTGCCCCCGTTGTCTTGCTTGCTCAGGAGTCGGAGGCTTCGATCTTCCCACCTCCACGCCCCAGCCATGCACCCAGAGGTCCCCAAGCCCTAGCCTAACGGCCGAATCTTGGCCTCTGTCCGGTTTTGTAAGGAAGCTACCGAGGCCACGGCTCTTTCCTCGCTCCAGTGACAGAATGGAGAAGTCGAGAGACGGTTCAGCCTGCAAAGCCTCAAAGATTTACCCTCTGCTCCTTTACAGATGAGGCTGCCGGGCCCCATGTGAGCCTTTGCCTGGACGTGAAGCCACACTCCTCGCTTTGCTGGTCACCCTTGTGGGCTTTGTTTCCGGGGTCCCAGAGGCGCCCCCGCCAACCTGCGTCCTGGGAATGGAAGGGCCTCATAACCCCGTGGCCGAGAGCGTGGGCTCTGGAATCTGACTGCTCGGGTGCAAATCCCGAGCAAACGTGTGACCCTGGACAATTTGGTTAACGCGAGCAGCTGTGTCCTCATGACGGCGGTCCCTGCCCTGCAGGGCTCTTTGCAGGACGACGTGAACAGAGCTGGTAACTTCTGCAGCCCCTGGAAGCTGGTATCAACCTGTGGTTAGAGGGCACTGGGCAGCTGGGACAGCCGTGTCCGAGGTCCCCAGCGGGGCCCATCCACCCCCCAGGCCTGGAAAACCCTGTGCCCTGCAGCCCGCCTTCTGGGGCTGGGACCCCCAGGGCCTCTGTGTCCCCTCTTCTGGCATCTTCCCACTCCGTTAACTTGCTTACACCTTGTCTCACCCACGGGCCCGATCTGTGTCCCTCTCATTCGACTTTGGAACCTTAGCATTTGGTGCCCAGTCGGGCTGCCGGTTTGTTGGGAGCCCAAGTGAGTAAACGGTGACTGGTGGGGCCCGTCGCCCCATGCTGGGCTGGCCAGCCCTGCCTGGCTTCCTCCCGCCACAGCTGGTGCCCACAGCTGGATCATGGCGGGCTGGGGTCTGAGTGGCTCTGAACCGGGGCTTCTCAACCTCCAAATTGGTGACATCTGTGGGCCCAACAATCCTTTGTTGTGGGAGACTGTCCTGTGCCTTGTGGGATGTTTGCAAGTACCCTCGGCCCCCTCCCACCCGAGGCCAGGAGCAGCCCCCATCACGCGGCTGTGACAAGGAGAGATGTCTCCACAGGGCCAAGTGTCCCCTGGGTGCGGGGTGGGGGTGCTGTGGAGGGGCTGAGAAGCCCTGCTTGGGGCCGGCTGCTCAGAAAGGGGTGGGGATGAACTTGAGGGGGGATGAACGCGGGGCCAGCAGATGAGGCCTGGGCCCCCAGTTCAGCTGTGTGACAGGACTTTCCTGTGCGTCCTAAGGAGGGTCCCCCGCCTTGGTCCCTGTGTTGCCGCGAGGTGTGTCTAAGACAGGACCTTGGTTACAGTGAACTCCCGTGAGCGCTTGGGCGCACTGGGGTCCTGGTTATGTTGGTGCTTTTTCTCTCCTCTGAGTATTAATGGGGGGCGGGGATCTTAGCTGAGTCACAGCTTCTGGTGCCATTCAAAGATCAGGCACCGTGCCGTATGCTGAGGCAAGATGTCGGCTGTGGAATTCAATCTGGAAGCCCGGCTCTGAGCTGGCTAAAGAACATGAGCTTGAAAGTGACTAATGGGCTCGTGAGGCCATATAACGGGGGCCCCCCCACTCGGAAGCACTATCGGAGGCAGCAGGAGCCGGGGTGCTGTGGAGGGAACTCTGACCTGGGCGACACCATGGATGACCCTTGAGGACGTCATGCTGACTGAGGTAAGCCCACCCCACGAGGACACGCACTGCACACTTATTCGGGTCCACACAGTACTCAGACGCCCGGAAACGGCAATACAAGGCTGGTGGCCGGGGCCGGGGGAGGGAGGGGAATGGGGACAGAGTTTCAGTTTTGCAAGATGAGGAGAGCTCTGAGGATGGATGGTGGTGATGGCCGTACAACCACGTGAAGGTGCTTAATGCCCCTGACCTTGCACTTGGAAATAGTTAGAGGGGTGCCCGGGTGGCACGGTCGGTTCGGTGTCCAACTCTTGGTTTCAGCTCAGGTTGTGATGGGACTGGGCCCCACACGGGGCTCTGCGGTCAGCCCAGAGTCTGCTTAAGACTCTCTCCCTCTCCCTCGGCCCCTCCTGCTCAGGCTCTCTTTCTTTCTCTCTCAAATAAATAAATCTTAAAAAAAAAAATTAGGGGCACCTGGGTGGCTCAGACGGTTAAGCATCTGCCTTCAGCTTGGGTCATGATCTCAGGGTCCTGGGATTGAGCCCCCACATTGGGCTGCTTCTCCTCCTCCCTCTAACCTTCTGCTTATTCCTCTCACTCTGTGGCTCAAATGAATAAATAAAATCTTTTAAAAAAATTTAAAAAAGTAGTTAGAATGGTAAACTTTATGTTACATCTATTTCACCACTATTAAGAATGAAAACACCCGGGGCTAAAGTCTCTAATTAGGCTTTGGTTGTCCTTGGGTCCGGGGGCCTGACATGTGGGCGGCATGGGGAACTGCCCGGGTCTGGAGGGGATGCTTCTGGCCTGCAGACTGGGTCTCACCGAGACAGAGGCCTGGCCCCCAGGGGTCTCTGAGCACGTTCCAGGCACAGGTGCATTCTTTCCAGGTGGGGCTGAACCTTGGAATGGGGTCAGGACTTGCCCAGGGTGACAGGAGTTTTGCGGTCGGATCTAGGGGACTTTGAGTCCGCTTTCCCTGTCCGCTGGCTGGCTGTCTGTCTTTCCTCAGCCCCTGCAGGGAGCGAGCCGTGACTTCTTGGATGGCTCCTCACTGGGATGGAGGGTCTGCCCCACTTATCCAAAGTATGGCTGATTCTTGTTATTTGAGGTCATTATGTTTTCTAAAGTCCCCTGAACACTGGGGTAGCTGACAGCATACCACTGCTCCTAGGGGAAATGTGGGGCTCAGTTCCTGCGAGCCTCTGGTCACAGCGTGTTTGTCAACTATCAATACAGAAACTTGTTCTCTGTGTGTTTCGGTTTGAAGATGCCTCATTTAATCGATATCGTGGATCCTTTAACACCGAGCTCCTGGCCGACGGCACTGAGTCTCATGCCTGCGGGAAGCCTACCTAACCCACGTGTCTCCTCCGTGGGGCACATCTCAGCCTTCCTGTGCTTGGGGACACCACATAACACCTCAGCACCAGGCCGAGCAGTGACCTCACTGGGCGAAAGCACAAAAGATGCTCGCGCACAGAACTAGAGCTGAAGCTGGAAGGCAGGACAGACGCTGCCTCGTCTGAGCTCAGCTGGGAGCTAGCGCGTTGCCTGAGTCGGAAATTTCTGCCACTCCACACAGACCGTGAATGACCGAGAAAGCACCTTGACTACTGATTTGGGGGCTACAGGTCAATCACCGCTAGGAAGACAATCAGCAAATAATGAGGAGCGACCATCAGACGGTTCACCCTTCCAGGACCTTCCAGAGCCCGACCTCTTCTTGCACGCATCCATCTGGGCCAAGCACCAAGGCTTCTGCCAGGTCTCCTGGAGGCCACCCAGCTGGCCTCCCCATAGGCCTCCTGCTTCTGCTCCTGCCCCTCACAGTCCAGCCAAGTGGCTGCTGGAGGCTCCCTTGAAAACACCAATCTGACCTTAGCTCCTCTGCTCAAAACTGTCCATTGGCTTCTCATCTCAGAGTAAGGGCCGTGGGGTGCTTGGTGAGGCCCCTGCGCAGTGGACCCCGACCCCTCTCCTTGGCCTCTTCAGCTGCTGCTGGGTGCAGCGCTCAGTGCCTTCGCACATTCTCTTCCCTCTAGCACATTCTCTTCCCGCTTCATCGCTGCCTGGGGCCTGTGGCTGTGTCGCCGCTCCCAGAACATCACCTGGCGCCAGCGACACACGTCTGGGAGGATACGGAGGACCGCGCCCCTCCCGCCCCGTCCTGCCCAGGCCCCGAACTCACTCTTCTTGAAGAGCTTCTTCCGGCGACCCGCCAAGCTGAGCTTGTAGTCGCCCACGTCGCAGGTACACGCCTCGCCGCCCGGCGGGTAGTACTTGGGTACCAGGTTGGAGAGCGCCCCGCCCCCCAGCTGTGCGGGGCCCTTGCACTTGTGCAGCTTCAGCTTCCCGGACGCGTCCTCCACACACTGCCACTTCTGCAAGACACAGCCGGGCCCTCAGGCTCCTGGGCCTCCCTTCACTGTCCCCATCCCGCCCCGAGCCGGCCCCCTCCTCCTGGCCCTCGCAGGGCCGGACACGGGCTCTCGGACAGAGGGATGCACGTCTGCGGTAGGAGGAGCACAGAAGGACGGGTGGGGGGCGGGGCTCAGAGTGGGGGCGGGGCTCACAGCACCCCTCATACCCTGAGGGGTATGGCCTCAGGGGGGGATGAGGGGGATGAGGGGGACGGGTGGCTTGGTCGGCAGGGCCACGGCTGTGTCCTGCCCCTGGGTGACTGCTGGGACTGGAGTCCTGGAGGCCCCAGAGCTGTAGCTGGGCGGCTAGAGACTCCCCAGCGGGTCAGCCCGACCTCTACCTCTAGGGCTCTTTTCTTTTGGGGTGCAGAACAGACTCTGATAATGTTTTGGGGATGCTGATGCCTGCCCCTGGGCTGCCCTGGGGCCTGCCTGACCCCCACTCTGGGCAGGGAGAAAGGTACCACCGGGGGTTCTGAACAATCTAGGGGGACAAAGGCCCCTGGCCCAGCAGCTCACTCTCAGTAGCTTGGAACTGAAATCAGCACCACTACCCCGATCGCCCCAGCATCAGCCCCAGGAGGGCAGGGCTTTCTGTTGGGGACATTCAGGGACATGGCTCCAGGGCCGGGAACCGTGCTCCGCAAGGAAGGGAGCAGTGTAACCCGAAGCTCTTGTCCACAGGCGCAGACCGCTTCTTCCCCGACATGAAGTCCTCCACGCAGGGGGAGGGGGTCTTATGGTCTGGGGGCTGGGGACTGGGGGCTTAAGAACAAATGGGGGTGGGGACCCGGCCCCACGGATGGGCTGGTCCTAAGGCTGAGTCTGGTGATAGGACGGAGCCGTTCGCAGGGAACCCGCGAGAAACCCATCCATCCCGCGCCTGGGCCTGGGAAGCCATGGGCTCGTAGTGAGAAACGGGACAGAAAGGCCTGGCTTTACTCGCACTTAGGGGTGAGGCCCGAGTTGCCCCAGAGGACGCCGGCGGGCACCCCTTGGACGGGGCCCCCTGCCTGCTTTCCTGGCTCTTTGGCCCTGCCCTGCCCTCCCCGCACCCCCTCTCCAGAGCCCACGTCAGAGAAGCCAAGGCAGACTCTACCTGCTCTCTCCAAATACTACGTGGCTGTAATTTTCTTAACACTTCTCTCGAAATCAGCTCACTTTTTAAAACCCTTTTTTTATTTAAAGAGGCAGCTTCCTATTTCTCCTCTGACTGGAAAGCCAGCAGGAAGAGGCTCCTTAAAGTGAATTCAAAGGAACTACCGGGGTATCTGAGGCTGCGAACACCGCACGGGGGCTGCCACCTCCCAGGGAAGGGGGTTGGGGGGGGCTACCGAGGGGCTGAAGCCCCAGAGCGCCAGGGCACTTCTCTGATGGGATCATGATCGAAAAGGGAGCTAAGGAAGGAGTCCCTTTCTGAGCCTCGCCCGGTGTCACCCGGTGTTCCCCACTCAGCAAAACCCCACACCTCGGAGGTCCCCGGCTGGCTGGGTCTGCAGACTGCCCGGCCGAGGGGCAGCCCCGGGGAGGGGACAGCCCGGGGAGGGGAGGGAGGACAGGAGGCCGCCGGGCAGCGGCCACACTTCCTCACCTGTCCCAGCTGCTCGCAGGCCGTCTGGTACTCTGCGCGCTGGCACAGGTCCTTCACCCGCTGGTATTTGGGCAGGAAGTTTTCCTCCTGAGCGTCCACCTTGTCGTTGTCCCTCTTGTGCAGCAGTTTGCTGTGGGGCGGGAAGTGGGACAGGCTGCTGTCCTCCAGGCTCTGGAGGAGGGCCCCTCCCCTCCCCCTACTATGTAGCAGTCCTGTGCGGCCCCGGGCACTGTCACCGGAGGACCTGGGTCCCACCGGCCACATCCTCTGATAGTTAAGAGGCTTAGGAAATGGGAATTTTATGAGAAATCTCCCAAACTGCATGAGTTGGCAATAAATTAGGAAACATTTAAGACATTGTGTAGGCAGGAAAACATGTCTGAAGGAACATGTGGTCTCCAGGCACAAGTTCTCTGTCAGCCATGGGAACAGCGAGCGGGCTTCGTGCGGGGAGTGGGGGGGAGGCTGTGGACACAAATCCAAGCGAGTCCCTGTTGGGAGGGACCTCAGCGGCTGTTTCCCTCCTGCCCCCACCAGTGAGATCGTCAGCACCACGGGTACAGGCAGGGTTGCCTGGAGCTTCCTGGGGTGGGCAAGTGGGGGGCCCCCCTCCTGCACCTGGCACTCACCCTCTCTCCACCAGGAAGGAGTCCCGCCAGACCCTCATCTTCTTTTTCAAGTGAAACCTGGAAAAGCAGCACATTTCTAACGTCTCATCAATGTGGGGGCCTCACGCATCCCCCCGCCATTCTCTAAGAGGCAGGAATGGTACCTTGGTTCATAATCAGCACAGACCCAGGGCTCCAGGGGACAGCTGGTGGGGGGGGGAGTGGGTCTGGTGGGGTGCCGGAAGGCTTGGGTGCTCCCACCCCACGGAGCAGAGCTGTACCTTCCCCAGAGATGGGGGTTGGAAGGCCCACGTGGTGGAAATGGCCTGGGTCAAAGGTTTTGGAGGGATTTTCTTCTTTGATCCTATGCAGTTGGATTTGTGTAATCTGAGTGTGCATTTCATACAGTTTCACTGGACTGCTGTTTCCCAGATAGGAGCTCGGGCAGCCAGAGGAAGCTTCCATCCTCCACCCAGCTCCCAGGCTCTCAACCCACCTCCTTTGCTGCCCCAGATATGCCATTGTACAGCGGTACAGCTCAGGAAACCTCATAGTCAAAGGGAGGAGGCTCCCCGGAGGTGGTCCCCCTATAGGGGGGACCTGGGAGCTGCAGGAAGGGCAAACAGGAGCTCCCAACAGTCAACACTTTGGGGCGGTGAACCCGGTGGGCAGTCCCCGTGCTGGCTGCCAGATGTTGCCGCTGCCATGCCTGTCCCCACCAGACTCCGCTCACCTTCCTACCTGCCTAGTTTTTGTTCATGTCACCACTCCCCTTTCTGCTTCCAGGACACCCAGGAATATGGGCCCATCAGACCAGCTGGCATCAAAGCCAGAGAGCATGGTGACTGGGAGTGCAGCCCCGAGCCTAGAGTCTGAACACCAAGGAGTCAGCTCCACACCTGCTGAGAGACGCCCAGCAAGGTGCTCGACCTCCCTGGGATTCAGATTCACCCTGGTAAGAGGGGATCCTGTAATGCCTCCCCGATGGGGTCACCGTGATGATCAACATGGGAAGTCCTCTGCGGAGTACTCAGAACAAGGAAGTGCTTAATGAGCTCTCGCTGCTGCGGTTGTGATTATTTGCAGTTTTACACAGTTTTAGCACAGAGAGGGTCCTCAACTGGTCACCTCAGCGACAATCCAGATGGGAGGATGGACTTAGAACGAGAACTTCCTTCTTTCCCACAGCAGGGAAGGAGTCGGGATCAGGGACCCTAGAGCCCCAGCTCTAGACTCTTGGAGACACACCCCCTCCCAGACCCACACCATGCGGCCATGAGTTCATGCAGTTTGGGGAGCCTGGCACCCCTTCGCCCCCAGCACTGGCCTGCTCCCCTGCTCACCGATTCGCTGGCCGCTCCGTATCCAGCAGCTTGAGGATGGACTTCCCATCCATGTCCGAGGGGATGTCCAGACCGGCAATGTCCAGGATGGTGGGGGCCAGGTCGATGTTGAGGACGATGTGGGGATTCCTGAGGGAGGGGGGGAGAGAAGGACTCGGCCACCTGGACAGGGGTGCCCCAGCCTTGCTGGGGAGAAAGGACGGCTGGAGGGAGGGAGGTCGCCAGGGGCTCACGCCCGGAACGTAGAGAAGCTGTGATCTTGTCCCTCTCCTGCATCCCAGCCCTCAAGGCTCCCTTCGGCAGCACCCACACCACCCCCTTCAGCTGAGCCCATGGCCCTCCCCACCCCTCACCTGCTGTGTACCCCACACATACCACAGGGCACCGGGATTTACGGGCCTCTACTTAGCTGCTGCTTCCACTAGGGATGCCCTCCCCGCCTCCCACTGTCTGATCACAGGACACCCCCCCATTAAGAGCCACTCTCGACCCTGGACCGGCTCCCACATCTGTCTCTGAACCTCTGATGCAAATGCTAGCCCCTGGCTGTTCTTGGCCAGGCTGGTGTCTGGCCTCAGGGCCTTTGCCCTTGCTCTTCCCTCTGCTGGGATGTTCTTTCTCGATGCCAGAGCAGCACTCTCCCCCACCCCCTGAGTTCTCTGCTCAACAATTACCAAGGACGCCCGGAGCCCCTTGATCCCTGCTCTCCAGTGTGCACACCTCTGTGAGGTCCCTTCCCCCCAAGGGTGGGCCAAGCCAGCAGGATCTGGGGAAGGCGATGGCGTCACACGGTGGCTATGCTTCGTCTCGCCAGCTATCCCTTTGTCTACTTTCTCCCCTGGTTGGGGAGAAGGAGCGAGCTGCCCTAGGTCACCACCACCGGTGAAGATGGGTGGTGACTATTCTGGGAGGCAGGCTGCCCTGGGAGCGGGGAAGTCGGTCCCTCCCCAGCCCTGCCGAGTCCTGCGTGCAGCGGAAGCAGAGGGCCAGGCTAAGCTGGGCCCCAGTTTGCAATGACTTGTGATGCAGCACAGATTGCTATCACAAGGCCCTTCCCATGGACCTCCCCGCCTCGTGCTCCTGCCCCTGCCCTGAGGCCTCATCGCCCCCATTTACTACATACTGCAGTGCTAGCTCTGGTTTACCGTGCACGCCCATTTAGACTCTAGCTGCAAGGCAGATGCTCTCGTCTAGCACTTTTATACTTAGAATATACAGTAGGTGCTCAATAAGTGCTAGCTTAGTGACTTTTGTTATTTATCTCTACCAGATGCCTGTCACATCTCTTGTCTCCTGTTTCTGCCTGGCGGTGTCCCCAGTGTGGTGGTAAGGGGCTCAAGGGAAGTGCCCAGTGTGGGGGTCGGCCCCTGCTGAATGCATGATGGCCACATGGAAACCCTCTCCATCAAGGCAGCTTGGAGTCCCTGACCCCATGCCCTGGGCTGAGGGGCAGGGCCTGGGTCCTAGCGTTTCAGTTGTCTTTGACCACCCCCACCCCTCCCCCGCCTTCTCCACAGCCCAGCACCTTGAGAACACGGGACAGGTAGCCAGGCATGCTGGGAGGGGTACAGGGGTGAGGCTGCATTGTGGAGGGGCTTGAAGGCATGACAATGTAATCTGTCCGGCAGAGGGAGCTGGAGCAGATGCCAAGTGGAATGTTGGCAACCAGCAGCTGAGTTGGCTTGAGGGCGTCCAGCAGCCCTGCCCCCCAGGACTAGGTGGGATGGACAAGATTGCTTTTCCCACCCAGCCTCCACACCCTGCTTGGCGGGAACAGTGCCCTGCCCCACTCAGATGCCACTGCCTCATGGATTAGGTCTCTCACCCAAGGTCTTCTATCACCCTGGCTACTGTGATTGGTTCAGGGATGGATGGACACGTGACCCAAGTCAGGCTGGTCAGAGTCAGCCTCGAGGCTTCTGTCCGAACCACTGTCTGGTTTCCTAAACTGGATGACTGCAAGTCAAGGTGAGTCTACCACCAGGAGAGAAAAGCCTGCCTGAGAATGAAGATGATTCAGAGGAAGCTGGGCTGAGAGATGGAAAATGGAAGCTTCCTGATGTTATTGTGAGACTGCTGGATCCAGCCATGCCTGAAGCCAAAGTGGCCTTGGACTTTCCAGTTCCTTTAGTTCCTATGTTCCTTTTATCTTTTTTTGGGGGGCGGGGGAAGGGGGCCTTATGTTTGCAACCAAAGGAACCCTAGCCTTGAGACCCAAGCCTGACATTAGCACTTTCTTTCTCTTGTCCATGTGTGGTATGGTTTTGGGTCCTATGGACCAGATCGGAGACTCTGAGGCTGATCAAACCGATGATGTCAATGCCTGTGCAGTCTTTAGTGAGTCACATTCCTTTGATTTGCAGTGGTGGCTCAAGGGTTCTGAGCGGCAGGAGTAGAGGCTGCCTAGCTTAAAATCCCAGCTCCTTCCCTGACATACCACATGGCCTCAGGCAGGCTTACCTCTGTGCCCCAGCCAGCAGGGTCATGGTGGCATCTGTGTTAGCAACGGGGTTGCTGGGATGCCCTCATGGCTTACGTGGTGGCTGCAAAGGGCTCAGACCCAGGCTGAGGAGCTAGACAAGTATACCTATTATCACCGCTCTCCTTACATGGGGACCCTGAGATCCGAGGGTGGGGAAGGATTTGTTGAGATCGGCAGGCAGAGAGCAATCAGCCCAGCCTTGAACCCACACAACCCACCTTCTGGAATTGTCACCAAGCATTCTTTCCAAGGGATGCAAGTCAGGTCAAGTAAGTGTCTTAAAAGCAATTTATCTGCATTTCAAAAAGCCATCTGAGTTGGTCTCTGTAATGTGCAGTTGATCTGAGGAAGCCGCTGCTACCGTCACTTGCTTTCTACCCTACCCCTGCCCCAGGTGTGGCATTTCTGCTGCCACAATATGGCAGCTCACGCTTAGCCCAAGGAGAATGCTGGCTGAGGGCTGGCAGGGTCCCAGACGTTGGATGGAAGGGAGACTATTTCCCTCTGTGCTGTGGCCTGAGCTGCCCCAGCTGACCATGGCAGACAACCCTGCACTGAGGCGGCAGGGTTCCTCCCCGGCAGCCGCCCCAGGGATCCCCCAGGCCAGAGAGAAATCAAGGCGGCCTTCCCACACGCTGGCGGCGACGCGCACACAGGCCAGCTCCCGACTCGCTGGCACGCCGCCCCAGCACACACGGTCTGTTTTTACAGGTGCTAACGGCCCCCGGTCTCTCCTTCCCCGGCGGAGAGCTATAAAATGTGTCAGAACCCACCCAGGTGACATAATCAGTGTTTCACTTGGCACCAAGGCTCACCTGCCCACGTCACGTGTCGCCCAAGGGAGTGGCTTGGGGCCACATGCTGGAGCCACCTGCTTCTCAGCCTTCTGGGGGCTGGTGGAGCCCGGAGGCCTCCCTGGGAAGGCGGGGCCCTGGGTAGGGGGTGGGTGAGGCACTTACAGCGAGCCGGCCTCCACGTTGGGGCCCCGCACGTAGAACGGGACCCTGATGTCGAACTCGTACGGCATGGACTTGCCCTTCACCAGGCCGAACTGGCCGATGTGGTAGCCGTGGTCGGCGGTGTACACAATGTACGTGTTGTCCAGCTCGCCCGTCTCCACCAGCATGTTGTAGAGCTGAAAGGCGGTGAGGTGGTGAGGGCGCAGGGCAGGGCTGAGGGCACCGAGCACCCTGGGGCCCGACCCTTCTCGGCTTCGGGTGTTCGCGGCACCTCGCTGCGGGGACTGACACATTTGTAACTGGAATGACTGCAGCCTCCCCACCTGCCGTCGCGTCCTGCACCCCTTCTTGGCAGTGTAGCTCCCCTTTATCTCTTTGGTGTGAGTGGGGCTCCCCCAGCCCCCGGATTAGAATGGGGGGCTCCACGCGGGCGGGAGCGTCTGTCACCATGTTCTCTGCTGCATTCCCACAGCACTGGCACTCCGCCAATGCTGCTGGCAGGATGAATGAATGGATGAATGAGGGGATGAAGGCGGACTGTGGCCTGGGGCAGGTGTTGGTGATCTACAACAGTGCTGTCCCGCAGAACCTTCCAGGGTGCTGGGGGGTGGTGCCTGTGCTGTCCGAGATGGCGGCTGCCAGTCCCATGTGGCTACTGGGCGCCTGCACGTGGCTAGTGCAGCCGTGACACTGAATTTTAAACTGCATGGAGTTAAAATGAATGAATGAATGAATATGATTTATTTATTTATTTAGATTTTATTTGAGAGAGAGAGAATGAGGGGTCGGGAAAGGCAGGCGAAGGAGAGAAACAGTCTCTCTGCTGAGCAAGGAGCCCGCTGCGGGGCTCGATCCCAGAACTGGGAGATCATGACCTGAGCCAAAGGCAGACACTTAATCGACTGAGCCACCCAGGTGCCCCATGGATTTTAAATAGCGGTATAGCCACAGAGTGACTGGTGGGTTAAGTGTCCGACTCCTGATCTCGGGGTCATGAGTTCAAGCCTGTGTTGGGCTCTACCCTGGATGCAGATACTGTGGATACATAAAAAATTTAAGGGGCACCTGGGTGACTCAGTGGTTAAGTGCCTGCTTTCGGCTCAGGTCAGGATCCCAGAGTCCTGGGATCGAGCCCCGCATCGGGTTCCCTGCTCGGCAGGGAGTCTGCTTCTCCCTCTGCCTGCTGCTCCCCGTCCTTGTGCTCTCTCTTTCTCTTACTCTCGTTCTATCACAAATAAATAAATAAAATTAAAAAAATTTGTATATCCATTCGATGGACTACTATTCAGCCATAAAAAGAAAGATGTGAGCTAGCGCATGGATGAATCTCGGAAACGTGATGCTGAGTGAAGGCAGCGAGACACGAAAGATCACATGTCATGGGATTCCACTTCTAGGAAGCGTCCAGAAGACGCGAGTCTGCAGAGACACGAAGCAGGTTAGCGACCGCCTGAGGACCCGAGGTGAGGCAGTCTGGGGGTGATGGCTGAGGGCCGCGGGGCTCCCGTGTGGGGTAATGAGCGTGTCTAAAGTTGACTGTGCTGGTGACATAGTCTGCGACACAGTCAAACCACCGGGCTCTGCACTTGAGGAATAATACAGCACGTGGATTCTGTCTCAGTAAAGCTGCCTCAAATGTACCACACGGAACCGGCCGAGCTTGTCCGCGCCACGAAGGCAGAGGCTTTGCTGGGACCGCTCACGGCCACTTCCCCAGGGCTGTCAGTCTGTGGGCTCATTCTGCCTCCACTTCCCTTCCTCTGCAGCTGGTGGTGCTCGGGACGGGGTGAGGGCGGGGAGGGCTGCGAGCTTGGGGCGGCCTACCGTCTCCATGGAGTCGTCCACGGACATGAGGGTCTGCAGACGCTTCCGCTGCAGCATGTTGGTGAACTCCATGTGGATGGGCTTCATGGGCCCCGTGTAACGCATGATCCAGTGCTTGTCAGGGTTGGGCGCGTAGTTGTAGCTCGGCGTGCTGCGGGCAAACATGCACCCGGGTCAGGCCGGGTGTGGGGCTGCCCCGAACCCCCAGGCTCCCCACTCCCCAAATCTGCAGTCCCCGAGCTTCCCAGGTCTCCAGCCCCCCAAGTCCCCAGCCCTGCAGGTCTCCAGCCCTCCAGCCCCCCCAGGATCCCCAGTCCCCTAACCCCCCAAGTCCCCAGCCCCCCAAGTCCCCAGCCCCCCAGCCCTGCAGGTCCCCAGGCCCCCACGCCTCAGGGAGACAGCCTCCTGCACGGCGTGAGCGCCCATCTGGGGAAGGCGCGGTGGCGCATCAGGGGCTCTGCTAAGGCTTACACCAGTGTTTCCCCAGCGCGGGGTGTGCACCTGGGGGGACCAGGGGTCACCCAGCCTTAAGTGACCCAGAGCCGCACAGTGAGAACTCAGTCCTTCCCGGCGCAACTCTGCCAGCCTGCCCGCTGTGTCGGGCCCCAGTCTCAGTCTGGTGTGACACTCCTAACACCCTCCTGCGGTTCGCTCCGCTCTTTCTTAAGATGGGGAGAGGGTCAGGCCCAGAGCCTCCAGCAGGCACGGGCCCCCCACTCGAACTCCTTAGCCTAGCCCTGATCCTTCAGTTGCCTTGGGCAAGGGAGGGTTACTGTGGTGAAGACGCAACTACAGAGCTTCCTTTTGCAATAGATCACTTAAAAAAAAAGAAGAAAATCTAAAAAATCAAGTCAACAGTAGTCATGGATGTAGGACCCAAAACGTAAGGACGGCGGCCGAGAGTATGTTTGTCACGATTCCTCTTCCCGTTTGTTCTCATCTCATCTCCCAGTTACTGAGGAGGAAACAGAGGGTCAGAGAAGCTTGGGGGGACCTGCCCACAGTCTCGACGGCAGCGGTGCAGCCAAGGTAGGCGGCGGGGGGGGGGGGGGCTTCTGTCACGGGGTCCGCGGTGATGACCCGTCATACTGAACAAATCACCACAGCCTCTGGGGTCTACAGACCACCTCCCACATTCCGCGTACAGGGCACAGCTCGGAGGGTTCACCTCCCACCCTCTCCTCGCCACTCACCACCCCTGGAGCAGGTGCCCGTTTCCTGCCCCAGTGACCACACGGAGGCCCGGCAAGGGGACAAACTTGCCAGAGGCAGAGCTGGGCTTGGAACTCCAGGAGCCGCTCTGGTCGATGGTTGCCCACTGCCTCCGTAATATATTCGCCTCCCTGACACCCTCCAGTCCGTCTGGGCTCGGCCGTGACTTTGGCCAAGGCCCTCCTTGGCCAAAAGGGGTCAATGTGGTTCATGGTTTTGGCACTTTCCAGGTGACTCTAGTCATCTAGGGCTCCGTCCCAAAGCAGGAGCACCTCTGGCTGCCTCAGCTCACACCAGGCCCCGGGCTCTGAGCCCCGGGCACACCCCACCAACGTGCGGAGTATCCCGGGCGGGGAGCACTGCTGATGGGAAGTGCCCTCTTCACCCCACAGAATGTGGCATCCGTTGCGCTGGTCTAGCTCCCCTCAGATCTGATCCCCTCCCCAGTCAGAGCTGAAAATAAAGGTTGTATTTCCACTGAAGACAAAGGCTTTTCAAAACGGCTAAGAAGGGGGCAAGGGGTGGCGAGCGGGGAGCGAGGGCAGGCGAGTGGGCCTTGCAGACAGGGGAGAAAGCTCCTAGTGCCTCACCTGCCCCCACCAGCACAGTCCGCAGCCCTGGGGTGTCAGAGCCTCAGGGTGCTTGGGGAGAGGGCATGACGCTGCTGACAGTGAGGGAGACCGCTGCTGGGTGGCGTGGGGGTGAGTCACAAGCCTGGAGATTCCTTCTGGACTTTGCTTCGAGTGCCTGGCTAGTCCCCCACCGCTAAATCCAGCCCCCCCACATGCCGCCTCTTTTGATCAAGGGCAAGGCCTGGCTCTCCTGTGGGCCGGCTTAGGGCTTGACCCTCGTGTAGAACATTCCAGGAATACCCCCCCCCCCCCCCCCATGGAGGAGCTGGAAGGGAGCTGCTGGGGGCAGGGGCTGCGTAGACACGCCCTCGGAGCTGTTCGGTGGTATGGGAAAATTGTTCCCGGAGGCCCAAGGGGCCGGATTCCAGGATGCAATTTTGAGCAATCATCCCTGAATCTATTAGATTCTATTAGGCTGGTGTCTGCCCTTGAGAACAGTGAGGGGTGAGTGTCGGGCCCGCAGTGGAAGGATTGCTGAAGCCCTTTCTCTAAGCCCTCTTCAGGATCTCAGAGCCGGGCGCCCGCAGGGCCTGGGGACCCCCTGAGGCCCAGTCCAGCTTGCTGGTCACCAGCAGGAGGCCAGGCTCCTCCAGGGAGGAGGTCGCATTTTCACAGGAACCCAGCTGCTGGCGGAACAAAGAGCAAAAAGCCTCACCCCCTCAAGCATCCGAGGAATGCGTGGTGCGTTCGTTTGTTCGCCACAGGCCTGAAGGCGGCACCACTCCCCTCTGCTGGGGAGAGGACACGCCTCCCGCCCCTCACTGTGCCCCAGGAGCCCGCCTAACACCCACCGTCTCCTGGCTGTCCCCGCGGCCTGGACCCCACCATCGGACGCCACACCTCGAAGGGAGCTCTGGGCGCTGGTGGGGGTTGGGGTGTCTGTGTATGCTTCTGTGTGCACCTGTCTGCGTGTGTGTCTGTGTGTGTCTGGGTGCGGATCTGTGTTTACACGCCTGTGTGTCTGGGTCTATGTAATCTGTGTGTGCCTGTGCTTGTGTTTATGTATTTGTGTATCTGTTTGTATCCTTGTGTCTGTGTATCTGTGCCTGTGCATATGTGTGCATCTGTGAGGGTATCTGTGTCCATGGGTACGGTGTTCATGTTTGTGTGTGCATTTGGGTACCTTTGTGTGTGTCTGGGTATCTACGTGTGTATCTATGTGTATCTTTGTATGTTTGTGTGAGCATGTATGTGTTCGTGTGAGTCTGCGTGTCTCTGTCTGCATCTCGTGTGTGTGCCCAGATGTGTGGAAGTGGGATGGGGCCCCAGGCAGGTGGTGTGGGACCCCGCATCAGCGTCTGGGAGAGCCCACGAGGCCCAAGTCAAGAAGGGGACACCAAGCTTGACTGCGCAGCAGCTGGACAGGAGCCTCTGGACAGAAAGATCTAGAACTCTGACCCACCAGCAGGGCCCTGTCTCCTCCTCACCCCCCTCCTTGACTGTCATAATTAAATATCCCAGCTGCAGAAGTTTCTGGTTCTTGGTTTTGTTTTGCAAATGATTATACCCCAGAGACAGGAGAGCCCTCCAAACACAGCCCTCCTTCACAAGGCGGCGGGATTCTCTGGGTAAGTAATAGCAGGCGTTCCTCATGTTCAATTTCTATAATTTTCATTTCAAAGGGAAAATAAATGAGCAGGCAATGTCAAACAATCTCATGAAACTCGAGGGCTGCCTGGGAGGAGGGATGCCTGCACCTCTTTTAAAGGAGAAGCTGCAGAAGCGGAGCCGACCTGGCCCCCGCTCCCCGCCCCAGGCGTCTCCCTAGGTGGGACTGAGCTGCCCACACTCCTCGGAGCGGGCTGGGGGTGCGGGCGGGCAACTCAGGTGCGCAGAGAGGCGGGGCTGCCGGCGGGGGAGCGACGGGATGCCACGGCCCCTGGAACGCCGTTCACCATCTGTCCAGTCTCTTCCCCGAAGACCAGGGGATCGGGCGGTGAGCACACTGCCTCCTCCTCTCGGAGCCACTCTGGGCACTGTCGGAAAGTAATTACAGCGAGGGGACGAGGAGGGCAACATGGTCTGGTAATGATGACAATTAAACACCCGGAATATTCAGGCGGATTCCAAATTGCCCTGTCCTTGTCGCCCCAATGTCACAGCAAGGGCTGCTGGGTATCACTCACTGCTAAGCGGGAGGTGGCTGGAGGCAGGGCGAGAGAGAACTTTCCAGAGAGATTTGCTAGCCACCTGGAGGGAGGAGGACGGAAGGGTGGGTAGAGAGATGGGAGGTGGGGCTGGGGCCAGGACCCAAATCTGGCTCTGTGGTTTCCCAGCCCCGAGTTACCTCGCCTCTCTGTGCCTCGGTCTTCTCATCTATGAACTGGGAATGCCAGGTGTGGTAGGCAGCCTCCACGGTAGCTCTTGGTGGCTCCCACTTCCTGGCATCCACACCCTGTGTCCCCCCTCCCACACTGGCAGCACAGGTCTGTGCAACCACGAGAAAACGGCACAGCGATGGTGTGTCATTTTTAGATGACCTCAAAAGGACTCTGGCTTCCATCTTGACCTCTCTCTGCCTACCCCAGGCCCCTGAGTCCGTTCCTCCATCTTAGATCATTTGCTCTGGAGGAAGACTGCTGGTTGCCATGCCGTGAAGACACCCAAACAACCCTCCGGAGAGGCTGGTGCCGAGGGGCTGCCGTGGGGGCGCGCCCCAGGCTGGCCGCAGGTGGCTGCAGCCCGGGCTGACACCTGGATTAGAACTGCAGGAGGCCCAGCGCTAGAACCTTCCGGACAGGCCGCCCCCAGGTGTCTGACTCACACACTGTGACCGAATACACGTTTGCGGTTTTAGCTGCTCAGTGTCGGGGTAACTGTTACACAGGAATGGATAAATCATACTTCAAGGGTCATTGTGACTGTCCAGGGGTTCGGTGCCGTGTAAGGACTCAGCATGGAGCCTGTCACGTGGCCAACGGCTCAGGAAAGGCTGTGGAAAGTACCCACGGTTTAATGAGGCGACGGACCTCTTCTCAAAAAAACGATTTGAAATGCATAAAATAGACAGGATCACAAAGGAAACCCACTATACCACAATGCACGCACAGACCTCCTGGGGTCAGGGGAGGATGAGGGTCCTGACTTAACACCTGCCGCCGGCTTCGGCCCGTTGGCCAGCCTGGCTGATTTGCGACCGGGTCACCCCAAGTGAGCAATGTGTTCCTGGGGTCTTTGCACCAGGAGGATTTGAGACAAGGCACAGCTCTGTCACCATCATGCCATTAGCATCCTGAAGCCTGACCCTCCCACCCTCACACCACCCAGCGGCTCTGCGGGCAGGGTGCTGGAGCTTACATGTGCTGGGACGCGTTGGGGAAGAGGCTCGAGTACTGGGGGGCGGAGTCTTCAGGGCCGTGGGGGGCCGCGTGGCTGATGACCATCAGGACGGGCCGGTGGGGGTACATCTTCTTGGACGTGCGGAAGAAGCTCACGCTGTCGTTGGTGATGAGGTCTGTCAGGTAGTCCTGGGGGGCGGGGAGAGATAGGAGAACGTGTGAGGAGCCGGGCCACTGCACTCATCCAGACAGACAATTCCTGCCCCATCCCTGGGTGGGGGGTTGGGTTGCTGATCGTCCAGGGGCAGAAAGCCAATCAGTGAGCAAGGAGATGGCGCTAATGGAGAAAAAGAAGCAGAGGGGCTTACAGAGGATGGGGAGAAGTTGCAATCTGCCGTCCATTTGTCATGGATATAAAAATAATACTAGCTCACACTTTTGAGTGCTCACAGAATGCCAGGAGTAGCTCTGTGTTTACTGGTATCAGTTCATTTAATTCTTGTACAACTGCAGAAAGTAGGGGTGATGCGAATTCTTGTTTTCCGGAACAAGAGATTAAGGCATAGGGAAGTTAAGTGAATTGCCTAATGTCACACAGCTGGTAAATACTGCAGCCAGGCCTCCTGAGTCTTGTTTCCTAAACCTGAAGTCTTTTGGAGGTTCCAGAAATACTGCTGAACAGGGTGGAGCCATCCCTGTATTCCCGGAGTGCTGTGCTGGGGGCAGGAGCAGCCGACCATGTAAACCCAGAACCAAGACAGTGACAAATGTGTGAGAGATGATGGAAATAAGCTGTGACTAAGGAGCTGGAGTGGGGGCATACTTTAGCTGGGGCAGTCAGGGAGGGCCTCTCCGAGAAGGTGACACTGGGGCTGAGTCCTGAGTGATGAGCTGGGCACGGGAAGATCTTTGTCATTGGGGTTGACCCTCAACTGCCTTCTGGAATCCTTGGGGGAGCATTGCTGAGGTGTGAGCCTACTGCCAGAGATGCTGGTTTAATTGGTCTGTGGTTTTCCCCAGGCACTGGGCTTTTTAAAAGCTCCTAGGGGTTCCAGTGTGCAGCCAGGGCTGAGAACCACTGATCCAGAGGAAGTGTTCCAGGCAGAAGGAACGACAGATGCAGGGACTCTGAGGCAGAAAATGAGCTGCAAGCGGGGTGTGGGTGGGCAGGATGAGAGAGGAGCGGGAGGAAGAGGGATACACAGAAACCGAGGGCCTTAAAAGCTCAGCTATGAAGCTGAGCTTTGCCTAAACTCATCTTGAACTTGGTAAAAAATCTTTAGCTGCTAATCTCGCAAGAAGGTAACGAGTTCCTGAAATTTATCTGCTGCTCCCTGGGGAGCAGCTCTGTCCGAAATGATCACTTTAAAAATGAGGTAATATTTTGCAGACGAAAACGTCAAGAAGTGGCTACAGCTTCTACCCTGAAGTGAACCGTAGGACCGACACCAGTGGGTGTGCCCGGGCTTCCAAGACACGCCTTCTGGGATACTTGACACCACACGGATCACAAGGACGGCCACTGCAGCTGTGTTCACAAAGCAGAAATGTATTGCAGTGACCAGCAACAGGGACGTGATTAATGAGTTCACACTGTTTTCATACAATGCAGTGCTGGACAGACATTGCATGGAAGCAAGTCCGTAGTTACTGTGATGGAAAGCTGTCTGAGATCACACTTTTGAGGGAAAGAGTGAGTTACTCTCAAACCAGGAAAATCCCACCTTTCTGTGGGGACAGAGGGTAGCAGTGTGCAGAGGAGAAGCCAAACCCCTAAATCCATCTGCTTTTGAGCACCCAAGAAGAATCTAGAAGGACAGATTATCAGTGTGCTAACTGGGGTCTGGGATAAAGGGAGAGATGGGGGAGAAAGTTACTTGCTACTTTGTATACTTTTCCTGGAGTACTTTTTGGAAATGACAAAAGGTTTTCTATGAGGATTCTGTAGAACCTATCACATAAAAATAACACTATAGGTCACCTAAGTCAAAGAGCTCCTGCTACATTGTGGAGCATGGCCTGGAGGGGCTGGGAAAGTTCTTAAAAGGAGAGAGGGACCCACGGACGTGGCCAGTAGCACGGTGGGGACCAGAAGCTGAAACCTGCTGCCTCGGGCCGGTGGGGAGCCAT
This sequence comes from Enhydra lutris kenyoni, assembly GCF_002288905.1. NCBI lineage: Eukaryota > Metazoa > Chordata > Mammalia > Carnivora > Mustelidae > Enhydra > Enhydra lutris. The sequence continues at coordinate 12,947,473 of NW_019154090.1, read as the reverse complement.
GCGGAGGGCCGCCGCTCTCTGTAATAAGTCCATCCTCAGTGCTTGCTTCTGGAATGACATGCCTAGTTGGCTGTGATTAAACATGTTTTCTGAAAAGCCACCATGCACATCCCTTCCCAGGAGAGACCTACAGTGCCATGATCCAGCGTCCCGAAAGCACAAGCTCTGAGCCATCTGGACGGACACGGACAGACCTTACCGGCCTGACGCTGGGTGAGGAAAGTGGACCGTGGAGGGACGTGCAGGATCCAACACCATTTGTGTGCAGGCGAAAACCTCACCAAATGTCACGTATTGTTTGGGGATATCTGCACAGGCAACAGAACAAAGGCATCCTCCGCCCTTAGCAGGGGGCTGGTCACCTCCCGGGGAGGGTAACATGGGGGCTCCTATGACCTGTGATATTACATGTTTAGAAATGTGTGCTGGGATGAGCGGGTCGGCCTCTCCGGGCTGCCAGGAGGGGCTCAAGTGCTGGGAGATGAAAAGCCCTTGACACGGCGCCCTGCACGGAGCCGGCTCTGACAAGGAGGCTCACACTGGCTGTCTTGGTGGTGTGGCCGATTTCCTGCGTATCTGAGAGCACCCACCCTCTGGGTCCTCTTCAAAGCCACTTGGACGCCAGCTAAGGCTCTGCCGACCTCCGCTGGCTACAGCATCTGGCCGTCCATGTGGACTGAAGAGGACACTGCCTTTATTCCAGGGGTGGGCAGTGAGCCACAGGCGGGCCCACGAGGACATGCCAGCTCTCTGGCCACAGTACTGAGCATCCAGACATCAGAGTGAGGGATAGGGGACCTGGGCCAGGGGGACAGTGGCATTGTCCAGTCACGGCTGGGAGCAGATTCAGTAGACAGGATGTGTCCATTGGCTGCATGTGGAGAGGGGCAGTCACACGCCCCCTCTCCCCCCACCTCATGCCCTGCCACCCGGTTTCTGGTTTGGGTGAAGGGTATAGAGATGGGGTGGCAGGGTCCAGGAGAAAGAAAGTATCAGGGCGAAGGCAGGAGTGCTAAGTTCTGGACAAGCTTAACTGGGTACCTGGGTCAGCCAGGAAGGAGTCAAGGATGTGGGTTGTTAACAGGAAGGGTGAGACAGGGGAGGGGACCGAGCAGGCTAAAAGGTGAATTTTCTAGAACCTGGAGATCAGCTGATAGATTACGAGGAACTCTCTCCTCTCTGTAGCCCTGTGCCAGGCCCATTCCTGCTCTCCTAGGTGAGGGGCTAAACTTCCCCCGATGCCCTCCCGGCCATCCTGTGCAAGTGGGCGGTGATGCCAGCTTCTGGGGACTTTGCTCCTAACTGGAGCTTAGCAGCCACAGCAGTGTCCCGCCTCCCCTGTCCATCATGACCTCCGACCGACTCTGATCAGTAAACCAAGAGGAACCCAGTGCATCTGCGGAGATCGCTAGCCTGCAGCTCTGGGCAAAAGCATCCATTTCCCCCAAATGGTCATTTAGCCGAGGAAGCCTGTGGGGTGTGGGGCGTGCTCCTGGGGAGCTCGGTGACAGGACGGGCTGGCCCGTCTCACGCCCTGCCTCATTCTGCAGGCTTGGCCTTTGCTGCTGTTTCTCATTTATGTGCTCACTTAACAAATACTTGTTGGGTGCCTGTTCCCAGGGTGCCGGGTTTCCTGTTAAGGGCTTGGGACATGGTCACGGGTCCCTGTCCCCATGGTGATCACAGTCCTGTGCAGGGTGTGGAAAAGCATTCTCATTAGCAGCAAGAAGGCAGAGGACCTGGGAGGGACAGGAAGTTTTCACTCGCTTAGGATTATCTCTGGCTGCTGGGGACGGGGGACAGAGACTGTAAGGAAAGCGAGGGACCACAGCTGGCACGATGGGACGCTCCTCTTCTTCCCTGGACCTGGGTGTCCAGAGAAACGTGTCCCATGGGTGCCCCCTGGGAGATCCACACACTTCATCCCGCGGAAGCCTGGGGTTCTACCTCTTGTCTGAACTTGGGTGAGATAAGCCAGTTCACCCCACATTTCTCAGGCTATCCCCCCAAACTGGAGTCTCCTGGCTCCCAGGGCTAGTTAACTTTTCCGATTGGGCAGCCCGTATGAGCTGCTCTAAGGTTGTGCCTTGAGAATGATGGCTTTGCTCCTGAGACCTGGTTGGAGGGTGATGGGGGCGCAGGGAAGGGAGGTTGTCCCCCTCCCTCCAGGGGGCAGCCCTCAAGCCCACCTCTTGATATTCTCTCACTTGGCAAGTCAACCTGTAACAGAGGGTCTCCTCTTCTGAGCTGCTGGCTCCCCGGGCAGCAGGTCAAACTTTTATTCTGAATCCTAAAGCTGATCCTGCCCCTGTGGAAGCTTCTACAGCAGTTTGTGTTCAGAAGAGAGTCACATCGCTTTAAGGAGCAATGCGTATTTCATGAAGCCGAGGGCTCTGGAGTCAGAAACTCTGGGCTTGCTCCCCAGCTTCTTCACCTGCTATCTGTGGGCCAACCGCTACCTTGCCGCAGCTCAGTCTCTGCATCTAAAAAATGGGCCCAATAACAGTCCCTTCTCCAGATGGTGGTGTGAGCACCGGACAAATGCATAAAAGCACTCAGCAAGGAGCCCAGCACTGAGAAAACCCACGATGAACATGGACTCTGATTTTTGTCACATGTTTGCTCAACTGACCTTCACGGCAACTCTGAGAAGTGGACTTCGTGCCCATTTGACAGATGGGGAAACTGAGGTCATGAAACAAACAAGCAATGTACTCAGAGCGAGACCTCAGGCCTTTGTATCTTTTTATCTGTTCCATCGCTTTCCCCCCACAAAGTTATTAATGAGTATACGGTGGTTTACACTAAGCATCAACAAAGCTTTTCTGTAAAGGGTCGGCTAGGAAATGTGTGAGGCTTTGCAGGCCAGATGTCTCGCTGTCACTGCAGCAGGAAAGCAGCCACCACGTAAATGAATGGGCATGTCTGCGCTCCAGTAAAACAAGAGGCCTGGTGAATTATAAATTTCATGTCGTTTTCACGTGTCATGAAAGCTGTTCTTTTTTGGATTTTTTTTTTCAATGAGTTAGAAATAGAAAAACCATTCTAAGCTCAAAGTTTCGACAAAAACACTTGGTGGGCAGGACTTGGCCCACGGGCCTTAGTTCAGAGAACAGATTTGGAAGCCAGATGGCCCGGGTTTGAATCCTGAGCTCTACTACTTACTAGCCGGGTGGCCTCGTTTCTTAGCCTCTCTATGCCTCAGTTTCCTTTCGTGCTGGTTTTGAAGAGTAATGGCATATGTGGTGTAGGCTATGGCGAGAAACACATGGGTCAGTTCTGTATCATGTACAATGATTTCACCAGATCCTCTCCATGTTACGTCTAAGTTAGCGCTACTCATTCTTCCTCAAGAATCACATGCCTGTGTTTTCCACACGAAGCTGAAAAGAGTCCAAACAAATCTGGTTCCCTTTCGTCACTCCTCACCCCTGCTTATGATCTTGACCCCTTTTGTCCATTACCAGGAAGCACTTTTTCAGATGTGTCGTTACATGCCTTATAGCACTGCTTTAGGCATCTTGTTTAGGCTGATCAGATCACACTGTGGGTATTCATTCAGTCATTCAACAAACACAGCAGGGAACACAACGAATCCACACGCCTGCCTTCGAGGGCCTTGTATTCTAATGCGAGGAGACAGACATAAGTGGACCAGTGCTCTGCACAGGTGTGGTGCGTCAGTGGTGATCAGCTGGGGGGGGTACCCTTGACACACGGTGGTCTAGGAAGGTGACATCTGAACAGGGGTCTGGAGGAGCTCTCTCTGCACCATGCTCTTGCCTTCAGCCCTATGTCCAAAGCCCTTCTGATGGCTTTACACACAGATCTCCCTTGTCTTTTTCTAGAATCCTCCAGTGTAGGCTTCCTTCGTGGTCACTTAATCACTTCCCACATTGGTGGCCTACAGTGATTTCTTTCGATAACAAACAAAGCTGCAAGCAGCAACTCAACCCGCTCCCCTCCTGCACACGAGGGAGGCTTCTCTGGAACAGAGAAGCACAAATTCGGGATCAAAGGGTGGTCTCATCCAAGTTTACAGAGAACGCCATCCCTCAGGGCCTTTGTGCCACCTGGGCCTCGTCTACTCCCGACCTGGAAGCCTCTTCTGCAATCTGACCCTAGTCATTCCTAGCTCCTTCCGCCGCCAGTCCCACCTTCTCCAGCCCTCTCTGGCTCTCAGCACGTGTGCTGTATCATTCCTCTCTCATCATCGCTGCCTCTCTGTCCACCTTGCCATCAGGACCCTTTGTAGGGCATCTGGTCTTGGGATAGTGACTCAGGACTGAGTCCTCAAAGGGCCTTATGAAGGAACGAGGGAAGGACTGTCACTTCTTCCCCAGCTGGGCCACCTACTGAAGCCAATGAGGCCTACAATGAACCCTGGTAGAGACATCTATCTCACTCTTCAGGCTGCTGGAGCACGGGCTCCCCGGCTCGGCCTCTGCTGACACCCCCAGCTCCCTCTGGCTCCCTCCCGACGCTCTGGCCCTCACTGCCTGTTGCCCGCCTCAGGTCTTAACCCTGGACCTGCGCCAGCTCTGACTCCAAAGGGCCCCTATCCCCTCTGTTCCCAGGCCTCCACTAACAGGGGGCCCAGGAATCCTCCCACAGGGTTCCTCTCATTCACAGGGGAGATGTGTCTGTGGCAGGAAACGGGGTGGAAAAACAGCCGCTGTGTGTCCCGTCGTCAGCCCCAAAGGGACTCTGAGTGTCCCTGGATAACTTGATTACAGGGCTGCTCTGAGACCAGGCATGGATGTGGTGAGGAATTTTAACAAGGATGGGATGGGTTTTTCTAGGTTTTGGAGAATCTGCCTGTGCTGAGTCTAGGAGGAGGGAAGCAGTGGGTTCAGCCCCAAAACACTACAATTTGTATTTGTAGCTTATAAATCCCCTCAACAGCACCTGGAATTAATTCACCTGGGAGGGGAAGGAGACCTGCCCTGTGCAGAGTGAGACACAGAGCAACCATAGGGGGCGCTGCCCAGGTGCCGTCACACGTGGTTTCTGCCACCGGGGCCTGAACTGACCAGACTCAGTGAGGGGACACATCAGTAGTGATCCCCTGTCAAAGGTGGGAGGGATCCCCAAATGTGCTCCTGTTCTCAGAAGGGGAGTGGGATAGGGTGTTTTTAGGCCACGGAGCATCTGTTCAGCTTTCTTCTGTGGAAGCTTTTCATTTTCGTTTCACATGGGGTCTATTCTCAGCTGATGTTCCAGGGTCTGGCTGCCCGGCAGGGCTCCCGAGGTCCCTATCTCCTGCACAGGAGTGGAGCCATGTGACTACAGCCCTATGAAACACTGCCTCCCTCCCTGGGCACACTGATTGGTTCAGGGGAAGACATGTGACTCATCCAGAGCCAATGAGATGCAATGAGACTTGCTTGGAATCCTGGGAAGGAGACTCCCTTACTCTTAGCTGGGCAGGTTAGGTGAGAGGACAGAGGGAGAGCCATGTTGCTACCGGGGCAGGGAAAGGGTGAGGGGGATGGAGAGGAAGGGAGGGAGGGAGGCGCCGGAGAGAAGAAAACAGAGCTTAGAGGAGAAACCACCACCTAAAGATTTTGTTTTTGAGCCCCTGGATCCAGCTATGTCTGATGCCATTACTGCTGGACCGTTAAATCAGCAGGTACGTTTCCTCTTCAGCTGAACCATTCTGAGTTGAGTTTCTGTTCCCAAGCGACTGAGAGAGGCCAGTCTGATTCAAGAAAGAATAAACCCTGTAGTTTAGGGCCCTCGGGGAAGGACTCATGGACGAGAAGATGGAGAAGACTTAGATAAATTCAGGGCATGAGAGCACTAGTAAAGATTTGGAGATGGTTGTAATAACTGACAAGTCTGGTCTGCTTGAACTGGCTCCTGCTGGGGGTGCTGAAACAGGGGACAGGGCTGGCGTGTGTGTGTGTGTGCATGTGTGCATACCTGTGCTTTTACATGTGTTCTGGCTTTAACACATGCGCATCACTCCCCAGGTAATGACACACTCCACATCCCAGACTGTGAGCGCCTGGGTCTGTCTCTGCTCATCCTTGAACACCCAGCACCTGACACAGTGTCTGGCACAGAGCAGGCTCTCAACAAATAGTTGTTGAGTAACACAACCAAATCCGACTAGTCTGCTCACGCGTATAATGGCTGGGAAGGTCAGAAACGCGACACACAAAACACGCAGCACGGCTGGGCCACCATAGGTGCTCAGTAAGTAGATGTGCACGTTATTACTCATGCAGGGGTGTGCCCATTTTCCAGACTGGGGAATTGAGCCTCTTAGGAGTAGGGAGCATAACCAAGAAGGAAACGTAATGCGTGGAAGTGGGGCTCTGAACTCCAGTCCACTGCCTCCAAGAAGAGAAGCTCACTGCACAGTCCCGGGGACGGGGGTGGCAGCGGGCAGAAGAGCAGCACAGTGCGGCCCATCCAGGGGTCAGGTCTGGCCCTCAGGCAAACTTGATTCACTCAGGATGTTAGGAAAGTCTGAGTGCGTTGCCAATATTTCAAAATCAGGAGTGTTCACAGGGAAAAATGCATACATTTGTAGCTTCTGCTGAAAAATCAGAAAACCTGGCTATCTTGGGCTCACCTTTCTATGTGGGACTGACAGGTCTGATCTGAGTTGGCTTTCCCCTCTTAGATACATTTCTCCACAGTCCCCACCATTCCCTACTGTCTCCCCTACTTCCCACTTGCTGTCCTGTGTGTGTGACTGCCTGTCTCTTGGTCACTTCTGCCTGGGGGAGGGGGGAACCTTGTGTAGTGATTCAGAAGGAGATGAACTAAGGAGGGCAGCCCCGAGGAATCATCCCCCTAACCCAGAGAGCCCTGTTTATGACAGTCAGCCAGGCTCAGGGCTAGTGGCAGTGACAGTGGGGAAGGGAGAGGGAAGGGAAGAATGTTGGGGAGAAAGAATGGATCAAGAAAGCTGCAGGCGGATGCACGAGTTGGCTTTGAAGATTTAGTTGGGACAGGAATATTCGCTGGTTTCCAGATTTTTTTTTTTTTAATGAGAAGTTCAGATGATACATCACAGTCAGTCTCTTCTCCTCCTCCTCCCTTCCCCCTCCTCATTTAAACCAAGAATCAGCAAACTATACCCCGTGGGCCAAACCAGGGCCACTGTCTATTTTTATAAATAAAGTTTTATTGGAACGAGCCATGCTTACTTGTTCACACATTACCTGTGGTGGCTTTTACACTACAGTGGGAGACTTAAGTACTTGCAACAGAGACTGTATGGCTTGTAAACTGTAAAATATTTAGTATACGGTCCTCTACAGAGAGAGTTTGCTGTCCTGATCTGAGCTACTTTGTAGTAGTATCACTGTATGGAAGGGGCTCTCGGATGCTCTACGTGTATTAACTTAGGTGATCCTCAACAACCTTTCTGATAAGACTACAATGAATCGCCACTATACCCAGTGCAAGAGAATAACGAAGAAGACAGTACCAGTGTTACTGACGAATGTGGAGGAACTGGAACCCTTGTAACATTCCTGGCTGGGGCTGTCAGCTGGTTCAACCCCGGAACCCATCCTACGTCTCAGCGATTCTCCTCGCAGGTGTGTAACCAGAAGAGAAGACTACCTACGTCTGTGCAAAGCCGTGTGTTCACCGCAGCCTCGTTCGTAACAGGCCCACCCTGTCCATCAGGGGCTGCACTGACTCACACCTGCCACTCGCACAACATCGCTACGTGGCAACGAGGGGACGTGCGCTGATGGTGTGCAGGTGCGGGGAGGACTGTCACAGGTGTCCCACCACAAAGAGCCCATACCACGTGATTCCATGGATGTGAGGTTCTAGAACAGGCAAATCCAGTCCATGGTGATGGAAGCTGGAACAGAGGTTACCTTGGGGGAGGGACTTTTGACTGGGAAGGTGTACAAGGGAGACTCTGGGGGCCGGAAATGCTTTATATCTTGACGCAGGTGCTCACCCAGGCGTGAGCACTCCCTGAGCTGTCCACATCCGATCTGTGCCCTCTGTCCCACATGAGACAAATTAGTAGGACTAGAAAAACTATGACATGGAGAACAAACAAAGACACTGAGGTACAACCACACAGCGAATGTCATACGATGAGAGCACATGTTCTACACCCCCACGGGACAGCAGGGATGGGTCTCAACATGGGGGGAAGCCAAAGGAGCCAGACACAGGAGTAACAGTGTCCTGCTGCCAGTTGGAGCCGAGGCTGTCCCCGTGGGAGGAGTTATGGGAGGGGACTTCTGGAGCTGGCGGTGACAGTCTGCTGCTTGTCCTCCCCGTGTGCTGGTGACATGTGCCTATCTGGCTGGGAACATTCACTGGGCTGGACTGTCTGTACGCACACTTTCCGTAGGAACACCCTGCTTGGCCATCCTGTGACCATTTCTCTCCGACACAGACTATTATTTGAGAGATGCACACATGGAGAAGCAGCAGCTGCTCGAGGTCCCTCACAGAAGTAAAGGTCACCAGCCCCCGAAGCCAGGCAGTTAAGCTCCCGTGTCACGCTCCTAACTGTCCCCCAGCCAGGGACAGGCAGGACTTACCTTGGAGTAGTCAAAGCCGTGCTTCTCCTTCACCCCGTTCCGGCAGAGCGTGTAGTTATAAAAACGGGAATTTTTAAGAAGGCCGACCCACTCCTTCCAGCCCGGCGGCACGTAGGAACCGTTGTACTCATTAAGATACTTTCCGAAGAAAGCTGGAGGGGGAGAAGGATCAGGAGGCCACGTGAGAAAGCAGGGAGCAAACGTCTCCTCCGTCCCAGACCACTGGGTTCCCAGGGTACAAAAACAGTGCTACCCTCTGAGCCTCCTTCTCAAATGCTTTTAGAGGTGTAAGATAAAATATATAGGATGATAGAGAAGATAAATTATTCTGAAATACGGTTATCTAACTGTTAAGAGAATCTGCCATATAGTAACGCCCTTTCAAAAAAGATGTTAGCTTGCAAAGAGTAGTAATTTCAAAGTAGCGATAACTGAAGAGTTTATTTCGTGATCTCTGCCACCCCTGCTGTGGAATATTATCATATCATTGATTGCTCCGGACGCCAAAATTGCAGACTCCCGTGCTATGGTTCATGTCCTACCTTCCTAATGGAAGCCAACGCTAAGCCACGGTGTAGGTTCGTAAAAATAAGGACGCGATTCTTTCCCACTCAAGCTCACGGGCTCCGTGAAGTCCGTCTGTGGCATGGTGAGCAGAATGGCTAGTATAGACCATGAACGATACCAACTGTTGCTGGGGGTTGGAGCAACTGGCCCCCGATATACCTGCCAGGGGACGTGCAGACTGGCCCATCTCCAGGGAGGCCCTGACCGGCAGACTCCGCTAACCTTGAACTCACTCCTACCTTCTGACCCAGTGATTCGAATCCTGGGCATTGACTCAGCAGGAAGGCATTCCTTCATTCCCGAAGTCATGTGCAGCACTGTTCATGAGAGCCAGTAACCAGAAACAAGGCAGACGCCCATCAGCAAAAGCATGGTTGAAGATCCTGCTGGCTAGGTGCAGAGGGGAACGAGTACCGCTCCAGAAGGAGACTGGACCAACCGGTGCCACGCCCAGTAACAGAGGCTAATCGCGTTAAGAGAAATAAACCAGAGATAAAAGAATGCTGCACGATCTCATTCATAGGATGTTCCTAGAGAGCCAAAACCAGATCTATGGTGTTGAAGAACAAAGTAGGGGTTCTCGCTGGGCGTGGGGGTGCTGCTTGGGGGACAGGCTCATTCTGTCTCCTGCCGAAACCCTACTGGGCTGGACATCCGCGCGTCTCCACATTCGCCTTTCACACCAGCGATGTGGCTTATATAAGGAAAATCACCTGGGTTCCCCTCGAAGGGAATGTACCCCCAAACTCTGCAGGCGAGGAGATAACACACCAGATCTTCTTTATGGTATTCTTGTTCTTTTTGCTTCTCAACGAGCAAGGATGATTTTTAATAATTATAACCTATAAGGCCATTTTGAAGAAATGGAAAAATCTGTGAGAGTTTTTCCAGAGACAGAGGCCCTGCGCCAGCGCTCTCCTTTGGATGAGGATGCTGGGGCTCGGAGACGTGCGGAAGACGGTGCTGAGAGCTCGAGAATGGGAGAGTTCCAGACCGCTGAAGGAGCCAAAGAGATGGTGCCAGCAGAGCGCTTAGCGCTGTGCCTGGCAAACTGGGAGTGTTCAGTGGGTGTCAGTTCAGAGCCCAAGATGAGAAGAGACAGACAGGGGAGGTGAACATCCGTAGAGGGAGGAGTGGACTGGGGCTGGGCTCTGACACCCGCAGAGGATGAGACGGTACCCTCTACCTGGAACCTTCGAGAAAGCACAGAGAGCGGCCTTGGGTCTGGGCTGGGAGGGTGGGGATGGAGATGGAGCCCTCCACGGGGGTTTTCCTGGAGGCCCGGCAGGTAACCGGCACCGCCTGGGGGTGGGAAGCCCCTTTAGGACCCAAGCAGCCATGCCCGAATCGCCACAGCACAGGGCAGAGGGCAGCACAGGTATCCGATTCTCCCCGGGCACGCAGGGCCAGGAGGGAAGTTGGAAGCGGAGGAAACACCTCCTGGAAGGATCTGGGCGCCAGAGGAGGTGAAAATAGGAAGGGAGAGTCCCGAACAGCTTCGGGTTAAGGCCCAGGGTGGGGCATCCCTTTGCATGGGAGAGCAAAGCCAGGCCAGAGAGGACCCTGGCATTCTGAGGGTGAGGGACAGGGAAACTGGCTGCCCGACTCTGAGTCTTAGGGAACGTCCACTATTCAAGTGGCGGGTGCCTGGCTGGGTGTCAGGGCGTGAGGACTGAGATGTGAGCTGGAGTAAGGGGCAGCAGCATCCCCGCACAGGGCCAGCGGAAGGCCTGACTCCCCTCCTGGGACCGCTGCAGATTCAAACTGCTGCACCTGTCCCCTGAAAGTAGTGGCGCTCAGCCAGGGGCGGCTTCCCCCCTCGGGGGACACATGGTAATGTCTGCAGACATTTCTGGTTTTGACAGGTTGGGGTGGGACACGCCGCAGGCGTCCAGCGGGTGGGGGGCCAGGGATGCCGCTCAACACGCCACAGTGGTCAGGATGGCCCACCGTGGAGCATCACCATCCCGTGTAGAAGGTCAACAGTCTCCCAGTGAGAAACCCTGCCACCTGCACGCCCCTCTCTTCCGCAGAAGAACCACGTAGGGAGGGCCAGAAAAGCCCCTAGAGATCAAGTCTAGTCCAGGAAATAAGACCTACTAAACCTCAATGACCTTACGCCTCGCATATGATGTGTCTTTCTGTATGTAAGGAGCTCTACTCTGGTAACACTTCTGGTCTCCCTCCTCTCTCCTGTTCCTCCTCCTTAGGGAAGAATGACAAACAGCAGGGGTCAGCAAACATTTCCTGGGAAGGCCCAGATAGTAAATGTTGGAGGCTTTGTGGGCCAGATGGTTTCTAGTGCAACTATTCAATAGTTGTAGAAAACAGTCACAGACAATACATAAACAAGTGGGCGTGGCTCTGTGCCAATAAAACTTTATTTACAAAAACAGATGGAGGGCCTGATGAGTAAAACGACTGGTGGTGGTGGTGGGGATATTAAGGAAATAATAAATCAGTGTGTCTATCCATGGTAAAAATCAGGATGGCAGCACAATGAAACTGCTCTATTTGAGGGTAATACTGCCTGGGCATATATGGATTCATAGATCAACAACTATTAAACCCCAATGGTATGCCAGGAGCTCTCCCATGCAATGGCAACAGTGAATGAGGCCACCAGGGTCCCTGCCCTTCTGGGGTGGAGATTCAAGTGGGGGACTGTGACAAAAAAGGGTGGTGCTGTTGGTAAAAACAGCAATGAAAGAAAAAAAGGATGGTGTTACAAGCAAGGGGCCAGAGCTGGGCCCCTGGAGGCACCGCTGGGTTGAGTGGTCAGGGAAGGCCGCTGAGGAGTGATGAGAATGAGTCAGGGGAACAGGAGTACAAGGGAAACTGCTCCAGACAGAGGTGATATCAAGTGCAAAGGTCCTGAGGCAGGAACAAGCTTGGGGGCATTTGAGGATCACAGGGAGGCCAGTGAGGGAGAGAGAAGATGATGTTATAGGGTAGAGGGATGAGATCATGAGAAGAAACAACAGGGGGCATGGCGGGGAAACGTAAAAGAGTCCACAAGTCCCCTGAAATATTATGCATCAGAGTTTGCATTTTCCTGGAATTGGGACACATTCTGAAAGGAACCCAAGACCACAAGTAATTTCAGAAAGATGAATGAAAGAAAGCCCAGGAGAAAAGGCGCTCTGAATGCCCTGCTGGGAAAACTGGGTTCTCTCCCAGGTCTCCCAAATCTGGCTGGTGAGTCTACAGTTTGTCCCCAAAGATCTGGACCAAAGTCTTCCCGAAGCATGTGCAACTCAGAATGCTACAGAGTTTCAGTCTTGGCTGTAGCTGGTGGAATAACTATTTTTTGGGGGGGGGGTTGACAAGTGGGGCACCTTGGGAAGCCCACCCCTGCCCATTATCACCCAATGTCACAGGCATCAAAGTGTCTGTGGCGATTTCCTCTGCTGGAGTCCCCCCTTTCACATCTCTCTCCTCTCTCCAACCCCCAACCCTTAAAAAAAATCCCGAAAGAGTTGATTATTCAGGCTCCACAAGACCCCAGAACACAGGGCTTCAGTCAAAGGCTTTTAGTGCCAAATTAGATTTTGCTCTCATTTGATTAGATTTCCCCAAGCGGTTTTTAAAATAGTTATTCCGGCACCAGTTGAGGTGGGAGGCAGCAAATTAGCGTGGGCCCCGGGGGCTCTAGGGCTGGGAGATTCAGCCAGGAGAATGAGCTGGAATTAAAATCAAGATTAAAAATACAGCCGTGTCGTGGCTGGAGCCCGGAGTCACCGAGCTTCCATGGCTGGGACGCCGCAAAAGTGAGAGCAGCAACCCGAGGGCTGGTGTGGGGGAGGAACAACTTGGCAGGCAGATTAAGAGGAATTAAATGCCAGGCCAGGAAAGGGCACTGATAATGTGCTGGCTGACGCTGCCCCTAGGGAGCAGGCTGGCATCAACTGAAAGGACGGAGTATTCACTGTAGCCCGTGCGCCAGGCACGGGGTGGAGATTTCCACCTGACAGTGGAGACTTCTTTCTGTTTAGCCTGCTTGGTCCTGACTGTGGTCCTGTGGGTGCCACTACTTCCTGACTTAAGTACACATGTGCTGACCTTCAGACCTGGGGATGCACGCATAATCTCAGCCGGACCAATCAGAGCACTACATTCCCCTGGCTCTGTCATTGGTTCAGGGCCAGGCATGTGACCCAAGTTGGGCCAATGAGAGTGAGCCCTGGGATTTTTAGGGAGGTACTGGAAAAGAGAAGTTCTTCCAAAGGGCTCAAAGCTGAAGGGATAGAAACCAGAAGCTGCTGGCAGCCATCTTGTCACCAAGAAGGGAGAGTCTATATGAATGTGAAGTAGCATGGAAGAGAGCAGCAGTGAAGGGGGTGGGGAGGGAGGGAGGAAGGAGAGAGAAATGACTAGAGAAAGACACTAGTTTGAGTCCCTGGGTCTACTCTTACCTGAAGCCAACCTTCATGCTAGCATTTTCTGTTCTACTAGTGATTCCTAATCAGGGGACATGGGGGAACCGGGGACATTTTTGGTTGTCACAGCTGAGTGGGGAGGTACTAATGGCATCTAGTGGATAGTGCCAGGGATACTGGTAAACATGCTATAGTGCACAGGACAGTGCCCCCAGGACAAAGAATTATCTGTCTCCAAATGTCAGCAGTGCCAAGTTGAGAAAGCCTGAGTTATGTCAACCAATAAATCCCACCACACCACTTTTGGTTGTTGTTATTTGCTTAACTCGGTCTGAGTTGAGCTCTTTCACTTGGAAAAGGGATGAGGAAAAGGAAGATGGAAAGGAAGGAAAAGAAGATGAGATGCTTAGTGGAGAGTGGGGTTTGGCAAACCAAATCCGGGCTGCCACCTGCGTTTGTGACAACTTTCACTGGGACAAAGCCACACCCATTCATTTACATATTGTTATGAAATATGTAAATTATACAGTGCAAAGTGGAGAGATTGCAACAGAGACCACGTGGCTATATGTCCAAAATATTACTATCTGGCCCATTGCAGGAAGACTTTTCCAACCCTCGGCGTTATGAACAAAATTCCTCGTGTGGGGTGAGGGATCCCCCAGGGATTTGAAGCAGGGCTGGGTTTAACCCACAGGAAGTGGGACTGGTTATGCAGAAGTGGATTCTGAAGTGGGTCACGGCAGCGAGGGTGGTCCATAGTGCAAAGGAATGACCCGACGCTGGCACAGCACGAACAAGAACAGAGCAGCTGATCACAGGCCATCTTTGCTTTGTAGGGTCCTCATACGCACAAATGTTCGTTTCCACAGTTCTGAATGCTTCCGGCTTAGCTCTCCTGGTATGTGGCCTGTAATTTTGCACCGAGCACAGACCGCGCTACTGGCTCTCCAGTAAAGCAACCACTGTGTGAGTAACAGATGCACATCAGGACCAGTGGCCCAGCATGTGGCTGCTGGCACAGCCTATGGGCGACCCATCCCCGTGCATCCGTGACTCAGTTCATGCACAGACAGCAAAGTGGGTGGCTGGGCTGTCTCCTTGTCTCCTGATGATTACTCTCTGAGACATGTTACAAAAGCGGATTGGGGAAGGGGAGAACTGGCCAAGAGATATTAAAGTGCAACCAAGAAACGAAAAGCTAGCTGGCATGGAAAGGCGAGGGGCAGGCAGAAGGATTTGGAGAAGATACGCACAGCGCGGGAAGCTCTCGATTCGCAGCCCAATGGCTCCGTTGGGGATATAAATGAGGAAATGTGATCATGACAGAAAGGATCAACATGTGCCGAAGCAGGTGATGCTGGCAAAACCACTCCACATTAAAGGGATCTCCAGGAGCTAGGTTGCCACGCTGAACACTGTGTGTCCTTGGGCAATGAGTTGAATCTCCTGATGCCTCAATTTCTCCGCTTACAACATGGGGATGATGACAGTGTCTACCTCATGGGCTGCTGTAAGAACCAATACACATGCACGGGCACATCTTATCTTATCGCCCTGTCACTTTCCTGAGCTTCACAGACACGGCGTGGCTTATGGGACCCAGTGTCCAGCAAGCCTCCTGGTGCTCTTTTTCCAACAGCATTTGCTCACTCTGTGTCACGGTTTGCCATATGTGCCATATTGCATCTCTGTGCCATATTCTTGCCATATTTCAAACTTTTTCATTATTATTATATTTATTACGGTGATCTGTGATTACGACGCGCTGGAGGCTCAGATGATGGTTGGCCATAAAATAAAATAGCATTTTTTAGCAATTAAGTTTTTTTTTTTTTAAAGATTTTATTTATTTGACAGAGACATAGCGAGAGAGGGAACACAAGCAGGGGGAGTGGGAGAGGGAGAAGCAGGCTTCCCGCTGAGCACGGAGCCTGATGCGGGGCTCGATGCAGGGCTCAATCCCAGGACCCTGGGACCACGACCTGAGCCAAAGGCAGACGCTTAACGACTGAGCCACCCAGGTGCCCCAGCAATTAAGTATTTTTAAATTAAGGTATGTGCATTTTTTTTTTTAGACATAATGCTATCTCACACTTAACGGACCACAGTATTATGTAAACGTAACTTTTATATGCACTGGGAAAGCAAAAAAAAAAAAAATTCATTTGACTTGCTTTATTGCGGTATTTGCTTTGCTGTGGCAGCCTGCAATGGAACCCGCGACATCTCTGGGATATGCCTGTTCTTAGACCTGGCACAGCACCGATGCCCGCTAAGTGTTGGTTCATTATGACCAATGGGTCCCCCTTCCTAGCCACTTCTTGCTCTGCTCATACCTTATTTAATAAAGTACCCACAGAGATAGATGTCAAAATCCACCCTCCCACCTCCTACTCTGGGGGGATCGTTAACACCCAAGTCCTTTTGAAACCCTCCCTCCTAGTCCTGCTGGCTCATGCAGGCAGCCCTTTGCAGAAAGCTCCGTGTGCCTGTCCCCCTCCTGGCTGCTTTCTCCATTTGTCTGAGTTAAGCACTGCTGGGGAGCCATTCCGAGTCTGATGGGAGAAGCAGGCCCTTCTGTTATCTCTCCCAGCCCCGAATCTAACTGAAATTGCCTTATACTAATCGCATTTGTGGTCTCTAAAAGCTGGGTCTTGCAGTGACTGGAGACTCAGATTAGCCGACAGTAAACCTGGCAGAGGGGGGCAGATGGAGGCATCATCTTGGGTCCCAGGGAGATGGAGGGTTTGCGCAACTAGAAACGAACTGGAATCCTGGGGCCATGTCTCCATGCTGGAGAGCAGATCTGGCTGGGATGGGTGACCGTGTTGTCCTGAACATCGGGGCAGCCATGAGTTACTTCTCTGTGTGACACCGGAGGCGGTGTGGGAAAACAGTCAAGAGTGTGTCTCTGCAGCTAGACTCTCCTGGTGCGTCACCTCCTAGTCACGGAATGGCAAGTGACTTCACCCCTCTGTGCCTTGGTGGGCAGCCGTGAGAGTAAGCCACTGCCTGCTGTCACGTGGAGGGAAGGAACTGGCATGGGTAAGGAGTGTGAAATAGGACCTGGCACATCCTAAGTGCCCAGCAAGTGGCACCCAGTGGGGCGCACAGCACCCACGGCCAGTGGGCAGCTTTCTCCCTCCCATCAAGGGCCATCTACATGGAACTACCAGCAGGGCTGTTTTAAGGACACTGGCATCTCTCAAAACGCATTCATTCCCCCCGCCCCATTTCCACCCACATCCTGCATTAGCGATAATGGATAAATAACTAAGAACCAACATATCCTGGAGTTGACTAGTTGAATCAGGCTACTTTGGTATTTACGTTCAAAAAGAAATAGTTCACTAAATATTTATTCATTTTGATTTGGCAGTTTCCTCCATATTTTGGAGCCAATATAGCCACACATGCATGAACACACAGACACACACTTTCCTGCAGGTAACCCCTGGGAAGCCACAGCCACTCACCCCTGTTCTTCCCAAATACAAAGGTCCCAGCTGTCAATCAAGGTGCCCTAAGGGGTGGGCGTATGGCTGAGCTTGGCCAATCAGACTCTACTCTGGGACTTTGAATCTTGAGCTAGGAGACTCAGAGGCAGAAAAATGGTTGGGGTTTTGTAAGACCCCCCTGAGGAGACAGCTGCTCAAAAGCTGTAAACTGAGGGCGCCTGGGTGGCTCAGTCAGTCAAGCATCCAGCTCTTGGTGTCGGCTCAGGTCATGAGCTCATGGGTCATGGAACTGACCCTGCGTCGGGCTCTGCACTCACAGGGAATCTGCTTGAAGATTCTCTCCCTCTGCTCCTCCCCTCACGTGCGCTCATTCTCTTTCTCTCTCTAAAATAAATAAATATTTAAGAAGATTGTGAAAAAAAAAATGCTGCATCCTGAATCCTCAGACCCAGTGTTTGGGAATCCAAATGAAAGAGGCAAGACCATCAGGGTGTTTAAAGTCCCAAAAGTCATAGAAATGTGTCTTGCTTCTTCATCCTCACTTCCTTGCTCACAGTGGAAATGGCCTTCCCCTGATCTGGCTGACTCCCCTTTAGCCTTCCCATAACCTAGTTATCCCCAAACAGCCAGGAGGACCCTTATGAACCCAGGACCATTCTTGCCATCCCCCTTTGGTGACCTGTTCACCTGTCCTGTACCTCAGCCAGTGTCTCCCACCTGCTCCCCCCCTCTGCTCATTCTCTCCTAGCCATTCCAGGCCTCTTGTTCCTTAAAACACACCACAGTCACTGCTACCTCAGGGCATTTGCACCTGTTCTCTCTACCTCACACATGGGCCTTCTCCCGTCTCACATGGACTGGCACTGGCTCCTTCTCACTGTGATGTCTCAGGTCAGATGGCGCCTCCTCCTCGGAGCTGTCCGTGATTGCCCTATTTCAGGGCCCCTGTCCCTCTGTATCAGGCTGTCTCTCTTCTCTGTGGCCCCAGCATCCTTGAAATCATCTGCAGAAGTGTTTGCTTTCTTGTTTGTCATCATCTCCTCACGCAGGGACCTTTTCTGGGTGCTGTGGTGCCTGCCCAGGACCTGGTCTGTGGCGGGCACAGTCATAGCTCTGACAGGGTGACCGGGTTGATGGTTTTGGGTGAGACACACAGGCCGCACAGGGCAAAGCTGCCCCTCACCAGTGTTTTAAGCCTCCCCCGCCCTTGGGAGGGTAAGAGAACTGGAGAGGCAACAACTAAATGTTTTATTAAGAGGGATTTCTAGGAGCGCCTGAGTGGCTCAGTCGTTAAGCAGCTGCCTTCAGCTCAAGTCATGATCCCGGGGTCCTGGTGCTGAGCCCCGCATTGGGCTCCCTGCTTGCTAGGAAGCCTGCTTCTCCCTCTCCTACTCCCCCTGCTTGTATTCCCCTTCTTACTGTGTCTCTGTCAAAAAATAAAATCTTTTTTTTTTTCAAGAGGGATTTCTATTACAGCGTCTGAAGACGAGAATGCTGGTTGTTGGAAAAGGGGTCAGTGCAGGTGGCCGAGAGGTCACCCCAGAGCCTGTGCAGAGTATGCCACATGTATCAGGCCAATGGGGGTGAGTGCTCTCCAGGGAACATTGGGGGCCATGCCTGGAGGCATTTCTGGTTGTCCCTACTAGGGGAGAGAGTGCTGCTGGCCTCGCGGGGGTGGAGATCGGGGATGTGCTAACCACCCTACAGGGCACAGGGCAGCTCCCATGACAGAGGAGGGTTCAATCTCACAGCGGCAGTGGTGCCTGGGCTGGGAATCCCAGCGACGCAGAGGGGGTGCAGTGTGGCTCTGAAGGCTTGGTTTCCAGACTCAGAGGGCCAGGCTTAGAGCCCTGTCTCCTCGGGCAAGTAAGCGCCCCTCCCTAAGCCTCGGTGATTCCATCTATAAAATGGGAACAGCAACACATGAGATCATGTCTGGCCCAGAGTAAGCACTCCAAAAAAAGGAGCTGTGGGAGTTCTCAAAATATAACTCGCTTCCTTTTTCGGGGTGGGGGTGTGTGTGAAAACGCAGGTCTCCAGAGAAATGAAAACGGGCTCCAGAAACCAGCTGTGACACCGTCTTGGCAAGTCACAAGGCTCCTCTGAGACTCTGGTGACGAGCCTAGGGGAGGATACTGATCCCGCACAGAGGGGTCAGCTAGGCGCGACACACGCCTGTGAGCAATGACAGCCTGGGTGCCAAGCAGAGCCAATGACAATAAACAACGCTTCCCAGAGTGATTCGGAAAGGTCAGTGAAAAATGAAACAGAACCTTCTGGAAAGTCCATCTTTCCTGGAAGAAACCCCTCCATTTCACATGCCAGGAGTTTGGGAAAACAAAAAAGGGTCTTCGCTCTTCATGACATCTTCTAAATTCCCGTTGTCTGTGGGCCTCTTTCCGACGTTTTGTCATTTTTAGGTATTGTTTGCACGGGCACAGACTTCCTGTTTTCCCTCAGGCCAGTTCGTTTGGTGCCAAGTAGGCGTCTCGAGCTGGACTCTCGCTCGGTCCCCTAAATCTGCCTCTCTCCCGTCACTCTGGTCAATCCTGGTTGCTCAGGCCACACACCTGGGAGCGCCTTCAGCTCCTCTGCTCCACTCACACCCACCGACCGTTTGTCATGGTGGCTCTGTCTTCAGAAGGGACTCAGGACTGAGTGCTTCCCACATGTCCCTGTGACTGGCTGGGTCCCAGCCACCACCTCCTTTCACCTGGGCCTTTTTGGAGCCTCCTCCCTGGTCTTTCCCTACAGCAGTCAGAAGCAATCTACCCCATCACAGATCTGAGGAAGTCCACAGTTCTGCTCAAAACCCTTCGATGGTTCCGCATCACACTCTGAGTAAGAGGCAGAGTCCTCGGCATGGCCTATCCCCTCCCTGACCTCATCTCTGTCACTTTGTCTTGGTCCGTTCTGTTCCAGTAGCCTCCTCCCATCTTCCCAGACCTGAAGCTCATCTCTGCCTCAGGGCCTTTGCTCTTGCTGTTTCCTCTGAAGGACGGTCTTCCTCAGGTCCCTGCATGGCTCACTTCCTCACCTTTTCCAGGCATTTGCTCAAATACTACCTTACCGGGTTATATCCCTAACCAGCCTGTTACAATGAGCTCTCCCTACCCTGGCGCTCCCTCTTCTCCTCACTTTGTTTCTCCACCGTATTTCTCACCACCTAATGAATTTATCTTTTGGGTTTTATCATCTGCCTGCCGCACGCGAACATCAGCTCCTCGAGGTCAGAGCTTTCTGTGTTCCTTATTTCTGCCCGTGTCCCTATATTTAGAACAGAGGTTGGGAAGCAGTAAGGCCTCAACAGACACTTGGGGTGTGACTGACCCACTGAACACCCAGGTCCTGGAGGGTCTGGGGGGAGTCAGGTCCCACTGAGAGAAGAGCACATTCCTGTTGCCCATGACATGGGGTACATCAGCTTTGAGTGAAGCAGGGAGAATCGTTACAGTTTTGTCTTTCTGTTTGATTCCATGGCATCTGTTTGACTGAATCAGGATCTACTTAATCCCCACGGGGAGTGACTTCACCGCGGGGGGCTCTGCAAAACTGAAGAGGGGCCCAAGGCCAGTGTTGCCAAAATGTTCTGCTACCAAAGTCCCTTTAGAGTCTTAAAAATTCTTTTTTTTAAAAAAAGATTTTATTTATTTATTTGACAGAGATTACAAGTAGTCAGGGAGGCAGGCAGTGGCAGGGCGGGGGGAGCAGAGAGCAGAGAGCTGAGCAGAGCAGAGAGCCCAATGCGGGGCTTGATCCCAGGACCCTGAGATCACGACCTGAGCTGAAGGCAGAGGCTTAACCCACTGAGCTACCCAGGAGCCCCAAGACACTCAACAATTCTTAAGGACCCCAGATAGATTCGTTTATGTCGGTTTTATCTAGTGATAGCTACCATGTCAGAAAAGAAAATGGAGAAATTTAAACACATGAACTCATTTAAAAATAGTAACAATAAACCTACTTGCTAGTGTGTATTTTTAAAAAATGATAGATTTTCCTCAAACAGGATAAAATCAGTTGAGAAGAGCTGTACTGTCTTCCATGTTTGCAATCTCGCTAATGTCCAGCTGAATAGAAGGCGGCTAGATTCACGACTCTACTCCTGTGTTCAGCCTGGTGAGATACGTTGTTCTGGTTATGTTTCAAGAAAAATCCAGCCTTCTGTAGATACACACACAGAGAGGCAAGGAGTATTTAAAAGGAGTATTTAACATAAAATTTTGAGATAACTGGGGGTACATTATACACCCTCAGAAAACACTACACTCTTGAAGCAAATAAGGGCGAAGGGCAAATTCTGTCTCAGTATTAGCGTGAAAAGAGTTCTGGGCCCAGGCCTCCTGGGGCCGACTTTGAGAACCGCTAGGGGAATGATGTTCCCCAACAGCCCAAAGATATAGACACGCCTTTTTTCCCCATTTTACAGGTGGAGGAACCGAGGCATAGAGAAGTGAAGTCCCTTTGTGCCCAGCGTCCCACAGTGGCTGTGGCTGGTAAGTGGCAGAGCTGAGACTTGAACTCAGGGGACCGTCTCCACTCGCTACCCTGCTCTGCCTCCCGGCAGGATGGCACCCCCAGTACCTGCAGATGGGAGTGCCATCTGCTGTGGTGGGGTGGGTGGGGACACTCGTGAGGGAGAAAGGAAACAGCAAGTGGGCTGCTCAACAGCTAGTGGCAGGGGCAAAGACAGACAGACCTCGTGATCCCACGGGCCCTGCTCCTCCCATGGGGTCCGACTACCCTCCAAGGTGCTTCCTGCTGGAGTTCCAGGTGGAACAGAGATCCCACACTGAGGTCATTCCCCACGCTCCGTCCTCCAAGGTTTATCTAGAAGGCCATCCCAGAGCCTGAGCCTCTCGCCTTTCCAGAGGGCCAGGGTAGGAACAAGGCAGGAGCCAGACATCACCTTGGTCACTCCTTCCAGATGTGCAGGAGGGGTTTAAGGGATGTTTTTGTCTTGGGAGGCAGTCGGGTGTGAGTTTGAGCTCGGGCTCTGGGGCTGACAGCGTGGGTTTGAATCCAGCTGTTCCCACCTACTGGCTCAGTTTCCCCAACTGTAAAATGGGGATAACGGTATGTCTGCCTGACAAAGGTGTTGGGAGAGTTCAATGAGGAAACACAGGGCAAGTGCCCCCAATATGTTGGTCGCTGTTTGTGTTATAACATTATTAATCAAGATGTTATGTATTCATTCATTCAGGCAAGTGTGCATTCACTCACTCAGTAAACACTTAGAAGACTACTGCTTATGTGCCAGGCCTGGTCCTAGGGACACCACCGAACAAAACAGAATAAATTAACCAACAACGAAAACTGCACCCTCATGGAGTTACGTGCCAGGACTGAGGACAGCCTGAAGCGGGGAAACAGGACCCCTGGAGGCTGTCACAGTAATTCAGGAGAGAGGCTGGAATGGTTCTAAGCAGGTGGGGGCAGAAGGGCCGGGGCTGGTTTCAGGCTATTTTTGGAGTTGGAACCGCCATGGTTTGCGGATGGATTAGACGCGGTGTGGGAAAGAACTGAGAGGAGTCAAGGACAATTCCGAGGTTTCTGTCCTGAGCAACAAGGACATCCTCCCATCATCAAGGGGAGCACTGTGGGAGGGGCAGGTTCTGTGGTGGAGTGACAAAGAGCTCGAGGTCACACACGTTAACCTTGAGGTTCCTGTTAGCTGGGTAGTCAAGGTGGAGATAGAGTGCACAGCCTGGAGATAGGCGTTCAGGTTCAAGGGTGAGGTCCGGGCCGGGAGGGGAAAAGTGGGAGTCATCAGCATTTCGATGGCATTTAGATCTTTGGAACTGGATGAGATCACCAAGGGAACGGGTTCTCAATCTGTGGGTCCTGAACGGGGATGGGAAAGCTCCATCTTTATTGATTTTCATGACCCCCTAACTAGCATCTCCTTCCATCATGAAAGAAGTCACCAAATACCTCTGCCTCTGTCGTCAACAGAAGTCACAGATGCTTCCACATCATGTGTCAGTTAACCAGACATCTCGAGGTATCACTGAAGCCAGCACCACCATGGAATCACACGAGTTCTCAGACCCGTCCGTTAGCCCCTATATAACCACGACATCGTGTCCTTTAACGTGTGAAGAAGCACACAGAGCACAGTTTATAAAGTATTTTGGTATCACTGGCTTCTTTTGTAAACCTGTGTGTTTCCTTCTTTGCACTTAATTTGAACCCACTCTGAAAAGGATGCGCACAGATGCCAAGGGGGACACGTGGCTCTCCAAGGGGTAATATCCCCCGGGGAGGGAATGTGTATTGCTAGAGAAGAGGGCCCTGGACTCCAGAGGAAGGGGTCAGGGTGATGGGACGCCAGCCCAGCAGGTGGAAAGACGCTGCTGGTGGGGTAAGAGGAGGACCAAGCAGGAAGGCGGGTAAAGGAAGCATTTCCAAGAGTCTGGTGGGATCAGCTCAGCTCCTGCTGCTGACGATGGTGGGTCTTTCCCCAGGATGAGCGAGCTTACTGACCGCAATCCCCGCCCGGCATTATAGCTTCCAAAGTGCCGCTCAGCCTCTGCCCGGCCCAACACTTTGAGCACTAAAGCTGGGAGCGTATTCAACTGTACTCAGCTCGGTTATTTCCCAGTCACTCGTCTGCGTAAGAAGGGGCCCATGTGGTGTGACTCCGTGCCTGCGACCTTCCCTCTGCTCCGGGGCACAGCAGTTCCCTTCCTCCCGCCCTGGGAGAGAGCGTACACAACTTACAACCAGGCGCACAAACTCCAAGGAGATCCAGGTGCTCTTTTAAAGGAATGGAACGGACCAAGGCTAAAAGAAGGAGAGGCGTGCGGGGCGTGGCGATTCTAGCCACGCCTGGGAAGTCTCACAGAATCTGCTGTGTCGCCCCAGTGCCCGTGCACTGCTGCTCCCCAGAGGCAGGGTTACTAGCGGGTCCAAGGCTAGCAGAATGGAGGTGACCTTCTCAGCCTCCCTCACTGCCGGAAGTGGCCATGACCGACTTTTGGAGGAGATGGGGGTGGACGCGGTGGGAGTTCTGGTAATGGGCCTACAGAAAGCGGGTGCGCCTCCCCCGTATCTTCAACTTCCCGCTGGCTGGCTGTGCACATGCTGAGCCATTCTGGACAAGGGCAGTAGCCCAGGATGGCGCGATAATGTCACAGAAGGAGCCTGGACATCAACACCAGGCGTGCCAGGTCAGCCCTGGGCTGTTAATGCCCAAACTGTCAAATGAGAGAAAAATAAGCACCTTTCATCTTTAAACCACTGTTCTTTGGGGACAGAAATGCCCTTCACTATACCTATATTCTAGCAAATACCGGGGGCTGGGGTGGGGGGAGCTGTGACACATATCCAGCTGGTGACTGCCATCTAGTAGGAGACAGCAAATTTTTCTGCCAAGGGTCAGACTATAAGTCATTTCCCTTTGCAGCCACGTGGTCTCTGTTGCAATTATTCAGCTCCACCACAATAGAACATAAGCAGCTGCAGGCAATACATGAATGAAAAAGCTGAGTTCTAATAAAACTTTATTTATAAAAACAGATAACAAATTTCTGTAGGCTGCAGTCTCCTGACCCCTACTGTCTAGGAATGTTGCTAATATCTGGCAAGATCAGTTTTTTTTTTTTTGTTTTGTTTTTATTTGTTTTGTTTTTGAGAGAGAGTGCCCACGAGCACACGAATGTGTGGGGGAGGGGCAGAGAGTGAGGGAGGGAGAAGAGCCCAACTCAGTGCTCGATCTCATGATCCTGAGATCATTACCTGACATGAAATCAAGAGTCAGAAGCTTAACTGACTGAGCCACCCAGGCGACACCCACCTCCCCCTTTTTTAAAACAAAGTTTGGAAACAACTTTTTGGTGACATTTCCAGATTTTAAAAAACACCTTATAAGTCAAGCAGAACACATGTGGGGTTGAAGTGTGAACTTGGGCTGCTGGCTGCTAGTTTTCAAGACCCACATGAGGTCCCAAGGGGTGCAGAACAGAAGCTGAGCTGGTCCCGGCCAAGGTTCAATCTCACCCCGCTGCCTACAGGAGGGCCCTGGGTTGTGAGACCTTCACCGTCCATCCTTTGGCTTTTGGGGCTCCTGATCTGGGCAGGGGAAAACAATCCCGCTAATTTTCTGGGGGTGGAGCTGAGGTCTCTTGAGGTACAAGTGATAAATGAGAAGGAAATGCTTTTGCAAACTCCAGAGCACTATAAATATTAGATGCAAAATGCCACAGGACTGAAGTCTTTGTTTTTTTGGCAGACAAACTGGCTGAGGAAGCAGGGCCGGGAAGAAAGGCATTAAATAAACCCCAAGCCCCAAAGCTCTTAGGGCTGGGGCATTTCTAATATTCTGTAACTGGATCCTTTTAACTTTGGGCTGCTTGCAAGGTTACCACATGAGTCTCTTTCTTCTGCTTTTGAAAAGACACCAAACGCAAATGGGCTGCACAGAGGGACAAATCGATGCTGTGAAAGTTCTGGATGTGGAGATGGGATCTTGCTGAACTAAGAACTGTGGGAAAGCAGACGAGGAAGGTGGGGGGCATAATGACACATGAAGGAGGCATCTCGTGCTGGAAGCAGAGAGAGCTGGGAGAAAGGCCCTCCTCCCACTTGCCCCCAGAGTGGGGGAAAGCTGGATTTGGGTTTCTATAGCAGACATCTGTTTTATTTTTCTGCCCAGCATCCACGCTCCTGTTTTTGGTAACTGCCTTCTGAAGTACCTATTCAAGTGAGACTGTTTCTGGCTTCCAGCTCCTGGGCTAGGCACGTGACCTGGGGTTGGCCAATCGGGATGTCCCCCTTCCGCTGGCCGCTAGGGTTGGCCAATCAGGTGTCGCCCCTGCCCCGGCCTCTGTGATTGGGTAAGACAGGGGCATATGACCCTCACTGAGCCAATGAAAACCTCCCCTAACACTTTTGCTGGAGCACAGGGAAGAGGCTCTCTCTTTTAACCAGGGTCACTACACTGGTGGGGTGGGACCTGGGAGGGCCATCTTGACATCACAAGGCAGAACCTTCTTGAGAATAAAGCTAACCCAAATGAGAGAAAATCCAAGAAGCAGAATGATGGGTTGTGGTGACAATGTTTGACTACTGGGACTCAGCTAAATTTGCCTGAACTAATTGCAATTATATTTCTCAGTGCTGGAAAAGGGAGATGGTAATCCAAATTTCACTTTGTTCTCATTTTCTGCTTACTTCGAGCCCAAGGCCAAAGAGTCCTCTGTTCATTCAGATCTTTTTCGGGCACCCAATACCTGCCTGGCACTGTTCTTGGACAGGAGGATACAACAGTGAACACAATAGGTAAGAAATAAATTCAAAACACCGGAGACAATTTCAAGGGGATGATAAATCCTACAAAGGACATAGAGCAGGGTATCGTGGTAGAGAGTGACAGGGTTGGTTGGGGAGGCTAATTCATGCAGGGAGGTCAGGGAAGCAGCGGGGAAGTTAGAGAGAGATGGTGAATGATAACAAAAAACAAGCTATGTGAGTAGCGCTCTAAGCAGATGCAACCGCAAGTGCAAAGGTCCTGGGGCAAGTGTGAGCTTGGGATATTTGAGGAACAGCAAAGAGGCCAGGCAGTCCGAGTGTTGTTAGAAAGGAAGAGAGGTAGGAGATGGGCACAGAGAGGGGAGCTGAGCAAAGCCTTGGTAGCTTTAGCAAGAGCTGAGCTTATAGGACATTAGGCAGCTGGTAGAGGGTCTCGTGCCGGGAGTGACCTGATTAGAATGGCATTTTTCAAAGCTTCTTCTTGGTGCCCGGTGGAGGAGAGGAATGGCTAACCACGGGGGAGAAGCAAGGATGAGCAAATAACCAGAGTGAAGGCCTAGGACTGCTCTTACCTGTTTGTGGCAAGCTCATTGCCCTCGAGGAAGGCTGAGCTGTCGGAGGTATGGAGGGCGGGCCGCTTGGGCCTCACATTACATGCTGCCCTTGGTCCCCGACTCCTTGGGAGGGTCATGCATCTCCAGGAAATGAAGCTGGTGCCCATCCATGTCCTGAAAACTTGACTCGCTGGGCATGGCAGGCTCTCCCAGCACTAGTGACAAGTTTTATCACCTGCTGAGTCAACATCAGGAAGGGCGGTATTTGGAAATCTTTCTGTCTCCTTTTAAGCATGGTTTTGTCCAGAAGGACGGAATGGGTGGGAGGGCTGGGGGAGTGAAGAGAAAACCCACAACAGACTCTTGGAACAAGGCCTGGGAGACTGTCGTCATTGGATATTTAATTATCACCTTGGAGGAAGGTGACACTAAGCTGATCCTTTGAAGGGCAACTCTCATTTCCCTGTCCATTTCTGTGACAAATATTTTGTAAAGCTCCTTTATTTTCCTAAAAGAAAACTACAAGTAACGAAAACTACCTAGGCACATTTTTTCCTCCAAGAAATCAATACAATGCCCTAATTACAGCCTACAAGAAGAAGAAAAGGAAGGCAATTTATAACAAAGAAAAATTTCCGTATGAACTTCCAAGCCCATCCATCAAGGAGACACAATGGAGTAATCAGGTGGCACCTAGACATGGATTCAGAGACATGTGAGCGACAGACGCGGCTGGGTGGGCCGGCAGCACTCGCAAGCCAAGAGCTTCTAGTGGCCCTGCCCTCAGCTCGGAGACTTTCAGGAATGTGGGATAACTCCTGGAAAAACTTGGCACTCAAGTATGATATTCCTTCTACTTACTGATCACTTACATTCCTGGAAAGTTCAGAGGATCCTAACACCGTGCAGAATGCCTGTGGTGGTTATGCATAAAATGGACTTAGGGTCAAGGCTCAGATCACAGTACATGTCAAAGTATCCATTCATATAATGACCTGGTGGAAGACTTGGAAGCCGTGTGGAACAAAAGAATTGGGGAGCCCCTGCGCACAACAGGCCACAGAAAGTCCCTGGTTCCCCACCCTCGGACACCAGCAGCATCCCCAACTTGGACAACCACCAGAAACACTTCCATAGATTTTGGCCCCTAGGGGGCAGTATGTTCCCTTGGGAACCACTGGTTAGAAAAAAGTTTGCTAACCCGTGGCCTGTGGGCTGAATCCATCCCACAGGTGTGTTTGCTTTGGGTCGGACTGGTGTTTTTATTTATTTTTTTAAAAGCAGAGCAAACAGTCTGCATTCGAAATCTGGACAATTTGACATGGAAGTCTGGGTGTCACACTTCTGACAGATGAGGAGATCTCGCACCTCTGGGCCCATCTATCATCCAATGGGCACCTCAGCCTGGGCTGTAGGGCGCTGCCCCCTTCCCCGCCTGGGCCCTCTGGGCGCTGGGGTTTGGTTTCTCTGAGGAGGAAGGGGCTCACGCAGGCATGGCGGATAGCGGACCCCTAGGTGGCCTTGGGAGGGCTGATACAGAGAGGGGCCCGGTTTCCCTTTCTTGGCTGAGAGCCCTCTCCCCATGAGGGCACAGACGCCATTCTGCAGGAAGTGACTGGCTGGCCACAGGTGGGGGGGGGGGGGGGGGGGGGGATGTGTGTGTGTGTGTGTGTGTGTGTGTGCGCGCGCATGCGCGTGCGTGCCAGGTGCTCAGAGGAGGATCTGGCCGTGGACAGGTGGGACCCACAGGCCCCAGGCTGGAGCCCCCCCTGGTAGCTGCCCTGGGCTCCTGAAGCCCTGACCCGTGGTCTAGCCTCAAGAAGGCCTGGGAAGAAGGCCTGGAGAGGCAAAGGAACCAGTTCACGGAGCTCGGGCCTGAGCAGAAGTACCGCAGGAAAGAGGGGAGGTGCCCACCTCACATTAAGGATTAAGGAAGAGGAACCATGGAAAGCTCCTGGCACGATACAGGCTCCATAGGGACAACTTGTAACTCTAAAATGATTGTTGGCATTCTTTTCATCTTCTGAAAGCTCTGTGTGCCCCCTCCAAAAGTTTGCTTCAATTACGCTCTCTGCCAAGGCTGTCCAAGAGGACTTTTTATGACAATAGAAAACATTCTACATCTAAACCATACGCTCTGGCACGCACGTGTGCCCAGTGGGCACTCGAAGCGTGCCTAAGGTGACTAAAAAACCGAACTTTTAATTTGACTAATTTTTAATTAAAGTTAGGTAGTTCCCAGTGGCCAGCAGCTACCATGTTGGGCCCTGCAGCTCCAGTGTAGACCCTTCTAGAATGTTCAGGGGAGTTGCGGCTCGCGCCAGGGAGAGACTGCGAAAGGTCACATTTAGCCTGAAAACTCCCTTCAAACCCTTGGCGGCTTGCAGGCAGGCTTTATGCATCCACCCAACACAGCTTCCAGCTTCTCACCTGCATTTGACTTCCACCATTATTTTTTCTTTTTTTTTTTCTTTTTAATTTTTTTTTATTTATTTGTCAGAGAGAGAGGGAGAGAGAGCGAGCACAGGCAGACAGAATGGCAGGCAGAGGCAGAGGGAGAAGCAGGCTCCCCGCCAAGCAAGGAGCCCGATGTGGGACTCGATCCCAGGACGCTGGGATCATGACCTGAGCTGAAGGCAGCTGCTTAACCAACTGAGCCACCCAGGCGTCCCCCACCATTATTTTAATGCCCACTGAAGTTAGACACTCCCTGAGTGAAATAAAAGTTAGAGACCCTGTGAGGGGAACCAAAGCAAGTTCCTCACGGGCTGGGCAGCTACTCTTAGGACCATAGTGGATGGCGAAGGGGGAGGCAGCAGGTTTTTCTGAGCGACCCTGAGTATCTGCAGGGTCTGCTTGTTTAACACAAGATTCTACAGCTTTAATGGAGGTTAACGTGTCACTGGGGGGATTAAATTGGGTGGTCCACATGAAAGAACCCAGCTGAGGTGGGTTGAATTTCCTCTCCCAAAATATACGTTCAAGTTCTAATTCCAGGTCATGTGAACGTGACTTTATTTGGAAATAGGGTCTTTCTAGATGTCGTCAAGTTAAGAAGAGGTCATACTGGATTAGGGGAGGGCCTCATGAGGTGGCTGGTGTCCTTAGAAGAAGAGGGGAATTTGCACACGGACACCCACAGGTGAAGGCCACGTGCAGAGAGAGAGGGACCCTTGGAGAGGTGGAGTTGGGAGCAGTGCTGCCGCAAGGCAAGGCACACCGGAGATTTCCAGCAGCCCCCAAAGCTGGAGGAGACAAGGACTGCAGGGGAATACAGTTGTGCTGTTTGAAGCTACCCAGTTTGGGTTCTTTGTTCCAGTGGCTACAGGAGACCCACACACCTGCTACCAGCTACTGGGCTGGGACAGAAAGTCTGGGCTCAAGTGTCACCTGGGGGCAAAGAGGAATGTCCACCCGTTAGCCTGACACCCAACTTCTGAAAAGTTGGGAAGTGCGACCACATGCTTCCTGTCTTTCCAAGTGGCCCCCTTCTTTTCCAGCCCCAGGGAGCCCCTCACCCTAATGTGTGGGCACTGGTCACATGACCCTCAAGAGTGGGTAATAGCCAAGGCACTGGGTAGCTTACGCACATATGTTGTAACTCCACTATACACAGACTGGAAACTGAGGCACAGATGGGGAAACTGAGGCCAGAGGGGGCCAGGTCTCAGCTCATGATTACAGAGTCAGAAGCAGAACCAAGTTCTCTAGACGCCTGCACCAATGTTTTACTTGTTTTGAAACATAAAGATCTTGGAGAAGGGGAGTGCCCATGAAATCAGAATTTAAAGAAATTCAGCTTGAAGATGAACCCATGTGGACGTGACCCACGTGTCCCCCTGGGCCAGCCTGGGCTCTGGAGGGCTGCCTGACTCCTGTCAGCATTCTCGAGGTGGGTCTACTTTGCAGGCGGGTGAAAACGCTCTGTGGTCACACCCCCAGGCCGGAGAGAGGGGGCAGCTGGTCGAGGGAAGAAGGGAGCTGTGTGTGCATGCGTGTGTGTGCTCATTTGAAGGGAGAGGAAGGGAGCGGGGGGCACAAACAGGAGAGAGGCCAAGCACAGAAAAGGCTGCCATTGTGAAGGCGGGACAGCTGCACCCGGGGCCCCCTGAGGAGGCACCCACAGGAAGAATCCAAGTCCTTTCTTCTGTGTGTGTGTGCAGAAGGGCCAAGAAGAAAGGGGGAGGGGCTGAGAGTGGGGGTGGGGGAGGAGAGAGAGGGGAGAGGAGAGAGAGGTTTAGAAAAATGGGGAGGGTGGCGGGGGAGCTGGCTCTGGATGGAACACGCAGACTCATCTGTTCATCCTGCCATGATTCCCTAAGCACCTGAGACGGGGCGCGCCCTCTTGCAGGCATGGGGATGCCAGAGGGCATGGCCCAGGCTGTCCCTGGTTCCATGGAGCACATGTGTCAGAAGGGAGGCCAGTGCAACCAGTGGCAGAGCCCATGTTAGTGCTGGAGAGGGCCAGAGAGATGGACAGAGCAGGAGGCAGACTAGGGAGTCCCGAAGCAGGGGACGGGGACATCCTTTAACTTGGGAGGTTGGACAATAAATACACAGATATATGTTAAGTGGTGACGAGAGCTCTGAAGGAAAATAAAGCAGGGTGAGGGGGTAAAGAGGGGGCAGGAACCTGCTTTCAGATGTGCTTGTCAAGGAAGGCTTCTCTGAGGAGGTGATCATTAAACAAAGATCTGGGGGAAGTCAGTGAACGGGCCATGTAGATGTGTAGGGAAAATGTTTCTAGAAAAGGAAAGAGTAAGCACCAAGTCCCTTGAAGGGGTGCCAGGTGAACCGCTTGAGAAGCAGGAAGGAGTAGCGTAACGGAGGGGGACAACAGGAGGTAAGGTGGTCGGGGGCGAGGGGTGAAGGGCAGATCATCAGGACCCCGAGATGACCGTGGGGGGGCCCACGGGAGGGCTGCAGGCAGAGGAGAGACAGGACCCCTCCAGCTGCTGAGGCGTGAACAGGGCGCAGCGAGTGGGAAGGGGAGTAGCGCACAGGGAGGGGAGGGCTGTGCTGTCCCGGCGAAACGTGGTGGCAGCTCCAGGAAGGTGGGAGTGGGCTCTGGAATATCTTGGAGAGAGAGCTGGCGGGGGTTTGCTGATGACTAGATGTGGAGTGACAGGAAGGAAGAAAAGCAGGGATGACACGAAGGTTCTGGAATCTGGGAGCTGCCAGGGGAGACTGTGGGACATGTTCGGCGAGGGGGGATGCCATCAGGAGGCCGTTCTGCACACGTCAGGTTTGAAATGCCAGGCACACGTCCAGGGGGAGATGTTAAGTAGCCGGCTAGAGGCTGGGGTTCAGGTCCAGTGTGGTGTTCAGGGCAAGAGGCTAAAGGCAGATCAAACAGAGTGGTGAAAAGAGGGAGGGGAGGATTCTTTCACAGAAAAACAGAGGAAGTCACCTGAGCACCAGTCCTCATGTCTGTGCAGTCCTACACACACACACACACACAGGCCGGTGGCGAGTCTGGTCAGGGATGCCACCATGCCTGAGGCCGCCTTCCTGGCCTCTTGTGCGAGAGGCAGCAGCCTACACCAATGCCTCATGTGCCCTGCCAGGGCCGGCCTCATGGCTCGGAGCCCATCTCCCAAGCGAGGGCGGCCGCCCAAGGTTGACGGCCAAGTGGTGGCCATCCTTGGCTGACCTCCCCCACCCCAGCTTTGTGGCAGCAGAAGAGTGAAAATGATCGGGGGGGCTCAAGGCCAAATTTCCAAACAGCTCCAACCAGGGGCCTTGAGGTAGTCTGAGCTTGTGATAAGAGGCCTCCACCCCCCCCCACCACCCCTGGGGCTCCTCTGGCACATTCTAGAACACGATGAGGGAGGGCCTGAAAGCTTGCCACCAGTGCCCACACCCCTACAGAAATCTGTACCAGATGGCAGAAGCTGGGCACGGAAACCACCTCAGAACTGCCAGATTCAGATGGTCGCGTGGAACGAGAAAAGTGTCACCCCAACGAGAAGACAATGGGCACTTCTGTCTAATTCACCAGCAAGCGCCAGAAAAGGTGTCCCCCCTCCCCACCAAAGCAGTGTACTAGAAATCTGGGACTGCCACCTTGGTGTGTTTTGCTTCCTTCTCATTCCCACGGTCCTTGATTTCCGCTTTGCCGAAAATCGCCAAAGTGCTCATGGGCAGTAGAGGTGCCCACATGCGTTCCTGCTGCTGATGTGTGGGAGTCCCTGCTTCCCTGCATCCCCTCCAAACTTTGGTGTGACGGGGCCTTTGAATATTTGCTGTGGCCACTGTTGCCTTCATTTGCGTTCTGCTGATAACCAGAGAGGTTGGGTACGTGCTGTCAATTTTAACCCGTGCGCACAACTTCTTTCCACCATCCAAGCTGATCTCTTGCGACATTCCTGGGAACACTGCTCTGGGGCGGGTGGTCCGACATGCTGCCCCTTGTGAAAATCGTCACCAACATCAGGGCGAACATTGCCTAAGTGCTTACAGGGTGTCACTGCTCTAACATTTCATCCCCACAAAACCATATCAGCCAAGCAACATTCTCATCCCTCCTCGAGGTAATCAAGATGAAGAAGTTAAATAACTTGTCCAAATCCACTCAGTTAGAAAGGGGCAGCATCAGGATTTGAACCCAGGCAGAGTCCTTGCTCTCAACGGCTTTGCAAAGAGCTGGGAGGAGCCTCACTGCCAGAACACTACAGAACTTTGCGCCGCGGGTGTGCAACGCGAGTGAGCACACTCAGGCAGCTGACAAGTGCTAAGAGTTGACTGAGCACCTTTTAAGGTAACTTTTATAAAACCTGAGGATACAATTCATCCCTTTCAGGGTATTTAGAATTGAGATCCCAGTCCCCGGAGACAGAGGAAGCCAACATACAGAAATACCCAAGAACAGACCTTCTTCAACTTCACATCTCACACTTCGTCCTTTGTCTGTGTCTACTGCAAGCACGGGGTAGCAGAAAGTAAGATGTCTGCCAAATGAAAATGCGGATCTTGTAAAAGACGCCAGGCTTGGGGAAATTAATTAAAGGGATGCTGGAGGAGAGCTCGAGGCACATGCAAATCCATTGACAAACACTGTTCTGCTCCGTGAGGTAATTGAAGAGGCCACTGGAAAGGATGAGGAGGTAGTAAGTACTACATGGCGGGGTTGGGGGGAGATTCAGAAGTCAGAGGAGTCAGAGAGGCCCTTGGGGAGATGGAGCAAATCCCTAATGCTTCTGCAAAAATGACCTGTTACGGTTTTGCTGTGTGAACTGCATGTTCAGTAAAGGACATCACATTGTGTTGTCACTTCAATTTGTTGGACAAGTCACACCCCACCTCTAACTGTCCCTTCACCAACCCATTAGGTTAAAGAATGAACCCATTAGTCACCATCACAACATAACATTTGTTGCCATGAGATACGACATCAAATAAGGTTATTTTCAAAATTCTGTAATTTCCTTTTTTTTCCCCCAAGATAAAAGGACCAACTAAATGCACTAAAAGCACTATTTACATGAAATGCTGGTCCACCGTTGGTCCACTTAAGGAATGTTTTTCTGGTTCCAGTCTTGTACATTTCAGGCTGATCTCTTGTACTCAAAAGGGGGTCACACACACAAGTGGTTGTGAACCATTACTAGAGTTTGATAATCTTCCCTCAATATCTGCTGTCTTCTTCTCCTACAGAAAGGAATTTCTAGCTGGAAAAATGGTCACCCAGAATGGAGACTCCATTTCTTAGGCTCCTCTGCAGGGACTCATTTCTCATTAATGAAGTACAAGGAGAAATGGAAAGCAGCTGAATCTCTCATCAATTTAGGAACACTTAAATATGTAAAGCAAATACTAACAGACCTAAAGAGAGAGACAGACAACAATACAATGATAGCAGGGGACTTTAATACCTCACTTTCATCAACGGATAGATCATCTAGGCAGATAATTGTAAGAAAACATTGGCCTTAAATGACACGGTAGACCAGATGGACTTAACATTTACAGAACATTCCATTCCCAAGCAACAGAACACACATTCTTCCCAAGTGCACGTGGAACATTCTCCAGGACAGATCATATGTGGGACCACAAAACAAGTCTTAATACATTTAAGAAAACTGAAATCATATCAAGCATATTTTCCAACCGCAATGTATGAAACTAGAAATCAATCACAATAAGAAAACTGGAAAATTCACAAATACGGGGAGAGTCAACAACATGCTATTGAATAAGCACTGGGCCAAACAAGAAATCAAGAGATATTTAAAAAAAAAATACCCTGAGACAAATGAAAATGGAAAGAATACATCCCAAAGCTTATGGGATGCAGCAAAAGCAGTTCTAAGAGGGAAGTTCATAGCGATAAACGCCTGCATCAAGGGACAAGAAAAATCTCAAATACACTACCTAACTTTACACCTCAAGGAACTAGGAAAAGAAGAACAAAGCCAGAAGTTAGTAGAAGGGAGAAAATAACAAAGATTATAATGAAAATAAATGAAATAGAGACTAAAACAATAGAAAAGATCAAAGAAGCTAAGAGCTGGTTCTTTGAAAAGAACCACCAAATTGACAAATCTTTAGCTAGACTCACCAAGAAAAATAGGGAGGACTCAAAAAAACCCCAGAAATGAGAGGTGACAAATCCTTTGTTACAAACAAAGGATCATGAGGCTACTATGAGGAATTATGTACCCACAAATTGGATAAATTCCTAGAAACATACAACTTACCAAGACTGAATCATGAGCAATTGGAAAACAAATAGACCATTTACTAGTAAGGAGATTGAACCAGTAATCTAAAACCTCTCAAAAAACAAAAGTCCAGGACCAGAGGGCTTCACTGGTACAAACATTTACAGAAGAATTAAGGGTGCCTGGGTGGCTCAATTGGTTAAGCATCTGCCTTTGGCTTGGGTTTGATCTCAGGGTCCTGGAATCGAGTACCGCATCAGTCTCCTTGATCATCAGGAGTCTGCTTCTCCCTCTCCCTCTGTCTGCCACTGCCCCCGACCATGCTCTCGCTCTTAAATAAATAAACGAAATATTAAAAAAAAATTAATATCCACCCTTCTCAAGTGGAGAAGGAGAAAGAGGAGAAAACACTGTTAGACTCATTCTATGAGGCCAGCGTTACCCTGATACCATAACCAGACAAGGACACCACAAGAAAAGGAGATTATAGGCCAATATCCCTAATGAATAGAGATAATAAAACCCTTGACAACATATGAGCAAACTGAAGTCAACAATATAGGAAGAGGATTACACCCCATGATCAGGTGGGACTGACTCACGGATGCAAGAATGGTTTCACATCGGCGAGTTAATCTACGTGAGGCACCACATGAACACAATGAAGGTTAAAAACAGAAAAGATATTGGCAAAACCCAATATCTGTTTATGATAAAACCTCTCAACAAAGTGGGTACAGAGGGAATGTACCTCAACATAACAGAGGCCCTATGAGACAAACCCACAGCTGACATCACACTCAGCAGCAAAAACACCCTGAAACCCTCTCCTCCAATATCACACCTAAAGTTTTCTACATAGATCTTGTAATCAGATGTTCTAAAGGTGGAGTATGAGCTACGCTCTGCCTTCAGACAGATTTTGCTTGATCCCTATGGTACATTTTAAAAAAAAATTGAGTTTGGCAAAAAAATTTTTTTTTTAATATCAGCAGATTTCAGCTAAAAATTCAGGTTACAAATATTTGAAGGTTGGTACCCGTGAGCACATATGGCCATAATTATCTGGACCTGAGAGGCAGATGCCCCTTCCAGCAGGAGCCCTCTGGTCTGCTGTGAGACCATTTACCTGCAGGTTCCCTACAACCACCTGGGGTGGGTGGGGAGGGTGCCCGTGGTTAACTCTGACACCTGTGGCTTTCTGCAGAGACCCAGGAACCAAGAGGCTTATGCGTATAGGATAGAGGCCTTCCTAGTTCTCTCCGGAGGAGCCACTGTCTGGGTGACTGTTGCAGGAGAATCAATCTGCAAGGAGACACACCTTCCTCTTGCTCCCCACCCCCAATGTGCACCACCAGCCACATGTGTATCTGAGGGAAGCCCCCCCCCCGCCCCCGCAATCCCCAGCTTGGAAGGATGCTTCATTTCTGAAGGGGTAGCAATATCTCCAGCACGATGTCTGATTTCACGACTGTGTTGGTTCCTTACCCAAGGTGTGGAGAATTCACTTCTTAATAATTCAATCGAATTGAGTTTGGAAGATTTTGCAGTGGGGCCGGGGAGAAGGGTTTTCATTATGTCTTTGCCCCAGGCCTGGCAGGTGAGCCTTGGGAACCAACCAAGGTACCTCCCACAAGATAGACAGGAAACGCCACTTGCTCTGTATCCACCACCCCCACCCTACATCCCCCCAAACACCAGGATAGAATCCCGCAGCACCGACCACCAGAGAGATTGGAGCCTGCTGGGTAGTGCAGACAGCAAGTGTAGACAAACCATCCCTGTCAACCTGGGCCAGTCTACAGGGTGGCCATACAGTCCCACATATGCTCCTCTCCATTTTCCACACCAATTTTCATCCCCACCCCAATGTTCTTCTGGAATCTTCTTCCATACTGACAGTCTGAAGTCAACAAATCAGTCCCCAACATAACCCACGGTGAACGCAAATCATGCATGAGTACTTCTAGCCTCTCTCTGTATTATATTTCATATTTTAAATGGACTCATAAAAAAAATTCAAATTCCTTTGGAAAAATCAGTTTTTCCCTACTATAGGCAAATCATTTTGTACTTTTTAAATGCAAAATGCACAACTTTTAAGTTAAAATGAAGTTGTCCGTGGGCTACCCCAAATCATCTAAAATCCCGGCAGGATCCGGACCCCAAACTGGCGCGAGGTCAAGGCACCGGGCACCACTTCCAACGAATGCTCCCTGCCCGCCGGCCCGCCCACGGCCTCCAGGCTCCCTTTACCTGTCCGGTAGCCCGTGCTGTTGAGGTACACGGCGAAGGTGCGGCTCTCGTGCTGCGTCTGCCAGGAGGGCGAGGAGCAGTTCTCGTTGTTGGTGTAGGTGTTGTGGTTGTGGACGTACTTGCCGGTGAGGATGGAGGAGCGCGAGGGGCAGCACATGGGCGTGGTCACGAAGGCGTTGACGAAGTGCGCCCCGCCCTGCCCCATGATGCGCCGCGTCTTGTTCATCACCTGCATGGACCCTGCAAACAGGAGCCAAGGTGAGGTGCGGCCAGCCAGCTCCTAACTAGTGCCCCAGCGGGGCCACAAGGCATGGGTGGTTCTCAACAGGGCGGCTCCCCCATCCCTGGGGAAGGGGGTACATTTCAGAAATCTCTGGGGACGGATGGGGGCGGGTGCCACGGTCACGTGTGGGCTGGGGCCAGCAAGGAACGTCTGGGCAAGAAATTTCCTGGGTCTGCAGTCCCATTGGGTGGTCACGGGGAGCGGGTGAACAGCTGTTTGTCAAGGATCCAAGCCTAGAGTGGAACTTTGTTTTACGTAGAAACAGAACATTTTTTTTTTTTTTTTTTTGCAGGCTATTAATGTGCAGTGCATTCCTTTTTTTTTTTTTTTTTTTTTTTTTGGAAAGCAACCACTATGTAAACCCAGGGAAGATTATACTTTGTTTTGTTTGGAACTTTCCCAAGAACTGTTCACTTTTACTGAAATCTGGTCATGCCAGCCTGCTGGGCTCACCTTCTCCCTGCACACTCCTCGGCTAAGTGCTCTCCTCCTTTGTCCACATGGTCCGACTTTGGAATCCAATTTCCCCTCCCCAGATTCAACCCACCAGCCAAGGCACACCTCT
Organism: Enhydra lutris kenyoni; assembly: GCF_002288905.1. Classification (NCBI taxonomy): domain Eukaryota; kingdom Metazoa; phylum Chordata; class Mammalia; order Carnivora; family Mustelidae; genus Enhydra; species Enhydra lutris. The sequence continues at coordinate 12,908,956 of NW_019154090.1, read as the reverse complement.
TCTAGTGATCACTCTGGCTTCTGATTCCCTGAGCCCTTATTATGCATGCAGCCTGTGTTATTGGGACTTAATTATACACCACCAGGTAGTGTGGCTTCATTCATGCCTTTTCTTGCTTCTCAATGAAGCTGTAGCAGCGAAAGGCACTTAGGAAGGAAAGGAAACTACCGTGTTCTAGAAGCCGTACTGTGCACAGGTGTTTTCATGGTCACTGCCCTGCTGAGGGCCCCATGAGGGCAAAGGCTATGTGCCTTGCTCAGTGCTCAATCCTCAATGCCCCCATGGTGTGTGGTACACAGTAGGCACTCAATAAATGTTTGCAGAGTAGATGAGTAATACTATGGCTGGTATCTGAATATTTAGTAGGTTTAGGGAAATAGTCAATGGAAGTCATTTTCTTCTTCCTTTTTGTGGCCACCTTCAGGAGCTTTCCTTTTCCTTAAAGTTCTTAGGGTCTGTCGTGGCTTGAGGGGTGCAAACACTTCCCCTCCCCCACATGTCCACATCATAACCCTCAGAACCTGGGAATGTGATCTTACTTGGAAAAAGGGTCTTTGCAGATATAGTTAAGGATCTAGGGGTGATCTTGTTCCGGATTACCTGGGTGGGCCCTAAATCCAGTGACAGGTGTTTTGTAAGAAAGAGAACAGAGAAGACACACAGACACGGAGGGGATGGTCACGTGAGGACGGTGACGGGGTCTACCAGGCATCTGAAGTTTCTGCGGGAGAGCTGCCGACCCAGTCACCAACAGCCCTTCAGAGACTCAAGGACAACTAATCAGACCCACCTCAGCCCTCTGTTCCTACAGGGAAGAATGAAAAGGAGATTTATATGGCTCTTTGTATCCCATCTTTCTGCCAAATAGGGATGGAAACAGAGTTAGAGTTTCCCTGAGGCAAACACAGATCATATCTCCTCACTGTTTAAAATCACTGGATAGCTTCCATGGCACTCGGAAGAAAAACTGAATTCTTTACCATGGCCCAAGACTCTTCTAGACTTGCCCCTGCTGCCAACCCACCTCCTGTGCTCCTTTGAGCTCATCTCTCCCCTCCCCTTTGCTCACCTGGCTACACCGGCCTCCTGACGGTTTCTCAAATGCTCTAATCTCATCCTCGCCCCAGGATCTTTGTACTCCCGGTTGCTTCTGTGTGGGGCTCTTCTTGAGACTTGGCCTTGCTGGCTTGTTCTGTTATTCAGAACTCAACCCGAGGTCACCTCCTCAGTGAAGCCCGGCTGGCCCCCCCATCTGAAGGAGCCCCCACTGTTTACTCCCTATCTCACCAGCCGTATATTTCTTCTTGACATTTATCGCCTTCTGAAATGGTCTCCTTTACTGGGTCATTTGTTTGTGGTCTACCTTCCCTGGACTGAGGGTTCTGGGTGACTCAGGGCGCTGTCCACTCCCCCGCCAATCCCCCCCGGGGGAATATATAATCGGTGCTCTATAAAAACTTACTGGGAGATGGAAGGACACACAGCAAAGCCTGCCCTTTCCAGCCCAGCACGTGACGTGATTTTAAAAGGGACACCCTCCCAGAACCAGGTGTGCTCCCTGAGCCTCTGGGCCAAGGCTCCCAGCGGTGGGTGGAAGAGAGCAAGGCTGCAAACAGAGAACTGGCTCTTGGGCTACAAACTGAACAGGAGTCATCGGGCCTCGGGACTGTGTGAACGTCTCTTCTCAAGGTCACACGTCCTCCCAAGAAGCCCCAGGGGACCCAGCTGTAACTGGAGGCAATTACAGGGTTTCTACAGGTGTGACACTTCCCTCTGGAGGGGATGGATGAGGCGGGGGCTTTCCAAGGCCTGCCTGACCATCTGGTGCTCACAGGTTGGAGCCTGCAGAGGGAGCAGGCCACCGCCTCAGGGTCAGGCGGAACCGTGGGATGCCCCCCTCCCAGGCCTTGTGCCCTGCCTGGGGAAGGGGCAGGAATCCAGACAGGCCTTCTGCGGGCCCATCCGTTCTCTCTATATGGAATTTTTACTGCCAATTGAGATAGCAAGGTCATGCCCCTAGGCCCCCAGCTTGCACACTAGCTACATTCCGACCTCATGGCCTTTGCCTGAGCTATGCCCTCTGCCTGCAGGGCTCCCTCCAGCCTTCCTCAGGTGATGGAGCAAACAGCAAATATCTGAGGGGACTTCCTTAGCCCGGAAAGGATGCCGCTGCCCTTGCTTCTGGCACCCACCGTGGCCCCTCCCCTTGCACTTTTCCCCATAGCACCTCTTGCCCTTGGACCCCACTTCTAGCTCCCCTGTTTGCACGCTGCCCGTTGCCCCTTCTGGCCCAGCCGCAGCAGGGATTTGGGCTGGCTCTATTTACCGTTATGTTCCCAAGCCTAGCACAGTGCCTGGCACACAGCAGGTGCTCAGTAAATATCTGCTAAATTCAGAAACATAGGACCTTCTTCTTTAGGCTTCTATGGACCCCGAGAGCCCCAGCTGGCTTGTGTTCACAGACATGTGCCTTTTGTGCGGTGGATCTGAAAAAATCTGACTTGAAATAGCGTCCGACGGATTCCATGTTCTCCAGTTTGCCACACTCCCCACCATGCTTTGCAGTCTTACACCCATTCCGCCCATTCGTATTACCAGCCAGGTCCCTGAAGGCCTCGGAGCTTGGCAACCTCCTAATATAATTTAGTTGATGAGACAGGTCCAAACTTTTCCTGGGGCAGAGGGCAGTGTTCTATGCCAATAATCATCATCATAATTATTGAGAGCAGTGAGTCTGGCTGGCTGCATGCTTGTGGTATGCACCACACTGGGCATGTGTCAAGCATCATTTTACTTAATCCCCCAACAGCCCTTTTGAGGACAGGGAGTTAAATGACCGGTCAGAGCTACAGAGCTTGGGAAGTGCAATATGTAGACTCAAACCCAGGCCTGACTGATAGGAACAGCAGGTGCTGGGTGTCATGTTGCAGAAATGTACGGTTTCAGAAATGTTCCAGAAACGTATGGTTCACACCACACTCGAGGTAGTGATAATTCACCCAGGGAATGCACAGAGCTCCCTATGCACTTGGTCAATCCTTGGCTTCAGGGAGGCTCAGAAGGGTCCTGGGCTGGATGTTGGGTCCCCTCGTCGTCCCAGAGGTGGCTTTAGCTGGCACGCCAGCTGTGGGAGCAGCACAGAACCACCTCACCAAATATTGGGGATGCCAGTGGTGGGAAAGCGACTCCCTTTACTACCGATAAGCTCCAGGAGAAAATGTGAGCCGGTGCCGTCGTGTCCTTCATACCCACACGACTCCTGTTTCCACCGGGAGGGAGCCTGCCACCTGCTCAGAGCTCTCAGCGAGCAACATCATTGGCTTATGCTGAGTCACGTGGTTTAGTGTCCTCCACTTAGGGCAAATGATCCTGCCTTCTCTCAGTTAGGGTAGTGGACTCTCGTTCTTTAAAACAGAACAATCACAGCTGATGAAAAGAGGTCAATCCTAGTACAAGCAGCACATAGGTGAGAAAATTCTGGGAAGGGGAGGGCCTGGCTGGCGTGTGGCACACACTGGCTTCGTACAACCTAGCACTGCCCCCGCGGTGAGGTTATGGGACTGTGTTGCAGACACCTTCAGTGCCACACACCCTCAACTGAGCTCCTGCGGTCACCGGCCCGCTCCTGTGGTCACCGGCCCGCTCCTGCCTCCTCTGCTTCCCTCCAGTGACTTAGATAATAATCTTGCTACGCCTTGCTCCCACCTCTCCGTTCCCACATCCACATGAGCTGCAAGGCCTGTTGCTCCTCCTCCAAAGTATATCCATCCTGCAGCCTTGTTGCCTCTTCCCGGGGCACCTGGTTATCCTCTCTCCTCCGAACTAGGTCAACTGCTTTGCTTCCTGACTGGACCCTGACCATTTCTTCTGTGAGGAGCAGACAGAGTGCCTTCTCTCCTAAGCATCCTCTGTGGCTCCCACTCACCAGAGAACAGAGTCCCTGGGGTCATCCACAGGCCCTGCTGGATCCAGACCCCTTCCCTGCCCACTCGCTGCAGCCACAGGGCCCTTGTCTCTGCCCTTGGACTTGCCAGGCCTGCTCCCACCTCCAAGCCTTTGCCTCTCTGTTCCTTTTGCTTGGAATGCCCTTCCTGCAGCACCCCGATGGCCTGTGCCCTCACGCCCTTCTTATCTCTACTCCCAGCCCCTGACAGTTCAGACCCCTTCTGTAAGTTTCTGAGTCTGTGTTACCTCTAACTTCTACATATTTACATATTTCTCCCGCTTGTCGATTGCCTGCGGCCTGGTGTCAGCGCGTGGGGAGGGCTGCGACAACCCACGGCGCCTCCCAGCCCTGAGGCCCAGGGCGGTGCCTGGCACAGGGCAGATGCTCAGTAAATACTCATAGGAATGTATCCAGGGCATCCCAGGCAGAACCAACGTTTTGCCCGCTCCTGACACACTAGGAGGAGAAAGGATGGAGCGGCTGGTAATGAGAACTCAACCTCTCTGCGTCTCTGGGGACTGCAGGAAGGACAAAGCTGGCTCCCCACGCAGCCTGCCAGACCCTTCTGGAAAGCAGGAGGCCGCCAACTGGCAAGTAATTCACCTGCACTCTGCCGCCCCGAACGTCACGCTGGCAAAAAGCAAACGGCCAGCGGAACTGTTTCGTTTTTTTTTTTTTTTTAAAGATTTTATTTATTTATTTGACAGACAGAGATCACAAGTAGGCAGAGAGGCAGGCAGAGAGAGAGAGGAAGGGAAGCAGGCTCCCCGCTGAGCAGAGAGCCCGATGCAGGGCTCGATCCCAGGACCCTGAGACCATGACCTGAGCCGAAGGCAGAGGTTTTAACCCACTGAGCCACCCAGGTGCCCCTCTGCTATCTTTTCTTAAAGTGATTTTAAAACAATACACTTTAGTCTCAGCCCAAGTAACTATGTGAACTTCCGTGCCTGATACGCTAATTTTTTTTTTTTTTGGATGAACATCAAAGTAAGTTTGTAAGCAGTTAAATCAAGGTTTGCTGAGCTGTCGCATGAGATACCTGTGCCTTACCTGTCGTAAAAATCATTTCAGGAAACACTGATCGAACACGTTCTTCTAAAGGTCTGGGTCAGTGCAACCGCTACCTCGAGGGAACAAGCAGGTGCTGGGGAATTTCGAGATTCGAACCATGACCCGATTTTTGCCACCCACAGGGCTTAGGCGTTTCCCAGCCACTTTCTGCCCTGGGGGCCCCTGCCAGCTGGGAGTGGATGCCCTCCACACCCCTCTGTGACAGACTCCGGAGGCCCCCCCAAGTGGGCAGCATGGGAGTCACTGATCGTGATGGATAACTAAGGAAATGATACCTTCTGACATTTGTTTTCTTAAAGGTATAGGTAAATGATTAGAGTCTGTGACATCATCCCTCCTTGGGAAAGCCTGGCAGGGAAGGAAGAAAGCCCTTCAGTAAACCCAGAGTCTTGACTTAAATCAGCATTTCCTGTCTCTCACCTGGACTACTGGTGGCCAGAGGGCTTCTTTGAAAGGTGAAGCCATAGCACGAGTTCCTCTGCTCAGTCTCTTCCACCAATGGTCCATCTTGCTCTGAATAAAAGCCAAAGCTCCCCCTTTGGCCCAGGAGACCCCATGTGACTTGGATACTGATTCTCCCCAGCTACAACTTGTACCTCTGTCCCCCACTCTCCCTCTCCTCTGGTCATGCTGACCTCACTGCTACTAGAATGCACCAAGGCACCAAGCATGCTCCTGCCTCAGGGCCTTTGCACTTGCTGCTCTTGCAGCCTAGATGCCAACACCCCCACCCCCACCCCCGCACCGGGTATCATCCAGGTGTTTGCTAATACTGCCTCCTCAGGGAGGTTTTCCCTGTATTGTGCTGAATCCATTCTCCCTTCCTGCTCCTTTGGAAAATATTCTTAGCCGATTTATAAACTGTAGATAATGGTTGCCTCTGAGATGAGCACTGTGAATGGTGGATGGGGAAGCTTTGCTTTGAATTACTTGAGTATTTTAACGTGAGACTGTGTCAGTCATGTAATTTGAAATACCCTGGAGGTGTGGGAGGGAGAAGAGAACTGACTGGAAACAGGCTACTCTATGAATACTCCAGGATATGTGTTGCGTTCCCACCTGTGCCTTTCATTTGGAGAAAAGATAATCTAGCCTGGAATGTTCTAGAAGAGGTCTTTTGGCAAGGACCCCTCATATCTGTAGAGACTACAGGTAACTCTGAATACTAAACAAGAGGCCACAGTCAGAAGGCCAGAGGCATGACCTGTCCACAGAAATGCTTAGTTACACTTTTTTCAGTGTATCAAGAATGCTATAGCTTTTTAAACGAGCTTTGTGGGCTCTTGGCATTTTTGCTTTCATGGGTCTCTTCCTCTGTGAAAAATTTAAAAAATTTCTACTCATCCCGACTCTTTTCATGTTCACAGACCCAATTCCAATGTGGGGCATTGTATGCCTCCCTCCACCCCCAAGGCCACAGATCAGTGGTTCCATTGACCTCCTCCTTAGGTTCTTTAATTTGCTAGAGTGGCTCACAGTCCCAGGCTGTGTTCTCTCCTCTTCTCTGGGTTGAAAATTAGGAGCTGAAGGGCCACATGGCTTGGGGACCAGCTAAGGGTGAAGGGGACATGACCTGTGTCCTCTCCAGGTGCCATCCTTCTCTGAATGATTCTTTTGTCACCTGTTTAGCTCTGTACGTTAAACAGGTTCCACTGCTGAATGTGTTTGTGGGTGTAATGCACACATGTGTGCTTCTGTTCTGGATGGAACACGGGGCCCTCCCTCGTCTGTACACTCTGGGTATCAAAGAGCCCACAAAACAAAGTGTGAGCCGTCTTATGAAACCACTGACTTTCTCTGGGCTTTCATTTTCTGTCTGTAAAAATATAGCACTTGAATAGCTTTAGGTAGAAGATTTCTTTTGACTGTGAAATTCAAGGACAATTCTAGAATACTCTCTGTCACCTTATGCAGTATGCTGGGAAGGGCTCTAGAGGTACCTGGCCTGAGTTCAAATCCAGACTTTGCCAAATCCTATGAACCAGATACCTTGTGCAAATGATTTAACTCTCTCATATACTTCAGTGTCCTTGTCTGCCTCTTCCCCATGGGATGTTCCAAAATTTAACTGAGGAAAATACCTTTACTGCAGTACGAGGCATACCAAAAGCATTTAATACATGCTGTTACAAATTTTAGTTATCGTAGCTCCCAAGTCCTGGGTAACACAGTTCACAGAGTGCCTCTGGACAGAATCTGGCCTGTGTGTTCAACTTAGTTGTGCTTAAAAGGTGTTTGAAAAATTGAGAACTTTTTTTTTTTTTTTTTTTTAAATAGGGAGATTTCAAATCAATCCAGCTATCTGGCTTTGCTTGAAAAAGACAGAGATCTGGCCTTGATGAGTCCAAAGGTGAGTGGACCGGAGTAGCAAGGGCCCAGTTTAGAAGGTCCACTCTGGTTCTTCCCGCTCCCCACTTTCCACATTTACTGGACCTGCCGGGCCCTTGGAGGCACTGAGTTTACAAGCTGTACTGCTTCTATTTCAGCTGAAGGGACCAACTAAGTAAACCTCCAAAGTAACACTTACTGTGACCCAGAGCCCCACAAGAGAGCAGGCTTTAAGAGGAGGAGGAGAGCTGTGGGTCTGCCTCTAGGCTAGAACAGAACCTTGACCTAGACTGGCAGGTCGGGGGAGGGGGAAGGGCCATTAACTCAGGCCACAGGTGGCAAAGCACCTGTGTCCTGTGCTGTTCTCCTGCCACTGGTGACTGCCGGCCAGGCTGGAATTCCCGTGGCCGCCCTCATCGGGTCCTCGAGTGTCCCTGGAATGCCCACAATGTCACCGGATCAGCTTGTGAGTAGCCTGCCCCCGCAGACTGTTTAACAACCACAGGGAGGCTGAGCCCCGAATAGCTCTGTGCCCAGCAGGGTGGGGGAGGGGTGAGCATCAGAAACAGAGGCCACACCTGGGCAGAGGGACTCCATTGTCTCCCGGACAATGCCATCTGATGCCCCTCCTCGCACCAGAATGGGCTCACTGCTGTCAGTTGGCGACTACTGTGCCTCCAGATCGACCCAGAAGAAACACACCGGATGCCGGGGACCCTCTGCTCGGACCACTTGTCCTCACAGCGGGGCAAAGGGGGAGGCGCTCCTGAGGCGGGGATGTCACCAAATACAGGCAAATACTGTTGCTGGTTTCAGCTCCAAGAAGCCGAGGCTCGAAATCGGTTCCTCAACCCGACGTCAAGGAAGCAGGTGTCGGAGAGGGCGTGTTGGCATTTCATTAATGAACACTGGACTGTCAGAGAGATCCTCAAGTTAATTTTTCCTCCTCTGCCTTCTGCTAGCTCTGGCCATGAAGCTTCTGGGAGCAAATTGTGCTACAGCACTTCTGAATGGAAGGGAAGTGGCCCAGAGGCCCTGGGAAAGGGCAGGCCGTGGGAATCATCAATGGCGCTCGGCAGTCACCGGTCACTGCCTCTCTGAGGAGCTCCACCCACATCCTGCTCCTTGCCAGAGGCTGTGTCTTCGATGAGGCAAGGCCTCCGGGGGTGTTTTGCCAACCTGTCCTCATGGGCTACATAGAGCCAGTCACCTAGCCACTGGCCTGGTGGCGATGAGTGCAAAGCAGGGGAATGTCTGACCGGAGCCTGAAAACCTGTTCCTCCTCCTCCCCCATGTCCCTTTCTCTGTAAACACCACCGCCATCTGCCATCCGCTCAGCTGAAACCTCTGAGTGATTCTCGATTCTCCTTCCCTCCCCCTTGCAATCCAGCCACAAGCCCTGCCTGCTGACCCTCCAAACAGAACTGGCTCCGTCCCCTTACTACCTCTGCAGAGCATCCCTGGGCTCCCACCTGGAGCCCCCACTGGTCTCCCTGATTCTGATTTCGTGCCTGCAGCCAGACTGAGCCACTGAAAACACGAATCATGAATATTGACCTGCTTAGAACAGCTCAGTGACTTTCCACGGGTTTTGGAATAAAATTCAGACATTCCCCTATCATTCTCCCCCTCACTCCCCGGGTCCTGCTGTCCTCCTCCAAGTTCCTGGCAAGCCCATTCCTGCCACGTGGCTCCTGCACTTATCCTGGTGCCTGGGATGGTCCTCCCCCAAATTCCCATGTGACTGTCTCCTTCTCATGGTGCAGGTGTCACCAGTGCCCTTCGTACAACACCCCCGCCATTCCCCCCCAGAGGTGCTGCCCCTCACTGGGACCCTTGCTCCTGATCTCTGGTGCGGGGAGAGACCCTGGTTGTCCGCCAGTGTATGATCTCCTTCCTAACAGGCCCTGATTTTCATCTTTAATGCACCTAGCTAGGAAATCCATTTCCCAGACCGCCTTGCAGCTAAATGTGCAAGTGGTCCTCCCTGTGTTCTTCTAGATCTGTTCTCTGTCCAATGATCCAGCCCAGGGAGCTGACCTAGATGGGCTGTATCCACAACTCTCTTTACTCTCTGGCTTTCGACTGGAATGGATCACTGGAAGGCCTTGGGAGGATATCAGTAGAAGAGAAAAAGGACGTTGGGGTATGCAACCCTCCTTTTCTCTCCCTGTGGTATCAACAGAGGGGGACAGCTCCTGCTGGGTGGCCCTCGGTCTTCCAGTAACCATTTGCTCCCCTCATCCCCTTGGTCTTGGGGTAGGAATGGCTCTAATGTTACTAAATAGATTTCCCCACACTTGCTTGCTCACACTTTGGCAAAATATAGTTAAACTGTCCTTGAATAATCCAAATTTGAGTGTGCCCCACATTTCTTGCTGAGATCGTGTGGCTAATTAAGTAAGCTCTGTCTGTGTTGTACGTGATGTCTGGAATGAGGTCCTTAAAGGGAGCTGACTTAACTCGAAGTCCATTCTTTTTACCCTTTTGCTTCCTCTTTCTGTGATGCCTGGAATGTGGCTCTGATAGCTGGAGCTCCAGCAGCCGTTCTGAACCATGAGATGACCTTAATGGGAGAAGCCACACAACAAGCGTGGCAGAACAGAGTGGCGGAGGAGCTCGTGTGCTTGATAACCTTGACGCCTCCATGCCAGCCCTGGAATGCCAATTTCCAGATATTTTTATGTGAGTGAGAAGCAAAATTCTACCTTGCTCAAGCCACTGTTACTTTATATTTTCTTTTATATGCAGCCAAACCGAATCCTGATATACTTAGCTTCCAGAATTTAAGTGATCTCCCAAGTGTTGCTGAATGGAAAAAAAAAAAAAAAAAGTCTTGTAGGAATGTGCTTGGAAGTTGAACACCAGGGTGGGTCTAGATGAGCCTTTCTTCCTCCTGAGATAACCTGCCCCCACATGTTTTTGTGACTCCAGTGAGAAATGGCAGGAATGTCAGGAGTTGGTATCTTAGAGAGGCTGAGTTGGAAGTTACACTGATCTGGTGTCCGGAATCTGGGCAAGCTGTCCTAGGCTTCCAGCCATTTGGCCCCTACAGAGTACCGGAGCCTGAAACTTAGAATTGATTTCTGGAGATCGGTCTGCGGCACAGGGTGTGGTTTCCTTGCGTTCACAGATAGAAAGGAGAAAACAAGCATCTGGCCAGGAACCCTCCCCAGGCTTTTTCTCAAAAGCCAGCCTCTCCTACGAGGCAGCCCTCTGGGCTGGGGGCCTGGAACTTTCAAGATCAGAGACCCCTCTGGGAATCTGGTAAAGGTCTTGGAGCCAGTAAAGCACAGACAGGCACACAATCTACATACACTTCTTGCCCCTTCCCTGGCCCTCCCTCAGTCCCAGCCCATGCAGGCCTGGGCCTCTTCTCTGAACTTGTGACTCTCAGAGCTGACTGCCTTGGACAGCTCCTCCTCATTTTTCCAGCCCCTGCATCTTACCCAGTCCAGAAACCGCACTGAGCTCCTGACCAGAGCTCTCCCCATCTCTGTGAATAGAGAATCCCTCCTTGTAGTCATTCATGCCCAAACCTGGGAGTTATTCATGACTCCTCTCACCCACTGCTCCACATCAGGTCCATCAGCATATCTTATCAGCTCTACCTGATAACGAGGCGCAGCCTCTGCTTCCCCCCCAACTCTGGTCTGAGCCACCATCATCTCATGCTTGGACTCCAGCAGGAGACCCCTTGCTGGGCTCCCTGCTCTTATTACATCCCTCTCCATATCATAGCCAGAGGGACCATATTAACACACAAGTCAGATAATGTTCCTCCTCGGCTCAGTGTCCTCTACTGGTATCTGTATCACCCAGAAAGCCTCAATCCTCTCTCTGGTTCAAAGACCCTGCATGATATACCCTTCCACCACCAATCCATTACCTCTCAGACCTCGTCCTTGCTCACACTGCTCTGCTGTCCTGACTTCCCTGCTGCTCTGTGAGCCTGGTGGGACTGTTTTCTGCCTCAGGGCCTTTGCACCCACGGTTCCCTCTGCCTGGTTGCTCTTCCTAGGGGAACTCCCTTGACTGGCTCCTTTACTTTCTTTGCCCAGATGTCTCCATAATATCATCACTCTCCCTTTCCCTCTCCTTGCTGACTTCCCTTCCTTGCTTTATCCCCCTTGCCCCTTTTTACTACTGTAGGTACTATATACTTTATAAATATTTTTTATTAACTCTTGCATTAGTATGTAAGCTCTGTAAGAATAAAGATTTTGCCTATTTCTTTTGCTGCTGGACCCCCTCTGGCACATACCCGCTGAATGAATTGTTTGTCCTGTGAGCACCCTGCTTTGGAGAGAGCCCTGTGAGCGTGCCCTGAGCATCTCCTGGACTCGACTGTACACCTGGCACCTGCCTTCTTCTGGCACCAGCTCTTGAATTTCCCTTTAGGGAACACACCTACTCCCTTTCTGAGTCCTCACAGCTCCTGTGTGGTTGGCCCCATTCCTGACTCCAGGGCTGTGCATGTGACCCAGGCCAGCTGATCCTTGTATTCCCTTCCCCTGAATGGTTCATGACTGACCAGCTGTCCCGGGGAGGACCAGATCTAAGATACTTCATTTGGGGCCATTTACTGGTATACATGGGAGAGAGACACTCTTTCCACAAGGATGGCTCACTGTACCATCAACACGGGTCTATGGATGCCAGGTGGGAAGCTGGGTTGAGGGTGAAGCCGCTTTGCAGGAGAACTGAGAATAGGGAGATGGAGAGACAGATGAGAGCCAGACAGAGCTCCTGGATCCAGCCACACCTGAAGCTCAGAATACATGTGGACTTTTTTTTTTTTAAACACTTGGACTTTTTATTTACCTGAGTCGAATAAACTCCTTTTTTGATGTATGGTCAGTCTGGTTTGAATTGGGTTTCTGTCACTTGTCACTGAGAGAATTCAGACTGACAGAAAGTGTTTGTGAAACATGGGTTCTTATATCCAACGAATGGAAACGATGCTTTGTTTCCATGGCATTTCTGTGGCCCCCCTGCTAACACTGCTGCTTGGTGGCCTTTTATCACCCACAGCAGCATGACTCTCTTGGGGGGCACACCTGGAACCTGGCAATCTGAGAGGGCCTCAAAAAGGCAGCTTGTTTCTACCCCGTGTGGACCCTTAGGAGATAAGCCCTGATATTCTGGGGTTTGGGGAATCTGTTTCCTTAACCTTCAGACACAAGAGCCCCTGTATTAGTGGGGCTCCAATACGAAAAGCCCATGGCTCACACTTAAGGAAGTCCATCCTTTCCCCAGCTTCCATCCTGCTGACCGGGTCAAGGAGAAAATCTCAGGGAGGTGCTGCTGCCCTCAGCTTTTATAACAAAGCCATGCCAGCCTTGTGGGAGGCAACCTCTTGCCCGAATGCAAAAACGCTGCTGCTCTCATTGTACTTGGTTTTGCCGTGACCTTTCACGAAAGGCAGTGGAGACTGGTTTTTCATTTACAGTTATCATTTAAGACTTCCTTCTCAAATACTATTTAAGCTTCAAAAAGTAAGTCCAGTTCAATAAAATCTCAAATAATGGAACAGATGGCCCTGGGATGCTGCAAACGCTCCACGAGGACTGTGTCTAACTCCTCGTGGGGTCTCCGAGCCTGTCTGAGCCACTGAGGCTCACCAAAGGTTTGGCCGGATCGAATCCAACCAGTAAACCCCAGCAGGGCTCCCCAGTGACCCAGCCTCTCTGACTCAAGGTCATCAGATGCAAACAAGACGCCAGCCTCTGTGTGCTTCTCCTTCTCTTATCTTTCTGGTAAAGGTGGTGAGCCAAGCCCCTGCCGGTCTCCAAGGATCACTGAAACGCAGGGATTTTCCCAATCACCTGGACAATGTATTGATAATGGAGGCTGCTTACTGACCCCTGTGCCCTGGAACCAGTTCCCCTGGGCACGTGACACTTTGGAGTGACAACTCAGGGAAGGACGCCAGATGCAAGAAAGCGAAGAGCAAACGAGTCTGTGGCCCTCCTCCCCCTGCCCCAACCTCGCAATGAAGACGCAGGACGAGCCCCTCTGTGTGTCCCATCCCCGTTCTCTCAACCAGACCCTAATTAGGATGGACGGCTGTTCTCCACCCGGGACTGGAAGGAAGCCTGGAATTAGCTCAGTCGAGAAGCCTTCAGCCCTGAGAACCATCAGAACTGCCGCACGAATGAGCAGAAAATAGCAGACGATAAATTTTTTAGGACCACCCTCTGTGTGCCGGTTGTGGCAGACTGTGAGATAATGGGCTGGCCTTTTTTGGAACATGCATTATTGATCTGGATCTGTCTAGTGGTTTATAAAAAGCCCACCCCCCCACCCCCAACTACCACCTTCCCATTCCTCACCTCCTGAAAGCTACACAACCTCCTTCAAAAGCCAGTTCTGCTGGGGAGGGGGCGGCTCGAGTGTGGAAGGGAAGGTTCGCAGGCACTGGCTTGTCTATGCAAGGTGGTGCTGTGCTGTGGGAGCTGACAGACGCCCCAGAACGCGAGGGCTCTCCACGCACCGAATTCACTGCCTGGAATTTCTCCCTTTGCAGCACTTGCTCGTGTATGCTGAGATGCATGTATAAAGACATTCCCGGCAATGGTATTTGTGACAGTGAACACCAACTAACACACACACGAATACTCTAGAAACGACTCAACAGCTACTCCAGGAGACTGGTTAAGTGGAACAGTGTTTAAGACCACAGGATCTGGTTTTCAGTCTTGCTTGGCCACGGTCTAGCCATGTGGGTGTGACCTTGGACAAGAAACTTCATTTTCCTGTGACTTAATCTCTCCCTCTTTAAAACAAAGAGAGTGAATCTCTGTATTTTAAGTTAGCCGTGGTTCTCCCTGCTCTCCTCCCTCCTGTGTCCTTATCACGTCCATAGATCCTTTTTCTATATTTGCACATTCTTTGGTTTTATTCGAGAGTCACAGATGTAAACGTGTGATCACATTCTGGCACCAGGCTTAGCTGGATCACGTTGCTGCAGCAAAAATGTGTTGTTCCTGGGGGTGGCTGTTCCACCATTCACCTTGGTTCGGGCTAAAAGTCTAGGAGTTGCCCTAGATCTTCCTCTTTTCCTTAACCCCCTCATCCAACCATTGGTTGGTGCCTCACCTATGACTGCTCCTGCCCCAAGTCCAAGCCTCCGTCACCCCCTGCCCAACTTCCGCAGCCTCTGAATGGGGCTCCCTGTCTCTGCTCTTGTTCTTGGCGATCCCAAATTGAACATACTAGCCAGAGGGATCCTGCTGGAACCCGAGTCACCTCATAGCCCCTGCTAAAGGCCCCCTAACCTATGTCCATTTTACTAAAACTCAAAACCCTCATCAGGACCACAAGGACCCTCACGACCTGGCCCCAGTTCACTCCTGGTCTCATCTCTCTCCACTTCTATGCTGGCCCTCTCCAGTCCATAGCCTTCCTTCTGTCCTAACCCACCAAGTTCATTGCTAACTCCCATAGTGTCTTTGCCTTGCCATTCTCTTGACCCGGAATGCTCCTCCCTCATCCTCTAATTCCCTCTAATTCACAGTGTGCTGCACAGGGTTGGATGCTTAATACATACTTGCTGAATGCACGAGTGGGTGTCTGGGCAGCCTTGAACTCTCAGGCATGACCACCGTTGAGGGACCCTGTGAAGCAGGACCCCTGAGCTCAGAGATCCGGGTGCCACATGCAAGTACTCTCTGCAAAATTCTACCAGAAACAAAATTTGCGTCCCTATGGCCATGACTGTAGACTCCCCATGGTCATCAAACACGGTTCAAGCTAGATGCTGCTGGACAGATAGGTATTCTGGGTGTTCAGCTGTCATAAAGGTTCTGGGCTTTGATTACTTCCTGCCTACAAAGACTTCTTGCACTTGATAAGCTCCCCGAGAAAAATCTATACTTGTGATCATTAATACAAATCATTATAAAGAGCAACTGGGATGTATATAAGTCATTTTTTTTTTTTTTAGTAATTAAAAAGAGTGATGCATGCTTTTAATAATGGATGCAAAAAGAGTGTAGACTTGGAAGTTGGATCTTCACCACAATCTCAGGTTTGGTAGCAAAGGCTTAGCCAGGAAACATTTACATTTGTTGCCATCTATAATATTCAATTGTCCTTTGACAGTGGATAGAGGCTAAAAGCCCACCCCTCACCTAGTCAACTATTGGCACTCTCTACCCATGAAAGTCTCCAAGATATGGCTCCATACTCTCTTTCTAGTCTCCTATTCCAGCTCCCTTTCCCAGGCTCTAGCCCGATCCCTTTCCTTGCTTCTGCCTCAGGGCCTTTGCACGTGCTACTTCCCCTTGCTTAAAAGGCTTTTCTCAGATCTTCACAGTACACAGTGACACTAATGATTAGAAGGGAAAATGTGTAGGAGGAAAACACACAAGGCCGTGTGTTGTCTAATACAGTAGCCATAAGCGGCTACCGAGCACCTGCTAGGTGGCTAGTCCTAAATGAATTGTGCTCTAAGTGTAAACTACAGGCCAGATTTCAAAAACAATATAAAAAATGTAAACTATCTCCTTAAGAACTTTTTATATTGATTCCATGTTGAGATGATAATCATCTGAACACAAGGGGTTAAACAAAAATACATTATTAATTTCACCTGTTTTTTTTTTTTTAAGCATTAAAAAATGTAGCCACTGGAAAATTTAAAATTGCTTATGTCATTTGCATTTAGGCGGCCGTTATATTCCTATAGGGCAGTTCTGTGTATGGGGTCCTGTTGAGAAAGAGAACTGGTAAAATCAGTGACTTCAGGGTGGGGGCAGGGGAACGGATACAAGCTAGGGAGAAAGAAGATTTCCTGAGGGAGACCCCCCCCCCAACGGTGAGCTGGAACTACCAATGGAGCTCAACCCCTGGGACCAGAAGGTGCAGCTGAGACAGACTCTGGAGGGCTCGCTCTTGGTAGCCTCATGTGTGGCGGGCTTGTCCTCATGCAAGGGGACAAGTGGGGAGAAAAGCCTCGGGCAGGTGTAGCACCCACTGCTGGGGCGGGGCCTTGTGGTCTTGCGTGGGAATGCAGGGTCGGAGCCAGGGGTGAGCCAGGATGGCCTCTTGCTGGGTTAAGGAGGTGGCGGCTGGGGTGGCCTGCATGGGTAATGAAGGCACTGAGACTACCAGCTGGAGAAGTCCCTGACACGCCTGTCATCCGTACCAGCGAGCTAAACCCTGGCGAGAGTCCCTGTCCTCACCCACTTTCCCCAGAGCCAAAGCACCATGAGCGGAGGAAGCTCTGGATAGGAGGCGGCCAAGCTCATCGTCCTGAGGCACCACCTTTGTGAACAGGGTCAGGTTATTAGAAATTGTGTCTGCCCTTCCTGTCCCTGGATGCCACCAAGGATGAGGTCACCTGAAGTGGTTAAGATTGGAGAAGAAGGGCCCACACATGCATGTGTGTACACACAGGTACATGTACGTACGTATGTACGTACGTACACACACACACACACCACCCCCCCTTGGCTGGTTCCTTCTTAGTTTCAGTGTCAGCCCGAACATCACCGCCTCTGAGAGGCCCTCCCTGATTACCAATCCAAAGTGGCTCCCCCTCCCCCTAGCCCCATCTGGCACAGCCCCTTTCTCCCTTCTTGAAATGATCGTCCCTATGACCCTGCTATTACCTGTGTCCCTCACTTCGTGACAGTAAGGTCTATGCCTGTCTCACTCATTACTGAAGTTCCAGGCCCTATAACACTGGCACACAGCACGTACTCAATAGAAACTATGTGAAAATAACAAATTGGTCTAAACATCTCTTCTGACTTTTGGAGCAATCAAGAAAGGGTTCTGCCTTAGGAATGAGTCGGAGACCCCTCGCCTTGTGGACCAAGCTGCAAAGGCATGTGTGTGGGACAACCCCTGTGACTTGGTTGAAACCCCAGCGAGCTCCCCGGGGTCTCCTCCAGCCGCCCTGCGTCAGGAGCCTCAGCCCCAGCGCGGTGGCCCTGGCCGGGGAGGTGCGCCCTGTGGGCCAGCTGCTTACCCAGCTCCACGTCCTGGTCGTCCGTCAGCACCAGGATGATGTTGGGCCGGATGTTTCTGCGGTCCCTCTGAAACCTGCCTTTCAGGCGGTGGTGGGACAGGAACGCCGAACTTCCCCCCAGCAGAGAGCACACGGTGGCGGACAACAAGCAAAGCAGGAGGCTGGGCGGGGCCATTTTACCGGCCGCCGATCCGGGCGTCCTGCGGGACCCAGGAGTCTGAAGTCGCGTGTTGTGGCTGTCTCTTGTCGCTTCTTCCCGCTTTACTCACGGATCTAAAGTAGGAGGAAAAGAATCAGGTCAGTCTTTACGTAAAGGCCGCCTGACGGCTTGGGCTTGCATAATGATTTCTGGCATGGACACCGAGGGTTCCTTTGATCAGGGGGAGCTAGAGCAGTGAGAAAGTGGGAAGGAAAGAACTTGCAGTGTGCTCCCGCGACACTGTGGCAGGAAAGCTTTCTGTGACTGCTTCTGCAGACAGAGTTCTCCCCTGGACCAGCGGTCTTCTGAACATGCTGGGGGCAGCCCTGGGTCCAAGTCAGATAACCAGCCTGTCTCTGAATCCGCCAACCAGTTCAGCAGCAGAGCAGCCCCAGAGTAAGGAAAAACAAGGAGCCCAGACTGGGGGAGCAGATATTTCTGGGCCTCCCTTCTTCCCCCACCCTCCCTGGAGGTGAGAGGGATGGGGTGTGGTGGGGCGGAGAGGCAGAGGTGAGCAGGACAGTCCCTGCTCTAGGGCAGTGCAGCGTGTGGCTGAGGCCCGGTGTGGATGTGCAGGGCTGAGCGACCCTGTATGCGTCCCAGTCCCAGCTGTGTCGCTTGCCAGTCGGGTATCCTCCCTAGCAAGCCAGTAGGGAACCTCAAGCTTTCCCGCGAATAAAATGGGGAGACAAGATGTTAAGGGAGCGCAAGCCAGTGGGATGTGTGTGAAGGCGCCCTGCAGACAGATCCCATCGCTGGGCAAGTTATTCACATGAGTTTGAAGTTTGTAGAATCAACAAAAGCACACAAGAGAAAATTGAGGGCTAAAAAGCTACAGGAGAAGAGCTGTCACAGTCTGTTGCGACCTCGGTCACCCCTGGGCCCCCCAGGTCTGATGCGGTCACCAGCAAAGGTGGGAGGGACGGCAGGATGGTGCATCTTGGCTCGGGCAGGTCTGATCTTGTTCTGCTCTTTGCTCTCTGTGGTCATTTTTCTATTTCTTGAGGAAATGAGCCTTCAAGTCTTTCCAGATATAGACTTTAGGTCTCATTTATTTAAAATGAGAGACAGTGAGCGAGCAGATGTGCCAGGAGGAAACCAAGCTTGTTGGAGGTGGGGCCGTGTGACCTTGAAGGACTCTGCCCACCTCCCCCCACCAAAGTCCCATCTCAGGGAACTCATCAAGGGCTCTGGTCCATAGGAGGAGATGTGCCACTGCAACAGCCCCTTAAGAGGTCCCCCGTTTCCCCTGACTGTGCCCTCATTCGCCATCCTCTCCAGGGCACCGGGAGGATCTTCCTAAAAGGTAAATCCCAAGGATCACTCTGCAGGCATGGCCCAGGCTGAGACCAGCAAGGTGTTCGGGCACAAGATAGAAGGGACTCACTCCAGGTGGCTCCAGCGTGGGGCGCTCACCTCACTTTAGCCCCAGTCCTGTCCCTCACTTGCTCAGACCCCCACCTTGGCTTCCCCAGCCCAAGGGATACAATGCACACTCCCCACCATGGCCTATAGGTGATTCAGGAGATCTAGCCCCTTCCTACCTCTCCTGCTTCCTCCCAGTTGCTCCCCAACCCCACAGGCTTCTTTCTGTTGACAAATCAAGTGTGTTCCTGCCCCAGGGCCTTTGCACATGTTCTTCCTTAAACCTAGAAGATTCTTTTCCCAGATTTCTTTTCTTTTTAAATATAATTTAATTTTTTGGAAGATTTTTATTTATTTGACAGAAAGATCACAAGTAGGCAGAGAGGCAGGCAGAGAGAGAGAGGGGGAAGCAGGCTTCCTGCTGAGTAGAGAGCCTGATGCGGGGCTCAATCCCAGGACCCTGAGATCATGACCTGAGCCAAAGACAGCGGCTTAACCCACTGAGCCACCCAGGCGCCCTTCAGATTTATTTTCTATACAGGGCCCACTCTCCTCTGTCAAGTCTTGGCACAAACGCCACCTCCTCAGAAAGGCCTGCCTGGACTGCCCTATCTAAGGTGGTGCCCTCCACGTGAGGCACTCTCTGTATTTTCTAACCGTGTTTATTCTCCCCACAATCCCTACTACAACCTGCAATTATCTTAGTTGCCCAGTTCTCCCCACTAAAGGCTCAGCCCCACAAGGGTAGGAAGTGGGCCTACGTTAATCCCAGCTGGGTCCCCAGCCCTTAGTACTATGCCTGTCATGTAGTAGGAGGAGGAGCCAAATAAATATTCTGAAAGCTAAAGGAATGGAGATTTGGTTAAGGTCCTCTGAGTTCTGCAGACTGAGGGGCGTGGGGCTCGGCAGGGCCATGTCATGACCTCAGTATGGAGGCTCCGAGGCATCACCAACCCCCTTCCCCTGTCATCCTCCCGCAGGAAGGGTCCTGGGGCGGGCTGCTCTTTGTCCCTCAGATCCATTTTCCACCCTGCTCTGTGCCCCAGGAAGCCAGTCTCGCCTCTACAGGTGGCACCTGCCCAGTCCCCGGCTTCCTGCTAGTTCTGCCAATGGGAGTTCTGCTGGGCAGGCTGAGGCAGGAAATCAGCATGTTTCTCCAACTCTGCTCCCTCCCTTGCATCCCAGGCACCCCAGGGCCTTTGTCTCTCTAGGCTGGCCATGGTTCTAGCTTTCCTTTAGTCCTGGGGGCACTCTCAGCCTCCTCTTGTCGCTTCAAGCCTATGGGTAGTGATGACTCCCCTCCCTTGCCAGCTCCCTCCAGGGGTTGTAAGATTCCTTGTTTGCTCCCTTAACCCAAAATGCCTCTGGAAGTCATGCCTTCAATTGACACTCCCTGGGGCAGGCTAGGAGTTGGAGCAGGCTTTTTGCTCTGCCTCCCTCCCCAAGGACCTCCAACAGGACAGCTGTGCAGAGAGGGGAGATGGAGATGGGGACCACATTCTCAGGGGAGCTGACCTGGGAACCGTGACTTTCACAGGCTCCAAGGGCAAGCATTGGCTTCCATCCTGTGGCGTCTCGGTGGCCAGAGCCACCGCACCAAGTGTATCCTGAACTCCTGCTGTGCCACACTGTGGATGGTTAAGACACATACTTTGGAGTCACTTGCTGGCTGACCCAAGGCAAATAACTCAACACCTCTGTGCCTCAGTTTCCTTATTTATAAAACAGGTGTGGAGGATGAACCAGGTTCATACAGAGTGCTGAGACCACAGGCCAGCACATGAAATGACCCAGAACACATCATTCACAGAGTAAACCATTCTCAGATGATGGTCGCTGTAGTCGTGGGTGGGCTGTGAGGGGCACTCTGCCTGCAGAGTCTCCCCCACTCCCAACCACCTCCCACACAGATACGAGCGCTGTTCCCATTTTACAGGTGAGAACATGGTGGCTCAGTCATGGTCCTGAGCTCACCCCTGGGAGGAAACGGCAGAGCAGGTCTGACCTCTGCTCCCCTGCGGGTCCCCTCCCCTAAACGCACCTTTCCCAACCTCCCCCATTCAGATGCCACAGCCCCTGTTGCCGCTCTATCTCCACAACCCTTCTACTGTGACATGGCTTCATTTAAAAACAAACACAAATCTGTGTTTTTAAAAAGCAAACTTTCTATCCAAGGGTAAAGGGGAAAATTGGCATTCCCCTCGCCATCAAACGAACTCACACAAAATGAAAGAAAGCGGACATTGCTACTCAGTCTCACAGCTTCTCATTCCTTCCTAAGGCTCTAAGCTGAGCTCTATGCCCACCTCCTTTCCCACCTGTACATGCTCTCTTTTAAAGTGTTGAAAGGAGTCAAAATGCATTAGCACCATCCCAGACTTTCTGCTGGAGGTGGGGAGAGGCCGGAAGAGGGTTGAAAAGGAGACATGTTCCACCATCAAATCGGTCCCTGAATTACCCCAAATCCTGGGGTGAGGGTGGTCCTCAAATCATGTTGTTTATCAGTCTGTGTCCACCTGTTCCTGGAAACACACTAGGATGCTCTGTGCTTTGCATTTGAACTCATGTGCCAACCAGCCCACCTTCATGTGTGAAATGCACATTCACATGCCTTCAGATAGACACCAAACACTAACGTAACATCGAGAGACTTTCCAAGGGGTGCCCCACGACTCTCTTCTGCTAGAAACAGTAACAGCTAATGCTTGTGGAGAGCATACCATACTCCAGCCCCTGCTCTAGACATTTTAGGTTTTTTTTTTTTTTTAATTTATTTATTTGACAGAGAGAGAGAGAGAGAGAGAGAGATCACAAGTAGGTAGAGAGGCAGGCAGAGAGAGAAGGGGGAAGCAGGCTCCCTGCTGAGCAGGGAGCCCAATGTGGGGCTTGATCCCAGGACCCTGGGACCATGACCTGAGCCAAAGGCAGAGGCTTAACCCACTGAGCCACCCAGGTGCCCCGACATTTTACGTTTAATCCGCATTTCCACTCATCCATATTATACCCATCTCATGGATGAGGAAGCAGAGGCATAGAGAGTTAAAAGTGCTTTTTCCATGATCATGCGATTAAGTGGCAGACTCAGGGTTCAAAGCCAGTCTGGCTTGACCAACTGCTCAAACAGAAGCCTCTGGAAGCAGCCTGCTGGGCAAGTTCCTGAGGCTCCCAGCCTCAGTTTCCCTCCTCATTTGCCAAATGGAGCAGCAGGTGGCCAGGTGTCCCGAGGGTCTTTGGTCTGTACCTGTGATGTAGAAGGGGCTATGGAGCCCTGAGCTGCAGCCTGTACTGGGAGCCCTGGGCCAGATGGTGGGTAGAGCTGGGAGATGTGGTCAGCTGGATTCTGTTCCTAGCACCCACGCTGGTCTTCTCATGTCCCCTTCCTTCCCCCCAACAACCACAGTCCCTTTCATTCCCTGCTCCCCGGCAACTATACCCCACCAGCCACAATGCTCCCCATCTGGATGGAAGTCAAAGCTCTGTGACTGGAGACTGGAAAATAACAGGGGCTAATTATTTCATCAGATCAAGTCATCGGTAGGTCGATTTTTGATGAATTCCCCCAGCTCTGACTTCCCCTGGCCTTGTGCCAGCCTCTCTCTGGATGCTAAAGAAATCAATTAAAAATGACACATGGGATTCTGCCTCCATTTTTTTTCCTTTTTGGAAAAAAATTCAAAGTGGTTAAATGGAGAGTATGCGGTGACTCCATACAGCACCAGTGGCCTGATGTCCCCACTATCCCCTGGACACCTCGTCTCATTCCCACCAGCTCACTCCAAGGTCAATCGGGGTCCTTCTCTTTGTCCTGTATCTTCTACAAATCTTGGCAAAGGCTTGCCAGTCAAGGAAGACAGCTCTAGAAACTGTTCAGAAACAGTTGTTCAGAAACATCACTCCTGCTTCTAGATTTATCTAGAAGATAAATTATCCTGCAGAAAGGAACATGTCTCTGGGGGACCAATGACCTCCCTGCTCCACAGACCACAGCTTTGGGGAAGCTCCCAGGACCTCACCCAGGCCTTCCCAGAACAACCCAGACAGTAGTCTTCCTCTGAGGATCCTCAAATTGCCAACAAGATTAGCCAAGCGGAGTCTGGGAATGACTGAGCAGCTGAGGGGGTGAGAGAGGAGGATGTGGCTAGAGGCAGAACAAGGCACTTACCAGATGGAAGAACACGCCAGAAGAAGGGAAGAAAGGGGACCGTAGGCTGTGGAGAGATGCCCCGCCATGTGCTGGGGCCAGGTGGTCCAGATAGCCCGACCACTTAGTCCTCCTTCATTTACTTTACAAATTTTTATTTAGGACCTACTATGTGCGAGGCACAGTGTTAGGTGGTAAGATATTCCTGCCCAGATCCTAACAGCCTCCTAACTGGTTTCCCTGTTTCTACCTCTTCCTCCTTCTATCAAGTAGCTACAGGATCCTGTTAAAACCAAAGAGGCTGTCTCCCTGCACTGAAAAGCCTTCAAGGGCTTCTACTTCATGGTGAACAAAACCCCAGACATTCCAAAGGCCCAATGAGATCCTACATGGTCTGCCCATCCCCTCTCTGACCTCATCACCTTCCATTTTTCCTCTTGCCCTGGCCACATGGCCTCTGTGCTGTACCTTGCACATGCCAGGCATGTCCCCACCCCAGGGCCTTTGCACTTACCTGCTTTGGAGTCCTCATCCAGATATCAAGGCCCTTTCCTCACCTCCTTTGGGTCTTTGCTTACATTTTGCCATTGTTAGGTTAGCAGAAATCTCTTCCCTTCCCACTAGCACCAACCACTCTGACAAACTACATCTTTTACCTCTTTATTTATGGGTCCCCCCCTTCCCACCCACCCCCACTAGAGTGTCAGCTCCCTGAGGGCATGGATTTTTTTCAGCTTTGTTTCATATCTGCATCCCCAATGTCCGAAACAGTGCTTGGCACATAGCAGGTACCTAAGCTATTTACTGTTTTAGGAGAGAAATTTCTTCCCCATGACAACAATCCCCCAGCTGTGGTTGGGGTCCCTACCGCCCCCTTACTGCGCTAGGTAGGGGCAGCCTGACTGGAGGGCAGAACACGTGACCCACGTAGAGCCAATCAACATGTTCTGACTAACTAGCTCCAGAGATTGGCCCAGAGGCAGACATGTGACCTGGGCCTGGCCAATGGGAGACAGTGGGAAGAAACTGGGGCGGGGGATTGGTGGCTGGGTGCAGGGAGCCGGAGAGCCATCCCTGCCAGCAAGGGGGAAGCTCAGAGGGGTGCTGGTGACACCGGGCTGAACCTTGTGCCTGGTCACAGGCTCAGACAAGTAACCTTTGCCGCTTCAGTTAATCTGAGCTGGAACTGTCTTTCGCAACAGGAAGCACCAGGATCAACACAGTAAACCCCTTTACAGAACAGTGATGAAAAATAATTGATATTTATGGGGTACTTATCACAGGCCCCGCCCCTTTCTCAGCCCTCCTCCTGTTAGGTCGCATCACCCTTACTACACACTTATGAAACTGGATGTTCTACTTGCAGGCGAGGAAGCTGAGGCGTGGAGAGTTTCGAGAACTTGCCCAAGGTCATGCAGTTTGGAGGAACCGCAGAATATCGTCCCTTGGCCTGCCTCCTCCCCATCCTCTCTCTGTGCTTTCCTGGGCCCTGGGAGGTTCACGTGGTTGGACCACATCAATGGGCTCCGTGCTCTCTTGCTCTTGGTGGGGTCTGGCCAAGGGGGACACCACCAGGGGAAGGGACGGTGCGAGGAGGGGCTTGGGTACTTGCCAGGCGTCCTCCCTGCCCAGGTGCTGGGAACTGAGCACATCCCTCTCTTGCTCTGCTCGGGGCCACATCTCCTGTGGGTGGCCCGCTTCTGGTTCCAGCAAATGTTCCCCACTGTCCCCAGCCCCAGGGATCTGTATGACTCATTTTCTTACACTCTGCTCACACCTTTGTTGGAAGGCACCTTTTGTTTCCCGCAGGGCCCTGGGTGGGTAAAGCAAGCAGACCTTACAGCTGAGATTTGCACCCAGATGTCCTGACCCCAGAGGCCCATCCTGACTCCTATTCTCACTGGGAAACTGACGAATGATATAAGAAGTTGTGGTTAAGTGTACTGCACAAACAGGAAGAAGGGGGAAACTGCTGGCCTGGGGGGCAGTCAGAGGGGGCTGCCTGGAGGAGGACTTATAAAATTTAAGAAGCCTAACAGGAACAAAATTCTGCAGAATCCACAGGATTTTTCTGAAGGAGAGGGTAGAGAACAGGGTGCTTCTGGCACGGGAAATAGCCTGAGCAAATAGCAGGCAGAGTGGGAGGGATGGAAATGTGTGGTCCTGAACCTTACAAGCCCGTTGTCTAGACAGGGGATGACACAAGCACATCTGTTAAGTCTTATACTCCCCTGGTGTCTCCCCTTCTTCCTGGTCACAGACTTTTTCCAGCCTTCTCTCTTCCTCTCCAGGGCTGTCAAAGAAAGGACAGGAACTCCTGCAACTTATGGGCACAGACCTTCCCTGTCTTCCCTACCTAGGGCCAGGGCATCTGGGGGCTCTCTGTGCATGGTCCTGGAATTCCAGCTGAAGGCAGGGAATCAAGCCAGCTCTCAAAGCAGGACGTGGGACAAGAGAAGAGTCTTTCAAAGGGAGGAGGCAAAGATCAGGTTTCAAGACAAGAGCTCAGGATCTGGAAAGGAAATTAGGGCATAAAGAGAAAGGTTTGTTTAGGAACCCCATTGCTTGTAGAATTATCCATTCAACAAGAAATCCTCAAAGACCTACTACATGCCAGGCACAGATTTTCACATTGCAGATAAAGCAGTGGGAAAAAACGTCCCTGCCCTCAGGGAGCTGACATTCTTAGGAGTCAACGGGTCAAAAGCCAGAGCTGAACACCTCCAGCTAAAAGTGAAAAGTGTCAGGAATCAAAGTAACGGCAAACCACAGTGAACCTTTAGGACAGGACCATGGAGTATAGTTAAAGCTCAAAGAAAGCTTAGAAGCGATACATTTAAGGTGCCAGAAAGATGAACATCACAAGGTTCTGTATGTAAAGTGAGTGGGTGTTTGGGAGGCCATGTAATTCACATGCCCGAATATCTGTGCATCTGCGGTCAGGTACTGTTTCACGATCAGTGAAAAAAAAAAGACACAAATCTCTAATCTCATGGATCTGATGAAGAGATTGGAGGAAGCCAAGCAGAGAGGTATGTGCTAAAATGCAGCAGGGAACAGGCTGAGAAGGGGTGGAGATGGGGTCTGCAGCCAGACAGCCAGCGTTCAAATCTTGGTTCCACTATGGTCTAGTTGTTGGGCAAGTAACTTACCCTCTTGTGGCCTCAGTGTCTTCAACTGTAAAGTGGGGCCAATAAGAGCACTTTCAAGAGTTGTGAGGAGGAAATAGCTTAATGCCTGTGAAGCCTTTAGAAGAGGACTGTATACACTAAGTGCCCAATACATATTGCTTAGTGTTATTTGCTGTGTTTGGGCCAATGTAATTTCTATAACAGCATCCAGTTTTCATTTGGGGACCTTCTCCCCAGTCCTTGGTCCATAAGGTTCAAATTAGGCCGCCACTGCAGAGCTCCCTGTCTAGACCAAGCGATCCAGACCTGAGCCAATCAGGGCCTTCCAATCCCTCTTCTTCAGTGATTGGCCAATCAGAGTAATCCGGACACCTTGGCCTGACTATGAGGAGATGCCTACCCTTTCCAACTGGCTAGCTGGTTCCATGTCGTTCCACCATGAAGGTGAGGGAAGACTAGCGCCATCTTGCCTCATGTAGAGGTGGACTGAAGCCAACACACAGAAGAAAACAGAGCTGAGAAATGGAACATACTTGGGTTTGGAAACATTTGAGACTTGGATCCAGCTAAACCTGAAGGAAGATTTACCCTGGATTGTTTCAGGCACCAAGAGATTCCTTTTTCTCCTTTGACTAGTTTGAGTTGTTGTCTTCCTTTCTTCCTAGGTCAGCTTTCTCACATGTTGACTCCTTAGGGCCATGAATTGTTTCTTAGGTCGCTCCAAGTTGCTTTCTCTGTCACTTGCAACCAAATGAGCCCAAATGGTAAAGCGAGCTGGAGACAGAGTGTTGACTCAGGTGGCTTCCCAGTTGCCTCCGGCCTCTGTGTAGAGAGGCCTGACAACGCGGCTTGCTAGCCCTCAGCCTGGGCCCAGGCCCAACTCTCTGCCTTACTGTAGGCAAACTTTCCTCATCCTTATTTGTCAACCGATAAGAAAAAGGTGGTGTAGAAAAGCAGAAGGAACGTGGGTGTGGGAGTCATGAATTCTTGTCCCAATTTGGTCTCAGTTTCTTCATCTGCCAAGCCAAACAGACTGTTCCCTGGGCACAGCCCTGAAGTTTGGGATGGGTGGAACCTGACAGGTGGAGAGAGGGCCTTCCCTGACCGCCCTCTTGGAAGCAAGCCTCCCTGTTACTCTTGGGCTCATCCAAAGTTCGTTCTCTTCAGAACACTCATCACACATGTGATCCTTTAGGCACTCTCCTATTCTGGTCTTTATTTTGTGGGGGTTGTTTTCTCACTGGAAGTTCCACAGGGGTAAGGCTGTCTCATCTCGTCTCTTTCTTTTCTTTCCTTTTCTTTCTCCACCCCCAACTTTTAGATTAAAAAAAAAAAAAAAAGATTTACTTATTTGAGAGCGAGCGAGCAAGCAGAGGGAGGGGAGAGAGAGAGAATCCTCAAGCAGACACTGAGCTGAGTGGGGAGCCTGGCACGGGGCTCGACCCTAGGACCCTGGGACCCTGGGACCATGAGACCATGATCTGAGCCAAAACCACGAGTTGGACCCTCAACCAACTGAGCCACCCAGGCGCCCTGGGCTGTCTCTTTTCTAAAGAGTTCCAGCCCCTGGCACAGCCTGGCTGCTAATTCTTGCAATTAGTCAACAAATATTTCCTGGGCACCTACTATGCGCAGGCCCTAGTCTATGTGCTGAGGATCCAGAAATAAATAGTCTCTCATGAATCAGACACCAAAATAAATCACAGGCATGAGGTGATGAGTCCTAAGGGGGTGAGGCAGGAGAGGGAGGTCAGAAGCACTGGTGGGGGGGGGGAGATTGCATCTTTAAAGGGGGGGGGGGTCAGTCGGGCAAAGTCCTGAAGGAGGGGAAGGAATGTGCCTTGCAGATACTTAGGGAACGGTGTTCCAGGCCTAGGGGAAAGACAAGTGCAGGTGTGCTGGGGGAGGAGCGTGCCTGGGAGTCTGCGGCACACAGCGGGGGCTCGAGTGATTGGAAGGGTACTATTTGGAGTGAGCAGAGGATCTGTAAGGTTCCAGCCTGGGAGTGTTGAGATTGGATGTAGGTCTTAACAGGATCCTTCTGGCGGCGTGTGGAGAATGGACTGAGGGGCATGAGGGTGGGTGCGGGAGGGCCGGTGAGAAAGCCGCCTAGACGGTGCCTGGACCAGGACAGGGGCAGCGAGGGCGCGAGATGGGAGATTCTAGATATGGCTGAATGAATCAATGAATGAATGAACGGGGGATAGACAGGCACAGGCCAAGCGCTCCAATGATTATTTCTGTGTAACAAGTGATCTTCAACTTCAGCAGAATAAAGTCTTTTTTTTTTAAATGCATGGCTGGCTGGTCTCTGTTTTGGAATGGCTGAGGCCACAGCTGAAATGACGAAAGCACTGGGGACTTGATTCATCGGGTGGCTGTTGTGGGCACTTGGCTAGGACCTAGGGGCCCTCTCCTTCCTCCCCATATGGTGGCCTCAGGGTGGGCTCTGATTTCTTAAGTGGCAGCTTCCGGCTCAGAAGGTGCATGTCCCAGCGATGGGCAGTGCTGCCTCAGTTTTTCCTACTGAACTCGGTCTTCTCTCTGCTGTCCCCCCAGCGTCACCCCTCCACCCCACATTCTATTGGTTTCTCTATTGGTTTCACAAGACTGGCCAGATTCAAAAGGAGGGGACAGGACCCCACCTTTCCATGGAGGAGTGTCAAGGTCACGGTGTAGACTAGCATGCTGGCTATCATGTGGCTTGTGAAAACACAGGGGGACCTGCCAAGTCCCAGAGGCCAGGGCACCACGGCGGGTAGAGCCACGGGGGCCTCTCCCCAGCAAGCAGCACCCTTTCTAGGAAGTGAAACTTAAACCAAGTCAGATGCCATGTCTGCATCTGGCAAGCTTTGGAGTCTGTGGCCACGCCCAGTTTAAAGATCCCTGAGCCTCAGGAAGCCCTGGGTGACCCAAAGGCTCCCCGGACCCCACGCCTCCGTCTCCTATGACCAGAAGGGGTTCAATCAGTGGTGTCAGGTTCAGAAGGTTCTGAAGGGAGCAGAAGAGGCAAAGAGAAAAGCTTGCCCTGGATGTGGAAAGCAGGCACCCCCCCCTCACCACACACTTCAGAGAATGAAGCTTCTCCTGTTTTAGCGGCATGGAAACCAGTAATTCCCCCTTAAAAAAACACTTCTGCTTCCTCATTTTTAAGTAGAAGGGAAACCACCAAAAAACCCAGAAACCCCAAGTGAAGTGTGTGACCTGGTTTTGGGGAACTGGCCCTTAACTGTCCTCACTTCCCTCCTGCTATCGTGGGAATGACACTCCTGAGGCGGGCTCGTTGACCTTCTGGGCCCCCAGCCACCGGGCCCATGGAAGCCATCCAGGAGGGGAGGCCCGTGTCATCGGGCAGCTGGCTGGCTTGTCGAGGGTGGGTGCTGGGTCATCCTTTGATGGGGGGGGGAGCACTGTAGGATGTTGATAGCCTCCCTGGCCTCTCTCCCTGTGCCATGTGAGTAGCACCCACCCCAACTGTGGAGAGCAAAAATGTCTCTAGACACTGCCTCATGTCCCCTGGGGGATGAAATCGCGCCCATGGGAGAACCCCTGCCATAAATGGATAGCAGCATAAAGAAACAGATGCAATGACATTGCTCTTGGATTCCTGCTTACCAAGGGCACTAATCTTTTCTTATAAGGGGAGTGGGACTCCTTGAAGACCACCAAGTAGGAGTTATAGGGACTCCTTCCTTGATGACTCAGAAGGCTCAGAAGGTTCACACAGTGAAATTCATGTCATTTATGGCCCCTAAGAGGAGGACCACTGCGCCCTGCCCACGGAAACCATGCCTTCATCCAGTCAACGGGACTGGGTTGGCTGGAGTCCAGTGGGCTGGTCCTCGGCCTAGGCTCAGAAGCTTGGATGTCGTTTGGTTACCTCTGAGAGAGAGACACCTGCATGCAGTGGCCTTTGTCTAAAGTGCAGCCTCAAACTCAAATGCCTGTAGGGGCCTGGCAGGAGAAATGAGTGACCTGGTCTGGATTTAGGGGCTCGGGTTGGGGGGTGAGGACTGGACCACAATGGAGACATCGTTTCTAAAGTGAAAACATTCAATACATTTTAGACACTGAGCACACCAAACAAAGCTCTTCTGGAGCTTGCCCGGAGGCCTATTTGCAAGCCTTCAAGGCTATGTGAGCTTTCCTGAGCACCTACTATGTGCGAGGTGCTATGTAGGATGCTGGAAGCAGCCATGAACATGGAGCAGGTCAGGCCTCTGCCCTCAAGGAGCTGACATCCCGGTGCGGGAGACAGATGATAAAGGAAGATAAATTTCAGGTCGTTTTAAGAGCTTTAAAGAAAACCGTCAAGGAAACGGGATGGAGAGTAAATCAGGGGAGGCCCCGAGGAAGGGGTGATATTTGCGCTGAGACCAGAAGGTAGTGAGAAGTCACCTGTAGGGGAAATACTTTCTAACCAAAGGAAAAAGCAAGTTCAAAGGCCCTGAGGTAGGAATGAGTTTGGTCGGTTTAAAGAAGAGAATAAAGACCAGTACAGCAGGAGCAGGG
The DNA here is from genome assembly GCF_002288905.1 of Enhydra lutris kenyoni. Classification (NCBI taxonomy): domain Eukaryota; kingdom Metazoa; phylum Chordata; class Mammalia; order Carnivora; family Mustelidae; genus Enhydra; species Enhydra lutris. The sequence continues at coordinate 12,878,284 of NW_019154090.1, read as the reverse complement.
AGCAGGAGTGGCAGCCTGCCACTGAGGAGGTTGGACATTACCTTCCACCAGCCCACACCTTCCAGGTAGGCCACACCTGTTGTTCTTGCTAGGTGTTTAGGGGAAATGGAATCAGACACAAATTCCCACCTCTGTTCTTTGTTCTTTTGTCTCAGCTGTGGACAAAAGCTTCCCTGGCAGCTAGTTACAAAGTTATTTCTGCAAAAGGCCTTTGGCCAAAAGCAATAAGCTGGACCTGAACAGAGTCATTATTCACCCCGAATTGTGGGCCGGCTCTCAGTGTAGACTGCCTCGGCTGGGACTGAGGATTCCAATCCCCTATTTTTTAACCCCAGAGTTTACCCCCACAGAACACGTATTTATGGTTCCAGAGACCACAGTTCCCTTCGAAAAGAACATAAAGGGATAAAGGCCTATTTTGGCGGCCCCAGTATTAATAATCTAATTATTTCTTCCCCTTCCACCCAATCCACCGCTGTGTGTGCCATCCTCACCCATCACGCCCCTGCTATTAGCAGATGAGCTTCTCATTAGCTCACCTTGGAAACGGCCTGGCACTTACAATTATTTGAGAAGCTTTGTACTCCTTGGTGGGGGAAGGAGTCTGAAGCAACTTTCACCAAGTAACTCACTAAATTTAGAGACGCATGTGGAGAGCATTTTGCATGACTGGTCCATCTCCAATGCTGGCATGCTGTGCAGCCTAATCAGCAGCTGGAAATAGACCGCCAGGGGGGCAAAGCCACAGGTTAGAGGGGCTCCTTGGGCTGGGATCAGCTTCTCCTGCTGCGGGTCTCACTCTGGGCCGCAGGGCGGGGCCCCACTGGGTATCAGCAGGTGTGCTTAGTGTACTGTGGCTGGAGAGGGCGTGAGGGCTGGCTGCCAGTGTCCAGGTGGCGTGGGGTCTAGGGAGGTGGGAGCACACTTCCTGTGCTGGTGGTTCCCTTATTACATGCTCTCCCTTCCAGGAGCCAGCACAAATGAGCCCCATCTTTGGGGTCAGGATGCTGAGACATGACAGCAATTGTGGGAGCTGATTTGGCCCCATAAAGGGGGCTCTCAGGCCCCCAGCAATGCCTGAGTTACAGGGCCCCTGACCTGGAAGAGATGCTACATAGATTTGGGCATTCTACTCTTTTTCGGGGGCAGGGAGAGGAGGGGTTGAGGGAGAGGGGAGACAGAATCTTAAGCAGGCTCCATACCCAGCATGGAGCCTGATGTGGGGCTCAATCTCATCACCCTGAGATCATGACCCAAGCGAAATCAAGTGTTGGATGCTTAACTGACTGAGCCACCCAAGGTGCCCTTTGGGCTTTCTATTTATACTAGATTTTTAGAAAATGCATTCATCCATCCATCTTCTAGTCATTAATTCAAAAATGTTAACTGCTGACCCTGGGGGAGTCACTTATACAGGGGCCGAGTAGTGGTTCCTAACTTTGTCCAGCATCTGGTCCCCTTTTCTTGATCCTGGAAACCCAATTTCCTTCTGAGGATTTTCTCTCCTTTGCCAAGATGTGTCACCCTCTCCTGCCATGTGACCCAGTGGTCATCATGTGACCCAAGTCAGTCCATCACACCCTCTCATGAGGCTTCTGACTCTTAAAAGGAATGTCAAGAGAAGGCAAAATCCGGGGTGCATTTGTCCCCATCGGAACCCCTCCTCCTGCAACTCTTGCTCTGGGGGCCCTAGAGCTTCCTAGGCTAAATCCTTAGAAGTCCTGGCGGCTGTCCTTTTTGTGTTCCTAGCAGTCGGGCTACTCCAAGACCACAATACTGTGAGGAAATGCACGCAGCTGTGGGAAAAGGTCGTGGGGCGGAGCACGGAGGATTCAGCTGATGGCCCCAGTGAGCTGCTGGCCCTTTGAGTGGAGGCATTTTGGATCTTCCAGCTGATATCATAGGAAGCAGGAAAAGCAGGAAACCACCCAGCAACCCACAGAATTTTTACAAATACACTGTTGCTTCAAGCTGGGGCTGATCTGTTGTTACAAAGCAGAAACACAACCAAACAGCCTTGAATGACACTGATTCGAGCCCATTCCTCCGACTGAAATGTCACAAATGACCGACGATGAATCAAGATGTTTGGTCTCCAGCGGCCAATGGCTTGAATCAGATGAAGACTGGGAGGAGAACTCATTCATTCATTCTTTCAAGCATTGTTTCAAACAGCCAGTGAGCTGAGCACTGAGGGTACCAAGATGAACAATGGTAAGGAGCCTGTTTCCAGTGGGGGCACCGCACATGGTGCCTCAGTTCCCTCGATTACAAAATGGGGATAATAATAGGCCTTGATCGAAAGTGTTGTAGTGATGTGGCAATGCTTGGCAACCCAGCACCCGACAGACATCAGACTTCTGTTATTCTTATAAACAAAGTTGGGATGCGTGGTCTCTAGAAATAGCGGGGGGTGGGGGGACAGGGGAATGATTTCCAAGGACCACGGGGGCCAGGCCGGTGATGTGAATGAGTGAAGGGGGCCCAGGGTAAGAAAAACCCACATGCTCCCTTCTATGTAGCTCTCATTCTACACTTTCAGTGAGGCTAAGTACAAAGAAATACTGCTCCACGATGAGGACAGCAGGGCAAGTGCAATGGCCAATGGCAAGTGAACCTGACTTCAGCCTCAGACAATAGGGAATGGGGGGGTACTGTGGCAGAGTGGAGATCGGTGGGGATGGGAATTCAGGGGGCCCAGATATGGCCCGTGTCTCCCTTTTTTTCCCACAACCTGGAAACTCTAATTTCTAAAAGGTAAAATCTCACAATTTTTAAAGATCTGACAACTTTAAGAAAATGTTCAAAACAGTGTGCAGGTTAAACATTTCTGTGAGCTGAATACAGGCCCCGCTTCGCCAGCCTGTGACGTCCTACTCTAATAGGACAGAGCAAGGAGAGACTTCTTTGTGTCCCACTCTCCTGGTCTGTAAAATGGGGATTAGGAGGTCTGGCTATAGATGGTATGTGTATGTCTCCCCAAAATCGTATGTTGAAACCTAATCCCCAGTGGGACAGGATTAGGAGGTCGGGTCTTTGGGAGGGTGGAGTTCTCAAGAATGGGATTAGTGTCCTTCTAAAATAGACCCTATAGAGCTCCCTTGCCCCTCTGCCATAGGAGGACACGAGACAGTGTCCTCTGTGACTGAGGAGGTGGTCTCTCGCCAGACTCTGAATCTGCTGGCACCTTGACCTTGACGAGAAATTTCTGTTGCTCAACAGCCTTCTAGTGTCTGGTCTTCTGCTACAGCAGCCTGAGCAGACAAGCCAACCAGCATCACGGACTTGCCATGTGTTCACCTGAGTGGGCACTTAGAATGCTGCCTGGTGTGCAGAAATGTGAGCTTTCAGGAGCGTGAGTTCAGGAGAAGAGGTGAGAGGCAGGTGTCCTGAGCTGTGATAGCTCTTTTCAGGAGGGGCCAATAAGGGGGGGGGGTGGGGAGAGGAGACTTTCTCAGGGCACCTGCAGAAATGTCACGCCACTGATCTCACACATTAACACTCACATCCCAAGCGGAGCCTTCTGCCAGCCCTTCAGCAGGGCCTCACGTCCTTGCTGTGGCCTGCGGGCGATGGCCACCCCTCTGTGCGTGATGACAGCATGAACCCCAGCTCTGGTTCAGGGACCTGTGAGTGCAAAAGCAACCCTTCCCACTCCCACCTTTGCTTTCTGCAAACGACAAACTGGTTTTGACACCTTTGCCTTGAGCAGCCGCCTTTGAGCAAGGATCCCCAAACACTAGATTCAGACCCAGCCATACATCATTCTGGGGGTTGGGGACACAGAGGGGAATGAGACAGACCTGCTTCCTATAGCCACAGGGGCTTACTTTTTAGTGAGGAGAGAGGACAAAGGACAAATAAACAAATAAGCACCTTGAGAGAATTCCAGAGAGTAGGAAGTGTTATAAAACACGTGTGTCATTCTAAGTATTATCTAAGGATGTGATGTTTGAGCTGAGACCTGACAGATCAGAAGGAGCCAGACTTGTGAGGTCTAGGCAGAGGGGACAGCAAGTGCAAAGGTCCTGAGGCTGGAACAAGCTTTGATGTGGCCAGTGTGACAGTGTAATAAGCTTGGAGGAGTGGGGGTGAGTCGGGGGTGGAGGCCAGGCAGTGCAAGGCAGGGGAGCCTCCGGCAGGGAGTCTGGACTTTACTGTAAGTACAATTGGCCACTGGAAGGAGGGTTTCATTACAGGAGCTGCCACGACCTATTTGCAGAACTGCCTAGCAGGAGGCACCCACCCCATCCAGCACCTTCTCTTCCTGCGTTAGCAGCATTAAATTTCAACTGTACACTGGAGCCCCTGGGGAGCTCCCAAGTATCCTGATGCCCCAGCCCCAGCCCCACCCCCAGGGCACTGATTTAATTGGTCTGGGTGTGGCCTGGGTGCTGGGATTTGTACAAACTGCCCTGGAGATGGGTAGGAACTCCTGTTCCGCTTACGAGCATCTCCTGAGTCCGTGGTGAGAAGCCCGCCTTGGGCTCTCAGGATAGGGCTTGGAGTCCTACAGGTTGGTCCCCAAGGTCTGCTCCCATCCTGAGCTGGCCTGAGGCCTACAAGTGGGCTGGGTGGGGTCAGGGTGGGGAGGGGGACATGGGGTGATGGGAGGGAGCGATCCACAGCCTTCCTTATGGGCAGGGTGGTTGAGAGGGATGGTATAGAACCCCTTCGAGAAGCTATAAAGAAAGCAGTGTGGAAAGCAGTGGGTGGTTCCCCCCCAAATTAACAGCAGAACTACCCTAGCATCTAGCAATTTCACTTCTGGTATTTGTAAGAAGGAAATGAACTCATTATCTGGAAAAGATACCTGCACCCCCGTGTCCGCTGCAGACTTACTCACCACGGCCCAGACATGGAAGCAGCGTTGGTGTCCGCTGAGGGATGGATGAGTGCACAGAGACGAGGTGGTGTGTAGACACACACCACGAAATGTGGCTCAGCCACGAGAAAGGAGACCCCGCCCTTTGGGACCACATGGGTGGACCTGGAGGGCATTATGCTTCGTGAAATAAGTCGAACAGAGAAAGACAAAGACTGTATGAGCTCAATTAGATGTGGCATCTTAAAACGAAACAAAACACGGAACTCCGACAGAGAAGACTGGTGGCTGCTAGAGGTGGGGGGGGGGGCGAGGGGTGAGCAAACTGCCAGTTATAAGCAGGGACAACATACAGCGTGGTGACCACAGTTCATGATGCTGTGTATTTGCAAGTGGCTAAGAGAACAGATCTTAAAAATTCTCAGCACAAGACACAGAAAAACATTTAACTGGGTGATGATGCTATTAACTAAACTCCCTGTGATAACCATTTTACAAAATATCCGTGGATCAAATCTTTATGCTGCACACCTAAAACCAATATGTCTCAATGAAAAAAAAAAAAGCTAAAAAGGATCTACAAGCACAAGCAATGACTTTTAGAAGCAATTTCCACGTGTCCATTTGTGGTACTAATGTCTCACTGTGCGTGCCAGAGGCGGGGAGGCTGCAGAGGAGGGATCTGAGGCTCAGAGGGGCACAGCCGGTGTGTGAATCAGGAGGTCTGGTTCTAGAATGCATCCTCTTAACCACTGGGACACACTGATTCTCCCAGATGTGTTTTACGGCTAGTCTTCTATACCTTCTTCATCTCCTGCCCTAGTGGAAGCCACTGATACCCAGAGGCACCCAAGAACATGTCAACAAGGAGGGTGATGAACAGGAAAAGGAGCTTTGGGACAGCTCCGAGGCAGAAGCTGTGGGTGCCCCCCCAAGGTCCTTCCTCCGTTTATAGGACCCCAACTTTGTCAAGGAGGTGGACGCTTGTCTTGGCAATAAACCAGCATGAGTCTAAGCCCATGGTCCTCAGAAGGGTAAAATCAGCCCATAAGGGTGTTTGCAGGAACCTGTGAGGACTTTTTGGTCTTCACAGTGACTGGGGGATGTTTCTGGCAACTGGGGGGCGGGAGTGGGCAGGGATGTGAATAAATTGCACACTCCACACAGTGAAGAACAGCCCCATTTCCAGCATGAATTTTCAGTGTCCCACACTGGAAACAGTGGGGGAAGCAGCTCTTACAGCTGGTTACCTGACCTCAGAAATGAACCCCATTTCACATCCAAACACAAAAGATGTTTTATCTGGTTCTCCTCTACCCTGAATTTTCTGGAAATGCAACCACTAAGTAAACTGAGGGAAGACTGTAGTTTGTTTAGAAATTTGGGGTAATTGTTCACTATCTGGGAAAATCACATTGTTTAAGACCGTAGCACTTGTGGTATTTGAGCTGTCCAAACCATGTGTTCATACCCCACTGGGTCAGTAACAGATTTAGTGACCCCACACTAGTGTGGGCGTCTGACTGCTTCGTTATGTCTTCCAGTGTAGCCGCGTCTAAGATACTGCCATCCCTATGTTTACCTATACCTCACTTTCCTCTTGGTTTTCCTTTACATTATAGTCAGGGTATTTGATCAATTAAGAAATGTGCAGATGAGTTATTTTTATCTATGAATTTATTTCAGGTAAAACTTGGCAAAAATATTTGCTCTAAGAAGAGGGTGTCTGATCTGCTAATTTTGGGAACCACTAAGTTAATTCAAATGAAAAGCCCATTTCCCTTTGCCAGTCATTGGCTTAGGCACGAGTACAAAAGCCAATCCTGGACCAATGAGGCAGGACGCAAAGTCCGCTGGGGTAAGGATATTCTTGGAAGGATTTTGCTCTCTGATTAAAAGAAAAACAGCACGGAGTCCTGCTCTTTATTTCCACTTTGTATGAAGATGTGATGTCTGGAGCTGCAGCAGCCATCTTGAGACAGTGAAGCAGCAAGACCAAAGACATGAGGAGGACAGATGATCAGAGGACAGGAAGATCCTGAATCTCTGAAGACATTATTTTACAAACAAACTGGCTCCAGGGCTCCTCTGCCTCAGACTCTTGTTAAGTGAGAACTAACCTTTCTATTGCATAAACCAATCCCAGACAGGAATTCCATTACCTGCAGTGAATACATCTTGATTCACATTCAAAGGATTAGGACACGAAGCCACTAGGAACTGTAGTAGGATTCCCTCTTCTCTGAGACATCCAGAAAAGGATGGATAGTGTCTGTCTCTAGAGCAGGCAAGAAATGCAGCTTTTGGATGATCTGATTGTCCACAGAGCATGAACATACCCTGAACTTCTGGGAGCTAATCGTTTTTCATTCTCCTTTCAAAAAGCTCCTCTCTTCTGGCTGCTGAGGTGGGTCAAGTCACCCACTGGGGCCTGCCTGGGAGCCAAGAAGAAAGTCTATTGGCAACTTTCTTCACCTAACACATCTGGCTTCCACCTGGCCAAACACATCTTGCTCATGGTCCCGGGGGATGACCCTGTCCATCAACTCATACAAAACCTACTCACGACTCTGAGTTTGGCGAAGAATTTACCTACGTTTCAAGCAGGGCCCAGGTGTGCAAAGCAGTGGGACGGGCCTTTATAAGACAAAGCTATATGTCAGAGGCCAGGACCACTGGACAATTAATGTTTTGGTATCCTATTAAGAGACTGTGTAGAATTCAAGATGGTGGTGGTCTCTGGTGAGACAGAATTCTATTTAGTGTGGGTCTGGGCTGGAGGAGAAGCTCTGAAGACCACGTCCACAAGTGGTCTTCTACCAAGGAGGCATCACGCTACCTGACCTTAAACTCCCAAGGGCATCTGTTGTAGCATGATGAATATTTAGCTCTGTTTGCTCATCACTGAGCAATGAGGAGTTGGACAAGCAGAGGCTCAGCCAAGGCCTTTGGGAATTTCTCAGAAGCGTCATAAAGAGGGGAGCACATGGGGTGTGCTAAAAATATTCATCAAATAGATGCAGGACAGGCACGACGGGAGGAGGGGAACATATCAGAGAACGAAATACATTTTCCCTAGATGATCGTGTCCAGTCCTATGGCCTCAAATAACATCAGTGCTCCAGTGACTCCCAAATTTAGGAGGCCAGCCCCAACCAGCTCCAAACTTGTGTATCCAGCAGCCCCTGAGCTCTCAGAACCCCAGGTCATCTCAAACCCAACACTGCCATGACTGATTCTGGATCGTCCCCTCTACCCCCACAGGCTGTCTAAGCACAGAGTTCTCTCTTGCTCATCCCAATGTGTAACCAGTGTCTGGCACACAGTAGCTGCTCAATAAACACGTGGGCCCTGACAAGCAGCTGGAATGCTCTCTTGCTCTGTACAGCAGTTTCCTAAAACCTTCATACCCTAATCTCATGTAGAGCATTTCCCCTACATCAGGCAGGAAGACAAAACAGGCATACTCCAAGGGCTCCCTCTGCCCAGCCTCCCTGCCAAGGTAGGACACACACATGGTACTCTGGTTCACTCCCCAGCACCCAGGGCCCTCTGTGGGAATTTGATTCAGCTGGGTCTGGACTTGGCATTTTTCAAAACAAATATCTCCAGGTGATTCTCATGTAACGAGAACATTTGGCCCCGGCTGCCAGAAAACAGAAACAAGGCCGGGCTGTATCTTTCAGACATTAAGACAGAGAAATGCCCTCTAAGGCCTGCTGACCCCAGTGGAGAGGGAGGGGACGCTGCTCACCCAACAGCTGTTTCCATGGTGTCCACCTTGACTAAAACGACAGGCCCCTCTGACCACATTAGTGTCCCCCCCCCCCACATCATATGTGTTGGCTGTTTGCCTCCCCAGCATTGAGGCTTCCTTTCGCTGGGATCCTCTGAATTTATGTTCTCCAGGGCTTCGGGGGCTCAGTGGCTCTGTCCCCAGCTCCAGGGTGGGGCCTGAGGGCCTGGCCAATTCATTTCCTTGGCCAGCATTGGTTTGAAGTGAGCGCATAACTTAAAAGCAGTCCCATTAGAGGGATGCCTGGGCGAGGATGGGCATTTCCAGAAAAGAGGCTTGTTCTTTCCTGTTGGGCTTGAACCAAAGACGACAAGAGGACCACTCTTCAGCGGCCAACCCGGACACCTCAATTATGATAACAGCCAGTGTTCACTGAGGGCCTGCTGAGCTCAGGCGCCGTGCTAAGCACTTGACATTGATGAGCTCATTTCACCCTTTACCACAAATCAGGCGATAAGTGCTACGATCATCGTCATTTGCTGGATGACAACACCGTGGCTCAGAGAGGTTAGCTAATGCTCCCCAGATCACACAGCTGGGCAGCCAGCCAGGCAGTCTGGGTCCCCTAACCACGGAGCCAGAGCCTGCCCACTCCCTGGAGCTGGAGGGAAACCAATGGAAGGAAGAACAGAGATGCAGGGGAACGGATAGTCCTGACAGCATCTGAGCCCTGAGCACAGCCGGGCCTGAAGCTAGAGTTACCTGAGCGTTTTTGGTTATAAAAGCCAACATGTCCCTTCTTTTCTCCTTCTGCTGCTTTGAGATTTTTTCCCCTCTCTTTCTGTTGCTTCCAAGAGAAAGGATCCTGATTACTTTACAGTCCTTTTATGAAAATACCCCTAACTGATACTCCATTTGTGACTTGCACACAGCAGCTGCTCAGTAAACACCACCAGATGTGAGCGGAGACTGCTCTTCTGCCCTCCCCCACCCCGCTTCACTGCTGGGTGTGTAACCCTAACACCCGACTGCAGCCAGTTGCCATTTCCCCTTTCAGCTCCAAGTGAGGCCTAGTTCCCTAGCAACCATCCCAATTAGGCAATCACACCATTTATCAGGACGCCAATTAATTATAATGATCCTAATGATCTTCCAACTAGGTAGCGCCTTGGATCCGATCAGGGGCATTGCAGACTCCCCAGACCCCGGTCATCACAAGGAAGGCTGAGGAGTCCCACCTTCCATGTCCCCCAGTCATGCAGGGCCCAAGCCTGATACAAAGCTGGGAACCTCAGGGCCGCCTCTCCAGGGAGAGGCCCATGTGACTCCATCACCAACCACAAGAGGGCCTCACCTGTAGGAGAACTTAAACCCTTCCACTCTTTGTGCTTTCCGTGGGCCTAGACCTTCACCTCTGATGTCATGCTTTTCTCTTTCAGCCACATTTGATCTGTGCCTTTGCATTCTGAGTAGGGAAAGTGTGTGCATACTTGTGGAGGGTGGAGGGAGAGAGTAGGAAACGTGGCGAGGCAATTGCACATTTTCCTTAGGGCAACCCCCCTCCTGCAAACCAAAAACAAATCTGAGACTCCCCCCCAATAGTGGAGATTTGGGGGATTATTGATGGGCTTCTGTCTTTCTAACCTTATTGTCTAATGTGTTTTCTTCCGTTGAGCAAGTACTTCTTCTGTGCTTGGAAGAAAGACCAAGGTCATGGAGGGAGGAGAGTGCAGTGGGTCAGAGTGGACCCTGGACCCTCATGGCCCCTCACATCCAGGCTCTACCACTGACCAATTTTCAGTAAGTCACGATCCTCTTTGCACCTCCACCTTCCTCTTCTTTAACATGATGAAAATCACAAGACCTATCTTACAGGGTTTTTGGGTGGATTAAACAAGTTAGTACGTACACGGGGTTAGATCAGTGCTTTGCTCATAAAACACCACCATCCTAAGTCTAGATAAAGCTCTTTCCTCGAATGGCAAGCTGGTCAGGAATTCTGATATTCTTTTTTTTTTTTTTTTTTTTCTGGGGGACTAAATCGAAGAACAGACTTGGCCGAGTTGGGTGATATTCCCAGTCTGGCTAACTTAGGAGACCAGAAGCTGTCCCCTTGAGGCATGTCCAAACAGATTAATTAAACCTATCCAGGGAAAGGAAGAGGGAAATGTCATTCCTAAATCAACAGGCGCACGCGTCAGCATATGCAATTATACTACAACTAGGTCCTCCGGATGGCGACCGAACAGAGCTGTCAGGCAGGGGATGTGTGCTCACGAACACACGTGAGCTCAGGCGCGCGCGCGCACACACACACACACACACACACACTCACTCTCCCACACAGCCACACAGTCCTCCTCCAAGCCCAGGCTTTTTACAATTAACTCGTTATTCAACCCTTAAGTTTGAAAACTTAACATGTTATTAGGGTTTTAAAAAAGCCATAAATTCAAATAAAAAAAACCCCCAAACTGTACGCAAAGCCCAAACACCAAACCCACATTGACTCTCAGCCATAGCAGTTATGTCAACACTGGGCATTTATGTATATATACTTGGCCGGAGGGAAACAGATCCTTCATGAGCAAAAGTCCAAGCAGCCACCAGCCAAGCCTGTCGCATCGCCCTTCGAGCTGCTTATTAGAGCACTAAATCACACCCCAGACCAACGGTTTTGATGTGTGTTCTCCCCTCTATGATGTAGGACAAGCAAAGCTGGGAGAACCTCTCTTACAGGGTGAGTGGTCTCCAGTCTGTCCCATGTATGAATGGCTTTAATTTAATTAAAACCCTCCAGTGGCTCTGTATTGGGTAGCGCAGAGAAGAAATCCCCTTCACTATTAACTACGAGAGGAGAACGACTCTTACTGCTCTGGGGAGAGACACTGCTGTCCTCCAGGGAAAGCCCATCCTACCCTCTTCCCTGTCCCCAGAGAACGGGCTCAAGAGCAGCCTCCCCTTCTCTGTCCCGAAGGAAGGGAGGATGGCGCTGTGGGACAGGGGCAGGTGGAGAGGCAGGGGCAGGTGGAGAGGCCGGGGTAAGCATCCTGGCAGGCACAGATGTGCAAATACCCAGATTCAAAGGTAAGCTGAATGTAATTACTTGGTTAATTAAATATTGACTTTTAACTCAAAAAGTGATTAAAACAAGCTGCCGGAAAGAGAGGAGAGGGGGCAGGGAAGGAAGCTGAACTTTCAGGAAGGAGGAAGATTAGAAGGATGAGGATTGCCCTACTGTGTGCAAGGAACGTGGTCTTCAGTCTTAAGGCAGGTAGGAAACTGCGCAAAACTAGGATTTGCGTGTGTCTCTTTACACTTTCCGTACCTAAGACCGTATCTCTTTATGAGGCTGCTCTGAAAGCGAACCGAGCGAGCCTCTGGCTCAGGAAGATACTGATCTTCCCTGTTCCCTGGAACTAATGCGGTACTGGGTAGGAGGACATGCTCCATAGATACTCGTAGAACGAATGAATGAACTACTATAAAGAATTAAATTTAAAAAAAAAACACACACAGAAAAGAAAGAAAAGTGCACTCCTAGAAATCGCCTCACTGTCACACTTCTGAGCCCCTCGGGAGCTCGCGGAGGGGAGCATCTCTTCATAAGGCGATGAGAACTGCTTCTGACCTGGCCTGGAGGAAGTTTGTCTTTTCAATCCTATTTGCCCTTTCGGTATCTGCGAGTTCCCAGTCACCCTGAAGATCCGGTCCACCGCTTTCCCGTGTCCTGCCTGGACAAGCCCCACGTGGTCTGGCTTCTACCCGGTCCGCTGGGTCTAAACTCAAAGGGGTCAAGGAGGCCATCTCCCCGCGGCCAGCGAGCACGGACGCGCGTCCCCGGGGTTCTCTAGGGCTCCGCGTGGCTTCCGCGGGTCAGGGGCGCGATGGGAAGTCTTCCCTGGCTCGCCCGGCCCGCCGGCGGGGTCAAACGGGTCATCCCCCCGCGGCCCGCCGGCGCCGGAGCCTCCCGCCCGCCCGCCGGGTCCCACCTCCGCGCGCCGCACTGGGGCCGGAGCGGGGCGGTCGGGACCGGCCCCCGCTCACCTGGGCGGCGCTGCGGCCGCTGGGCGCCCCCGCCCCGCCCACCTGGGCCCCGCGCGCCCCACTCACCCGCGCGCACGGCCCCGGCGGCCTCACCCCGCGCGGGGCGCCGCCACCTTTGCCGCAGCCCGGCCGGGCCGCGGGGCGCAGGGGACTCCGCGCCGCAGCTACCGCCGCCGCCGCCGCCGCATCCCCGGCGAGTGCCGCCGCCGCTCCTCCTCCCCTCCCTCCGCCTCCTCCCGCCTCTCCGCCCCCCGGCCCCGCCGCCGCCGCTCCCCCGGCCCCCGCCCCGGCGCACCGCCCTCGCCAAAGTCCGGCTCCGCGCCCCGCCCGGGCGGTTCTTACATCGCCCCAGCCCGGCCGGCCGCGCTGCCCGAGCCAGCCCCTTGGCACCGCGCGGCCCGGCTCTCCGCCCGCCAGCCCGCCCGCCAGCCTCCGCGCGCGGGGAAGGCGAGCGCGCGCGGGGGCGGGGGCGCCGAACCGGGAGACGCGGGCGGCCTGGGGCCGGGGGACCCCACGCGGCGCCCTCCCCGCGCGCTAGCGCTTTACCTCTGGCTCGATGGACGCGTGGCCCGGCCGGCCCGGTCCTGCTGACCCCCCGCGCACGGCCTTGGCTCCGAAGTGCGGCCCCGGACGGGGCAGCGTCGGAGAGCGGGGGTCCGGGCAGCTCTCGGCCTCCCGATGCCTCGGGACCCGGCTGGCCGCGCTCCCGGCGCCGAGCGCGCACCCTCGCCGGGACACAGACGCACACTCACCCGACACACACTCGCTCCCGCTCGCCCTCGGCGGAGAGTTGAAACAGCTGTGGGATTCGCCCAGGAGCTGGAAATGAGGGAGGGACGCGAGCCAGAGCCGTGTGTGTGTGTGTGTGTGTGTGTGTGTGTGTGTGTGTGTGTGTGTGTAACACACAAACGGGGGGGCATCGCTAATAAATCAAATACTGCAATAAAGTGAGGAGGACCATTGATCAGGTCCACTTGGCTGGAAACGAAGAGAATCCTTGCCTCTTTTCCGCTTTCTCTCCTTCCTCGGAGCACGAAGGAGCCAGTGTTCCGCCGGGCGTGTGACAGCCGCGGCCGGGCGCTCCCCTCGTAATGACACGTTAATAAATGTTTTCTTTTATCTGCTTTCACAAGGGCTCGCCCCAGTCTGCAAACACCCGACCGCCTTTGCTGAAAGCCCGGCGCTCGCCTCTAACGACGCACATCTGCCTTTGGAGCTGCCGGCAGGAGTGGGAGCCCCCAGCTAGATCGCGGGGTGGACTGCCCACGCGCCCGGGGAACCTTCCCGAGATACTAACTTGAACTTAAGTGAAAAGAGCTGCCGTTTCTTAGAAATGGTCTGGGAATAGGAAAGAAAGGAGAAGCCGGCTTCCTCCTCCGAAACGGGAGGAATTCAACTCAAGGTGGTGCTGTCCACCGCGGTTTCCGCTGTCCCCAGTGCCACAGCAGAGGCCGGAGGGGGACGAGGCTGACAGGGGTGGGCAAAGAGCGGGCAGACAACCAACCAGCAGCCCGAGAAACGGCGCTGGGTTGCTAAGGGCAGACAGACCGTGCTGTAGAAAAGTGCTCTTGCAGGCGACAGTGACTTAGTGTAAACCTAATGATCGCACAAGGAAAGTATTATTATGCCCATAATACAGATAGGGAGACCAAGTCACAGAGAGGTTAAGAAACTGGCCCGTACGTAGGTCAGACACTTGTTAAATGATGGACCCAGGGACGCCTGGGTGGCTCAGTTGGTTAAGCAGCTGCCTTCAGCTCAGGTCATGATCCCAGCATCCTGGGATCAAGTCCCACATCCGGCTCCTTGCTTGGCAGGGAGCCTGCTTCTCCCTCTGCCTCTGCCTGCCACTCTGTCTGCCTGTGCTCACTCTCGCTCCTCTCTCTGACAAATAAATAAAAAAAATCTTAAAAAAAAAAAAAAGAAAAAAAAATGATGGACCCAGGATTTGAACCTGAGGAGTTTGGGTCCAGAGTTCTGCTAAGTCCCAGGCCATTTACTTTTTAGTCCATCATCTCCTTTCTCTCCTTCATGCCAGCTAGGGGTGTCGTATTTAGCAAATAAAAATACAGGGGGTCTGCGAGGTGTACTAACAAATTCTTTGTTTATTTGAAATTCAAATGGGATGTCCTAACCCAGTTGGAGGCGCTTGAGTCCCCCACTTTGTTTTCCCACCTTAGCCGGGCCAGATCAATCTGTAATCTAAATGAATCGGGAAAACCTGGAACTTCGTTTCCTAAATCAAATTCTGGCCTCGCTTTTGGCACCACCGAGGTTGCTGATCTTCTGCCCTTCTTTTGCCTTAGAACAAAAACATCAGGCTTGCTTCTTTACCACCACGGACCAAAAAATAATGGAGACTCCCTTCTTTTCTGCTTCATCTCTGTGGGAGGAAGGACACATTGACTGCAAAGCTTCTAGGCCAACGCTGTCCCTGTAGATTATCAAGCGCGTCCTGGTTGTAATTTAAAATTTTCTAGTAGCTGCATGAAAAAGTCAAAACAAAATAAATCAAAAAAACCCCCACAAAAAAACACACAGGGGAAATTAATTTTAATAATATATTTAACCTAGTCTATTCAAAATATCACTCCAACACGCAATCAATATAAACATTATTAATGAGATATTTTACATTCTTTTTTCTTAGGGAGTCTTTGGAATCCGATGTGTATTTTACACTTACAATGTCTAACAATTCGAACTGGCCGCGTGGGGCTGGGATTCCCATAGAAGACAGAAAGTACATTTCTAGTAGGTTCTGTGGTCCGGGTTATCTTGTGTAATCTTTGTGACCATTTTTCAAGAAAACTTATGCTTACAAAGGGGTTGGCAATTGGGATTTTAACCCCTTTGAGACTGTGCCTGGCTTTGGGACATCTATCTCCTGGGACAGTGTTTTTCTCCCTGGGTCCTCAGAGCCCCAACAGGGTGACTCCCGGGCTTGGGGTGGAGAGGAAAGTGAGATCTGTCTTTTTATGTTGGAGAATATTTCAGAGGTGGGGAGAGGTCTACCACAGAAAAATTAAAAAAATACACTGCCTTCCTTTAGGCCTCAAGTTCAGGAACATAGCTCTCCTTTTAAATGGGCTCTGCCCACAAATTTCTCCATCCTGCCTTCCTCATCAGGGACCCCCCGTAGTGGAAGTTCCCTACGTGGGGCTGTAGGCAGGGCTGAGGTGATGTCATCTGATTATCATTTTTAGATATTTATTTTTTCCATGGTTGTGGTTAGAAGACTGAACATCTGTGTTTTCCTTTTTATCCTTCCTTAGGAAGGAGACAGATCTTGTGTGTAAGTGCCTCTGTGTGTGTGTGCATCTGTGTGTATGGATGCATGCCTCTGTACACGTGTGTGTTTGCATGTGTGTGCACATGTGTGTGCAGGCACACGTGTGTGTGCTCACTGTGGGCAGGCGCTGTGGATCTGGTTTCAGGCAAGGACTTCACTCACCAGCTCAGAGGCTCAGGGAGTCAAAGGGACAGCAAAGCGCCCTCTGGCCCCATCTCAGTCCCATAGTTCACAGCAGACTCCCTGGTCCTCTGGGTCTGAAGCCTCAGCCCGACTTTTCCAGCTTCCCTCCAGGTGGGAGGGGACTCCTGGCCCCATCCAGGAGCTCAGGGTCTGCCTGGGAGACTTGAAGGGACTCAAGGGCTCCGATGTCCCCTCAGTCTGGGGAGTCGCTCAGCCGTGGAGCCGGGGGCCTGTGTGGGACCCCAGTGTGATTCCAGGTGTCCCCTGGCCTCGACACTCCAGCCCCTGCCTGTCTCCGAACCGCCCCCACCTGGGACAGCCTTTCTTCCCTCCTGTCCCTCGTCACCCTGATGGCACCTCTGTCCCTGAGCATCCTGGCTGGATGATTGGGCTTTTCAGGCTCCTCATGCTGGTCCTGACTCCCCACCCCCTTGCTGGTTTAACCTCAAGGGGACCTTTCTGTTGACACCCCCACGCCTCATTTCATCCTTCTGTGAGTTCCTTGGCGGCCCTCTGTGCGAAGCGCCTGGCTCCTTCTATCCCCCTTGCAAAGCCAGAATGCTGTTTTACTTCCAGAACTTCTATACAACAATTAAAAAAGAGAGAGCGAGCGAGCGAGAATCACTCCTGCTGTGTGTTTTCACAGTCAAGAGGCTGAAACTCAACCTGATTGTCCGAGCACTTCTGACTATATTTGGGTTGGAGTAGATGGGATTTTATGAGGTTGTAAAAGTCAAGCTTTTAACATGTCTCAAACAAATTGGCGTGTGAAGGAGAAACGTTAAAAGTAGAAGCGTGGCCGCAGACGGGAGACCTGGGAATGCGAGCACGTCACCGCACTGGGGCACAGGTGGCTTTAATAAGCCACACCGGATTGGCACAAAGCAGGAGAGGTCGCTGGGTCACCCCCAGGGGTTTGGGATCCAACTTGTCCGCTCCTGAGTGGGGACAGTTTTGCACAGGTTTTAAAATACAAACCCTAGTATCCTCCATAATGTTACACATTTGTGGCCAATTCTGCTGAGTTTGCGCTTAGACCCGAGCTTCCTGTCAGTAGAAATGCAGTTGCGCTAGAGAGAAACTGTTTACATTTCTTGCGATATTGTGATAATGAAAAACAGCATCATAAACCCGCATTAAATCAGAAGAACATTAATTGTATTTCATGCTGCCTCCCTGGGCTGGCTCGCTGACACAGACGTACTTTACTTCAGCAAAACACGGCTAATCTTTTGCAGCACGGTACCCATTTCCCCCCCTTAATTACACGTAATTGTATAGTCTAATTTATTCCAACGCCCGACGCCTAAAAGTGCACATTCATGAATCAAGGGTTAGATTGGGAGGTAGGAGAATTATAAATGGGCATAATTGCAGTTTCCTGGGGGCTGCTTACAAGTGATCTCAAAGAGCCATGATGTTTATTCTGAATTCTTACCCATGAAAGACAGTTGCGCTGCCTCCAGTAAAGAGATAACAGTGACAATTTGTCTAGTTGCTTAACAATACACCACTCGTTCCTGTCGGGATAAGTAGGCAAAAAAACATTGAATACGTGAATTTCGTGTAATTTGTGGTGTGCTGAAACGGGGCACACAAGCATTAGTGCACAGGTAATTGATTATTAAAATGAGTAACGTGGCCCCGGGCAGCACAGCTGCAAATCTGTGGACAAGGTAGAGCTCTGTCTTCTATTTTTTTTTATTTTTTTTTATTTACTTATTTGACAGATCACAAGTAGGCAGAGAGACAGGCAGAGAGAGAGGAGGAAGCAGGCTCCCTGCTGAGCAGAGAGCCCGATGTGGGGCTCGATCCCAGGACCCTGGGATCACAACCCGAGCCGAAGGCAGAGGCTTTAACCCACTGAGCCACCCAGGCGCCCCTCTGTCTTCTATTTTTACTCTAAAAATCTCAAACCAAGGAGTGGAAGGAATAGTACAGTGGGTAGGCTGTTCCTTCCACCTGGAATCAACAGTTGTTAATATCTTGCCATGTGTGCCTTAGACGTGGCTGCGCTGTTTGAAAAAAAAAAAAAAAGTTTTGGCCATTAACGGCCCATCAGCCTTGCGACCTCAGTGTGTATCTCTTCAGGATAAGCTGGCCTCCCAGGTGACCGCCCCTTCATCATCACCCCTAAGGAAATGACCACTGATTCCATAATCATTCCCCAGCTTGCTTACATTAACAGAACCACAAAGATATCTTTCTCTTTATTCCTTAGGCTTTTTCCTGCCTCAGGGCCTTTGCTTTTGCTGTGCCCTCTCTCTGCGTTTGCTCCTTGTCATCATTCAGATCTCAGTTCAGATGTCACATCCCTGAGAGTCCTCTGCTGTCTGTTTTACCTAAAGACGTTTCTTGGTCTCCTTCACGCTCTATCCTCCCTCCTTGTTTTATTGCCTTCCTGGAGTCTGCCACTGTAGAGACAATTCTGTTTTTGTTCTGGGTCTGTGACCACAGTCCATTTAGCAGCTCACCGCACCGCTCCCCACCGCCGATGCCCCACCTGCACCCCACACCAGCTGCAGGAGACTGGGGCTACGTCTGGTTTGTTTGTTGTTGTAGGCCCCATGCCCATTACACTGTTTGGCACACAGTTGGGACTCCATAGGTATTTGGAGATGGAGATGAATGAATGAACATACCTATGTGTGATGTTTTCAAACAGAAGTGGTAAAATGGAGAGATCGGGACTCCAGTGCCCAGCGGCAAAGCCATGGAGGCTCAATCCCAGAGCTACTACTCACCTGTTGTGGGTCACCATGGGCCTCCGTCCCTTAAATGACTCTGCCAAATGGGAAGAATGACCATCGTCTCTACTTCCTGGGGTTGTTGTGAGTTTGTGATGAATTATATACAAAGTGCTTAGAATAGGGCCTGGCATATGGCAGCCCGCCTTCCTTGTGCACTTATGATTATTGTTGAGTCCGCTAGCCAGAGCCCTGTGATTTTAAGCACCGTTGGCCACTCGCAGGCTCCCACAGAAATGGTCTCCAAGCATAATGCCCCGGGGAAAACTTCTTGGAAGTGCTGATGTGGCCGCAGTGTTGGCCCCATGCTGCCCTGTGAGAGGCCAGTCAGACTGGGAAAAGGCTCTGTTTACAGCAGACACGTGATCTGATGGGTCAGGGCCCTTCGTTGAATGTTTTGACTCACATGCCTGAGACCAGCCCTTGGAGGCTCACCTAGGAGCCAAGGCCTGGGAACCCGGGGAGATGGGGACAAAGGAGCCTCCTGTCCCCGATGGAGGAGGTGAACCCAGTGCCATGGGCTTTGATTCAGCAGGTCCCCTCCCACTGCCCTTTGTAGGTAGACTGTTAGGAATTTTACCTTGTTACTGGCCTGTGCATTTTTAAAAAAGGATATTCAATGTGGATATCCCTATGCAGGGGCGTGTAGAGAAATACAAGTTTTTAAGCTAAAGTTGTGATAACGTATGAGTTAGGAATCAAGGAAAGTGTTGGAAATTGGAACAATAAAAATTGCATCTAACTAGAGATAAAAATAAGGCCGTTTATCCAGGAGAGTGCGAATGGAATACATAGATATTCACCTTTGTGGGGAGGAAGGAGGGGGTTCTTCCAGGGCCCACTTGTCCAGTTTTTAGAACAGGAACTCTACTTTCCTTTGGGGAAACTAGTTCCTCTCCTATTTTCCATCCCCAAGCCTCTGGTGGATGGTCTTTGGCCCCATGCTCCAGAATTGGGCAGCAGACCCAGACCTGGCCAATCTGTGTATTCCATGCTGCGACTAATGAGTGGTTCAGACATGGACACATGATCCATTTTGAGCCATTGGGAATCAATGGCCCATTTTCATTTGTTCTATTGAGTGACAGGGCTTTCTTACTCCTGGGCTTGAACCGGGTGATCATTAAGAAATCACCAGATGTCACATGTGGGCCTGGAACTGAATCAGAAGCAGAGTCATGAGGTTGATGAGTTGTACTATGATTTTAAGGCAGCACCCAACATTCCTGCCTCTTTGGTTCTACAGGCCCTGTAGAATTCCCTTCACTTGTGTGTGGGCAGGACAGCAGATCTGATGGATTTCATACCCATGGTTAGGTTAAGGGGAAGATGTCATTCAGTTGAACTGGAATGAATCAAAAAGGGGGGGAAGTCTTGGGTGGGCCTGACCCAATCCGGTGTAAATCCTTAAAAGGGACTGAGCCTTTCCTGGAATCAGAGATGCTCCAGATGGCCTTGAAAGGGCAAAATGCCATCCTATGGAGAGGAACACTTGGCAGGGCGTGGGTTTTGCATGACAGCAAAAACGTGGGGATCATTGTCCTATAACTGAAAGTTGAACTGAATTCTCCCATGGCCATGGGGTGTGGAAGAGGACCCCAAGCATGAAATGACATCACAGCTAAGTTTACTGAAGTCAGACTCTGATCTCAGTATGCTGTGACCCTGAGCAGAAGACCCAGCTAACTCATGGCCAGATTGCCGACCCATGGGAACTGTACAATAATAAATCCAGATTAGCTTAAACTGCCAAGTTTGTGGTAATTTGCCCTGCAGCAACAGGAAACAAGTACATGTGTGAAAGTCTGGGTCAAGCTGTGCCTGAAGCTGGAATGATAACACTGGAACTTTCAATTATGGGAGCCCATAAATCCTTCCCTCCTCCTCTTTATCTCTCAAGTCTGCTTTTTAGCAGAATCCTAGGACTCCCTCCCACTGACCTGGCTTATTTCCCACACTTCTGCCTGAACCAGCCGTTAAGCCTGGGGACATGACCCGTGGCCCTGTGATTGGCCCAGTCTGGGTCATGGATCTGAGTTGGGAGCTCCGTGCTTGTGTGATTTGCCATCATTTCATGCGGATCTTACACCCTGACCCTGAGGATATAGATTTCTGTCTGCAACCTCTGTGTCCTTTTTGATCCTCTCCTAGTAGCTATGGAGGGTGTGGGAGGCAACAGGGCTTAGGGCCAGAGTTGGTGGACTTTTAATGTAAAAGGACAGAGGAAAGAGTTTAGGCTTTGTGGGACATGTACCGTCTTGGTCTTTCCTCCTCCTCCCCTTCCTCCTTCCCATCTCCCCAGGGCCAGGAGCCCCTGGGGAACATCCAGAGATGTAGACACCACCGTGTCACACCTGCTCAGTCACTGTTTCTTAGAGGTGGTCTGGGGTCATGATGGAGACACAGTTACTAGAGGAAGTGGAGCAGAAGGGGGCCACACCTGTCCCCCGGTTGTCTGGTCCTAAGGAGTTTTGCTGGGCTCCCATTCCCACTGTACTTGAATAGTGTCCCTCCGGACTCATGTCTGTCCAGAACCTCAGAATGTGACCTTATTTGGAGAAAGGGTCTTTGCAGCTGGAAATAGTTAATGAGGTCATACTGGGTAAGGGTGGGCGCAGTCCAATGACTGGTATCCTGGTAAGAAGAGCAAACAGCAACACAGACACAGAGAAGGAGGCTCCATGAAGAGGAAGGCAGGCACGGGGGTGGGGAGGGGCTACAGCTGGGAGCCCAGGGACACTGAGTACCGTGGGCAACTGCCAGAAGCTGGGAGAGGCAGAGAAGGATCCTCCCTGGAACCTCTGGAGGGAGCGTGACCCTTTGGACACCTTGATTTCAGACTTGGGGCATCAGAACTCCAGGATGGAATCCATTTCTGTCATTGGGAGCCGCCTGGTTTGGTGCTGATTGTTACGGTAGCCCCAGAAGATGAACGGGGGTCATTCCTCCTCCCTCGGGTGAATGTGGGAATGATGGTGGTGGTGGAATGAAAGGCCTGTTACCGTGACACCAGGGTGCGGGTCTCAGCCCAGGGCCCAAACCAGAGATTCTGACTTAATGTGGTAGGTGATGAGTCTAGACGTATTTTCTCAAAACCAGTGTTATTGAGGTGTAATTTACATACCATAAAATTCACCCACTTTAAGGGTACCACAGATTGATTTTTAAAATTTTCAAGTTGTGCAACCATCACCATAATTCCGTTCTAGAACTTTCTCATGACCCCCCCCACACACACACAATAAGGTCCCTCATGGGCATGGATCATTTTAAAGCTCCCGAGGTGATTCTAACCTGCAGCTGGGCTGAGAGCCCCCTGCCCATGGGTGGGGGCCTCAGGAAAGACAGGATAGTGGCATAAGTTTGCCTGGACGGTGCTGAGGTCCCCCACTGACACTGAGTGAGTGTAGGTCATTTGAAAGAACGTCCATCAAGCCCCATAGGAGCAGTGGTTATGGGGAGGGTGGGAAGGGTGAAGTGGGTGGAGATAGGGATGGCGGCTGTCCATCGGTCAGCTCTG
This sequence comes from Enhydra lutris kenyoni, assembly GCF_002288905.1. Classification (NCBI taxonomy): domain Eukaryota; kingdom Metazoa; phylum Chordata; class Mammalia; order Carnivora; family Mustelidae; genus Enhydra; species Enhydra lutris. The sequence goes on along the minus strand of NW_019154090.1, from coordinate 12,855,934 downwards.
TCCTGCCCAGTGTCCAGGGCTGGCCCCTTCCTGCAGCCCAAAGCGTCCATTTACCTTCCTTCCGGTGAGACCTTGCCTCGCCCCACCGCTCTGTCCTATGAAGTGCCTCCTGTCGGTCACAGTGCCGTCCCCTGCCTGGCTTGGTGGCATCTCTGTCACTTGGCACCCAGGCTTGTGGTCGTCCTGTGGTTGTTCCTGGTGACTCATCCATTTGTGCTTGTATCTGGTTGTCTGTGGCTCCGGCAGGTGCTGTGCCCATGAGAGCCGGGCTGCCGACCAACACTGCAGCAGAAGCCTCTGCCGCGAGCTGGATTTATCCCGGTCTGTCCCCTTCACCTTGGAGAGAGGACTTAGGACTAGAACACCTACCTTCATAGCGAATGCCAACTGCATGTGTCCTGTGGGATTGTGGCTGCAGCTGAAGACACGCTTCGGCCGGTTAAGGCAAGAAAGGGATTTGTTAGAAGATCTTAAGTCGCCTCCGCTCTGTGGGAGGGTCAGAATGCAGCCTGTGAAGCCGGGCAGCCAGGAAAGACATCAACCACACCACGGGGGCCGTTCTGGCCACACGGGGCTGCCACTGGGTCTATCCTGATGAAACTGGTCTGACTGAGCCCCAGGAAGAACCAGAAGGTTTGCCACAGTGTTTTCCAGAAGCTCGGATCCCTCGGGTACAGCCACCACCACCCAAAGCTCCACTCTGAATCCCAGGTGCACGTCGGCCTGTCAGATTGGCAGAACCTGGGCCACATGATTGCATCCCAGCTGCAAAGAAACGCGGGAATTCCAGTTTCTGGAATTGGCTTGGGAGGGAGGGGCTCCTTGACAACATGTAGAAAGGGAGCTGGGTGGCCACAGACTTACAAAGGAAAAACAGCCGCTCCACTAGCAGCCTGCTGGAGGGCGGGCTGAGCACCCCACGTCTCATTGTTACCTTCATCCTTATAGTCAGGGAACCAACGATCAGCAAGGGGAAGTGACGTGTCGCAGGTTTCAGGGAGCTCGGACTCCAGAACCTTCATCAAACTACCAAACTCAGGGCTTGATGGAAAATGCCCCAGATCGCCAGCCATCTGGATGCCCCAATGCTGGCCTGGGGCCCCAACCACAGGTGAGCCATTTTGCATGGCACATGCAGTCACAGGATGGGCTCTGGTCTCTTGCTCACTTAATCCTTTGATTAAAGCAGGAAACCACGTACAGTTCATCCATCCATTCACAGCCAGACCTTATAAAATTCATCATGCGCTTGTGGTCAGAGGGCTAGGGCTCTGGTGCAGCTTTGTGTTTCTTGGCTTTGGGCCTTATTCACTCTCCGAGCCTCATCTGTAAAATGGGAACATAAATCTTACCCCATTTCCCTCACTCCAGGACTGCCCTTTGGATCAAATGTGAATGTGAGTACAGAGTGAAAGGGTCAGCCTCAGGACGGCTCTCTTCTTCATTGACCTTAGTCCCCACCAGCAACCTAAAAAGTTTCCCTGTGGATAAAGGGGAATGCCTGTTGACAGGTTCCCTCTCTCAGCTTCATAAGGAACCATGAGTGGGCCTGTAAGAGCTCTCCGTGTTGTCTGCTTAGATAAGACGTGGATTGAGAGCTTGCTTCTTTGCTTTGAACGGGGACCACACCCCATGGGCCATTAACAGACAGTACTGGGGATGGATGGCCACAGTCTGTCTGTGTCCGTCTGGGTCCGGGCAGCAGCAGAGGCCCTCCAAACCAGCACCGCTCTTGAATTATCCACAGGCAGAGTGCTGGTCCTGCAGGTGTTTCTGAGCAGGAAGCCAGGCCTCCCTTGGGGGGAGACATGGAGAGGGAAGCCCTATGCACTGCTTTTGGGGAGCCCACTAGGGCGGGCTGGCCTGGCCTTGGAGCTGCTGTGGAAGGTGCCTTGATCAGGGTAATCAGCGATCCCAGCAGCCTTGCACATCTGGGGTGAGATGCTCAGTTATTCATTCATTTGACAGATCTGTTTAAAGTTGGGACCCAGTCTCAGTAGCTCAGCCTCAGAGCCTTGGGCCCCAAAGGTGACTGTCATGACCCTGCTTCCAGAGGCTTAGAGTCTAGTAGGAGAAAAAGATACCTTGATCGGGCTCAACAGAGGGTCTGTGGCCGATACCTTTGTTCTTACCAATATCTGCTACTTTCTTTCCTTTGCCAACAGAAACTGGATTTTTTGGGGTCAATGTACCCCATTGAAGAGGTGGCTTGACCTTTTGAGCCAGGGTTTCTCAGAGGGTGGACATTGGACCAGCAGTATTGGCCTCACCTGGGAACTTGTTAGAAATGCAGACTCTCGGGCCCACCCCATACCAGCTGATCCTGACTGAGGGTGGGGCCAGCAATCTGCCTAAATTTCCCCCTGCTCCCTGCCCCCCCCAGTCATATGTGTGGGCACATGGCCAGTTCTTCCTGTGAGATGTGAGCGGGTATCTGCTGGGGGCTTTGGGGAAATCATTTTCTTCTTAGAAGGTGGAGGTTCGGCCTCTGGGGCCTCTTCCAGCTGCTCTGGACGTGGACTTGGGCGCGCACCTGCCTGGTGCTGGATGGAGAGAAACATCATATGGCCAGGAGGCGGCGGTGTCACTGATGGGCTGAGGACGACAGAAAAGAGCCATGACTGCCCGAACACTTGGGGACCTTGTATTAAGAAAACAGTAAATGCCTTCACAGCATTGCTACCTGTAGCCCAGAGTGTCCCCAAAGACCCAGGTTCATGGGAGTGACGATGAGCCAAATACTGACATTAATGTATCCCGGCCTTATTATAATGTCATAAAGGTCTTTTTCTTCCTCTGTACCCCTTCTGCATGGGTAATTTAGAACTGCTTAACCACCTCACACCTGATAGAATGGCTAGTAGCAAAAACTCCAGGAAATAACAAGTGTTGGTGAAGATGTGGAGACATTGGAACCCTTGTGCCCTGGTTGGGGGGGTGGGGTGTGTAAAATGGTGTAGCCGCCACAGAAAATGGGATGGGAGTTCCTCAAAAAATTAAAAATAGAATTACCATAGGATCCAGCAATTCTGCTTTTGGGTCTATGCACAAAAGAATTGAAAACGGGTTCTCAAAGAGATCTATGTACACCCACGCTCAGAGAAGCATTATTTGTAACGGTCTAACGGTGAAAGCCATCCAAGCATCTACTGATGGATGGCTAAGATGGTAAATTGTACGTGTGTTTTACCATAATAAAAAACAAGAATAACAAAACCAAACAAGAAACACACACACACACCTCTTAAAACCCACATCTCTTTCCTTACTTACATCTGCCCCCAGATGGTCTCTATAACTCTTGCCTCCCCTCTGAGTTCTGGTCCCATACATCCCATTGGCTTCTTGACATCGCCACCTGGATCTTTTGAAGGCAGATCAAAGTTCAAGGTGCCTAAGCCTGAACTCATGACCTCCCTCCCCAAACCCGTTCTTCTTGCTGTGTTTGCCTTTGGGGTGCCTGACACTTCCATCCATTCTAAGTCAGAAGTCAGCCTCTTCTTCAGCCTCCTCCCTTATCCGAATCCTTTGTAAATTCCCAGTCATCGCCCTTCTTGAATACCAGCCAAGGGCATCCATCCTGTCCAGTCTCCTCCAGTATCGCCTCTGATGACAGCAGTGGGGCCCGATGGGGCGGGCGCCCTGTGCATGTCCTGTCTCCACCCAGACCCACGCTTCAGGGCATGAGCCAGAGTGAGTTTTTCTAACTACGGATCTGATTGATTCCATTTGAGCTCCCTCGCAGTAATCAATGCCATATGAAAAGATTTCACGGAAGAATCCAGCCCCTCCCAGAGGCGGTTGTCATGCAGGCTCTCCTGAGTTGATTTCACATCTATTACATGAGCCAGCTGACCGAGCCTCTCAGATTTCGGGGTGACACCGGGGGCTGCGGGTGGGACAAATGTCCCTGATGATCAGTGTCTTCGATTGGGATGTCCCAGGTGTAGACTCGGAGACATGAATTTGAGAGCAAGTGGTTTACTGGGGAGGTGATTCCAGGAAACACTGGCCAGGAGCAGGGGGCGAGAGCAGGAAGGCAGGAAAGCAGTTTGGGGCGTGTTATGAAGCCTGCTGGTTGGGAGGACAGCTGGAGTTCACCCCCACGGAGAAAGTCTGGGCGGCGCAGCCAGTCAAATGTGGATGAGTTTCCTCAGGAGCCAGGGACACCAGCCCTGACAAGTCACTCTTGGGGGGCTGCTGCAGGTGGTGTTAATTCTCTGGTACTTTCTGCCTGCCTTGTGCAGGCCAAGCGGTCTGCTTGGTCAAAAGCCCTCGGGCAAAGAGTAGCAGATATTGGCAGTTCCATCAGAGGCTTCCGGGGCTCTGTGGAGGACATGGCCAGTGCCTGCTCCCCGGTGGGTGGGGGGGGCGGTGGATGACAGATGACGCTCATTAAGTGACTCGACCCTCAGGACAGAACATAGAGACATGTGGTTTGAAAGCCTGTCCGTTTGAATTTTCCTTTCCCTCAAAGAGGAAAGTCTCAGTTTATGCTAATAGGGCTTAACTCCTTTCTAAAGTTCTGTTCATCTCCCTTTGAACCCAGGGAGACTGTGTACGAGGGAAGGAGGGACCATGGCTCCTCCCTGCGTATCCTTGCGACCTCCTTGGGTGACTAGACAACCAGGACACGCAGCCAAGGGAAGGATAACCAGGGTGGGACCAGGGCCTGCCCGCGCAGCTCTGACCTCCCCTTCTCAGGCTGCACGGTGTGGCCCCGTCTGTGGCCAAACTGAGCCTGCAGGTTTCCGGTTCCCTGCTCTGCCTGGGACCAGACTCAGCATGCGCTGGCGGCTGTGGGCGCCAGGCACCCATCTCTGGGCTAGGTTTGAGGAACCACCAGAGGCTGAGGCCTGAGCAGGAGGCCCCAGGGCGGCCATATGGTTGTGAATGGGACGAGGCAGGGGTGGGTGGGAGGGAGATGCAGAAAGGCCCCGTCCAGCCCCTTTTGTCCTCCCAGTAGAGGAGTGAGGCCCAGCAGGTTCCCTGGGCGTCTCCAAGCTGAGCACGTGGGCAGGGTGGGTCTGGAGGGGGGCCGGGGGCAGAGCTTGCCGACCCTCCCTGCCGGAGCAGAGGCTGTGTGTGTGCACGCGTGTATGGGATGAGACCGAGTGTGTACATGTGCCAGTGTGTGTATGTGTGTGTGCATGAGAGAGAGAGAATGAGAAAGAGATGGACAGGCAGATAGACAGTCTGGAGGAGGCTGGCAGGGAGGTTGGAACACAGGGCGCAGAGCCCTCGAGAGGAGGGAAGGTGTGCCCGCGGGCCCCTGAGCCTGAGAGTGGGGCCCGAGGGGGGATGATGCGAACAGGAGGGGATCAGACGGGTTAGGACAACCAGTCCTGGTTTTATTTTATCAGTAAATACTACAGCAGCCAAAATTCACCAAGTACTCCCAGGCATCAGACAGCGGTCTGAGCCCTTTATATGCATTTTATGTTAGTACTTTTATTTAACAAACACTTGGGCTTGCTCTCTGCAGCTTGTTCTCTTTGTTTGCAAACACAAAAACAACTAAATAAAGCATTTAAGCATGAAACCCTCCAATCCCCACAAGAACCTCGTGGGGAGACACTGTCCTTGCTGCATTTGCAGGTGGGCTCTTGGGGACTTGCCCACCGTCCTGGAGGGAGCAGAGGGAAGGGCTGGTGGGGTGACCGGCCATCAGGTTCCAGAGTCAGGCTCCTCCCCACGATGCCCGGGTTTCATCACACTGATAAAAGGCGGAGGGTCAATTATGCACATTACCCATTTTACAGATGGAAAAACAGGGGCACACAAGGGTTAGCAATTTCTCAGCTTGAAAGTGGCCGAGCCAGGACCCAGCCCAGCCTGCAGGCTCAGGCCCACACTGTAACCACCTTGGCTATGGGCCCATAGTAATGAGCCCTTTGAAAAAAGGGTGAGTCACTTACCTTGGATGTGCCTCAGTTTCCTCATTTGCCAAGTTGGGCTCTAGTAATCCTGCCCTACTGACTCACAAGGTGTGGTGAGAGAAGGGATCAGGGCCAAGGCTCCCAGAAACTTCCATCATGGAGTCACCCTGGCCTGGGAGGAAGCTGGTCTTGGCCAGCTCTGCTCCAGCGCCCTGAGTGCCTGTGGTGGTGCAAGTCCCTTTGTTACCTGCATTTCCCCACCTGGAGCGCGGGCGGCCTGGGATGAGCTCCCAGACTCATCAAGCTCCGTGTGTCCCTGACCGTCTGGCTCTGTCTTGATGGACACTGGGGCTGCCTGTGCCGACCAGCCGGGAACTGGGCCACTGGAGACTGCACAGCCGACAGTCTCAGCCTCGTTCTAGGAAAGTGCACTCGGGACCAAGCCTGGCTTGGGCTCTGCAGTGACCCCTGTGGCCAGATGACTGCGCAGAGCCTTTGTGCTGAGAGACACCAAGCCTAGTGGAACTTGAGCTTGTAGAGGGTCATCCTGGGAACACTGAACCAAACCCCTGGGTTTGGGCACTCCGGGCCAGCTTCTGCTCTCTTTTGAGGCAGCAGGCTCAGAACAGAATCATTTACTCATTCAGCAGCTCTTTACAGAACAACTCCTCTGTGCCAGGCACCGTTGTAGGCACTGAGGCTGCAGCTGTAGCCCGAGGCCTGGTCCTCAGGAAGCTGGCCTTCCAGCAGAGGGGGAGGGGGCAGTGAACATCAAGGCACACCTCCTGAGTACAATCACATAGATATACATACTTATATGTGTGCACAGTGACATGTAAATGCATGTATGCGCACACACAACATACATATATTACTGTGTGTATTCTAGGTAGTAATAGATGCTATAAAAATCAGGCAAAGTATTGGGATAGAGACTTCTGGGGTGCTACTTTAGTTCGAGGGGATTGAAAGTCCTCTCTCTGAGGTGTGCCATTTGGGCCCAGACCTGAGGGAATTAAAGGTGTCTTGCTTGTGAATATCTGGAGGAAGAATGTTCCAGAGAGAGGAAACAGCATATGCAAAGGCCCTGTGGTGGGAGCATACCCAGCATGTTCTAGGAAGATCAGAGTGGATTGGGTGAGCTGGAGAGTAGCCAGAGTTATTAGGTAAGGCCTTTCAGGCCATGACAAAGAAATCTGGGTCACGTTCTGAGGGAGATGGCCTGTGATTTGAGACTTGCCCAGAGGACTTTATAGATTTCGACTTGATATTTGAAAGGATTCCTCTGGTTCCCTGGGGAGGATGAACTGTGCGGTGGCAAGAGTCAGTGCCAGAGACCAGTGAGGAAGCAGCAGCAATCGTCCAATGGGAGATGGTGGGTGCTTGGACCATTCATGGTGGAGGTGGGGAGGGGATCAAATCCTGGCCATGGTTATAGGTAAAGCCAACACCAATTGATTTAATCAAGAACCAGCTCTTCCTCCGTGAAATCCCATCTCTGAAGTTTCCAGGGCAGTTTTGACTTTCTCTTTTAATGACCCAGCCTGTATTTTATTCTGCTATCTGGGGTTCACTGCCCCTAAGGAAGGGTAGTCCCGCAGTTAAAGAATGAATGGATGAACATTCCATCAGCACACAGAGTGCCCCCGGGCACACGGAGGAGATTTAGCGCGGCTGACTCTGGCCCAGATGGGTTTGTCGGAGAGTACCACATCTGTTAAAGGGATTTTGAATGTTAAAGAGGGATATCAATTGTGGGAAGGAAATTACTGAGTCTTCAAATACCATCAACTGGGAAAAAGACGGATGGGGCTTTTATGGACGTGTAGTTTGTCCCAATAAAATAAAACATCTTAAAATCTGTCTTCAATGGCCTCAAAGTGCTGCGGTGTTGTCTAACAGAGCAGTTTACATCTCAGTGATGAGTCTCTTAAAAACAAAAGACAAAACAGTGCTTTCACCCGTCTAGTTGGCTTTCTAAAACAGCTAAAATGAAAATATATATTTAGTTGTACCATGAAATCTACAAAGCACCTACTAAGGGCAGGGCCCTGTGCTAAGGAGGAGAGAGATGGGTCAGATCTTGTTCTCAGACGCGTGGCTGACGGGGGACGTGAACAGGGACATGAATTCGCACACAAAGTCCAGTGTGGGTTAGCACAGTGAGAAAGGTCCTAAGGTTCAGAGAAGGGTGGGATTGCTGGGTGCTGGGGGATAAGAGAAGGATTTCTGGAAGGGATGGTGTGTCTGTTAGCTTGTGTTTGCTGGCGTGTAACTGAAACTCCTAATGAATGTGGCTTATGCTCTAAGGGGACTGGTTATTTCCCATGACAGAGTCCAGGGGTGAGGTGGACTCCAGGGTGGGCTGACTCAGTGGCCCTATGCCAGCTTCTCTGTTTGCCATCTGCTGTTGTCAGGTCCCCTCTTGGTCACAATATAGCTGCCAGCAGCAACTGTGCCCCATATCTCCCGGTCCAGGTGGTGCTGGGAGAGAAACCTTCAAGTGGGGGATGTACCATCTCTCCTGTACAATTGAGCATCTTAGCCCAGTGCCCACTCCCGACAACTAACGATGCCCATGGGCGGCTATACAGTAGTAACGATTGACTAGTCAGGATGACCCGGGAGCTGAGGCTCAGGACAGCGTTCCCCGAGCCTAGGGGCTGCGTGGCACATGGCTGGCCAGCAGGGCGAAGTCGAGCTTCTGTCTGGAAAGAGGAATGTGGGAAAGGATTTGGCTAGCCATCTGAGCAGGGCACTGGTGGGTTGGTGGGCTTTAAGACTAGCAAAGAAAACAACATCACCACCAGAATTTAATACTAATGAGCACTTTTTACAATCCGTTCATTGCACTTAGGGCTTTCAATGCAGAGTAAGATCTGTCCTGTCCAAAGCCCCTTATTTGACTTACCTGATTACCCGCAGCTCTCCATCCCTCTGTAAACACATGGACAGAGAAACCTACAGCTTGGAGTTGGTTCCTCCCAAATGTCTATTTACTGAAAGTTAGTGTTTTTTTCTGTTTTTGGTTTTTTTTTTTTGAGATTTTATTTATTTATTTGCAAGAGAGAATGAAAGAGAGCACAAGCAGGGGGAGCGGCAGGCAGAGGGAGAAGCACGCTCCCTGCTGAGCAAGGAGCCCCATGTGGGACTCAATCCCAGGACCCTAGGATCATGACCTGAGCTGAAGGCAGATGCTGACTAAGGCCCCCAGGCGTCCCTGAAAGTCAGTGGTTTTGTTCCCCAAACTCTTTACTGCAGCTAAACTTGATACATCTTGATACATGTACTTGATATTGTAATTGCAGAAGTTTAAGAAATGTAGCCAATGGATAACTAAGAACACAAAAAAGAAAGCGAGCTGCTGCTTTGATGAATTATTAAGAAGAGTTGAGGGGCGCCTGGGTGGTTCAGTCAGTTACGTGTCTGACTTTTGATTTTCGGCTCAGGTGGTGATCTCAGGGTCCTGGGACTCCCCCACGTCGGGCTCCAACTGAGTGGGGAGCTGGCTTTGGATTCTCTCTATCCTTCTCCCTCTGATCCTCTCCCTGCTTTCTCTCTCTCTCTCAAATAAATAAAGAAAATCTAAAAAGAGAGAAAGTTTTGATAAAGGCGAAAAACTTAAAGAGACTAGAAAAATATCCGAAAGTGTACTGTCCCACGCAGTATTAGCTGCTCGCCACGTGTGGCTCTTGGGTGCTTGCAAAGTGGCTGATGTGACTGAATGACTGAGTGTTTGATTTCTCTTAGTGTTAATTTAAATCATTAAAGGCAAATACGTGATTCAGTTACTGGAAAACTTAGAAACATATTTGGGCCGAGTTGTTTATATGAATCTACTTTTTTTTTTTAAAAGATTTTATTTATTTATTTGATAGAGAGATAGATCACAAGTAGGCAGAGAGGCAGTCAGAGAGAGAGGAGGAAGCAGGCTCTCTGCTGAGCAGAGAGCCCGATGCGGGCCTCGATCCCAGGACTCTGGGATCATGACCTGAGCCGAAGGCAGAGGCTTTAACCCACTGAGCCACCCAGGCGCCCTATATGAATCTACTTTTAACTGTAAATTTCTTGAACTCTAAAGGAAGAGCAAATGTTTCTGATAAACGTAGAGATGCCTTGTGAGTATACAATGCACACCAGATCTTGAAGGTTTATATGAAAAAAATGTAGACTATCTTAATTTTAATATTTATTGTATGTTGAAATGATATCTCAGATATGTTTAGTGAAATAAGATATATCATTTAAATGTCATATATTTCTTTTTCACGTAGGTATGAAAAACTTCAAAATGACATGCATGGTTCACATTACATTTCTATTGGACAGTGCTGGTCTGGAAGGATTCTGGGTTCAGATCGCTTTGCAAGTCCTCATTCCATGTGAAATAAATATAAACCGAACATTGTATAATTATAGGAAAGGAAGGAGACAATAAGAGACTTCAATAGCAGACTCACATTAAAAAAAGGTCTTGACTCTGTCATAAAAATCTTCACCAAGGGGCACCTGGGTGGCTCAGTGGGTTAAGCCGCTGCCTTCGGCTCAGGTCATGATCTCAGGGTCCTGGGATCAAGTCCCGCATCGGGCTCTCTGCTCAGCAGGGAGCCTGCTTCCCTCTCTCTCTCTCTCTGCCTGCCTCTCCGTCTACTTGTGATCTCTCTCTGTCAAATAAATAAATAAAATCTTAAAAAAAAATCTTCACAAATTAATGGGCACTTATGTGTTTTTTGTTAACCTGTGTAAGGATGTGACTACAATTTTTTATTCCTCAATTTACCCAGTGTACTTTTTTTTTTTTTTTAAGATTTTATCCATTTGACAGAGATCACAAGTAGGCAGAGAGGCAGGCAGAGAGAGAGAGGAAGGGAAGCAGGCTCCCCGCTGAACAGAGAGCCCGATGCGGGGCTTGATCCCAGGATCCTGAGATCATGACCTGAGCTGAAGGCAGAGGCTTTAACCCACTGAGCCACCCAGGCGCCCCCACAGTGTACTTTTATTAATGGACTCACTGCTGGTGGGTCCTCCGGGTTTTACAGCAGCTCTCGGAGGTCAGGGCAAGTATGATGATTCCTATTTTATTTTATTTTATCTTATTTTTTAAGTAGGCACCACACCCAACGTAGAGCCCAACATGGGGCTTGAACTCACAACCTTGAGATTAAGACCTGAGCTGAGATCAAGAGTCTGACGTTCAACCAACTGAACCATCCCAGCGTCCCATGATTCCCACTTCAGAGATGGCTAAACGGAGGTCCCAAGAGGGAGAATCATGTGCTGAGGATCCCACAGACAGGGTCTCAAGGGATAGGGTGGACATGAGGCCTGACCTACCTGACATCATTCCAGGCTTGCTTTCTTCCTTCCCCCGAGCTGCCCGGGTCCTGGACACTGTACTCTGGCTACACACGGAATAAGCCAGTTATAACTGAGAACACAACAGAATCCTGCTTGCTTGGATTTCATCAGTCTCTCTACCCTGAAGGCTTTAAGGCTATTAGGACTGAATTTGGGGGACTCCAGGTTGTTGTCTTGAAGCAGAAGTGATCAGGAAACTGAGTACCTGCTTCTTTTGATGGCTTTAACTGTGCTCGTGTTAGGGGCTGCATGTTTATATCTCCCCAACTCAGATGTCGAAGTCCTAATCTCAGCATGACGGTGTTTGTGGATGAGAGTGGAACCCTTATGATGGGATTAGTGCCCTTCTAAGAAGTGACCCCTAGGAGAAGAGAGCGTGCTTCTGCGCTCTGCTCTGCAGTGAGGGGGGCGGTTGCCTGCAAGCCAGGAAGCGGGTTGTCGCTAGCTAGTGGGCTAGCACTTTGATCTTGGACTTCCCGGCCTCTAGAACTGTGAGAAAAGAAGTTGCTCCAACAGCCTGACCTGACTAGGACTCCCTGGCCCCTCCCTCCGTCCTTCCCTCCCCTGGCTGACAACATAGGTGCATCTCGCAGGCACTTGGACCCACTCAGCTCGGAGAACAGGTGAATCATTCAGCAAGGAGATGAGCTCCAGGATATAGCAACGCCCACTCTCACAACCAATCCGAACGTTTCCTATTGCGAATTCCCCCCAGATTCCCCTTCCAGACGTCCCGCTCCTCTCAAGTGGGGGTGGTGCTTGCTGGTTTATGGGTGTTTCCAGAACTTTCTTTGGAATGACTCTGAGTCCAACACCTCCAGCTTCAGGACTTCAGCTAAAATCCCAAGTCCCTCAGAAAAGCCTTGGTCAGTCCCATTGTACTGGATTCCCTGCCTCAGAAGGGTGGGACTCATCTCTGGAAAGAGCAATATTAGTGCCTGGGGCTGTCACCGAGGCTCCTCTTCCTCCAGCGAGGGCACAGTCCGCGTGCGGCCAGTGGTCTGTGGTGCGGCCTGGACTCTGGGCTCTGCGGTCCTGTGGTCACCAGCCTGGGAGTGTGGACCCCAACCCACCTGAGTCTGCTCCTCGGGGACATGTGGCTCCTGATGGGACCGAGTGACAGCACCCAGGGCAGGGGTGAGGGCAGAAATGCAGGGGCGCACTCAGGACTCCATCCCCGCACGTGAGCAGGGCCCTGTGTCAGCCCACTGTCCTCGGCGGGTCGCCAGTCGGGGTCGCAGACGGATTGAGTCAAGAGACTGTCCTGGCATCAGGGCTTTGGGCCTAGAAGAGAGATTTCTGTGGGAATGCTGTGAGATTTAGCCTGTAATGGTAACTTTGCTTCCAACAGACCTGAAGGGACAAAGCTGGCTGTCCTTAAACCGAGAGTGGAAGGGCCATGGGGAGAAGCGGTGGCCTCACTCCCTGAGATGTGTCCACTGTGCCGGCTGCTGTCAGGTGGCCAGACGTGTACAGACGCTCCAAAGCTCTGCGCTCAGGGCCCACTGCTTTTTCTACTTCTGCTTCTTAATTGAAAAGAAAAAAAAAATCCCAAAGCCTCCATTACTGTGGATTCCTTGACACTCTGCTGTGGGCTAATCTTTCAGAAAAAGCATAGTCTTCTCAAGTGTTTTTCTTCTCTGAGGATTCCTCCTCTTTGATCTTGAGACCAGGGAGAAATGCCTGCTCTCAGTGCTGGAAAACACAGCCCTCGCTCATTCTCAAATTTCCTTCCTCTTTCCTCCCTCTCTTTTTAGCTAGTGTTTATCTTTCTCTTTTGGGGCAATGGAGGCTTAGTTCCCTGGTGGCTGTAAAGGAGGTTTGAAATACTGTGGGGCTGTTAGGATGAATGTCCCCAGTGATGAAGGCATGCTCCTTCACATCCCAATCCCGGGCCCCTCTAACGCATCCCCTCTAAGATGACCAACTCCAGCTACTTTGAACGCTTACAGAAGACAGCATGGAACCAAGCTGTTTGGATGGAGGTCTTTCCTGGACAAGCAGAGAAGAGAGCTCTAGAGAGAAAGAAGCATGTCTGGAAGGGGCCTGAGAGGTTCAGCTCCTTAGTCCCATCTTTAATGGATTTAGTCAATGAACATACATCACGGAATTTCTGTGCACTAGACTTCATCTCAGGCCCTGGTATGCAAGAAGGACAAGGTCCCTGTACACATGGAGACCATATCTAGGAGGCGGAGAAATGGGTAGTGAAACCAATAAAGGATGTCATTTCAGAACATACTAAATAGTGTAAAATAAAGCATGTTGATGTTATAGTGAGGGATGGGGAGGGGTCTGGCTTCCATTAGGGATGGCTGTCTATAAGGAGATGATATTTGAGACCTGAATGAAGGAATATACCAAACAAAAACTAGTGGAAGAGGAGTAAATACATAAATAAAAATGTGGCATATCCATGCAACAGAATATTACTTAGCTTTAAAAAGGAAGGAAAATCTGATATATGCCATAACATGGATGAATCTTACTATGTAAGTGAAATAATCCCGAAAGTCAAGAAAGAACAAATACTGGATAATTCCATCTATGTGGGCGTACCCAGAGGAGTCAAATTCATAGAAACAGAAAGTAGAATGGTGGTTGCCAGGGGCTAGGGGAAAGGGGAATGAGCAGTTGTTGTGCAATGGAGAGAGAGGTTTGGTTTTGCGAGACAAAAGGTATCTTGCTGATGACTGGTGATGAAGGTAGCGTGATAGTGTGAAAATGCTAATGCCACTGAATTGTACACTTAGAGGTGTTTCAGATGATAAATTTATGTTTATTTTTCTGTAATTTAAAAAAATGATCTGAATAAAAAAATAAAATAAATGAAAAAAATGATCTGAAGACAGTTCCAGGCTTAGGGAGCAGCAAGTGCAAAGGCCCTGTGGTAGGAGTAAGATTGACACATTTGAGAAACAGAAAAAGGTCTAGTGTTTTAGAAACAACGTGAGTAGTCAGTTGGGGAGTGGAAATAGCTGTGGTTGGAAGGACAGACAGGAGCCAACGCAGGCTAGATCTCTTAAGTTTGGATTTTACTTTATAGTTGTGAAAAAAAGGGTCCCAATAATTCCCCCAAAGCCAAATAGTCAGTAAAGAGCCATGGCAAGAAGTCCTAGTGGTCTGCTGAAAGCTTTCTCCCTTTGTTGTGGAACTGCTGATTATCAGCTGTGTGTACTGCTGCCCAGAGTGATGACTACAGTTCCCAGCTTCCCTTGCAATGAGGCATGGTCATGTGACTTTGCCTTAGACAGGGGGAAGTAAGGGAAAATATCGTTGACAACTTTACGGATGTGTCCTTAATGGAAGGGGTATTCCCTTCTTGTCTTCTGTACCTTCCTGCTGTCTGGAATGCCAGTGTAATGGCTGGAATTTCAACAGCTCTCTTGGACCCATGATGCATGTGAGGGGGTGGCCTTAGGGCTGGGGAGCTGGGAGGCTTTTTGAGGAAGGTCCATCTGATGCAGCGGAGGCAGCCGAGGGCAGCTGCATTTAGGGAAGGTCACTCCTGGTGGAGGCACCTGGAGGAGGACAAGCTTGAGGGACATGGGACACAGCAGCATTGGGCAGGGCGGCCGGCATGAGGGGCAGCTTGGGCAGAGACGGGACATGAGAGGAGCAGGGTGTGACCCATCCTTCCCCACGAGAGGGGCACTAGACGGTTTTCCACAGAGAGGTGCCATGACAGGTCCTGGAAGCGTTGCTCGTGGGCAGGAGGGGGCGGGGAGGCCAGGACGAGGCCAGGCCAGTGTCCAGCTCAGCCAGTGCTGGGGAGGCAGCATGTGCTCTGCAAACTGTAGAGTGCCGCCCATCTGAGGGATGTGGGCTGGCACCTGCTGCAGGTTCCGTGACATCTCAGGCCTCTGGCGGGACGAGGTGGATGACCACAGAGCATCCTCCTCAGCCTGGTTTCTGCAGAGAAGATCTGACCTGACGAAACTGATCCCAGAATAAAAATACATGGAGCGGACAAGGCCAGACGTGAAGGTCACCAGAATGTCGTCACATGCATTCCTGTGATGGTGATGATGATGGTGACGGGGTCTAACATTTCAAACTCTCACACCCTGTGGGCAGACACCACTGAGTGCTTTTCTGATACTTTCTGCTTTCACTGTCCAGCAGTCCTAAGCACCAGGGACTGTCATTATCCTTGTTTTACGGATGAGGAAACTGAGGCAGGGACAGGGTAAATAGCTTGCCGATGTCACACAGCTGTGGGCTGGGATTTGAGCCTGGGGAATCTGTCTCCAGGGCTGTGTCTCCGAAAGCTAATAAGATGTCCTGTCTACCTGCATAGGTAACCACGTATGAACGGTTTCCCTCTGTGACCTTCTTAGGTGAGATTTCTTAGCATTCCGACATCCGGCTTCCAAAAATGCAAAATGAAAGTACTTGGTCCAGGTGTTTCCTCTTTTCCAGACTCCATGCTTCCCCCGTGACCTCCCAGTCTCTGCTCCAGACTCTGAGCCACCATCCCTGCTAAGACGGACAAAGCCCCATTTCCCAAGAGCCAGAGAAGACGGGCCAGAGAATCGGCAGGTGCCAGGGGAGGGGGGCTCTGGGTGTCCATGTGCAGGTGAGAAAGAGCAGGATCTGTAGCTTCACGCCCTGAGATGGACTCTGGTCAAGTTCACGTTACACAAGGGAATCCACCTGCAGCGGGAAAATGAGAGGCTTTGAGGCATAATTCCTGGATGGAGAGATTTCTCCTCTCTCACGGGAGACCGTAAACCTGAGATTATAGCAAAGATGGCCTTTCCCAGGGGGCCGCGGACTGTAGCTGAACGTGAGCCAGATGTTCTGCTCTGTGGAGCCAGATCTGCCCGCAGGTGGGCTGGAACAGCCATCCAGGGTGTCCATGACCCGCTCTCCAGAAATGCGCGCCAGCGACCCGAGGACCTTGGCGGTGATTCAATCCATGAGTCATGAAGATGGAAACATGATTTCCAGGGATCGAGGGAGTGAGTCCTCACACCACGTGAAGGCTGCAGTTTGGTGTTCTTTGCTGAACAGAATCCTGTCGTTTGGACATTGAGGGCTGCTGGTGCGGTGTCTACATGGCATGTCTACACAGCATGGCAAACACTGCTGCCCACATGGAGCCCAGCAGTGGCACCCCCAGACTGAGCTTGCAGGAGAGCTGGGTCCTCCTTGATGTTCTGAGGAATTTGTAACTGTGGGTGCCTCTTGTCCCCCATTTGTGATTTCCTATATCCTAGGTCAGACCCTCAGAAGCTTAGGTCAATTCTCCTAGACTTGGTCTTATTAACATGTGATAGTCTGTAGGGTCCTTGCACACAGGGGCAGGGTGGGCTGGGGGCAGGGGTGACGTCCTTAATTGGGGGCATGTCTTTAGATGCTGGGAGGGGCTCGTCTGAGGGGTATGGGGGGCCCTGGAGCCATGGGTGCCTCCTTGGGGTTGCAGCCAACAGTGAGGTCCCCTGGGGATCAGGAGGATGCTTTCTTGCAAAGGCCACACCTGTTCTTCCAAACCCCACTTCCTTTCTTTTCTTCTTTTTTAAAGTAGGGTCCATGCCCAGCATGGAGCCTGGTGCAGGACTTGAACCCATGACCCTGAAATCAAGACCCGAGCCAAGATCAAGAGTCAGACATTCAACCAACTAAGCTACTCAGGTGCCCCAGCCCACTCCCTTTCTTAATGGCTGGTAGGCTCTGGTCTTCCCGGGAAGGAGGGCATTTTCCCTTGTGGAGGATCATGGGATCGTGCTGGGCAGGGACGTGCTGGAACCAGTATAGCTGCTGGGAAGTTCACGGTGTGTAGAAGGGTGTGATGGGTGATGAATAACCTGAGGATGGGTGTGAAGAATGACATTTCCCAGAATCCCTTGTAGCTTGGGTTTTGCACATGAATTTGGCTCTGCTGGGTGGCTCTGCTTCTCTGGGAGACAGAGTGAGGCTGGGGCCTCCCCGGAGGTCTGCCTCATTTGGACTGTTGTGGTGTTGCCCCCTGGACTGAGGGGGCACATCAGGGGACCCACAGAGGGAAATGGGACAAGGAAAGACAGCATTTACTGGATACAGGAAACCTGAACCAAGGGCCTTAATGTCCTCGTGGCTCCCATGGATTATTACTTCTTTCCTTGTCTGCTTTTAAGAAAAAGCATATTGAATCCTCTCCTCGCCCCATTAGAATTTTTGCTCTCTGAGGGAAAAGATTTTGTTTGTCTCAGTGCTTGGCTCAGTAAGTGTTTGTTGAAATATTCAATTAATAAATAAATGAAGGTAGCCATTGGGTGTCCCTTTGAACTTGTCACCTAGCAGAGGGCCTGACATGCAGTAGGACTCAATAAATATGTACTGAATGAATGAAAGAATGGATGAATGAATCAGGTCTCTCAGTCCCTCCCCACTCCACACCTGCCTTTTCCAAGGTCTTCACATCCCTCCCTTCCTTTTTCTGGCCTCTCCTGGGAGATTTGGGGCCTGCCTGAGCATTCCCTTGGAACCCTACCTTGAGATCCTGCCTGGGTGACAAATGTCTCTCAGTCTTGGGAGCTGAGGAGGCTTCACGCTCTGGGCAGCCAAGCACGGATCCTCCCAGCTCTGCCACCCTCCTCCAAGTGCAAGGCTGATCCAGGAAGATTCTCCTACCTCCAGTAGCTCCCTCCCTGTGGAGCCCACGGACTTGCAGAACATCTGACTGGCCTGCTGCCCGTGGACCGCATCCTGCAAACAGGTTCCCGTGTATACAGATCTAGTTCCCAAGAGGCTAGACATCAGTCATCTCCTACTGGCACCAGCGCTAAAAATGGCATTATTTCCCCAAACACAGCTGCACCTGTGGAGGTGAGAACACAAGGCAGCCTATTTTTAGCAGGTGACAGACTGCACACACACACACACACACACACACACACACACACGGGCGCGATAATTAGCCTCTTGCTCAAAGGGTGAAGTTTCCGACCCAATGCAGGGTGACTGCATTGGGGGTCCCCTTACCTCGGCGTCTGTCTCAGCTGTCTGGGGTAGGAAGGAGCCACCTGCACCCAGGAAGGCCCTGGAGTTCCTGGGGAGTCCCAGGAAGTCCTGGGAGGGTATTGTCCCCATCACTGCTCATGCCTTCCTCCTCCTGGCCAGGCCGTTTGCAGAAGGCTCAAGCTGATGCCCGGATGTAAGTGCTGTGCTCGTAGGGGGATGACCTGGCCAGGCTGGGGTGAAGAACATGCTGTCGCATTGGTGTCAGGCTTGCAGGTCCCCTGTCCCCCGCCCACGGCTGCCCTGCTGGGGAAAAGACAGGGTTGCTGAGCTGAGGCAGAGATGATCCCTCTCCAAGTCTGATAGTAGCGGGGAAGCTGGGTGCCTGGAGTAAAGGCTACGTTTCTCTTGAGATCAGAAGGTGACCAGAAGGTGGGAGGTGAACACATCCTCTTTCCAATGGCTGGGACAGAACAGGAGTGCAGGGTCATGTGGCAGAAGGAACCTCAGTTTCCCTAGTTGTGCCTACCTCCGCTGGGTTCTATAAATCAGCTGCCAAAGGACATGTTTTCAGCTGCCAAAGGACAAAGCCCCCACAGGCCAGGGCAAAAAGGAATTTATTGGCTCAGGCTAGTGGAAGTTTCCAGAAAGAGCTGCCTCAGGCACTGACTTAAGAAGAAGTGAGAACCAAAGGGAGGAATTCTTCAACATTTACTGCATCCAGGGCTCCAAATAGTCGTCTCTGGGTTTTGCGGTGGGCGCAGGTGGTCCCACCGGTGATGTCCCTGTGAGGGACAGGCATCCCCTCTGCGAAGCTCAAGGAATACCGGGGACTGGTGGGGGGATGCCCCGCGCGGTCTGAGCACGCTGGCTGTGGACACTCACGGAATGCAGGAAACGCTCCCTGTCCGTCTGTCCGTCTGTCTTGGGGCCGGCCGGCGCCACAGACCCGCACATGTTGTTCTCCCAGAAAGGTTGCTGGCTTGCGAGGCCCACAGCAGCGGGAAGCAAGCCGGGCCGCGGGCTGGAGGCTACTCAAGAACCCCGTCCATGCGCGAGGTCTCCGCGATTTGGGGCTGACGTCTGCGTGGCCCCCCCACCCCCACTTCCCGCCTCTGCAGCCTGACTCCTCTCTGCACCTGTCAGGCTCTTGGGGAGCCCCGCATGCGCAGTCGGCTCCTCCTCCTCCTGGTCCCTCCTCCCCCAGGTTCCATGGCAGGAGGCGCTGGGATGGGCACGTTTCACTGGGGACTCTGCAGCAGCACAGAGGCCGGCGATGTGGGTGATTTTCTGGACACCCCCCCCCCGGCCTTGTCTGCCAGCTCCAGCATCAGGGGGTGCTTCTTAGCGACCCCCAAAGTCTCTTCTACCAGCTCCCACCCAACGGCTGCTATCACCGGACTATAGCTTCCCAGCTACTGCCCTGTGGTCTTCCTCCAGCCTCGGGACCACGCCGTCCACAGGAAGTGGCTTTTCTCGATCACTTTCTGCCCTCAGAAAGTTCCTCTCCTCTGAGCCGTTCTCCCAGCTGGTGAAAGGTGTGTTCCCTCCCCACTGCCCTCCTAGTAGTGACCGGGGCCACTTCCTGTCTATGGGCCACCAGCATCGGGCCTGCACCTTTCCCGCAGGAACTCACTTTCCTGCACGAGGTGAGCCTGTTTCCCATTTTAGGGATGAGGAAGCTGAGGCTGGGGTGGGAGAAGGGGCTTGATGGGGGCAGGGTTGGGGTTTGTGGGGTGCTGTCTCATCCTCGGGACCAAAGCCCCTCCATGCTGCTCGCTGTTTTCTGTTTTCTTGAGACGTAATTGAAATACAATATTGCATTAGCTCTCGGTTCCAACATAATGATTTGATACATGTGCACATTGTGAAACAGGCAGCACAAGAAGTTTCCTTAATGTCCATCAGCGCACATAGTTACCAAAAACGTTTTCTTCTTGTGATGAGAATTTTTAAGATCTACTCTCTTAGCAACTTTCCAAAATACGATACTGTATCGTTAACTATGGTCACCATGCTGTACCTTTCATCCCTCGGACTTATTTTTCCCATAACTGCAAGTTTGTACCTTTCAACTCCCTTCACCCATTTCATCCCCTGCCCCCGAAACTGTTTATCTGATTTTTTTTACCACTAGCTGCCCTCTTTTGTCTCTGTTTTCCCCCATTCGCACATCACCAGGATGATCCTTTATTGAATATTTTCTCTTTAAACACACTCTTGTTTTGGGGCGCCTGGGTGGCTCAGTGGGTTAAGCCACTTGCCTTCAGCTCAGGTCATGATCTCAGGGTCCTGGGATCGAGCCCCACATCGGGCTCTCTGCTTGACAGGGCGCCTGCTTCCCTCTCTCTCTCTGTCTCTGCCTGCCTCTCTGTCTACTTATGATCTCTCTCTGTCAAATAAATAAATAAAATCATAAAAAAAAACAAAAAAAAACCCCACACTCTTGTTTTCACTAAAAAACTTCATTTGGAAGAAAACTATGTCAGCAGACTTGACGGAAACGCAGCGCGTCTTGCTGGAAGAGGATGGTAACCACAGGAATAAAAACAGCAAATCTGAACAGAGGGGGGCTGCCTTCTGCTCTGAGAGGGGGGCCTCTTCTCTCTTTGTTCCAAAGAATGACAAGCAAGGCTCAGGGAGGGGCTAAAAGTGTATTAGCAGTGAATCAAGCTGCTGTCTTTGCGGTCATCGGAAGTGGAGAAGAATCGGTCTAAGATTCAGTGTCACTGGACGCCACAGCCATCTGCTCTGCAAATCCCCTCAAGTTTGCCGTTTGGGAGGACTTGGCGGGGCGGAGAGGCCGGGGGTGGGGGTGGGTGGGAGAAGAGCCTTCTGGTTGGGAGGGTGCAGCATGGCCCCGGCCTGAGAAGACAGGAGGCCAAATGAGCAGAGAGAAGGCATTGGCGAGAGAGCGCAGAAGAGGGGCCTGAGGCCATGGTCAGGGCTTCTTCAGGTGGCAACAGGAAGCCTTGGGAGAGTGGCAAAGCCAGCAGTAGGGGGGCCAGATAAGTGCTGTTGGAGTTCAGGCGGCTCTGGGGGAGGAAAAGGATGGGACAGCATCAGACCCGTGGCCCAGCCCCGGTTTGTCCCCTGCCCCTCCCTCGGGGCTCCCAGACACCCTGCCCAGCAGGTGCCCAGTGCATCTCTCTGAGGCGGAGCTTGAGGCATGAATGGAGACTTTGGGGAATCTCCATTTGTTGAACGTACCTGTCAGTCTCTCCCCAGCGACCCCTGGGACAGCAGGGAAAGGGTCTCAATGACAATGGTCAGTGGCGACGGCCCCGCCTGTCCTCTGTGACAGGCCCTAGATTGGATTTCTGCAGCCTGCCGGCCCTGAGGACCACCCTGCTGCCTGGGCCAGGGACCCTCTCCACTGACCTGCCGCTGCCTGATCGAATCCATTGACTCCCTGTCTCTCAGCACCTTCCCTGAAACTCGAAACATGGGATAGTCTCAATGATTTACTCATTTCAAGCCACTGGGTCCTGGCAGAGAAGTCAATAGGCCTGTGTTAGAAATGATTTCCCTTAATCATTCAGGCTCTTGAAAGAACAATGGAAATACCTTAACATGAATTGAGCCCCTGTAGAGATGAGGCCTGAGGCAGAGGACTGGGTCTCTAAACCACCTGCCCATCCACGTGGCTTCTCCAGGGTGCAGAAGGGGGGTCCTGGCTTCAGATGTGGGCGGTGAGCACTGAGGGAGCATCTTTACTGCGCAGAGTCATATGGAAAATGACGTGGCCCTGACCTTTCCGGGAGCTGACAGTCTAGGGACAGGGGCTGGGGTGGGCCCAGAAAGGCCGGCCAGCCCTGCAGCACAGTTGCAGCTTCACAGAAAGAGGACTAGATCATGTTAGGAGCAGAGTTGAAGCGAGCTGGGGAATGGGCACTGCAGAAAGGATATCTGATGTTTAAGTATTTGTTACAAATCACTCCTTGTCCATTCATTGGTCGATGGACATCTGGGGACTCAGCCATCAAAAACAAATGAAATCTTGGGGTGCCTGGGTAGCTCAGTGTGTTAAAGCCTCTGCCTTCGGCTCAGGTCATGATCCCAGGGTCCTGTGATGGAGCCCCACATCGGGCTCTCTGCTCAGCGGGGAGCCTGCTTCCTCTCTGCCTGCCTCTCTGCCTACTTGTGCTGTCTGTCAAATAGATAAATAAAATCTTTAACAAATTAAAACACAAAACAAAAAATAAATGAAATCTTGCCATTTGCAGTGACGTGGATGGAACTAGAGGGGATTAAGCAAAGTGAAATAAGTCAATCAGAGAAAGACCATTACATAATCTCACTTAAACATGGAATTTAAGAAACAAAACAGAGGATCATAGGGGAAGGGAAGGAAAAATAAAATAAGACAAAATCCGAGAGGGAGACAAACCAGAAGAGATGCTTAACTCTAGGGAACAAACTGGGGGTTGCTGGAGGGTTGCTAGAAGGGAGGGGGATGGAGGATGGGGTAACTGGGTGATGGGCATTAAGGACGGCATGTGATGTAAGGTGCACTGGTGTTCTATCCGACTGATGAATCACTGAACTGTACCGCTGAAATGAATAATAGTTATATGTTCATTAATTGAGTTTAAATAAAATTAAAACAAACAAACAAAAAAAATCACTCCTTGTTTCTTTGCTGTTGTTTCTTTAGGTACAAAGGAAACCTTGACAAAATATAAAACATTAAGACTTTTGCAGGCTACACGCTGATCATAATCAAATGACATTAAAACAAATAATAAAAAGATATCCAAGCTGGCAAGATTCTGGGTCTTGATTGTGGCCAGGCTTACCCCGGTGGACACATGGATCAAAGCTCACTGACTTGACCACTTAAAACGGGTGCGTTCTACTGGAAGGCATCCTCTCCCAAATAACTCCTGATCAAAGCAGAAATCAAGACTAAAGCGATAGTTCTAGAAAACAGTGAAAGGGAGAAGAGTTCACATCTAAACCGGGGGTGTGGCTAAGCTGGATATGGAAGAAAATGTGTGTCTTGAAAGCCTACGTTATTCCAGAGGAAGGAGCAATGGTACAGGCAGTTAGTTCTTAAAAAAATAGGTGGGGGGGGGGGAGAAAAAGAAACAAAATCAACCAAGATAAAGTGGGGAAAGGGAATGAATAAGGATAAGGGCTCAAATGGAATATGCATGTGGTCAGCATCTAGAAGTTTCAGAGGAGCTGGGGAAGTAAGAATGCAGGCTGGGAAAGGTAGTTTTCTGTTTCAGGAGCTGGAAGGTTCTTAGGCAGGAGAGTGGCATGCAGGGAGCTGGACCCAGGAGGATGGCTCTGACCTCAGGCTGGAGAGCAGCTAGAGGCAGGGCAACCAGAGGCTGAAACAGAGGGCTTGCATGGCCCCTCTCTCCTCCTCCCCCCAGACCCTGAGCATTTCCTCAACTCTTCCAAACCGTTCTAGAGGGTTGGATCGCTAGCTCTGCCCGGCCTCTGGGTGACACAGGCCAGAGAGGAAAACTTCAAGAGGGTAGATACATCTGCTTAAAGTCGCATCATAACCAAAGACACCGGAGGTCTGGTGGGGTCTGTGATGAACGGGTACCCTGGCTGGAGTGGATGGGGCCAGCCTGTCTGGATTCCCCAGCAGGGAAAGAGCAAGGACAGGGAGGGTTCCCGGCAAAATGTGGCACAGCAGGGGCCAGCCCAGCCAGGTCCTAGGAAGACCCTGCTTGTCCAGCTGCCCTCACGGGGACACGGGGAAGGCAGGAGGTGAGCCCAGAATGAGAACTCGGAGCAGCACAGGCCAGAGCAAATCCCTTAGAGAAAGGGCCGAGAGTGCTTCCTGGGTGATGGGCTCAAACACCCTTGGCAGGTGGTGACCCACCTTTAAAAATGTCTTTGTCTTCCTCGGTCAAAATCCCACCAGGAGTGAAAATACACTGGAGTCTAACCTCCATCAGAAGAGCATTCGGGTCACAAATGCAAACGAGGACCGTGCACCTGTGCCCACCCCCAGGCGAGGAAGTGACACTGCCAGTTAACAGAGGTCATCTGCATACACTCTCCGAGGGGCACAACTTCCTCCTCCACCCGGGGAGCTTCTGTCCGCCCCGCCATTCTACTTGAGTATCCCAAGTGCCATTTTACGTCCCGGACTTCCTGGGTTTTCAGGTTTTAACTTCATCCCGATTCCACCTTGCTGGACGACAGATTCTCCATATCGCAGAATGTGGGGCCAGAAATCTGGAAGAGATGGATGTACTTGTTTTAACTGCCAGAAGAAATCCACCCAGGAAGTTGGCCAGTGGAGGCAGGAGCTCAGCCCACCCGTCTGCCATCAGTGGGAACGAAGGACACGCATGTCCCCGCACAGCATCTGAGGCCTGGGAGCTGCTTCTTGGAAGCCCTGAACCAGCTAGGACTCATGGGGAGGCACCCTGAGGGTTCCAGGGGCAGGTCTGAGCTGGTTCTACAGTTAATCTGTCAGAGAAACTCTCACCGCGACATCAAGAACAAATAAGCTCCCTGTCGTCTTGTCTCAGCTTCTCCCTGCTCTCCCCCCCTCCCCCGGCCCTTTCTCTGTATTTTGCCTCAATAAGGAAATACATTATGGTTTCTGCTTTCTCTTCCTCCCCTGTGAACAGCTGAGCAAAGAATTCATTTGGAGTTTTGCAATGTCGGGGCCTCTCTCATTAAATTACTCCCACTGTCTCTTGGAACCCCTGGTAACTTGGCTTAATGATCTCTCATTCTTTACATCCTGGAAAAATGCGCGTGTCTCCCCGCACCGGCAATCTCCGATCTGTTGGCATCTCTACATTTCCTTGGCCTTGGCCCCTGTCTCCCAGGCTTCATCTACTCCCTGACCCTGTCCTTGGGCCTGTTCTGGCTTCCAAATTCCCGAATCTCTTGCCTTATCTTCTGTTCTCTCTGTACTTCTTTGCTCATTGAATGCCCATGTTTTCTGCTCTGCCTAAAAATTCCACCTAGTCATCCTTGTTTAGAAAAAACAAACTGAAATGGTGATGATCACTACTATGTTTTTACTGAAAGTCATTGCCTGATGGTTTACATTTGGTGGCACGGGACTGGCAGGCGGCAAGGAATGGTGCGCTTGACCTATGCCTTTGAAATAATGATACTCAACCACTTTCTTTGCAGAAACAAATGGGTAAGAAAGGGACCTTTCATTTCTTCCAACGACCCCAGATTACGTGCGATGCTGGAGAGAAGTACACACATCCCCTTAGCAGTCTGGAAAATTCAAATAAAGAAAGGAGTTTGTTCACATCAAAGTGACGACAAAAATTCTGTATAAAGAATTCCATATGGTGGGTCATTTTGCTCCTCAAACCTCTAGAGACTGTCTCATGTGAATGTCTGTTTTGTTTCCCTGAGTCTTTGGCCCCTATGTATCCAAGTCCGCAGGAAAATGAACCACCAGCAGCGTTGGGACAGGGGAAGGGAGGAGCTCCAAGTGACCTTGGGATCCACCTCTGGAAAGCCCCTTACCTCGGTCAGGCCTGAGGCAAGTCTGAGAAAGAAGATGGAATCTGTCCTGAAAGGCTCAGTGGGGGAGAGGGCTGGACGTTTCTAGACTGTTGCAGCTGGGGCAACATGCTCGACCACAGGCTCAGCATGCTTAGCGCAAGAGTTGTGCTCGGAGATACAGGAATGCGAACTAAGTTAGGGCTGTGTATCGGTCACCTACTGCTGTGGAACAAATAGCCCCTTTCCCTGCATCCCAAATGTAGTGGCTTCAGACAACACCCATTTATTCCCTCCCTTGAGGGTCAGATTTCTGGGAACAGGCAGCTGGTGTTTGTGGCTCAGTATCTCTGCGAGGTTACAGTGACGTTGTTCCCTGGAGCTGCAGGCTTCAAGTCTTGCAGGAGCTGGAGAGGACTCACGCACATGGGCTTACACCATCACCATGTGGGCTTCTCTGCCACATGGCTTCAGAGAGAGACAGGTGGAGAGACAGAGACAAATGGGGAGACAGAGACAGGAGAGAAGATGCTGCCTTTAATAACCTAATGTTGGAAGCGACATGCCGTCTCTTCTGCTGTGTATTGTCGGTGAAACACCCCAGATATGGGAGGGGACAGCAGAGTGCCAGGAGCGGGGACCAGGGGAGGCCAGTGACCACAGGCTGGATGTCTCCCTTTTATTCGGGAAGAATTTGTGAAGCCCCTGCCAGGAGCCAAGCAGCACTGTGGTCTCTGGGGTTTCAACAGGAAACAGAGCAGACCAGGTCTCTGTCTCAAGGGGGTTTGCATTTGAGCAGAGAGGCGGACAAGATATAAACAAATATGCAATATGTTTCATGAGATGTGCATTTTTTCCACATCTTTAACATCTCTGAAATTGACACATGTAAGTCGATGCTACAACAGAGTATATTTGACGGTTTATTTTCTCCTCTCCAGGGAAGGGCACGAATGTCTTGTTAAGAAGATGAGTTTTAGGAAGGGGTCATCAGATGACCTTTCACAGTGGGGCTGGGGGGTGGGAACCAGGGGAGGGCCGTGCTGTCCACAGGGATGAGTCCTGGGTGTCTGTGGCCTTCAGGGCAAGAGGAGAGGTGGCCGTGTACCATGTACCTGGAGCTGGGATGAACTTCAGCCAGGGGAGGGGCCGGCATGAGCGGTGGGTGGTGAGGATGGCCACAGTCCAGCATAGAGGAGGCGAGATATCCACATCCTGACTATCTCTGACCCTGTCCCCAGTCTCTGGCCAGGGCTCACACAGCAGAATCCAGGAGCTGAATGTGGGGGGTCTGGGTGAGACAGTCTCTGGGGGTCAGCCTCCTGGGGCGCAGAGTAAGTGGAGAAGAGTGGAGAACAGGTGTGGTGAAGCAAAAAATGCGATCAGCCTGTGGGATAAAAGGAAAGTGAATGAGAGAGGGGACACCCCGGGAAAGCAATCAGAAAAAGCCACTCTGTGAAGTCACAGCCAAGTGAAGACACAGGTAACAGGGACATCTAGGGAGTGTCTCAGGGAGTTCACCTGAGTGGGTATGAGTGTGGACAGGGGACAGTCACAAGGGAGCAGGCGCTCTTGGCCAGAGTGAGTGTGAGAAGCAAGGCCAGGGATAAATTTGAAAGTTAGGAAGATTCTGAATCAGATGAAGGGCCTTGGGAGCCATGGTGAGGAGCTTGGGTTTGTCTCAGGTGTGGCAGGAGCCACTGGAGATTCTGAGCAGAGGAAGGATATGGTCCAGGGAAGGTTTAAACAGATCCCTGTGGCTGCCATGTGTTAAGTGGCCTGTAGGGGGTGAGATGGAGACAGAGGACCAGGGAGGAGGGTCCATATAATTCAGGGGAGAGATGATGGCGCTGGGTCCAGGCCGGGACAGTGGAAGTGGGAGAAGTGGTCAGGTTGAGGATGTATTTTGAAAGGGGAGCCAGCTGGCTTTGTTGATTAATTGAAAATGATGTGAAAGGGAGAGGAGTCAAGCACAAATCCAAGGTCATGTTACATAGACCTTGTGTGCTCAGATCCTTTGTGTTCGGGAGGTGTGCTCAGAATGTTAGAATTTATTAACTATGATTAAGAGCCTATTGGTGGATACCGTACGTGGCCAGGCATTCTTTAGAATGTACTAATGGTGGAAAACAAAGCTCAGCAATGGGGGAGCTCTGATACTTACCCCTTGACACATAACATGTGTGTGTTAATATCCAACGGGTATCTTTAAAGCTGTCCCAGGGCTACTGGTATACTGGGAAGTGGCCAAGCTATCTGCTGCAAACCTGAAGACTGTCTGTGTCATCGGGAGAAATAGGATATTAATACAGGAAGGTGGAGAGCACGGGGTTGAGTGAACCACGGTGAGTATGTAACCCCAGATAAACAATAGGAGGGGTCCTGGGTCCCACCAGCTGGTGCCGGGTGCAATGACAGCGTCCAGACCACCATTGTGGTAGTGGTAGGTTCCATGGGGAAGCAGGCCAGGCTGAGCAGAGTGGCTCAGGTGAGCCTGTCCAGGTGAGCAGGTGTCACGAAGCAGAGAGAAGGGAGCTCAGGGGGATGGCTTGAGGGGAGCTGACAGGTAAGCTGGGCTGGGCGGGGAAGGTGGGAAATTGAGGGAGGGGATCTTGGACAAAGGTCCAGGAAGGCTTGAGGGTCTAGCACCATTAGGGCCCCTTGGCTGCAGTGACAGCAGCGTAACTCAACACAGACACGTAGGGGGCAGCCCTGTGGGGCATCCCTGGGCACAGGGAGGGCTGGGACCAAGCATGGAAAGGACACTTCCGGGGCCATGCAGGAGGTCTCAGCAGCAGGAACTGTGGGGCAGTCTGGTCTAGGCACTGCCTCTGGAATCCACGACACAACCCGTCTTTGAACTTGAAGGACACAGAACCACAGAGCCATTCGGAGCCATTGCAACCTCACGATGTCACCACACCTGAGGATCCAGAGGCCAAGGTCACAGGTCAGCAAAGTGGCAGAGGATGGGTGTGCACCAAGCCCATGGACAGCCAGACTTGGGATTTTTCTACTGTAACAGAGTCTCCCTCCCTTCAGGCATCCTGGAGCTACCTTCATGACCATTATCATTTACATTATACTCTCTCTCTTATTATTACTTTTTAAAAAAATCTGTTGATCTTTTTATTCATAAGTGTCTGGTTTTATTTTGGTCTGACACATCAGATACTCTTTGCTATGGAAATAAGCAACATTCATCTGAGAAGGAGCCAAATGGTCTTTGGAGGGATGTAAACCCTGTATCATAACCCAGTATTTTTCTCACAGGAGGCTCAGGCAGACTGAGTGTTTGTTCTGTTGAACAAGAGTTCTTTGTTTGAAGAAAAGCAAATAAACTGGGTCCAGAGTAGCTGGAACAGGTGAGTGAGGGGGAGCTGGGGGGATGAAGTCCCGGAGGTGGGGGCAGGGGCGGGGTGGGGGCTGGACGGGGAGGGCTTTTCCTCTGAGGGAGTTGGGAGCCCCAGGAGTTTGGATAAAGTGGTAGGGGGCTCGTGATCTGACCGAGGTCCTGGCAGGATCCCTCCCGAAGCAGTGGGGAGGATAGACTGTAGGGCCAAAGGCGCAAGAAGGGAGTCTGGGAAGCTAATGCTGGCCTGAACCAGAGAGCGTTCATGGAGGTGGAGAGAGGGGGTTGGGTCAGGGCGTATTTTGCGGGCTGTGATTTTTACCTTGTCCTGTGTGGTCAGTCATGAAGGCCCATTCTCAGAACCGAGGAAGATGGAGCGCTCCTGCTTGAGTTGGCTTTATCACAGATACGCGAGGTCCCTGCGTTCCAGGGACTCAGGATGCTTCCCTCCCATAAGTGAGTTAGTGAGTTTAGGGATCAAGGACCACCAGTTCCCTGCACCGGGTGAGTCATGGTGTTGGTGACCCCCACCCCCACTCCAGGGCAGACCCTGAGGCCTGTGTACTCACTGGGCACAGTCCCCAGGGTGTGAGACATGGTGCGGGGTTGGGGGGGAGATCCCAGAGCCCCCATCACTGGGCTTTTCCCCACTGCTCAGTTTAAACTTGCCACCGCGGATGCCCTTTTTAAGTCGGTGGAAGATGATTTCATTATTTGTGGCACTCGGCAATAAATCTGAGAGTTTTGGCTAAAGCGAGCACTTTCTCTGCGTTGTGTCTTTGCTGAGTGTTATTCATCACGTCCAATCACTCGTCCAATCACTCCTTCACCTCGAGGAGCCCTGGCCTGGATGGGGGGTCGGATGGAGGGGGCGGGTTGGGCAGCGCCTTCCTGACTTGCCATCTTTTACTGCTCGGGAGGCTGGAGGAGGGGAACCGCACAGGAAGGGCCGGGGCTGGGAGGGCGGGTGGAGACTCAAGGTGGGCTGGAGCCTCGGAGGTCTCAAGAAAGGCCAGAGAATGAACCAGAAGGGGGATTACAGGAGAGGCCTCAGGGGCCTCAAAGCCTGGCCCTTTGCCAAGAAAATCTCCCGTGGAGGGGAGGAGGTAGCGCAGCAAAGAAAGGAAGAGAACCTGCCAGAGAGTTCCCTGCCAAGGGAGTGTCGGAGATTTTAATTCAAGTTGAAATGTGTTCTTGTTTGTGTACGACTAATTTCCCTCCCAAATGAAGGGTTTTGTCTGTCACTCGGGTGTTTCAATAGCAACGGGGTAATTAAGGTAGCACGTGCCTCTCTCGTTTGCTGGGCGGGCTGTTCGCGTTAACATGTTGGGGAAGCAAACGTGGCTCGGGCTGCTTCCTGGGTCCAAGGAGGAAAATAAACAACGAAGACAACAAAGAAAGGAAGAAAACATCTCCAAATAGAGACTTGGCTCCCACAGGGATGACGTCATCTGGAAATTGCGAGCGGAGACCATCCCCCCGGAATGAAGAGCTGCCAGGTTCCCGGTCCCATTTGGGGAGTTGTGAAGAAGACAATTCGGACAGTGTCCAGAGGCTCTGGAAACTGGGGACGGAAATTCACGCACCTCCAGGGCCAGGTGGGGGTGTGTGTGGGGGGGCGGTGGGTGGGCTGTGTTTTTTCACACCAGCGCATTTGTTTGCACAGTAAATACATGCAAACGTACTTCAGTTCCACTCACACAAAAAAGTGCATTCACGTTTTCCCCAACCATATGGATCTCTTAAATTAACGCTCTTTTTTTTGCTTTTAATACAGAGATGGTAAATTACTTTCTACTGCAGCATAACAAATTACCACTAATTAAATAACTTAAAACAATATCCATTTATTATCTCACAGTTCTGTAAGTCAGAAGTCCGGCGTGATGTTGTGGGGTTCTCCGTGAAGGGTCGTACCAGCGAAAATCTAGGTATCTGCGGGGGCTGTGGTTCTCGTTGGTCACTTAGGGTTCTCTTTCAAGTTTGCTGGTTGTTGGCAGAGCTCATTTCCTTCTCGTGCCTTCCATGGGAACTTTGGCATCTTCAAAGACAATGGTGGTCAAGTCCTCTTCACGCTTTGAATCTCTATGTCTTAGTCTTCTGCTTGTCAGGGCTCATAATTAAGCGGGGTGGGGTTACCTGGATAATCTGGGACTATCTCCCTATTGTAATGTCAACTGGTTAGTAATCTTTTTTTTTTTTTAAGATTTTATTTATTTATTTGACAGACAGAGATCACAAGTAGGCAGAGAGGCAGGCAGAGAGAGAGAGAGGGAAGCAGGCTCCCTGCTGAGCAGAGAGCCCGGTGCGGGGCTCCATCCCAGGACCCTGGGACCATGACCTGAGCTGAAGGCAGAGGCTTTAACCCACTGAGCCACCCAGGCGCCCCTGGTTAGTAATCTTAACTATACCGCTGAAGTCCCTTTTCCATGCAGTGGGATGTGATCATGGAAGTCACATCAGATTGTGACAGTTCTGGGGTCCAACCCAATATTGAGATGATCAATAACTTGGTCCAAAAGAGCAACAGACATTTCACCAAAAAGGTATATGAATGGCAACTAAGCACATGAAAAGTCATCTTTGTTGATGTGACACAGCCTCACCAAGTGATACTGCAATGAACCCAACAGTACTACTAAAATTAGAAAGGTTGACAAGACCAAGTGTTGGCAAGTATTTGGAACAGTGGAGCACTCCTCTGTTGCTGGTAGTAATTCAAATAATACAGCCACTTTGTTAAAGTAGTTTTACAGTTTCTTATAAAGCTAAACATACACTTACCATTGGACCTAATGATCTCACTCCTCAGTATTTATCCCGAAGAGATGAAAAACTCTGTTCGATTAATGACCAGCACTCAGATGTTTATAGCAGCTTTATTCATAATAGCTCCAAATTGAAACAAGGCAAATGCCGGTCAACAGATGCTAAGTGAAGAAGCCAGACACAAAACCTGGTACTGAATGATTCCATTTACATGCAGTTCCATAAAATTCAAAACTCAGGAGACAAAAAGTAATGGTTGCCAGGGGTTGGTAGTGTGGGGGGGGTGATGGACTGGAAAGGGACAGTAGGGAGCTTTGTGGGGTGATATGAAGTTCTTTATCATGACTGATGTGATGGTTACATGACTGTATTCACTTGTCAAAACTCATCAAATTGTTCACTTAAAATTGGTGACTTTCACATATGCAAATTCTATCTCAATAAAATGGATTTTTACTTTAAGCTTTATTTATTTATTTGAAGAGAGAGAGAGAGAGAAAGCTCACGAGAATGGGGGTGGAGGGACAGAAAGAGAGGGAGAGATCATCTTAAGTAGACTCTGTGCTTAGCATGGAACCAGATGCCGGGCTTGATCTCACGACCCTGAGATCACAACATGAGCTGAAACCAAGAGTTAGGTGTTTAACTGACCGCACCACACACACGCCCTTAAAGCTGACTTTTAAAAGCAACTTTATATCATTACTGGTAATGGAAAATCAGTGTTACTTGTCAGAATAGCAGGCAATCATGAAAAGAAACACATATATTTAAAAAGCATAAAAAAAGAAAACGGAGATCTCAACTTTGAGACCCTCTGCTTGGAGTCTCAAAAGGTTGCAAAGTATTGGTCATCTGAGGCACAGGGTCTTCTAAGCTCAAGTAGTTATTGGCAGAGTCAATTTCCTTGTAGTTGTAAAATTCATGGAGGCTTACTTTTTCAACATCAACAGGAGAGCATCTCTGGCTTTGAATTTTTCCCTTCAGGGAGTTCCAGGGCTCTCTTTTAAACGTCTCCCTGGATTAGGTCAGGCCTAGGTAGGATAATCTCCCTTTTGATTAACTCAGACTCAAATGATTAGGGACTTTGATGACATTTGGAAAATTCCTTTATCTTTGCTGTATAACATAATGTAATCATGGAAGTGAAATCCCACGGTAATCACAAGTGCTACCAACACTCAAAGGGGAGGACAGTATACACTAAGATATGTGTACACCCTGGGGTGGGGGTAGGGGGCAGAAATCTCTGGTGCCATCTTGGAATTTTGCCTACTACATACACTCTTTCTTTAAAAAGGATTTCTTTGCTGGGAATTCTTTCCACCTTCCCTCTTGCTGCCATCTTTGTTTGTCAAAGTCTTATTTATCCTTGGAGACCTGGCTCAGATTCCCTTCTCATTCACAACCTTCTTAAGGGCTTGGGGAAATAAAGGTTTGGGTTTACCTTCCTCTCGCTGAGTCCAGATAGTTTGGTCTTTATCCCATTTACTGGAATGGGTCATAGGGTACATGCTGTCTACTGTGGATATTTTCGTCTCTTCCTCCCTCCCCTTCACATCTGCTATTTCCATCAGCACAGATAGCCTGCACCCAGTAACAAGACAAAACACAACCAGTGTGTATCCTTCCATGTTTTTCTTTCTACTTGTATAATCCCATAATCCTACAAAGTGCGTCACACACACAAGCACGCATACAGGTATAAGGGCACTTTTTTTTTTTTTTTTTTTTTGTGGGGAAGGAAAGTCATTGTTTTACGAATATGGTCTTACATAATAGACTTTTTTCTGCATCTTGATGTTCTCACTCAATACCTTGTAGAAATACTTGCGAGTCACCTTGTATACCTCTACATTTAAGTTCGTTCTTTATGGGATGGTGCAATACGCCACGTATTGGATAACTTTGCGAAGTTCTTAGCTGCTTCTCCAGAAACGGGAATTTGCATTGCTTCTGGTTCTGTGCCATTCGAACGATGCTGCACGATGTCCACACTGGTACAAATGGGATGGATTTCCAGCAGCTCAAGAGCCAGATGTAAACCCAGGGTGTTCGCACTTCTTAAATTTTATTAAATGTTGCCAGATTATGTTCAGAGAAGACTGTACTGGTCCCCATTTCTACTATAGTATAGGAGGAGTCACTTGCCCCAGGTAGGATTTATGGTCCTTTTAAATTTTTGTCAGTCTTACAAGGATAGTCACAACTCAGAGTTGAGTATGAAATTTCCTGACTCCCGGTGAACTCAAACATCTTTTCTTTACTTCTTCCTCCACTCCTGGCTGTTTTTCTTCCTTCCTTTTTTTTTTTTTTTTTTTCTTTTCTTTTTTTTTTTTTGGGCTTTTGTCTTTTTTGATTCGTTCCTTTTTTTTTTTTTTTTTCCTTTCCTTATTCTGATATTGGGATTTGCTCTTTTGGGAGTGGTCTCTTTAGAACTTTTGCTCCTTTTCCTGGTTACTTTGTAAGAGCGCCCTATATACTATAAAATTAGCCCTTTGTTTATGATTTGCTTTACAAATAATTCTACAGATTTGTGGTTTACATGTAGATTTTATTTATGTAATTTTATGATATTCAAAATTGTAATATTCAAATATGTCTATTTTTTCTTTGATTTCTTAGAATTCTCATCCTTGATTTGTGAGCTCTCTCCAATTACTACTGTATTATCTTTGAATTACCCTAGATTTTCTTGTAAGCTTTTTATTTTATTTTTTATAATTAAGTCTTAATAAGGCACTAAAATTTAATTTTACATAAGGCATGGGATGGGATCTATTATAACTCTAATTTTCCTGCAAAGGGGAAACCATTTGCATTGGCATGGTGTGTGGAACAGCTCATTCTTGACCAAGTGAATCGAACCAGCCTTTTATCTTATGTTACTCAAGTGGTTTCTTGGGGGCTCAGCCAGGAAAGCCAGGCCTTGCAGTGCCCTGAATTCAGCTTTGTGCACAAGATGGTAAATCTTGGGTGTGAACTTTTGTTTTCTCTTTAACCAGCTTGAGCACATGGGGCAAACTGGGGAGCCCCTTCTTGGTTTGGTCATCTGTTCGTTTAATGTTAGTTGGCATCTGTTATGTTCTAGGCTGAAGAAGAACGTCCATTCTTTTTTTTTTTTTTTAAAGATTTTTTTATTTATTCATTTGACAGATAGAGATCACAAGTAGGTAGAGAGACAGGCAGAGAGAGAGGAGGAAGCAGGCTCCCCGCTGAGCAGAGAGCCTGATGCGGGGCTCGATCCCAGGACCCTGGGATCATGACCTGAGCCGAAGGCAGAGGCTTTAACCCACTGAGCCACTCAGGCACCCCAAGAACATCCATTCTTTATTCTCTGTTTTTCTTTGGGTCGAATAGGAGATGCAAGACAAGCACGGAAGCAGTATTATTCCAAAAAGAATGAAGTCTTACCATTTGCAGTGATGTGGGAGGAACTAGAGGGTATTATGCTAAGTGAAATAAGTCAGTCCGAGAAAGACAAATACCATGGGATTTCACTCATTTGTGGAATTCAGGAAACAAAACAGATGAACTTGTGGGGAGGGAAAAGAGAAAGGAGGAAGGGAGAGGGAAACCAGTGGAGACTTAATGATAGAGAAAAAACTGAGGGGAGTTGGAGGGGGCATGGGGGGGTGGGGTAACTGGGGATGGGCATTAAGGAGGGCACGTGATGTGATGGCAGTCCTATGTCACTGATGAATCACTGAATTCTACTCCTGAAACCAATATTACACTCTATGTTAACTAACTAGAATTTAAGTAAAAATCTGGGAAAACATTAATAAAAGTAATTTTTAAAGTAAGGGAAAAAAACCAACCAAACAAGAAAGAAAACACCAGAGGTCCTTGTCAATCAGGGGAAAGAGTCCCTTCAAGCAGATATACCAAAGACAGGGACACCAATGCTCCAAACAAAGGGGACAGGTCTGGTGGAAAAGTGTTTGTGGCTCTAACTTCAAAAGTCAAGTGAAAAGTTTCAAGGGAAGTGTGTTATCTTATATTTAACAAAAGTCATGCCCTCATTACAACCATGCCCTGATACTTAGAACCAAGAACGAAGAAAATATTGATTTGGGGATGTTGTTTTCCTGTAACCCTCCTGCACTTGACACAAAATTGTTCACAGTTTGAACAAAGGAATTTTTGTTACTGCAAAATACCTCCAGGCTCATCGATTTCCCCAAGGGATTCTTCATTCTTTCATACACAAATAGTTCTCTTTAAAGCACACATTTCAGCCAGTCGGTCTCCCGTTCACCGGCCTAACTGCCTGTCTTTGGGCATCGACTGGCTTTGTGAGCTTTAAGGAAATTAAAGGCTGAAGCTGTTGCAAAATGTGCTTTCTCACTTTGCAATTGTTTTTCATTTACTTGCATTACGTGGGCGGATGCCTTGTGTCACCTGCAGGGACACGTGCCTGTGAGGATATGGGGTGGCTGATAGAGGGGGGCCAGGTGCTGGTGGGAACTTGATTTTGGAGATTAATTTTATCGGTGGTCCGTTAATAAGTGGACACTTCTGGCCTGTGATGATCTCGTTACTCTTTACAACTTCATAGTAACTCTGGGGACTCAGTTCAAGAAGATTATGTCGATGAGGACTTTTTTCTATAAGCAGCTATAATCTATGAGAAATTTCGGTGAAATGATCTGGTTGTCCCAAGAAGGGAGATTCTTGTCCAGTTGGGAAAGCGCATGAGGAAGTGGTGATGAGGGCTTTTTGGGGTGGCGAGAGCAGGCTGAATGGTTCCTGAAGGATAAGTTGGAGTTGGATGTACAGAGATGCTGGAAGGGCATCTTAGCTAAAGGGAACAGCATAAGCAAATGCCCAGAGCCTGCCATTCTCCAACCTTGCTCTGTGCAGAACCCTTTACATTGTGGGTAGGAGCCTGTTTCCTCTAGCCTCTTCTGCCTCCTAATCTCTTCCTGGGGCTCCCCTCACTCCTGTCACACTAGCTCTTCCCGGGAAAGGGCTAGCTCTTCCTCCCTCAGATCTTCACCTTTGCTTTGTTCTTCTCTGTTCTCCACCTAGATGTCCACCACTGCTCCCTCACCTCTGGGGCACCCGCTCTGATGTCCCCTTGTCCATGGGCTCCTTCTGACTGTCCTCTCCCTCCACGATCTCCCACCCCCACCCCTGCCCGCCACCACCTTTCTCAGGTCACTTACCACCTTGTGATGACTTTATGCCTGACATAGGGCCTAATGCTGGATTCTTCTAGAAGCCGACCCCGAGACTGGGTGTGAGAATAGCAGGGAGGAGGCGCAGGGAAATTTGCAGGAGAGCGGGGAAGGGAGACTGGAAGGAGAAGGGCTATTACATCAACCCTGGTGGGTGGTGAGCAGGTGGCCACGGTGGGGCGCAGGGCTCAGTGCCTCTGGGTTCCTGTGAGAGATGGTGTGGGACAGGCCTCAGGGGGAGGTGTCCCCATTCCCGTCTGGCCCTCGCGGAGGGCTGCTTTCCAGGATGTCAGCCCCCAGCCACGTGGGCTCCTGCCCCCAGCGGCCTCCAAGGAAGAATCCCTCCAAGGGAGAATTTCAGGGGCAGAAAGAAACCAGTGAGGGGCAAGTGTCAAGGAAAGTGGGGACAAGTGGCCCTGGTGACGGGCTGTGCTCCCTGTCCTAGGCTGTCACTGCTTGTCGCGCGTCTCCCTCTGTAGACTGGGAGCTCCCAGAGCTGGATCTCCACTGCATCCCCAGGGGCCTCTGCTGTGCCTGGCGCGTCCCTGGCCCTCCGGAGATGTGAGCGGAAGGAATGAACAAAGCCTTAGAGACGCCCCTCTGGGGCTACTGGCCGGACCCTGCAGTCCTCGGGGAGGGCAGGGGCTGCACCAAATGCTCTGACTCCCGCACCCGCAGACGGCCGCCCACTGCTGTCCTGCTGGATCGGAAGCAGCTGTGCTGTGGCTGCCTGGCTGGGTCTCAGGGTCAGCAGGGCTTCGACAGAACTGCTGAACCTCCTTGTCCCTCGGGGGCTGGGCCAATGCTCCCAGAGAGATGCCCGTAGGTGTGGTCACAGCCATGGAGCCTAATGGAATCCATGGCAGTGACTGTCTCTGTGACCATGACCGTCTCTGCTGGTGGGATGGCCAGGAGCCCACAGATGGCTCCTGAATGCACCTGTTTAAGGAGAGGTTTTTTTTTTTTTTTTTTTTGAGACTAGACTACCTGATTTGTTCAGGAGAAGAAAACAACAAATACACGTATTTCTCTTTTCTCCCTTTGGTGGAGAAGTTGTAATCATCTGGAAATCATTTGGGGATGGTCCAAATGCCCAAGACCCCAAAGACAGACTCCTAAGCCCTGCCTCCATGCTTGAAGGCCAAGGTTCCTTCTCTGCATCTCCGGTACCAGTCCAGGGCCAGCTGGACACGAGGCAGAGCTCAAGACAAGGGGTGTCTGTGACCCAGCACCCAGGTGAGGACAGAGGGACGGCCTCCTGGCCTGTAGGACATCCCACAGTTGGGATGAGTATGACTCCTCCCGACATGGATGTGTTCACATCCATTACCATAATTGTTTTATGCACAAATATTACTAGATTTCGCAGTGGGAGCCCCTTTACTCCAGTTTCTGTTTCCTGGATTTGTCCCACCATCCTTGGAGCACTTCCTGCCTTTCTGGTTCAAGATAAAAATCTTAAAACAAAACAAAACAAAAACAAAACCATAAAAGACAAAAAGGAAGGTGCATGGTTGTAGGAGCCGAGTCAACCAAAGACAATACACGATCATTTAGGATTAAGGAAAAAAGGCTCTAAATTCGGACTGTACATTAAACTGTATTTCTGTGTCCACATTAAACGTTATGAGGGTAAAAAGGGTTTGGACACTGTGCAGGAGATCATTTTTTTTAATGACGTATACTCTGAAGGGTTTAGGCAGGGAATACCATGTTTGCATCATTGTCTCAAGTGATTTGGTCAAAAAAAGAAAAAGGGGGGGGAATCCAGACCCGTTTCATAAATAATGCACGTAGAGAGAGAAGCAGGCGTGGCACGGTGTTAGCAGCTGCAGATTGAGATAAAGGGGATGCGGTACGGGGCTGCTCATAGTACTATGCTTTAAAATGTTCCGGGAGCTTTGACATATTTCAAAATAGTCAGTTCGGGGAAACAAAATAAAACCAAATAAATCAGACAGAACAGGAATTGCGGACAGAGACAAGCCTGCAGCCCTTTGCCCGCCCTGTAAAAGAGCTCCCGTCACTGCTGTCTCCGTGTGACAGGAGGAATCTACACACCATTTGCTTTTAGCAACGAAAGGTTAACTCTAGACAGATTTGAAGAGCCATTGTCTCTCTGTCATTCAGGAGAAAGATAATAAGGCAACGAAGGAGGGAGGGAGGGAAGGAAACAAAGGAGGATGAATGGAGGAAGGAGGGAAGGCTCGGGATGTCTGAGCCAGACGCTGTGTTAGATACTTTTTTGTATATTATTCATCTATTTCTAACAATAACCTTTAAGAGACAAGAAAATTGCGGCTTAGAGGAGTCAAAAACCCGTCTCGTGGATGTAACAGACAAGCTGGTCATCTCGGATAATAATGTCCAGGGGAGAAATAGCATTAAATCAATTGGACCGAGAGAGGCCAGAGCTCCCTGAACACAGAGATCGTCCGTATCCCGACTGTAGAGGCCACTCTGAAGCGGCAGGTGGGAGGGAGGGAGGGTAGAAAGGGCCCATGGCCACCCCCTGCCAGAATCTAGACGGGCCCATTGGGGGACCCCTCTCAGAATATCCATAGGCTGGAAATGACCAACGGGCTACTTAACAACCAGGCACAGTTATCAGAAAAGAGAAAGTTCCAAATGTCCTCATACCTCCTCATCTTGCCCCTTGACATACAGCGCTCAGTCACCACCTCGGGGCGGACGGTCTCTGCTTCACTGTCCTGCCCACTGCTCCCTTGTACCGTGTTCAGTAAGTTGCTACCGCCGCCTCAGGCAAATCCTTTCACCCCAGTCCTTCCCCATATTTGGGGGCCCCATCTGCTCTGGAGAGACACTGCACTGACCGTGGTTCACCCGTTCTTCAGAGAGAGCTTTGTAGCAGGAGGGACTGTGTCCTTCTGGCTGAACCTGGAAAAGCCACCTGGACTCTCTCCTCAGCGGCACCTTGGCCCAGAAGGAGAGTCTGGGAGAGCAGGTAGGACCCCCCTCTGCCTGGTACCTGTTCTGAGGAAGCCCCAGCGCCCCTTCCTAGCAGGTGGCCCAGCCCTGTCTTCACAGCAGGGAGGGAGGCCCCTGGGGACGTGGCCTGGGGGGTGAGCTGTGAGGGGGCGGTGGGGCGGGTCAGGGTACAGCCTCGGGACCCCTGGCCTGCGACCCACGGGAGTGTCAGCTCCGTGGGCAGACACCAGGGGCTTCCTCCTCCATTTGAAGAGCTCCCAAGGCAGGCAGGCTTCTGCCTTCTGCCCCACAATGTGGGGGAGGGTGTGGGAAAATTAGGATATTTGATTTAGGGTGAATGGGTGGGTCTATCTACCCTGCCCAGCCTGCCCCCTCCCATGCCCTGCAGCCCGGGAAGGGAAGGACACTTTGCTAAGACACTTTCTGATCGCGCTGGGTAGAGACGGAAGCCAATTAGCCAATTAGGGCAGCTCCGCTCACCACCTTCCACATTCAGGCTGTTGCCTCTTTGCTTCCCACGTGGACAAAGAGACTAAAAAAGGAATCAAATCAACATCTCAGGAAGGAAAAATATCTTTGATGAACAAGTTAAATGAAGATGTCTTGATGAAGCGTCTGCAATGATGCTGCCTCCAAGGTCCAGAGCCAGCGGCCCTTCCCCGACCGCTTTCTGTCGCTCCTTCTGGAAGGTGCTGAGGAGAGAAGTGGTCTTGGCACAGTGGGTTTGGGGCTTACAAGCCCCATCCAGCGAAGTGGGGTCTGGACACTGGGGGGCAGAGCCCAAATCTGGTCACAGGGTTTCCACCCAGAAGTCATGCCTGTGCTGGAGCTGTGACCAAGGGGCCGAGTGGGTCACCTGGTGCTGCAGGAGAAAATGGCCCTGATTTGTAGCCATTGCTGGTTTCCGTGGGGTAAATCCTCCTGCCAGGCCCATGCCCAGCCAGCAGGGAGTGAACTTCCTGAACATTCCACAGTCGGCTCTCAGAGCTGCTGTCCTCTGCATGTGGTAGGTGCGAGGGACAAGTGGGGCCCCTCGGGGGTCTCCTGGCAGACGTCGGGGTTGGGGGCACCATGGGGCCGTGGTGGGCTTGCACACTCATCACAGAACAGCAAATGATCCTCGCCCCCAGAGTCCCAGAGGAAGAGGGTCTGGAAGATTCCAGGCCAGTTAACAGTGGAAGAGAGAAACCCACGGGCAGAGGCCGGGCAGGCTCTCCAGGAGAGAACCCACCCTAAGGGGCTCGGAGAGGACCTGGGGAGGCTCCAGGACCCTGAGGCTGTTTGGGAAGGACTCTCCTGCGATCAGCCTGTGGAAGCCAAACCTGGAGGGAAGGTCGTGAATGTACTACAATTCTACCAGAAAGATTATGCAAAACATTAATGCTTGATTATTTTTGATTAGTCTGAGAATTAGGACACATGTGCCACTATCCCCTAGAAGTTGTTAAATAGGAGACACAAACTTATTTTTCCATCAAATTTAGTTTTGTTTTTCTAGATAAAGCCTTTGTTCAGAAGAGGTGGTCGAGAACGGGAACTCCCCTGCCGGTTACTAGCTTCCTGTGCCTCAGTGTCCTCATCTGTGAAATGGGATGATAATAACAGTATCTGTGGTGTGGTGGACCGAAGGCTTTAATGCACATAGAGTGCTGAGAACAGTACTGGCTTGAAGTAAATCCCAGGTAAATGTTGGTTAAGTACATCACAAATATTTGCTGTGAAACTTTGGTCCCCAAATTAACTGGACTTGCCTAAAATAGCTGTTTTACCTGTTTGGATCATCCTCATGTAATAAAGACCTCATGTCAGCATGCGTGGTCCTTGCTGGGAAGGAGAGGCAGGTGGCATCATGAAAGGGACTTTGGGGACCAGACCTGGGCTCTGGGCCGGGGTATGGGTTGATGAGAGACACAGGAGAATTCTCCCCCAAGGAGGTGACGTTTTCAGCTGAGACCTAACAGGCTGGCTGGAGCTAAGTAGGTGAGGGATCGGGGATGGGGTAGATACTCCAAGAGGAGGGAACAGCATGTGCAAAGGCCCTGCGGTGCTAGTTGTGTCCAAGGCCAGAGTAGAGACCAGTGTGGCCAGGACCCCGTGGACACTGTGAGTGTTGGGCGGTGGGTCTGGTGAGGGGCAGGGATCTGGGGGAGTTTGGGCTCCGTCTTAAGGGCCGAGGGCCGTCTGGAAGGCTTGAAGCAGGGGTATGACTGGGATCAGATTGACTTCTTTGTATGTTCCCAGTTATACTGGTGTGCTTTCCTGGTTTGGGGTCTTATTTTCCTCTGCATGCCCCGGCATAGTCTGTTTCACAGCGATGGGCCTGGGGGGGATGGCGGAGCTCTGCTTTATGGCCTTGGTCTCATCTCAGAGAAAATCAGTGCGGAGGGCCAGGGATACTGAGCAGGGAACTCTGGCGTGGGCAGCAGGGTCTGGAGTCAGTCAGCAACGGTGTCTTGTTCTGGGGCCAAGTCGGATGCAGGGCTTTGCGCAGAAGCCTCGGGATGGGTCCAGAGTCACAATGGGGATGGGCTCTGAATGGAAGGACCGCCTTGGGGGCATCAACCGGCAAGCACTGTAGCCGGGAGTTCAGATCACACCTGGGCAGCTGTGTGTGCGGGGCCCTGGGAGACACAGGTTCATCTCTGCAAACACCCTCCATGCTCGCAGTTTATACCCCTGTGAGACATGAAAATTATTACTGTTCCCCCAGGGGGTACACCCGGGCCTCTCTGGCTCGTCTATGCTCATTGCAGAGTGAACGCACGACTTCATTAAGTAACACAAGTGGCATTTGGGGCAAAATATAGAGAATTAACTAAAAGTCGGGGGAGCAGTGAAGTCCTTCATGGGGACATTTATGAATAATTAAGGGACTAACGCACGGCTGTATTTCAATGAGATGTGGGCTCTGCCTGTCGCTTCTCCCTGCCTGGCACGGGTGAGCCTTTGTTCTGCAGCGTGAGGAGTCTTCTAATTAAAACTTATTTGTCAGGAAGGCGAGATGTGTTTGTATTTCCCCAGGCTCCCATTGTTGTGAACTTCGCAGCGTTTCCTCTGAAAAATGCTCCTTTTCTGCTCAGCAGAGCTGGCTTATCGGTGGTTCCCTGTCCCATTGGGAGGGGGAAATGCTACAAGTTCCCGGTCAGGCCATCCATTCTCCCCTTAAAGGATCCCTGACGTCACCGTCGGACGACGATGCCTGGTGAGAAAGAAGACAAGTCCATGTTTATATACTGTGGCACGGCGGAGTGCATGTCCCTGCCCCTCTGAGTCATAGAGCCTGTCAATTGCCCGTGTTAATGACCTCTGGCTCCAAATAGGGTCGTCTCTGCCTGTCATGTGGGGGGTGTCGCTGTTGACACC
Source organism: Enhydra lutris kenyoni (assembly GCF_002288905.1). NCBI lineage: Eukaryota > Metazoa > Chordata > Mammalia > Carnivora > Mustelidae > Enhydra > Enhydra lutris. The sequence goes on along the minus strand of NW_019154090.1, from coordinate 12,812,690 downwards.
GTGTCAGCTTCTCGGAAGCCTGTAATGCGCTCCAATTAGACGTGTCCTTCCCTCTCCTACAACTCAGTCCAACTGCTGTACTTTGTGTCCCTCGTTAACATGCACACCATGCATGTCCTCTGTAGCTCTGTGTGCAGTAGGAAAGGCTCAAGTTCAAGGTCCCTGGCGGGGAAACAACACCATTTCAAGTTCAGGGACATCCTCTGCAATCAGCATCTCCTACTCATCAGGAAAACAAGACCTTGACATCGTTGGAGAGAAGCAGATACTTTATGAGCTCGTCAGCATAATCCATGGCCCCTGATCTGTATCAATATGAAATAAGAAGGCATTTGAGTGGAGTCAGGAAAACGTAGCCTCGCTCCCTCCTCCTCCTCCCACTCGACATTGACTCATTCATGGATGAAATTGTGTCTTTGTAACGGCGAAGCATGAAAGATCCTGTGTAGTCAAATTAGTATCATGGGAGCAGAGAATGGAAACAGGTTATTATATGTCCCCTCATCCACTCTCCTCCCAGCAGGTGGGAGAAAGAAACAGGAGCCTAGATGCCAGTGTGAGTTCACATGCGAGTACTCGGGAGAACCAGCACAGGCTGAGGAAGGGAAAGTGGGGCTGACGTCCCAGCTAACGTGCGTGGAAAAGACTTTCATTAACAGCATCACTGTCGTCCAGGAGCAGCTTGTGGATTCGGCCGCAGGTTGTGCGTCCTGTCGCTTGTCAATGAGTCTGAATACTTGTGCCAACATCTAGAGGACGTGTCAAAGCATCTCGGAGACTCCTTGAGCCAAAGGCAGGTGTCGGGGTCCCAGCTCTGCCACCGCGGGAGAGCTGGGCAGACGGCCCTCCCTCCTCGGTACACTGCTCCCTCCCTCCGACACTGCTTGGAGTTGCCCAGGGCAGGATCAAGCAGCCTGAGAGATGGAAGAGAACCTGCTTCTGCTGGGGCTCCCAGGAGACAGTCTCGATCTGAGGCCATCCTGAGGCGTGTCCTGGGGAGAATGACGTCTTGAAGTGGCAAATTGTGCAGGAATCACAGCCTCTGATGCAACAGCAAACCCTCAACTTATCGGAAGGTCCTGTTTGGGGTGGGAGATTCCTCGCTCACCGACGGGGGGCGTAGGTGGCGGGCAGAGCACAGTGGGTTCTGTGGTCCTGCAGCGAGTCAGTTTCTGGACTGGAAGACTGGTCGGGCTGAAAAAAAATAGGACGGGATGTGTACTCTTCGTCATATAGGTGTCCCTTACCCCCTGTTTGTTTATGTCCCCATTTCACTCCTCCAAAAAATCAGCTCCCCAGGGAAGAAATTTGGTTTTTCCCCCTGTTATATCCCAAGCACTTGCAAGAGTGTCTAGCACACAGTTAAGCCTTCAACAGCTATGTAAGGAATGAACAAACGTACACACCATGTCAGTCTCAAAACCAGCTTGGCTGGGAAAGGATGACTTTGTGGTTCTTGACATGAATGTGGAGGCGGAACCTGCAGGTGTTCTCCGAGCTGCCGCCTCTCACCTCCTCCATGTCTTACCTCCAGGGTGGAGGTGGAGAGGACAGGGGGATGGGGATGGTCTTGCTCCCCCTTTCTCCTCTCCCTGTCCCTTCCACTCCCAGCCAATTCCCTCCCCTTGGGGAGAGGCTTTCCCGGCTGCTGCCTTTGATCCAATACCGGGGCACATCCCATTTCTGCCATCAACCCCAGGCTGGAGTTTTACAGTAGGAATGAGGACACACAGCCTGAAACTGTTATGACTTAAGTCACGTGGTTACCCGTCCTTCGGTGCGCTCTGGGAGTTGTGTTAGAGAAGCAGGAGGCTGTCTGCTGAGCACACTCCGTACACTGGGCAGCAAATCCTTCCTTGGAGGCCGATGGAGGCATCACACTTCCTGTTCACTTCCGGTCCACAGTAACCAGGGGACAGATAGTGTGTAGATGACCTGACTGGAGCCATTTGTACCCATGAGCCTCAGCTTCTGGTGTGCGACTGCCAGAAACTGTGGCTTTGTTTCCCCACGTGAAAAATCATCTTTATTATTAAAGATGTAAATATTCATTGTAAAAATAAATAATCCCATGAGCACAGACCTGCAGTCTTTCTGCTGGAAATGCTGGAAAAGAAGAGCTGCCTTTTCCGTAAAGAGTCGTCCTGTGTCTCCTGAGCCCGCCTGCCTGTGGGGAGAAGCTGAGAGTCATTAGTTTGGCATTCAAGGCTCGCAGTGGTCCATCCCATGGGACACGCAGGGGATAGGGCCATTTCTGGCTTCCCACAAGCCATGCCCCCTCCCTGGGGCTACCTGCCCTCCTACGTGAACCTCCCGTCCTGTGTGGGGGTGTTGCAGGGTCCTTCCCCTTTCCCTTCCACTGTGAAAGCCGAGGGGCGAGGCCCTCCCTCTCCCACCCCGCTTTCCTGGCAGTGGGCGCTGGTCTAAGGCTGGCCTGTCACATGCTCTTTCCTGGGACTTGGTTTTGAGCAAGTGAAGGAAAGAAGGTCGAGCGCAGGGAGGTCACACATCCCAGGGCAGCGTCTGGGTCAGCTGGTTCCGGGTGTGAGATGCCATCTCTGGGCCCAGCGGCTCCTGTGGTTCCCACCTGGTTCCCCAATTCCTCCGGTGTGTGGGGTCCGAGATCCTGCAGAGAAAGTCCGTGGTGCTCCCGTTACCCAGGTGTGTGTCCGTCACTCGTGGCCAAGACCTTGACTGTGCCATGGCCGGCTTGGCCGTCTAGGGCAGGACGTCCTTCAGCACCCGCTGTCCTGCTGCCGGAGGACACCGTAACCCTCTGGGGCCAGCTCTTAGCTGTTCTGAAACTCAGAGATCTTGTCTCAGGCGAGAAAAACAGGGTCTGTGTAAGTAACGTTCTGGTCATGCAGACACCCGGTGAGACAGCTGGACCCCAGCAAGGACGGGCGGACGCAGGACATGAGCAGGAAGTGGCCAGCAGGAGGTGGGACCCAGACTTGCAAGGACAGGCTGTCCCCATACCAGGTGGCTGTTCTGCCCCTTTCCCTGAGGCCTCCTGTCCTCCTTGGCCATCCTCTCTCTCTCTCTCTCTCTCTCTCTCATCTTCCTGCCTCTCTGACGACATGGCTGGAAATGGTGGTCCCCTACTCACCCTGTATATGTCTCCTTAGTTCAGTGATATTTGGCACATTCTTACGGGCCCTGATCAGGTTAAATGTGGCTGCTGGAGGCCACCTGGGCATGTGTACGGGGCTGGCATGGGAGAAGGACCACAGGTAAGTATGGACCACAAAGCTTGTCCACCTCGGAGCCCTGGGGATGGTGTCTGTCTCAGCGACACTGTGCGGGTCGTCAACACGCACCTCCCTCGCCAAGTGTCGGAATGGATTAACCCGCCCCCCTATCAGAGGGATCTACAAATTACTTTTTAATAAATGGCCTCTTTGGAAAGTGCTCCAGGGAGAAAGATGATCTCTGGTTCTTACAGCCCAAGTCGGTTTCCCTTTGAGATAAGGACTGATTTGAAACACTCATCATAAACCATTAATTTTACTTCTGTGGGATGAACTCCAGAAGAATTTCTATTTCGCAAGCCTATCAAATTATAGGCGGTTTTGAGCAAGAGTTTTCATAAGCAGCGTGTCTGGCTAACCGTCAATAATATGAGAAGTCTCAAAAATAATTAGATTATCTCCCTCCATCTCTCCTCCCTGGTGTGCTGTAATGTGTGGGAAAGCGTCAAGGAAGGTGATCCGTGCGAAAGGCTCCGTGTCCACACAGACAGAGCATGACAAGCCGGCCTTCCCCGGCCGTGCTGAGCTTTGATTTTCTTGGTTTTCTTTTTAATCAGGCCTCTTTTTTTTTTTTTTTTTTGGTTTTATTGTGTTGAAATATAAATTGCATACCATGATGCTCGCCCCTTTAAAGGGTACAATTCAATGTTTTTACTATCCACAAGCTCGTGTGATCATCACTAGTAATGCCAGAACATTTTCATCCCTTCAAAAAGACCCCACAGTCATGAGCAACTGCTCCCCACAACCGCCTTAGGTGATCACAGAATCTATTTTCTGTTTCTATAGATGTGCCTATTCTGGGCATTTCTTATAAGTGGTATCATTTGTGCCTGGCTTCTTTCACTTAACCTAACGTTTTCAAGATTTATCCGCATTGTGGCATGCGTCTTTCCTTTTTATGGCTGCATAGTAGTCCATGCAATAGTTTTATGTGTAGAACAATTCAAATTTCAGCACACAAGCAAGCAAACAAAGAAAGCAATGGAAGATCTCATATCATGGAAGATTCCAGAGGTGTGATGAACAGGATTCTGAGGGGATTCCCCAATGACCCTCATATAATCTCCTCTTCTTACGGGGTACAGTCTGTAAATATGATGAGATATTGATCCTGTGGTTATGTGATGTTATGTGACAAAAAGGATGGTGCAAGCCTAGCTCTGATCATTATTTAGTTGAGTTAATCAAAAGAGAGATCACACAGGTGCCTATGGCTTAATGACTCTCGCCCTTTCGATCCTCAGGTCTAGAGATCAGAGACAGAGAATGGTGGAGATTCAGAGTGTGTGAGGGATTCAACGTGCTGTTGTTGGCTTGAGGAAGGAGGGACCCAGGTGACAAAGATGGTGGGAGTCCTCTAGGAGCTCTGGATGGTCCCAGGTGGACTTCCAGCAAGAATGGGACAGCTGAGGCTGAGGGACACATGGAACTGAATTATGCCAACCACATGAACTGGGTTAGAGGCATATTTTTTCCTTAGAGTCTCCAGGGAAGAACGTAGCACCTTGCTTTCATTCTTGTGGTGTCCTGAGCTGAGAGCTTACTCATGCTGGGCTGAACTTCTGACCCGCAAAATTGTGACCTAAAAAATAGGTGTTGTGTGGTATAGAGTGTGTAGTAATCTGACATAGCAATAGAAAACAAATGCAAGAAACATTCTGACTTCAGGTATGGTTGTATCCAGGTGCTTAAAAAAATGTCACCGGGACTCAGTTTCTCTGCATCTCTCAAGTCTAATCCTTTCCCCCGACTCAGGTCTCATTAATGTTTGGGGTCCCTTTGTGGGGAGGGCAACAGCTGTTCCTTCTTCACCTCCCACCTCCTCTGCTCCCTCCAGTGCCTCCAAGGTTGGGGTAGCAACAGGAATGTGGAGGCATGCAGAAGAAAGGGTCTTTGCCTTTTTCATGCCAGTGATGACTGATGTGTAGTGGTAAGCAAATGCTCGCACTCTTGTATGGTACAAAACCTTCATTAACTCATCATTCATTCATTGAATAAATATTTATCAAGCACGGGAATGGCAGGCACTGTTCTTGGCACTCAGGATACAGCCATGGAGAAGACACAACGCCTGCGCACATGAAGCTTGTATTTTCCATCAAGACAGACAAGCAGAAGCCAACTATCTATGTATATTATTTAGTACCTTAGAGGGTTCCAAGTGCTATGGAGAAAGGCAATGGGAGGCTTAGGGTGCGGGATCCCTTGAACCCCTATAGTTCTCTGCAGCGTTCATGCCTCACTGAGTGCAGGATGCCGAGGGCTTGTGATGGTTATTTTCAGGTGAATTTGTTGTTCTTCTCAACAGTGAGAGGCAGCTGGAGGCATCTCGGGCCTCCACAGGGACCGTCCATGAACTAAACCTGCAGGCTCTTTGACGAAGGAAAATTAGCTCAGGTCATGTGGCCTAACATACCTGCACAGACGGATTCCAGCACAGGGACATGGAGCCCAAAATTGTTTGCAAATCCATTTGTCAGTCAACCAGTATTTGTTAACAGACAACGTCCTGGGGAATAGGCATATGTTCATTCCTGGCCTTCATGGAGATTCTATTCTAGAAGGGGAGACATCCGTTCAAAGAATAAATAAGAACGATCATACAATAACCTGAGAGTATGCACCAGGCCCTGAGGGGAATATTGGGGCCTGGGAAAGTCTAGCACTTTTCCTGGGGTCAGGGGACAAGGCCTAGGGCTTAGGGGTGGGGAATGGAGGGAAAGTGTATGGAAGGGAAAACACTAAGGGAAAGTAGGATTAGACCACGCCTGCGGGTGGGGGGAGGGGAAGAGTTGTCCAGGCAAAGGGAACAGCATGTGCCAAAACCTGGAGGTGAGGACGACACCAGGGGTTCCTGGAACAAAGGAGCGTCCCGCAGGCTGGAGGTGGGTGGGGTGAGGAAGGATGGGGCGCTCTCTTCCATTGATCTCTTTGTCTCTTCTGCCAATCCCACACTATCTTGATTATAGTAGCTTTACAATCAACTTATAACCCAACTTAATGTTGGGTAAGGGCAGCCCTTCCATGTGTTCTTCTCCTTCAGTACTGTAGTGGCTAGGCCGGGTCTAGGTACCTCCCCGTAAGAACTTTAGAATCAGTTTGTTGATATCTACAAGCGAACTTGCTGGGATTTTGATTGGGTTTGCCTGGACTCCGTAGGTCAGGTTAGAAAAGAACTGACATCTTGACAATATTGAGTCTTCCCATCCATGAGCATGGACCATGGACTCTTTCTCCGGGCATTATTTCTTTGATTTCGTTCATCAGGATGGTAGTTTTTCTCATATAGACTTAGAGATCTTTTATAAGATTTATACCTAATTATTTCATTTTTTGGGTGCAGATGTAAATGAAATTGAACTTTTTAAATTTTCAATCCCACTTGTTTATGGCTGATCTGTAGAAACACAATTGACTTTGTAAAAACAATTGACTTTGTAAAAAAAGATTTGTTTATTTATTAATGTGAGAGTGCCAGAGTTGTGAGTGGGGGGAGGGGCAGTTCACTGCTGAGCGTGGGGTCCGATGAGGGGTTCCATCTCACAACCCTGAGATCATGACCTGAGCCCAAATCAAGTATTGGATGCTTAACTGACTGAGCCACCCAGGCGGCCCATGACTGACTTTTTTTTTTTTAATACTTTAAAAAAGATTTTTATTTATTTATTTGACAGAGAGAGAGAGAGAGAGAGAGAGATCGATCACAGGTAGGCAGAGCAGCAGGCAGAGAGAGAGGAAGGGAAGCAGGCTCCCTACTGATCAAAGAGCCTGATGTGGGGCTCCATCCCAGGACCGCTGAGATCATGACCTGAGCTGAAGGCAGTGGCTTAACCCACTGAGCCACCCAGGCGCCCCCGACGACTGACTTTTTAATATCAGTCTCATATCCTAAAACCTTGCTATGATTGTTTATTAGTTCCAAGATGGTTTTTTTTATTGTTGTTGTGGATTATTTCAGATTATCTGCATAGACAATCATGTCATTTGTCAATAAAGACAGTTTTTTCTTTCTTCCTTTTTTATCTTAAGATTTTATTCATTTACTTGAGAGAGAGCGAGAGCGAGAAAGCAAGCAAGAGAGAGAGACCATAAGCAGGGGAGGGGACAGAGGGAGAAGGAGAAGCAGACCCTCTGCTGAATAAGGAGCCCCATGTGGTGCTCGATCCCAGGACTCCGGGACCATGACCTGAACTGAAGGCAGACCCTTAACCGCCTGAGCCACTCAGGTGCCCTGACAATTTTATTTCCTTTAAAAAATCTGTATACTTATTTCACTTTCTTGTTTTATTGCATTAACTAGGACTTCTAAGTAGGGAGCTCTGCAAAGCACAGTGAGTGCAAAGTTCTGAACTGGGCTGAGTCCGTTCTATTTGAGGAACTGTGATAAGGCCAGTGGGCAGAACTTGGCAGGCCTGGGCACGGTAGGCGGGGGGCAAGTCAGGATGTCCTAGGGCAATGGGAAGGTTTTAAAGGATTTTAGGGATGGGAATAACATTTGGGGACACTGCATATTCTGGGAATCTCAATAGAGTCATAGTTTGTATGTTAAGAAGATACTTGTATCTTCTTGTCAAGAAAGAAGATACTTGACAAAGGGTACAGTTTTTATAACTGTGATAAAATCACATAGAAAGTACTCAACACTGACATTTTAAAAGATTATCCAGAATGATAGATTTCTTAAATTCATGACAGTTATGTATTTTAAAATTTTAAATTCAATTTATTAATATTAGTGTATTGCTAGTTTCAGAGGTAGAGGTCAATGATTCATCAGTCTTATATAACACCCAATGCTCATTACCTCACATGCTCTCCTTAATGTCCATCACCCAGTTACCCCGTTACCTTATCCCCCCAGTCCCCTCCAGCCTCCCTCAGTTTGTTTCCTATGATTAAGAGTGTTTTACAGTTTGTCTCCCTCTCTGATTTCATCTTGTTTTCTTTTTTTCCTCCCTTCCCTATGATCCTCTGTTTTGTTTCTTAAATTCCACATACGAGTGAAATCATATGATAATTGTCTTTCTTCGACTGACTTAATTCGCTTAACATAATACCCTCTAGTCCCATCCATGTCACTGTAAATATCAAGATTTCAGGGCTTTTTTTTTTTTCCTGATGGCTGCATAATATTCCATTGTATATATGTACCACATCTTCTTTATCCATTCATCTGCTGATGGACATCTAGGTTCTTTCCATAGTTTGGTTATTGTGGACACTGCTGGTATAAACACTGGGGTGCATGTGCCCCTTCAGATCACTATATTTGTATCTTTAGGGTAAATACCCAGTAGTGTGATTGCTGGGTCATAGGGTATCTCTACTGTCAGTTTTTTGAGGAACCTCCACGCTGTTTTCCAGAGTGGCTGCACCAGCTTGCATTCCCACCAACAGGGCAGGAGGGTTCCCCTTTCTCCGCATCCTCGCCAGCATCTGTCATTTCCTGACTTGTTGATTTTAGCCGTTCTGACTGGTGTGAGGTGGGATCTCATTGTGGTTTTGATTTGTATTTCCCTGATGCTGAGTGATGTGGAGCACTTTTTCATGTGTCTGTTGGCCATTTGTATGTCTTCTTTGGAGAAATGTCTGTTATGTCTTCTGCCCATTTCTTGATTGGATTCTTTGTTCTTTGGGTGTTGAGTTTGTTAAGTTCTTTATAGATTTGGGATACTAGCCCTTTATCTGAGAAGACATTTGCAAATATCTTCTCCCATTCTGTCAGTTGTCTTTTGGTTTTGTCGACTGTTTCCTTTGCTGTGCAAAAGCTTTTTATCTTGATGAAATCCCAATAGTTCATTTTTGATAGTTATGTGTTTTAAGATTGACAGAGCAGAGGGGGTTCTGGCTGGCTCTGTTGGAAGAGCATGTGACTGTTGATCTCGGGGTCATGAGTTCAAGCCCCACACTGGGTGTAGAGCTTACTTAAACTTAAAAGAAAAAAAGATCGACAGAGCAGAAAAGTTTACTCGCTGGCACAAAAATGTTAAAGATATCTATTTAAAACCAAATCACCACTTTTTATACTCTCCAAAGTAACCTGACTCCTGCGTTTCTTTGTCAAATACAAGCAAGGAATATTAATGAATGCTCTGAACACTTCTTTCCTCGAATTATCTTATAAGCTTTGATATCAGAATTTTAATTGAAAATAAACTACCAATTATTAAAAGGCCTGTATATTTTACCAAAGGTTCTATATTTTGCAGAAATTATCCGAGAATATTGAGCTGTTTACCTGGTAGTGTCGGCAACTCTAAGTAACTTTTTTTCTTCTGATTTTAAAAGATTTGTTCCTTCTCGAAAATTTGGAAAAATACTGCCGAAAATGGAAGCCGATTCTGACTATACTACTCATACACTACACTGGTGGTGTGTTGGTTTATCTCTTGAGGATTTTTCCTGAATATGGTTGTAGGTCTGATGAGAGCACAGTGCACACATTGTATCTACTGCTTTTTTCTCACTTCACATGATATTGTGAACACTTTCCACACTATTAAAAACTTCATGTAAACCTATTATAAAATTATCCTTCAACGTGCCCTGGACAATTTATGCAATCTTCTCCCTTCCTATGGTTGTTGGACATTTGTTTTCAATTTTTGCTGTTAAAATTTATGTTGCAATGGACATCTCCCTACATAACTTCGGTTCATATTTATGAATAACTCCCCAAGATAAAGTCTTCTGTGTACAATGGCTGCATTGGGAATTAGTACTTTTTTCCCAAAGCTCTTGACAGGGGCCACCAAATTGCTTTTGGAAACACTGGGACTGACATCCCCACCAGTAGGCGTTCTGTGTCTGTTTGTGGAGCTTCTCAGAAACCACAGAGGAGCGGGTCAGGAAGGGGCACGTCTGTCATCCCATAGCAAAGCTCTCTGGCTTAGTCTCTCTGACCCTGTGCTGGGAAGTGGCACTCCCCCTGAAACCTGCACTGTGGGCGTTCTGTGTCCCTGTCACCACGTCCTCAAAGGCACAGAGTAGTATGTGTTGAAGAGTGTTTGTGCCAATCTGATTTGATGTGTTTTGTTCCTTTAATTTGCTGAGAATTTGTTGCCTGGATTGTCTAGGCCTGGTTCTACTTTCCCTGTCAGGGGGACTGAAACCCAGCTTCAAGCCAAGAAGAACCGAGTCCCCGGGTGCTTGAGGGTCATCTGGGCCCCAGCAGCCCGTCTGACAAGGACCCCCCCCCCACTCGCCTGGAGAAGAACTGTCAGTAGCCCAGAGTGTAGAAGGGACTGTTCTGTACCAGAATCCATACCTGCTCCCCGGTGGGAGGCCTGGGAACCCGGCTCTGGTCCTTGGTCCCCCCAGTGGGGCCGCCCTGTTAATGTGTAGTTCTTGGGCACCCTGTAGATGCTCCAGACCTGTCCCTTCCAGCCTCTCTGGTTCGGGGACCCTGGGGACACAGGCTCATCTACTATACATTGTGAGAGGGTGTCCCCAAGCTCCGTGTCCTGCCGGCGCCCCGTCTTTTGACATCTCCTCTGACGATCTGGGCACCAGGCCCAGTGACTACTTCATCCCAGAGGCCGATCCCAGAGCCTATTTCACGGCTCATTCAAAAGGAAGATGAGAAGGACTTTCCTGTGCCACCTAGAAATGATTTCATTCCCGAGGGACTCGCTCAGCAGCGGTCGCAGCACAACCCGGTGCCCGAACTGTTTGCAATTCGCCATTCTGATTAAAATCACCCAAACCCCATCACGCTCTGCATTAGGCCCCAACAGAGGCGGCATCGCTGGGCCCTGGGGGACATCTGGTCACCGTGAAGGAGGCTCGGACGGGGAGGGGAGCAGAGTGTGTCTGACTCACATCATCACATCAGGCCATGGAGGCGGGAAGGGATACCTGCCAGTGATGGGAATCCAGGCGCCCCTGAAGACAGCCATTCCTATGCAAGTGCATCTGGAAAACGTTTAACTGAATTTAACAGGGACATCGTTCCTGGGGCAGTCGTTAGTCCCAGAGGACGTCAGGCACCTGACCCTGTTCATGCCCGTGTTTCTGTGCACATCCACCACCCCTTCCTTCCCGCCGTCCTGGCTGTTCCTGGTGGAGACCCATGAGAACAGCATGGCCAGCCCTCAAAACAGGGCCCTCAAAAGAGGGCATGAGTGGGGGAGCAGGGGCTTGGTTTCAGGGAGGGGGGACACAAGCCACGGTCTGCAGGGACATGCCGGGGCCTGCTTGATGCCCTTGCCAGGCTGTCCCGGGTCCCCGCAGGTCTCCGTGGTGGCTTCCAGCAGGGGCTCCCTCCTGCAGCTCTCGGTGCTCCCTGGGGCCTCGAGGTCCCGCAGGTCCTTGCAGAGGCCCCGTCCTTCCACCACATGCCAGGAAGGACCCTCCTGAGACCGCAAACTCTGAAAGCTTGTCCCGGGGAACAAAGGTGGTGGCCGCACCATCGGGGATCTGGGGCCGCAGGCAGCAGGATCCACGCTGAGCTCTGAAGCAAGGACGAGAGGATGTGACCAGAAGGACGTGGAGAGCAGGGCACCTGGCTCGGAGGGCGGGGACCAGGGCGTCCTTGGGGTGTGTGCAGCAGGAGCGCACGGGAAGTTTGCTCTCAGGGGAGGGGGTGGGGTCCAGGGGGAACTAAACCTTCCAGGGAGAACCGATGGGCCCTCACCCACCAGAGGTGGCTGGGCGCCAGCGCCAATGTCCACCCCAGGACCTGTCCCCAGCCCAATGCCTCCTCCTTGACCCTGGTGTTTTCCTTCTCCCTTGCCTTCCTTCTTTCTTTCCTTCTCCAGACAGTATTAATAGCCACAAACCACCAAAAATGACTCTCAATATTTAAATGCTATTTGTCACCAAACTTGGTCTTGTATTTGCCTCTCTTTGTACTTTGGTCTCTAAAATGAAAAAGAGAGCCCTGTGAGTCAGGTGGAGAGTTGGGGAGGGAACTTTAATCTGTCCAAATGGCTTTCTTCATGCAGGAAATGTCAGCAGGGGGAAACGGATGAAATCTGGCACCACATTGCTTATGAACTAGAGGTGAGGGTCTTTGGAGTGACCTTTATTCCAAAGATAACACAGTAAAAAACTTACAAAAGATGCTCTCATGAATGATAGGAACCTGATACACAGTGTATTAGTCAGGAGTCTCCAGAGAACAGAACCCAGTAGGATGCGTATATATGGAAAGAGATTTGAGGAATTCACTCACTCACTCAATTATGAGGGCTGGTGAGTCCAAAATCATCAGGATGGGCTGTCAGGCTGGAGGCCCAGAGAAGAGCAGATGCCCCAGCTTGAGTGTGAAGGCTGTCTATTGCAGAATTCCCTCTTCCTTGGGGGATGTCAGGCTTTCTTCTATGCAGGTCTTCAACTGATCAGATGAGGCCCACACACATTGTGGAGGGCAACAGCTCTACTCCCAAGCCCACTGATTTAAATGATGCCCTCAGGAAGCACCTGGGTGACTCAGTTGGTTAAGCATCTGACTCTTAATTTGGGCTCAGGTCATGACCTCAGGGTTGTAAGATGGAACCTCGTGTTGGGCCCCAAGCTCAATGCAGAATCTGCTTGTCCCTCTCCTCTCCCTCTGCCCCTCCCCCAGCTCACACACACACTCTCTCTCTCTCAAATAAATAAATAAATAAAAAATAAATAAAATCCTAAATAAAATAAATCCCAAAACACCCTCATGGAAGCATCCAGAATAATGTCTAACCACATATCTGGTCACTGTGGCCAAGCCACGTTGGCACAAAATTGACCACCATGCATGGGTTTGAATTTTCAACCTTCTGGTTTCTGAATGTCAAACAGGGGTAGGATGTCCATTTTCTGTTCCCCAGTATAATGGTCCCCTATTGTTTCTTCCAGTCCATGTCTCCTGAGAGCCCCATCTCAGGAACCACCATGCCTTCATACTTGGGCCAAGGGGTTCCATATTCCGATTTCCCTGGCCACTGTGATAGCCCCAGAGATGGGCCCATAACTCAAGGTGGGACAGTGGGAGAGATGGCTGGGACTTCGCTGAAGCTGTGGAGAAAGGGCTTTCCTTTCTGTGGGAGTCCCGGAGCTTGGAAGGCCAAGTTGTAAAGCCACTGGCACCATTGTTCTCTACTTTATCTGAAGAGCCGTCTTGAGAATGAAGTAAACACAGAGGAAGGCACAGTTAAGAGAGAGGGAGAGAGAGAGGGTAATTGGGGGGACCCACAGGAACCACTCGAAGCTCTGGATACAGCTATACCTCGAGCAAGAAGAACACATGAACTTCTCAGCTATGGTGGCCAATGCATTCTTTCTTCACTTACATAGTTCACATTCCGTTTCCATCTTATGATTTGGAAACCAGAGATCCTGATTAATATCCCCAGGAATTGCAGAGCTTAAAAAACCTAGATAATAATAATAAGAGGAATGAAGCCATGATTATTAGGACTGGCAGAGACAAAATTATATATAATTGTGATTATCTTTTCACTCTGATATTAAAATACAAGATATATAGAAAAAACAGACCCAAGCCAAACTTGAGGAAGTTGTTTCATGGAGAAGAAAGGAAGAGCAGAGATTGATTTGAGAACTTCTGTTCACAGGGAAATGTAGAATTTAGCATGTTCCTTACTACATTGGGGCAGGGGGTGGGGGCAGTCAGGCAATTTCCCATGAGCCTTGGTGGCCCAGCCTGGTGATATGGCGGGTGTCACAGCAGGTGTCACGGCCGTACCCCACGGCGCCCCAGCTAGTCCCGCCTCTGCCTGGTTAGGGGGAGGTCTGCTCCCTGACAAACACCTGTGCCTTGAGAAGGGGACAGTCCCTTGAGCAGGAAGAGCATCCATGGTCCCCCTGATGTTCATCCACGTTCCTGCCATTTCCTGTATTTTATTCGTAATTGCTTTACTAAATATTAAATAGTTAAAAGAGCATTTAGACAATGTGGGTAAGATGTAGAGAACATGGACGCAATGAACACACGTGACCTCTCCCAAGTTTAAAACAGAGGCTGAAGAAATAGAACTTCTGATGTTCCTGGGGGGCCCCTCAGAAATCCCAGTCCCTCCCCTCCCCCCCATAGAGGGACCCACTTTCCTGATTTGGTCTTTATTATTCCTGTGCTTTTCTCCATAGTTCCATCTGTGTGTGTGCATCACAGATGTGTATAATACAGCTGTTATAGACCGAAAGTTTGTGTCCCCCCAAACTTATGGTTGAATCCTAACCCCCAAAATGGTATTCAGAGTTGGGGGCTTTTGGGTGACTCAGGCATGAGGGTGGGGCCCTCGTGAGTGGGATTAGTGCCTTTATAGGAAGAGACACGGGAGAGCTCTCTTGTTCTTCCTGCCCTGTGGGGACGCAGGGACAGGACGGCCGGGAACGAGCCGGGAAGCGGGCTCTCACCAGACAGAGTCTGCTGGTGCCTTGGTTTGGGCCCCCCCCCACCTCTAGAACTGTGTGAAACAAATGTTTGTTGCTTAAGCCCTGCGATGTATGGAGGTTTGCTACAGGGGCCCAAACAGACCGAAGACAAGTGCAGTTAGAGAACTTCGATGTTCGGACTCTACCATGTGAAGGTTTCTGTGTGTCCGCTCACTGCGGGCATTTACAAGGTGCCTCTTTTTTGTGAACCATCCTCTTCCATGTTGACGTAGTCGTCTGATTTTGTTCGTTTGTCACAGCTGCTTGGCTTTTCTTTTCTTTTTTTTAAGATTTTATTTATTTATTTGACAGAGAGAGATCACAAGTAGGCAGAGAGGCAGGCACAGAGAGGGGGAAGCAGGCTCCTCACTGAGCAGAGAGCCCAATGTGGGGCTCAATCCCAGAACCCTGAGATCATGACCTGAACCGAAGGCAGAGGCTTAACCCACTGAGCCACCCAGGCACCCCTGGCTTTTCAATGTATGATGGGGATAGGAGACATGCATCCATTCTCCCACTGATGAGCACTTGGGGCCATTAAGGACAGTGTCGCTATGAACGTCCTTACCCATTTCTCCTGTGCGTGAATGCAAGGTTCTTCTTGCCAGTGGCTTTTCATTTTTTGATTTCACTCTAGATAAGAAATGTGATTTGCATCATAACCCAAACACACACACACACACACACACACACTCTTTCACATGCATGTACAACAAAGAGATATCACGGCCTATTCCTATCCTTGTAATGAGCGACAGTGCTTGGATCCGTTTTATTTACTTAAAAAATGCTGGTGTTTTGTAGAATCGCTGACAGAAGCCGTGCCCTTGCTTATATTCCTGGGAGTAGGATTGCTAGATCGTCACGTGTGCACGGTACCATAGTAACTAGAAAAAACCAGAAGTGTGTCTGAAATCGGTTGTAACAACTTCTCTCTCACCAGCAGCGGGTGAGAGGTATCCTGCTCTGTGATCCCCAGCGCCTGACTTGGTGGGGTTGTGAGATTTTCGCCAATCTGGTGGGTGTCACGTGGTGTCTCATTATGTTTTAATTTGCCTTTCCTGAGTGCCGTGGAGGTTAGGAATGTTTTTGTGTTTTTCTTGGCCGTTCGCGCACGTTTCCTCTTGTGCGGAGAGCTGGCTCAAAACTCTGCCCATTTTCTACAGGATCGTTGGCATTTTCGACTTTCTTTTTCCTGAGGGGATTCTCCGTGTGGTCTGGGTATTAGTCCTGGTGGCTCTATGTGTGGAAAATTCTGGTTCTAATATACTGGCATCCACCTAAGGAAAGCCTCTGTTAGTTTGTCGGATAATGTGAGGGATCCTGAAAATGAGGATCCTGAGGGTGCTGAGCCTGGGACACGTCTCTTCGGGGCATCTGAGGTTCTGGAGGGGCGGTGAGCATCTTCTGCCTTCTCATAAGGACCCCGAAACCATGTGAGGAGCTTGACAGATATGGCCTCGCTTAATACTCACAAAACCCCAGTGAAGTCAGTATTTTTGTCTTCATTTTATAGACCAGTGAGGATCAGAGAGGTTAACTTCTCACACAGCTTCAGACCTCTAGTGAATGGCAGAACCAGCACCCAGAGTCCAGGTCTGTCTTACTCCCAGCCGGGTGCTTTTGAGACCACACTGCCGCTTCCTTCGCAAGGTGGGTGTTTTGAGGTTCAGTTTATAAATGAGGAAATAGAAGCATGGACGGGCTAAGCGATCTGTGTCAGCCTGTGTGGCTTGTGCGCAGCCCTGATAGGATCCAAACTCAGAGGGACCCAACTCCAAGTGTCCCGTGTCCTCACTGCCCATCACTGGTTCGTGGACTTGATGGAGGAGAAAGCCACAGGGTGGGGACAGTCATCCCAACACAGGTGTGGGGAGAGAGCCCGGATGCTCCAGCCCCTGCTTTCAGGAAGGTCACAGCTGGCTTCCCCATTGCATTGAACTCCAGCATCCGGATAACTTTTCTGCACAAAAATTGCCCTGGCTCCCAAGCTGGGAGCTCCACGAGAATGCTCCTTGCAGAGTAATTGAGGCCACACAGCACAGCAAAGAGACGCCACAATCGCGTTCACTATAGAGCAGAGAGAGCGGAGAAAGCCGAGATACCAGCGTGGGACTACGTTGGGTCACGGGCTGGCCCCCCACACAAACCACTGTGGGCCATGGGTGCGGTGTGCGGATCGGCTCAGCCTGGGTCACATGCCAGGGGCTGGGAAGGAGGCCGGCCCCCTGAAACCACTGGGGCTGAGGCTTGGGTGAGGTGGTTTTCCTGGGAAACTGCAAGTGCACTAGCGACAGAAGTGGGGAGGGGTCGGAAGGAGAAAAGAGAAGGCTTGGATGATCGGTGCATGTGAACGGATTTATGGCACCGGAACAGCTCTGTTCAGCTGTGGGATCTGGGAGAGCGGGAGAGATCGTGCTCCTGTTTCGAATCAGGCACCGCCTCACCCCCACCCCAAGACAACAGCAAACTCTGCTTGCAGGCCCTTTCAGAACTGGAAATTGTCCAGTGTGACTTTACAAGTCCCCGGAGGGTACAGAGGGTTGTTTTCCCCAAACCATTCATGCCACAGGTGTTCACGGAGCACCCAGTGTATGTGGGACCCGGAGTGGGGCGGGGGTTCCGTGGATGAGACAGGTGGGGAGCTGCTGTCCTCACGGGGGGCTGACAGACAAGAAACAGGTACACAGACATGGGACCCGGAGATGTTCAGGGTGACCGGTGCATGGAGGAAAGTGACCCTGGGGGGCGTGATGGGGGGGTGTCCCGTTAGATCGGGAGTGCCCCGAGGGGCATGAGGGGGCATGGGAGCTGAGACCTGGGGAATGGGAGGAGTTGCCCTGGGGAAGTGTGCGGGAAGAGGACTCCGGGCAGAGCGTACACGAGCAGCAAGGCGCGCCCATAGACTCTGTGTTCATCGCGCGTCGCTTCTGGGGCAGCAGCGCCCTTTCGATGGTCCTCTTACCCTCTCCTGTCTCTGCATCTTTGAACACGGGCTGCAGCGGCCAGTTCGCTGCCAACTCGGGCCCAGCCTGAGGGTGTTCTACCGGGTAATCCGCATTTCTCAGTCTTTCCCTCCAGCAAATGGAGCGACACAGATTCTACCACTCCGCCCGCTTTATTTTAGAATAAACAAGTCCTTCCTTGCCCATCAGTGTAATTTTATGCCTGGATGCATTCACTCATGCATTCCACGAAGATTTAGGAAGTGTGTACCACGTGTCAGACACCGTTCCAGGTACTGGGCACAAAGCAGTGAGAAAACCAGACACAGGAACAGAAAGATCCCTGCCCTTGTGGGGCGTACGTCCTGACGAAGAAAGACGAACTCTGCCATGAATGTAAATTATCAGAAGGAAGGGTCTGTAGGTCCTGGCCAGTGCTTTGGTGGGAAATAAAGCAGGAAAGGGGCAGTGAGTGTGCAGGTTGTGGTGGGGGGATATAATTCTCTTGGAGCTTTCCTCGAGAAAGTGATGGAGAGGGAGCAACCCTGAGACTCTCTGGGGGAGGCTTTCCCAGCAGAGAGAACGGCCATGCAAAGGCCCTGGGGTAGGCCTGCGCCTGGTGTTTCCAGGTGTGGCCAGGAGAGCAGGGAAACCAGAGTGGAGGGAGACAGGAGCAGGGGCCAGGGGGAATCAGAGCAATGAGGAGGGGCTGAGTCAGGTAGGCCCCCAGGTCACGGTAAGAACTTGGCTTCTACTCCGAGTCAGATGGGAGCAGCAGAGGGTTCTGATCAGATGAGCAACAGGACCTCATTCCACTGCTGGTTTGGGGGAACTCACTTCTTGAACAGGACTTGGCCTCAGCCATCTCTGAGTCCCGTGGCTGCTGACACGTCCGCTCCCGGCACCTGCGTGGCTGGGTGGCCCAGGGCCTGCTCTGCCCAGGCCTCTCATTTGTGGCATTTCTCACGTTCACTGCCTCCCGAGCCTGGCCCATTTAGGAGCCTCATTACACCTTGGCACAGAGAATGAGGCTCAGCAAATGGCTCATAAAGCATCTTTTTAAAGGTTAATGGTCACTGGCGCGGGAAGAAAGGGCCACTGAGCCTGGCTGCTCTCTTTGATTTTCAATTAAATCAAATGAGAGCCACGCCTCCTTGCAGGTACCTGGTCTGACTACCAAACAGCCGGGGAGGCCTCGAGGTGCCTTGGAGGCTGGGACCGTCAGCCCCGCGTGTAGGAAGCGGCTCCCGGGTTGGGGGGCGGAGAGTAGGCCAGGGGGTACCAGCCCTGCCACCGGCTCCGCCCATGGGAGCTGCGCATGTGCACAGACCGTGCTGGAGGGACCACGATCGGGCCAGTAACTTCTGGGAGGACAGGAATGAGGTTCATCCTCAGATTCACGGTTTGTGGGGCCCGGCACTTGCTCTGGAGTGGCAGGTGTGCAGGTGTGGGGTCGATCTCAGACAATGGGCCCCACTCGGTGGCCCCAGGACAAGAAGGGAAAGGAGCCTGAGTGCGCTCCTGGCCGTGCCTCGCGGAGCTCGGACGACGTTTCCAGGCGACATTGCCACACGCAGTGTCTGTGCCTTAGTCGGGATGAGTGTCCGCAGCGGCTGTAACAGGTGCCTCCAAGCCTCGAGGCGGACATGCACAGGGCTGTAGTCTCAGTCTCCCTGGGTGGAGAAGCTCTTCTGGCAAGATCTCCTCCAAGCCACAGCTCAGGGATTCAGGGTCCTTCCATCTCTTGACGTCACCATGCTCAACTTGGGTGTTCAAGGTCACCGTGTCAGGGGATGGAAGACAAGAGGCTCAGAGGGTTTAGGGCTCTGTCTGGCCTTGTCTTATGTTCCTTGCGCCTTTGTTCTCTTGGTTAGAACTCAGGTACATGTCCCCAGAGTCACGGCAAGGAGGCTGGGAGATGTCATTGTCCTGTGTATCCAGGAAGAGCGAACGGGGTTGGTGAGCAGGTGGCCAGTCGCACGTGGGGAGATGGGCCCCTGCAGACACCAGGAATGAGTTACTCATTCACCCAGCACGCACTGTGTTTCCTGAGCAGACCCCGTGCCAGGCACTGGGGACCCACTGTGAACAGAACAGATGAGGTTCTGGCCTCATGGGATCCCCGTTCTCGTGGCGGGAGAGACCGTAAACTGATAAACAACACGAATGTTTGCTCTGATGTCAGTTAGTGATTGGTGATGAATGTGGAGACCTTAAAGGAGGACAAGGGGCTGGAGAAGGAGGGGACGCTCTGTTTTATACAAGTGGTCGGGGGCTGCTCTGGTGACACTCAGCAGGGACAGGAAGTGAGGGAGCAGGCCTGGGAATCTTCAGGGACAAGAGGTTTCCAGACAGAGGGAACAGCAGTGCCGAGGCGCAGAGGCCAACATGGGCCAGGCTGTTTGAGGCCAGTGGGGAGGTCGGTGGGGCTGAGTGTGGCAGAAGAAGGCATCTGGGGTGGTTGGGGAAGGTCAGGAATGCGGAGAACATTGGTCTCCTGGGGGAGGGTTTTCAGTTAGTTCCTGGCTCAGGGGAAGGTTTGGGGGTGCTGGGAGCAGGCAGCCCCACGATGGGGTCCTGGGTCAGAGGAGCCCCTCCAGCGAGGCTGGAGCCTGGAGAGGACTTCTTCCTCCCCAACCGCCCCCCCACCCCGCCCCAACCACTCTCAGTTTCAAAATCTCTGAGGATTAGGACTTTTTATTCTTTGCAGCTCTGAAAGGAGCATCTCTTTCCCATGGATCTGGCGGCGCTCTCGCACAGCCTGGTAGATTTTATATTAATAATGACCTCAAAGAAGAAGGGGTATTAAATTCTGAGATTATGTACGAGGAAGCAAGGATTCTGAAGAGCGGTATAAGCCTAATAAAGGCAATGGGTGGATTAAAGGAAACGTGGGGGGAGGAACTTTTCAGTAAATAAAACCACACCTCTTGGGAGAGTTTATTGCTACAACCTTTCTGGAGGGCAATTTGGCAACCCAGAGCAGCTGTGACGAAGGGTGCATAACTTCAGGCTCCAAATTCCATGGACAGGAATTTATCCCAGGGAAATCATTAGAAAACTATGCAAAGATGGATCTCTCCTAAGAATTTTTATAAGAGGAACGACGTCTCAAACCTCAGTGCCCGGTGGGGGAGGTGAGCAGCAGAGACTGCTGTCCTGCGCTCTGACCCCCAAGATGTCCTTTGGATGAGGAAACGGGCACAGAGAACTTAAGCAGTTTGCGCAAGGTCACCCAGCAGGAAGTGGCAGGAGTTGAGCGGGGGAGGTGACTCCAGAGCCCATGTTGTTCCCCACTCAGCTCTGCCGTGTCCGGGGCCTCGAAGCGGGATGAGAATGTCCATCTTGGGAGAACAGAGATTTCTCTGGGAAGCAAGAGGTTGGAGCGGGACTTGGAGGTCTAAAGTGTGGGGCTCTGGAGCCCCATCCTTGGTGCTGTGCACACCGGGCTCAGGTGGCAGGACCGTGGTGGCTGAAGTATTCCCAGGGGACCTCCCCTCCCCCCCATGCAGGTCTGCCCCACCCCCTTTGCTTGGAGTGAGGGTTGCGTCCTTTTTTGCTCTGTCCCCCTCCATCAGTCCCCTTGGGTCCCCCAGCCAATAGCCTGGCTCTGTGGCCTCGTGAACACCATGAGACCTGCCACCCCTGCTCCAAGAAGGACTGGGAAGGAAAACCTACCTTTGTATGGGAAATCAGGTGAGATCTGGTTGCAAATCAGCCTATCAGAATGCACGAGGCCATGTCACAAGGATGGCCAGGAAGACTGTCCCCGTCAGTGGCATGTACATGAAGGAGACCAGAGAAACAGTGTCTGATGAGAGATGAACACGGTGAGGAGAATGTCGTGGATGACGGAAGGGGGACGGCAGCAACATCAGCCTGCAGAGGCTGGTCTGCGAGGAGGACATAGACCCCCCTCCCTCGGAGGATTCAGCGCCGAGGGGTGGTGAGGTGGGCGGTCCACGAACGGAGGGGGGTGTGTCACTGCTATGGTCCTCGTAACTGGTGCCGCCACCATGAACACTGACCTAAGCCATTGGTCTGCCTCTGGGGCCAGCGTGAGCACCAAGTGAGGTAGTAAGCGCGGACGCGGGTTGCTGGCCCCACTACCGGATGCTGCTGGCAGCCCCCAGGGACAGAAGGAGTAACTCCCGCTAGCAGATGAACAGGATTTACTACGCATCTTTTATTTATTGTATTTTATATATAATATTATAATTTTCTTTATTATAAATATTCAATACAAAATAAAATATTAAAATACAAAATACTATATTTATTTATTATCAATTATAATAATTAATATTAACATATTAAATGTTTCTTCTGGACCCAGGGGTTGGGGTTGTCTGCAAGCCCCTGAGAACTCGCTCCTGAGGGCGGCTCAGGGCTTGGTTCTGGGGTCCTTGGGAAGGAGGCTGGGTCCAGATTGAGCCAGCTGCTCCAATGGGGGCCCAGCCCCCACACTTGCCCCAGGGGACACCCCAGGACTGAGTGGCTGTAGGCCAGGGTTCTGTCGCCTGGCCTGTGCCCCCAGCCCCGACACCCAGCTTTGCAGGCTGCTGGGCAAACACTGGGGGTCGTGACCTCTCAGATTCTGGTGGGCACAGCCTTCATCCTGCCCCCCCGACTGGAGAAGAAAGTGGGTTATCCCCTCCAACCACAGCAGAATGAATGATATCTAGTCAAACGCCATCTACACCCGGTGTTTACTCGTGCGGTTTACCGAATTACAGATTGTGGTCATTGGTGGGTGTTGCAAACAATGGAGAGGGCCGAGCCCGACATTTAAGACAGAAGAGACTAGATGAGTGCGTGGCAGGCGCTGAGGGTAGGCAGTGTTTGGGGAAGACTCTGCTTCGTTCTTCTATAAATAGATGTGTGTGTGTGTGTGTGTGTGTGTGTGTGTGTGTGTGTGTGTGCGTGCGTGCGTCTCAGTGTGGGTTGAATTTAAAAAGTTTGAAAAACTGTCTAACAAGTTTCGTGTCACATGACCCAACTGGGAGGTCAGTTGGGGCGCCCAGCAGATGTGGACTCTTGATCTGGGGGAGACAACACGGGAGATAAAAGCGAGACAGAGCGGAAGGGTGGGTCACAGAGAGCCAGCCCCAAGACTGGCACAGCCGTGAGTCCGGGGACCTGTCCTCCATCGCTGTTCTGTGTCATTCTCTCCCTACCCCAAGCCCCTGCTTCCCCTCCTTACAGAGCTGTGAAACTAATGCTCCAGAGAGTTGGGGGCAAAAGGGCGAGACTCCATTCGTTCAGGAACTTGCTAGAGAGGACACAACCCTTCCCAGGAGCCTCAGGCCCATCTTCTGAGAGGTGCCCTGGGGCCGGGATTGGAGTCTTCCAGAGGATACCTGGTTTTTCCCAGAGAAACAGGCAGAATGCTCGCTGACTGGCTCCATCGCTTCCCAGTCTCCCTGCCCTACACCCCCCGACCGGCATTGTCTGGGCTCACCTTCCAGATGAACTGCTGGACCTTGAAACCTCACCTTAGGGTCTGCTTCCGGGGAAACCCACACCAAGACGCGGAGTGGAGGTCTGGGTTTACATTCTGCACAGGTGATGGAGGTGTGTGTGTGCGTGTGCACGCGTGACGTACGGGTTTTCCCTAAGTGGGGGGATTTGCAAGACTGAATCATGGCTACACGCCTGTGTCGAGGCTTCTCTGTGCGAGGCGGGGAGGCTGCGGTCCTCTCATCGCATCTCCCTCACGGGGCAGTAGTGCAGGACAGAAGCTGTGCAGAGGGCAGCAGAGGGAAGTGGAGGGGGAGGGCAGGCGAGGGAGGGGAAGAGGAAGGAGGAGAGGGAGGGATGGCCCATGGGAGAGGGAGAGGGAGAGGAGGGGATGAGATGGGTGTTTCTGGGG
The DNA here is from genome assembly GCF_002288905.1 of Enhydra lutris kenyoni. Taxonomy (NCBI): domain Eukaryota; kingdom Metazoa; phylum Chordata; class Mammalia; order Carnivora; family Mustelidae; genus Enhydra; species Enhydra lutris. The sequence continues at coordinate 12,789,243 of NW_019154090.1, read as the reverse complement.
TTGGGGGGCAGAAGCCGCCTGACGACAGGGAGACACGAGGGTCCCTCAGTAGCCCCTCGGAGCTGACGAGCTCTGCGAGGACATGAGATGTGTCCATCAGATCTCTGGGGCCAGTTTCCAGGCCAGACCCGTAGGGCCCAGATCTGTGTGTGTGCAGAAGACTGACACACATACACATGCGCACACGCCTGTACATGTGCACACACGCCCCACAGCTGCACACACTCGGGCACTCAGACGTAGCACGTCCCATGTCATTAGAATGCCAGGACTGGCCCCATGTGGCCCTGCGGACCAGAGCCCAGTGTCCGGGGGGTGAGCCCTGGTGCCGGGCCACCTGCTCTCCATGGCAACTGGGCCTCGTACTGGCCCGTTTGTATGAAAGCTCCAGGGCTGACTGATCTCGCCCGTTTGCCTATGCACTTCTGCTGCTCACTATGCGGGGCCCCCCCGGCGACGCGGGGCAGCGAGGCACAAACCTGGGTCTGCTCTGCATGTGGGGTGAGTGTGGCCTGCAGTTAGGATGGGGTTGGGGTCCGATCAGCCTGAAAAATACACCAATAGTCATTGGGGTACAGCTGCCGATTGCTTTCCAAGTGCGTGGCATGGCGTGTGTATTAATCCCAAAGATCCATCATGTCTGGCGGGTTCTGAAGGGTCTCCCTGGCGGAGTGGAGTGCGGGGAGGAGCGAGAACCTGGCAAGTTCCATCCCACCTCCCACACAGTCCTGGAGTCGCTGTGGGAATGCTGGGGTTTGGCATCGGGGCATGAAATGTGGGAGAAAATCTGAATGTGTCTGCCCAGGGTGTGTCTAGGGACCGGGGGTGACAAGGACTGTGGAAACCCCGGGCCCCACATGGCAGGACTCCAGGCTCCGCACGGCCCCCCCTTGGGGTGTGGGACCCGGTGCGTGGGGGTCTGGGGCGGAAGGTGGAGGCAGAGAGGGCTGGAGAGAAAGGGCCGGATTTGTTCCTCCATCTCCAGCAGGGTCTCAGACCCCAAGGCCCTGACGGGCTTGGCAAGTGATAAAAGGAGGGAGGACCCCACCCCAGCAGCCAGTGCCTTCTGGGGGATTCCCACCTGCCAGGCCCAGGCCCAGCTGGTGTGGATACAGACTTGGCCCGTCCCCAGCCTGAGCAGTGGGTCCCATCATCGCTGTGGTCACGAAGGGGTGGCACCCAGGGAGGCCGAGGGGCTGGCCCAGGTCACACGGCCAGCCAGGGCCTATGGACAACTCCGCACAGTAGTCTGGGGCCAGGTCCTGGGCCTCGTGCTGGGATACGATGGGGCGCGGTGGAGACCGTCCACACTGTGGACACAGGCCTGTCTACAGGGACAGCGGGACTCGCCCACCGATCGCCACCCAAGGTGGTGTGGGCCCAGGGCCACTCCTTCTCCCGCGACCTCAGGAGAATCAAGCTATCGGAGCCTTGGGGGGAAATCTCCAGGTTTTCACACATTGACACTGGATTCACGTTTCTCGGAAACACAAAGAGGGACAGACCAGACTCGTCTGCCGGCTGCTTTTGGGCCAGCGTGACCTCTGGATGGGGGGGAGAAACGTTGTGATCATCAAGGGTGCGCTGGGTGGTGTGGGGGTTAGGACACAGTTACAGGGATGTGACGGGAGCTGTCCCGACAAGCTCACGGTCCCCGAGTGGACAGCGACCCCTACTTTCCCGGGGTTGCCCTGCCTGCTGAAAGGTCAGGAAGCAACAGGCCCCAGTTCTGTGGCCTCCGTTGGCTGGAGACAGGGCTGGTCCTGTGAGTCAAGCCCCCTACCCCCCACCCCTGCACGAGGCCCCGCCCCCCAGGCCTGCAGCAACTTGTATCTATAGACCTCCCCCCCTTGCCCACGCTGAGCCCCGAGTCCTGCTGGGCCAGGGCAGAGGCGGGCCTGGACACTGTCCTCCTGGCGCCTCATGGGCAGAGGGACCCCTCCAGAGCCCGATGGAGGCCCCGCAATAACCGTCTCCCTCACAACGGCCCTCCCTTCCTAAAGGGTCACTTCCGGAGAATGCCAGGTGGTGGGCGCCAGATTTCGGCCTCTGATGTCGCCTGTTCGCTCCCTGGGAGCAAAGCAATCATCCTTTGTAAGCTCTGATGGGGAACAACTGGCCGCTGTCCTTTAATGAGCAGGGAGCGTGTTCAGCGACAGCCTCCCGCAGGGCTCCGTAATGTCCATTAAACCTGCCTGTGCGCCCCGTGGCTCCCTGCAGCCGGCCAGGGGCCACGGAGGCCACGGAGGCCCCAGCCCCGACCTGGCTCCCGAGCCTGAGAACAGCCTCCAGGAGAAAACGCCAACCAGCCAAGATTCCTGGCAGCCGCTCAATCCGGCAAATTATTTCTTGCAAATTACTTCTTAAGGCTGAAATCCGGGCAGGACCGCGCAAGTTCGCGGGCGTCTGTAATCTGCTGGTGTTCAGCCGCCTGGACACATCTGAGGGCAGGCTGCTCATCCGTGGGCGGGGGATGCTGTGGAAACCGTGGCTGCCCTGATCAGCCAGGTGCCTTCTCTGCTCCTTCCCCTCGCCTTGGGAAAAGGTGGTTATGGCCAGGAGGCCCCGTGCCAAACCCTCTCTGGCGCATCACCAGGAGACGGGGTGTCAGGAGGGACAGGAGCGATTCAAGCGCCGCTTCCGCTGGGAGGGGCCCCAGGTGTGTCCCGGGCCCTCCCTGTCCCGAGGGGCACCCTTCTGAGGCTGGGCATGGACACGAGGCAGGCAGGGCTGCGGGGTGAGGATGAAGGGTGTCCGGTCACCAGGCACGGGTTGTGGGCAGGGGGCCAGGAGCCCAGATGGAGACCTGGTGCTCACCCCAGTCACAGGAGTCAGAGAGCAGGGGAGGCCAGAGCCCTCGTGCAGGGCCTGAGACTCGTAGTATGGGGCAGCCCAGCGGCAGACTGCGGAGACTGCGTGTCACGAAGTGGCCACACGGAGCCGGGCCGGCCCTGGACATCCTGCATGCCCAGCCTCCCTGTCCGCGGATATCTCGCCGGACGGGACCCACGCCGGGGAATGCACCAGTCTGTGTCACTTTGTGTCCCTTTGTTTCCTGCAAGGATGGAGGCTCTAGGCCCTGCTGGTGGCCTGTCGGTGTCTCCTGCTCACCGCCCTCTCCCTGTGCCCTGCCCCATGTGCTTGGTGTCTGCGCAGCAGCGAGAGCCCAGGCTTGCTCCCAGGGTTGCATTCTCCTTCCTGCAGAAAGCAGGGGTGTTCATCTCCCCTGCTTCCCCATCTCCCATGGGCTCCTCTCTCAGAGCTTCCCTGCCGAGTCCCAGGGACTCCCGTGTCTCATGGTTGGAAGCCCCCAGGTGACATCCCTCCCCTACATGTGTGGAATCATCAACTCCAGGAAATCTCTAGTGGGTGGGTGAGTGGGGGGCGGGGAGCAGGTTAAATACGGAGTGTAGGGAGAGGCAGGCAGCAGGGGTGTTAATTTTTCTTGAGGAGTTCCCGGCTGCTGTTCAATGCCTGATCTATATAAAAGTATAGGCACAGGCTCTGGGAAAACTGATGTTCCAATGCCAACCATGCCTGTCTTTTAAGGATACCCTTTGCGTATCAATCTGGACATCTGGTCTACTCACATCGCTCTTTTTTTTTTTTTTTTTTTTTTTTTTTGAGTCCCTTGCAATACGCTGGGCGTTTCCACCCCAACAGTAACAGGTCAGGCACTGTGCTAACTGCAATATCTCGTTTCATCTCATAAGAGCCCTATGAAGTGGATGCCATTGCTATTTCCATTCTATAGATGAGGAAATAGGCACAGACAGGTTAATTAACTTGCCCAAGGTCACCAGCTGGTGAGCAGTAGAGCTGGGATTTGACCTAGGTAGCCTGGAACCAGAGTCTATGTTCTTAACCATTCGTTAGAGAGGCTCTGAATACCCTTATGCAATTTCAGGAACTTTTTAGTATGGAGGTGTGAAGAATGATGCTTCTTCATGGGTCCCACGGAGCCCATTGGGAAGGGCGGGGTTGGTTGTAACTCAGATTCCGCTCTGCTTTGGCCTGTGCCCGGAGCCTCCTTCCTGACTCCTCCCAAGATCGGCTCCTTCTCCTTCTTTAGGACGGAGGTCAGATGTCCCTTCCTCACTCCCTGAGTCCCCATCCAAGTCCTCCTGCCCGTCCCTCCAGTGCCTCAGCCTGGTTCAGTTCCTTCTTTGCACGTTTCAGTCTCTGAAATTGTCTGCCATGTTGCTCATTGTGTGTCTCCCGGCATGAGTGCAAGTTCTGTGGGAGCAGGACTGGGATCATGGCTGCACCCTCAGAGCCTGGAGCTGGGCCTGGCCCAGAGCAGGTGCTCAAGGATGCCTGTTGGATGAGTACCATGCGCCGGAAGGAATCTTCAGCATCGCCCCGTCCAACCTGCTCTCTCGACAGAGGAAATGGGGGGAGGGGGGAGGGCTCCCAGTGCTTCGGCCCTGACCATGCGGCTGCACAGCCACACAGGCACATGCCACAGACACACCTGACAGGTGTCGCTGACCTTCCAGCAAGGGGGAAGTCACCTGTCCCTGTCTCGGCTCAGCCTCCAGAACCCACTCCGTGAGGGTCCCCCAAAGCCACAGACCATGGGACACGGGGCGGGGGGCAGTGTGGGAAAGACGCCCTCCTCACACACCCCTGCATGGGGGGGAATGGAACATAAACCGGGGGTGGGGGATGCTCGCCCATCCCCAGCCAGGATGGGGTCTCCATCCTCCCTGTTTCATTTGGCTTTTTTCTTCTGGAAGAAATCCTGACACTTCTCTCTTCTTCATCTCCTCCTTCCTCCTCCTCCCTCTTTTTCTGGCTCTTTTGCTCTGAGGGGCGGTAGGCCCAGGAGGCAGTGGCATAAACCCCCGGAAGACTTGCTTCCCTTGCCGCATCTTGAGCTCAAACCAGGCGGCGTCCTTGGGAGCTGACAGTCGACTGCGCTAAAGAAAAGCGTGGGCAGTTCCAGCAGCAAGATTTTTCTGGCAAGAGAGGAGCGAGGGAGTTCGTGCCCGTGCAGTCTTGGACGGGGAGTCTTTTCCTGAAACCCAAACTGAGTTTTCTCAACTACCTGTTGTTCTCATTGTAGAGCCGCCTGGAGACGGCGGGCCGTGGGGAAGCCTCATTCTGGGGCAGCAGGGGCAGCAGGACCTCCCGGGTCAGAGTCTGGGGGGACGCCTGCAGGACCCAGGCCCAGTGCTCGGGTCTCTCAGTGGGGGCAGAAGGTCTCTGGAGGGTCTCTGGGCCTTGCTAAGTCTCCACTTTCCTCATCTTTGCAATGAGAAGAACAGTTGCCAGGGTTGTTGGGGAATTACCTGAACTGAGGGACACCAGGACACGTTTGCAGAGTGTGGAGCTGCTCTCCACCTGTGAATTATTCCACAAGTCCGATGTCAAGTCTTCGATCCATGACATGTTTTCCTGTCTGTTTCTAGCCCATATAGCAAAGGTAGCTTTGCTATAGGTGGACTAAAGGTAGTCCACACCAGAACATTCTTTTCACTAAACTCTCACTTTGTTCAGATTTCACTAGTTTTCACGAGTACCTTTTCTCTGCTCTACAATCTCATTCAGAACATCGTATTATAAACACTGTGTGCCACAAGCTTTTTGGAATGTGACCCAAATTTAAAAATGTATTTTACATCACTAGACAATATACGCCTTTATGTAAACAGAAACACAATACTTAACTTTTAGCAACGGGGATATACTCTGGTCTATTCTATTCTATTCTTTTCCATTTCATTCCTTGTATCTCTTCTATCCATCCCATCCTTTTCTATTCCAACATAAAAATACTCTTCAAGATGTGATAAGTTGAACCCACAAGTAGATCACTCAGCACCTGCATTTAAAAACCCATCTTGCATAAGGATGTTCTCGCTCATTGCTTTTGCCACAGCGTGTAACAATTCTGTTTATCTCCTTGACCCACTGGGAGCTCTTTGCTCTGTGGGAAAACATTTTTATTTTTCCTCGGAGGCTGACACTGGGCACTGTCCCTCCTGCACGTGCTCTGTAAACACCCAGCCCCGGGACGGCTCAGGGCAGAGGGACTTTTTTACTATTCTCTCACATTTTGTCATAACTATTTTTTCAGGGTTAGAAGCTCAACCAAGGAGTGTCTACTTTGGAGATGTGGCCGGTCCGTAATGGCATACTTGTAGGCACCAGAGCTCAGAACTAACCAGTCTGGCAGCTTGTAAAGAGTTTTGCCCAGGCAGCGGTGCCCGAGGGAGGGGTGCTCCCCGCACTGAGGCATTTTAAGAATTAGATTTGCATGTAAACCCAGAGCCTGGAAATGAGCGGGGTGTTTTCAGTTGTCACAGTGATTGGGGTAAAGATAAATGTCCTTCCATGCCTAGGACAGTCCCTTGTAATGAATTGTCTTGCACAAAATGCCAGTGATGTCCCCTATCTAGTTGCTTTGCCAAGATCGGACTGAGATTGGAAATAGGGTGATGGGAATGTCTGTTTCATCCCCCATGGGCTTTCCATCTTTGCAAATATTAGTCAGTAAGCATTATACTAGAGGAGGCTATCCCTGGGACAACTGGTGGGCACATTTCAGAGAACCTCCTGGCCCTGGACAGCCAGGTTAGGCTGTGAGAGTGGTGAGTCCTGACAGATCCAGGCTCCCCGGGTCCTCCGTTGATGGAAGGCACTGCATGCTCTAATTACCACAAGGAGAGGGGCCATGCTCTTGGGTAAATCATCTGTAGTCACACCCTGGCATGCCTTTCTAATCACTGCCCTGGGTCTCTGGGAGTGGGACCATCTGCTCCTCCCCAGATGTCTGCCCTGCAAGCACTGGGGGCCCAGGGCCTCAGGCAAATGCCCTGGGTCTTCCTGGACCCGTTCTCTCCCCATCATCAGCCCATCAGCACAGCTGTCTCCATGGATCTTCTTCCAGAAGGCACCTTGCCTGGGTCTGTCGGGTCCACCTCCCTGCCTCTCCCAAGCACCAGACACACTTGCCTTGCTTCCCTAGTAGTTTCCCACCTTCTACTCTAGCCCCACATAGCAGTCAGGGGGGCCTTGGAAGAGAGAAAATCAGACCATGTTTCTCTGCTGCTCAGATCCCTTCAATGGCTCCCATCACGTGTATGCTAAAATTGTTCACTCAGATCTCTCCCTGCCTCTGTAAACTTACTCTCCTCAGGTCACAAAGGCCTTGCTCTTTCTTGAACACCCAGGTCCTTTACCCACTCAGGGCTTTTTATTTGCTGCTCTGACCCCATCCGAGATGCTCCTTGCTTGCTTCTGGGCACTTCCAGCTCTTACTCATCCTTTGGGGCTCAGCTGAAAAGACACCTCCTCTATGAGGCCTTCCAGGATTACCTTATCTGCAGAGGTCTCCATCCCCTCTTCACTGTGCATCACACCATCCTATTTTATCCTTTTCATAGCACAGATAATTGTCTGTAATTGTCATGTCTGTCTGTCACCCCAATGAAATGCCAACTCTGTGAGGACAGGGACTGTGCCTTATTCACAAATGTAACCTGTGTACCTCAAACAGGGATCAGTCGACATTTGGTGAACGACTAGGAATAATAATCAGAATGTATCTAGGGGACATATGACATGCCGATACCCTTGTGAGCCTTTTATGTGCCAAACTCCTTCAATTCTATCCTCATTCTATGAGAGAGGCGACCCCAGCCTAGATAATCAAATAGAGTCCCTGGGGAGTAAAGTGACTTGCCCAATGTCACTTGGCTGGTCAGTGTCCTGCAGGGACTTGACCCTGTGCAGACTGAATTTAGATCTTGGTGCTTCCGCGCCATGCTTGGCTGCTGTGCATCCTGGGTTGGACGGAACATCAGCAGTCTTGGGGCTGAGGTTCTAGAAGGCACAGGATCAAGTGACGGAGAGAGACAAATCTCCAGTAACAGTAATAGATGGCAGTGTGGGGACAGGAAGCTCCAGGCATGCAGGGGGGGGGGGGGGGGGGTGACTCGTTTCCTAGGTCTGCTGTAACAAATGATCACAGACTTGGCTGATTAAAACAGCACAGATTTTCTTCTCGTAATGTTCTGGAGGCCAGAGTCTACCATCAGTTTCACTGGGCTAAAGTCAAGGTGTCAACAAGGCTGGGTCCCTCTGGGGGCAGAGGGGAGAATCCGTTCCCTTGCCTTTGGCTTCTAGTATCCCCTATGTTCTTGCTTTCTCGCGTCTCCTCCCTCCACCTTCAGGGCGCCCCTCCTCCACCCTCCCCCCCCCCGCCCCTGCTTCTGACCTCATACTTTCGGACTCTGAGCCCCCTGGCTCCCTCTGGTTAGGACCTTCTGAAGACCTGTGTGGTTACCTGGGGCCCAGGCAGAGAATCAGAATAATCTTCCCATCTCAAGATCCTTCACTTATCACATCTGCAAAGTCCCTTTTGTCCTGGGAGGTAGAAATGCGCAGATTCCGGGGATGAGGATGTGGACGTATATGGGGGGGGGGGGCGTGTGTGCTTTACTCAGCGGACTCCAGAGGGTGGTGGGCCGTTTTAAATGGGTGGTGGGGGAAGATGCTGCTGGGCAGACGTGAAGGAACGGAGGCCGTGGGGGCGGCGCCTTCAGCAGAAGAGTGAGCTCCAAGCCTGCAGCGGGCGTGCGCCCCGCACGGTCCGGCAACCCCAGAGAGGCCCGTGGAGCTCGGCCAGGTGGCGAGGGGGACAGCGGTGGGACATGAAGTCCCAGAGGCCGTGGCAAGGACCTGGGGTTTTGTCCTGAGTCAGTGGGAGCCTGGGGCTTCTGAGCAGAGGAGGAACAGGCTCTGACTCAGGTTTTCACAAGCTTTTGGGCCGCCAGGGGGTGGGGGGGATCCTCTGTCTGGGACAAGAGTGGAAGAATGGAGACCCGCTGGGGGGCTTTTGCAGTAGCTGGGCTGAGAGGCTGGAGGCCTGGGCCAGAGGCTATAATATGTTCCCCGATTTGCCTTCGGAACCAGAGATGTGCTCCTGGCTACTGAGCGAGCTGGTGCTAAGAGATCCTGGGGAGTCCCTCCCCAGGGAATGGCCCTGGCCCAGGGGAGATGCTTTACATGGGGTCACTCTCCCTCCCTTTCCCTGGACTGGTAAGTACAGGGTTATAAAGACTCAGCCCCCTTGACTCACTTCAGGGCGGTTGTGAGGGGTCATCTCAGCTCCAGACCTCACTGGACTGACTGCGGGGCCACACCGAGAGTGTGGGGGGCATAGGTAAATGCGTTCACGCGTGCACACGCGCACACACACACACACACATGGTTGTCCTCCCAGGGTCTCCGTCTCCATAACCAATCTGTTTAAAAAAATGTATTTCAAGATTCCTAGGCCCATGTGAGGCATAGTGATTTATACTCGAAGGTCTAGTATAATGGGGGTAGAGAGGAGCTATTTATGTATTTTTCTGTCCCATCTGAGTACGTGAAGGTTCTTCGTAGAGTCTAGGTACCATGACGCCCTGGTCAGATCCCTGGTACCCAGGAAAAATGGAACAAACCAAATGCAAAGCAGCACATCCCCCATGTGAAAACTATCAACAGAATCATCTCCTTCCGGGTCTGCTCACTCTTTTCGCAAGTACTGACCGTGTACCTGTGCTCGTAACCCCCCTCTGGTTTCCAGGACACAGCAGTGAGCAGTGATGGGATCCACGTGTTCCCGAGAAGCTCCGGTTCACGGGCTAGACAATATGCAGCTAAACAAATAAAGACACAGATCATTTCACATTGTGAGAAAGGCAGGACAGGAAACAGAACAGGGGATGAGACACTAATGGGGTGGGGGCCACCATCTCATCCTGGGTGGCCTGGAGGGCCTTTCTGAGGACATGCCATGCAGGCTGAGTCCTGAAGGATAAGAAGGGGCTGCCGTGGGAGATCAGAGGGAACAGTGTGCCAGGTGGAGGGAACAGCAAGGGCAAAGGCCCAGAGGAGGAAACGGCGTGAGAATTAAAGGACCAGGAATGAGGCTGGTGTGCATAGGCATACAGCATAAGACCGGTTGGAGATGAGGACATGGAAAGACTTCACAAAGCATCAAGTGGGGTAGAAACAGAGGGAATAGGGGTCTCATTCCTACTTTGGTGACAGAGGGTTTTTGTATCCAGCTCTATGCTCCAGAGACTAGCAGGACCTTCCCGTCATTTCAGCTCATGAAGAGCCCTAACCTTCCACCCTAAATCTCCATCAGAGGCCGCACGTTGCCTCTGCGGGCTGCTACCCATTCTCTGTTTATCAAAGGCTCTTGCAGGCGTATTAAAACGTTATCAACTTGGCCCCAGGCAGATGGAGGAATGGAGAGCTTTGAATCAAAAGGAGCTGCTGATCATCGTTATCCTAAGATATGCCTGCTTTCCCTTTGTTAAGGAATTAGACACAATACTTCAATCTTCAAAAACAGGTAAATAAAACTTGATCTCTCTACCAAAAGAGGACCCTGAGGGAAATACATGTTTCACAGTTCCGGCCTTTGGGGCAATATTTCCACATTCCCTTTTGTTTGCGTCAAGGGTTAGACTTTGCAAAAATATCTTCTGATGCACAAGTTCATCTGTGCTCATTGAAATGTGTGAAAGGTGGTTACATGTCGCACATATTTATAATTCTTTTCCAGATCAAATAAAAAACAGAGAAAATGCCTGCAAATCCTCAGTTGTACATACTTTCTAGTAAGCACAATGACTCACTTTTGCATTTTTTCCTCCTCTCCCGTTTCATCCCTCCCTTTCTCCGTAGTGTATATCTAACACTACAAACTCACGCTCCCACCCCTTTCATTCATGAGCATGTGGCGGGGGCATCTGTGATTTTTGTCCACCCAGCCTCCACTCCTCCTCCTTCTGGCAGCTGTGCTCTGATTTTATTTTGGGCAAACGATCCCTCGCCTCTTCAAATCACTAGCCTCCAGTTCTAGATTTGACCCGGTGCCCCAGGCCTTGACAATCAGAAAGTTCTCTCTCTCCGCCTCCACCCACACTCTCTTAGGTCAAAGTGGTTCCTGGGTGGCGAATGGAACTCCATGCCAGACTCATTTTGATTTATTGGAAAGAATAGCTCTCTTTTCTCCGGACTTGTTTCTGTGAGGCGGTGAGCCAGGCCACAGAACAGAAAGGTCCTGTTTGTTTGTGAGGTCAATGCAGAGGAAAGCAGCCAAGAATTGGAGAGAAATGGAGCCTTGTAAACATTATTAGCACCCCTGGATCCAGCCATGCCTGAAGCCATTACCCCTGAGCAGGTTTTTCTCAGCTTCAGAATGATTTTACAGTTCCCAATTGCATCTTTCTTTCTGTGGGGGGTTGTCCTGTACATTGTAAGACATTTAACAACATCTTCGGCCTCTACCCACCAGGCAGTGTGCTGCATATTCTCCCTCACTCACTCTCCCGCCCCCCCAAGCGACAAACCCAAATGTCTCTAGACATTGCCAAATAGCCCTGGGGGGCGTGTGTGTAAATTTCCCTCCATTAAGAATCACTACCTTTGACTGTCCACAGTTAGGTAAGTCAATAAATGTCCTTTCTGGCTGTACCTGTTTGAGTTGAGTTTCCATGCTTGTCTCCAAGGGGAAACGTTACCTTTAGGATGCGGGACGGCACCTAAGGAAGAGGGGCTGGATGGCTGCTACCAAAAAGTCAATTCTGACTGCAGCTAAGCGGTTTCATGGTCTGCATCTATAGCTTTCGGGGTGAGACAGAGAGCCTCTGAACTCACCTGGTTGGTAATGAAAATTGTCTCATGACCACCTCCCAGGGAGAGAGAAAGGAGGGTGGGGGCCCCTCCTTTCAACCTGCCATTATCTTGTGTTCCAGAAGGGTCATAGACATTTTGCCAAAACTCAGACGAGCTGTAGTTCCAACCTGGCCCAGGAGGCCCGTGCCAATGCACTCAAGACCTCCCAGGGTGCCACGGTGCACTTGCTCCCTGCAGTTACTATGAAAACAGGGTCATGTCTGTGCGGTGATTAAAACATTTTGCCACTACAATAACCAGTCCCAAACACATATAGGGGTGGGGTGGGGGGGCTTCATCATCTGTACAAAAAACCCAGGGGAAAACATCACTGACTCAAGTAGATATTTCCAATTTCTAAACAGTTGACATATTCGAGGCCAAACATCCAAGACTTTTGGTTGTTAATTTCCGTAGCTAGAGCAGATGCTGAGAACACTGTGAGTTACAAAGCTGACTTTCACGTCTGTCTCAGTGCAGTGCTGGGCTGGGGGTGGGGGGGCTGCCCTGGTCACAGCCACCTTGTAACTCTTCCTTGGAAATCCTGGCCCTTCTCCCCAGGACCCATGGGGATCCCGATGTGTACACAACAATGATGTGGGGTTCCTGGCGCTTTGATGTTTCATCTGAGAGACTGTCCCCTAAGGAATGTTCTGGCACTCCATTGTTCTCACTTGAGATGATGCTGGAGGTGTGACACTGGTCTTGTCTTTGGTCCAGAGAACCCAAGAGTGAGAAGGAAAAGTGAGAGCCAGGACATTGAGGCAGGAGCTCATTCCTGGGCTTTGGGAAGATGGAGGAGAGCTGAGAGTCTGGGACCCACTTCAGAATTTTAAGTTTTTCTTTCTTCCAGGAAGGCCCAAATTCATGCCATCTCTGATCTCTGATGAGGGAAAGGTCCAGGGTCCTCAGGCTCCTGTCCTTGGCTGGGGACCCCCGGGTTCAGCACTTCCTTGATCTTGAAGTAAATTCAGGACTGGGACTAAGTTGAGGCAGGTCAGGCACTCGCCTGGGGCACAAAAATTTGGGGGGTGCCCCCAAATCTTAGTAATAAAGATAAATATGATATTAATGCAATATTTTAAAAATCAAAATGAATTTAAAAATCTGCAATAAACAAAATATCAAATTTAAAAATAAAGACGAATTTATTGTTCTTTTAGGAATTAAAATTTGAGATATATACCTCTAACTTCCTGGTTGACTAAAATAATCCTATTTGTAAGTATTACAATGAGACCCACGGCTTATTACATAAATAAAAGCCCTAACCAGCCAATTTATATCAGAAACAAATCGTGACTTTTTTTTCCCCTGAAACAGCTGTATCAGATTTTCACAATATTTTATGATCTAAATAGATACGATGTTTGAGTCATTCATTGATAGAAACGACCAGGCAAGTCAGCTGACAACAGGAACAATCAAAACAATGAAACCCTAATCTAGATGGCAAACCAGTTAAGGTTTCTAAGTCCAGCCACCAAAATTCTTGCAGTCAACTCAGGATCGTCACTCCCTCTGTCCCAAAGGACCCTCCCTGTGTGAAATGAGGAGTATTTCTCAGGTCTGCAGAAACCCAGAGAAGAAAACTCATTTTATGATCTGAAGGGAGATGAAAAGCGTATTTTAACAGTGCATTTCAAATGCACTCCGGGCTCATCACAGAAGCATCCAAGTGCCTCCATCATCTAGAAAGCCGCAGGAGAGCGAATAATAAACGTGGAATACGTGAACGATCCATTTTGTTTTTTACAAAATGCAACGGAGCCAGGGAAAGCCTCACAAAAGATCTAAAGACAAAATAAGATCTCAGCTGTTTGCAAAGTCAAGGCAGTAACGAGATGATTAAGCGAAAACAACCTGGGATTTAACCTTAACAGAATTGAATGTTTTAATTTTTTTTTAAAGGTGGAGAAAATGCCGTAGAAGGGTGTCTGCGGGTTCAGGAAACAGCTAGGAAAATGAGAATGCTGCGCTCTGGGCTCGTCACAGCTCTGTCCCTGGAGTGTGAAATTAGCGACTGAGGTGGATTTCATAGGCACTCTGGGGGAGCGTGGCGGTGTGGCGGCGGCGGATTTGCGACAGGGGCCTCCCCGCCAAATCCTGCCCACTTGCAAGCTGCTGTCGCTATTCATGCAAAGCACAGATAATCCCGGTGTCTGGGGCATTTTGCATTTATATCGAATGCAGCCTCCTTCCGCGGGAGTGAGGCTAGCCCATGAGTGGAGTGGCCCGGGTGGGGGGTTGGGGGGACACGTCACGAGACTAGCATTCTCACCAAAATCCTATTTTCTCTTTTGGGAAAAACTCCATACATATGGATTACATTTGTGGGAAATTGTTGGGAAAATGTATATAAAATAAGAATATGGTTAAAAACGTTAAACCTTAAAATATCTCCAAGGGCAACAAGGAATTCTGAGTCTGAGTTTTGGGTCTGGAGCGATTGATGGTGACGTCCCTGTCACACCACTCAATGGTCTGGGGAGTTGACTTGGAGAGGTGGAATAGAAAAGAGAAGCCTCGGGAAACAGTGAATGGGAGGAGGGGGTTTTTCCCGAGTTTCTTCCTGTCTTGGGTTCATCCAGGTGGTTTTACACAGTGACTGAACACACGTGGGATTATTCTGGTCACATTCTGACCTTGTTGCGGTTAGGTGGGCAGAACTGAGCTTGGCGCCCAATGAAGAGGTTTTTCTTGAACTCCGCTAACAGGATCTAGAATTCAGTTACTCCAATAACCAGAGGAAACAATTGTCTCAGGAGAAAATCTGAGTCATTTTGGCAGCTTTGGAAGCACTTTTGACTGTTTCATTGATTAACTTTTGGGAAGTTGTATTTTCTAAACACAATCCAATATCAATCATTAACAAATCACTTCCCTTTCAAATGCAGTCTTCCTTTTATGGCCTCCTTGCTGTTGGCAGGTGGTTGGCACCTCCCAGATACGGTGTGAACTTTGAACGGTCTCATGGAAAATTTGAGATAGTGCTAAGAATTGGCTCCCAGCTCTCCCACACACGCTGTAGCAAACTCGTACTGACATTGGCTTAAACAGTTACAAAGTATGTTGGTTCCCATCACTCAGCAGTTGAGTCCACAATCCAAAGAGGGTTCCAAGGACCGTATCCTTTCCATCTCGAGCTGTGGTCTTCTGGGTGGGCTTCTGCCTGAGGCTGGAGACCCTCCTGTATGGAAGGTCACCGGGTTTAGAAGAAAGAACAAGGCAAAGAAAGCTTTGGAAGCTTTCTCAGAGGAGCAAGCGGGAAGTTTTCTAGAAAAGTCCAGCAAACCCTTTCTGGAATCTCCTTGGCCCCAGCTGCATCGTTTGTGTGCTCTTGGCCAAATCACTGCCAAAGCAAATGGATGGGGTTACCCTCAGACCAGCGCTCTTGTTGGGGTGGGGTGTGGTCCACTCCTCTGAGTCCCATGGGATGCGAGGGAAGTAGAAGTTTCCCAAGAAATCCCCACCAATTTTGTGACACCAGCTTGATGTCCTATCGTTCAATTCAGGTCTGATACTGTCTACTAGGAGTCAGTATCAGACCCCATAGGGTAAGGGCTCAGTCTCACAAGACCATGCCCACTTCAGATGTCAATCACAAGTCCCAGGCTGTCACCTGTACTTCTGGCTGATAGGCTATAGTTTGGGATTCCCACGACCTTCTCCTTGAATTTGATAATTTGCTAGAATGGCTCACAGAACTTGGGGAAATCCTTCCTTTTGCTTACTGGTTTATTATAAAGGATATAGTGAAGGATACTATAGATGGACAGCGAGATGAAGAGACACATAGGGAGTGGTCTGGAAGGTCCTAAGTGTGGGCCCTTCTGTCACTGCGGAGCTGGGGGACACCACCCCCTAGCATGTGGATGGGTTCACTAGCCCTGATGCTCTTCGAACCCCCTTAGTTTGGGATTTTTATGGTGGCTTCATCACGCAGGCCGGATCCATTATTAGCTCAGGCTGAAAGTTCCAGACTTCTAATCTTGGCTTGGTCTTTCTGGTGGCCAGCTGCCATCCAGGAGACCCCCCAACAGCCACCTCATTAGAACAGAAGCCACGTCTATCACCCAGGAAACTCCAAGGGATTTAGGAGCTCTGTGTCAGAAACAAGATCAAAGGCCAAATATTAGGACAAACCAGGGAGAACATCTCCAAATACCCCTTCTTCCCTAAGGGTTGGTGCCTGATACTCAAACGTAATCTCACAGGTGTGGAAATACAGACAGAGAGAAAGGCAATAACTCATCCAAGTCCCCACAGCCGGTGAGTGGCAGAGCCGAGCTTCAATTCTGTGCAGATGCCCTTGTGACCTCGTCCCTCCTCTGTGGTGGGAGGCAACAGCTACCCTGCTGGGGAAACTGAGGCCTGAATTGTTATATGTTATGGCAGCATGTTGGCAACCGATGTCACAAACTGTTGGAAGTAGATGCGGAACAAATACATCTCCCCTACATTGGTGGTGGGGTGTAAAATGGTACCACCACTTCGAAAAACTCTTTGGCGGTTTTAGAAAATTAAAATGTACATCCGTTCCCTGACCCAGTAACTCCACCCCTGGGTGTGTAAGCAAGAGGAAAACACATCCACAGGGAGAGAGGAACAAGAGTGTTCACAGCAGCTCTATCCATAACGGCCCTAAACTGCAAACAACCCAAGCGTCCATCAACAGGATAATTAATAAATTAATAAACATACAGCATTACTATCCATACAGTGGAATGCTACTCAGCAGTGAAAAGAGACCCACTTCTGAGGCACGTCGCTGCAGAGATAAAGGTTATTACTGGTTAAGTGTGCTGCTTTCAGAAATATCTAAGTTCAGAAGCCTCCAAAAAGGGTTGATTCTGAATGTGGACTGAAGGTCAGGAGGCAGAGACCAAAGACAGATAACAGAGTCTCAGCCTAGCTCTGTACTCTCAGTAATTTGAAAAATCAGGTAGTGTTTAATTCAATGAAACTTAAAGGGCCTGTTTCTTCTCTCTCCCCATGGACCCCCTGTTAATACTTCGGGTAAATAACTAGAATCCCCACTCATTCAAGTTCAGCTTGGGTAGTTAGAGTCCAGTTTGGAGACAAGAGAGATCAAATATATAGAACTATAAAACTCAGTCCAAAGCCAAGGAAATTAATCATCTCAGGGACCAGGATCGGTGGCTCTGGCCTGGGTGTGGCTCAGCAGAGGTGGCTCATTCCCCAGGTGGGGAGAACAAGATGGGGGTATCTCATATGAGAATGGCCTCGAAGGGGAAGCCCTTACACCCACAGGTCATGTGTGCCCCTGAGGGATGCCACCACCAGCCCCGACAGAGCCCCAGCCAGGAGCCCGTAAATGAACTAGAAAAGTTGAGTAAAGGAAGGTCTGCTGTTTTACGTACATTAAAGATTCTCTGAGAAAATAGTTTCTCATGCTGATTAGCAGTGCAGCCTCTGGAGGAATTCAAAATACAAATGAAAACAACATTTGTTGAACCAGGGATCCCTGCTTCTGGAACGCTCTGGACAGTGAATCCAGAACTTAAAAAATAAGAGACAAAAAAAAAAAATTAGAGGTTTGCCCCTCACATTGCATAAGTATTTATCATGTTCAAAGAAACAGAACTTGGAATGTGATTTGTTTTATAGAAATTCTATTTTGAGATCTCTTTCCATAAGTATTCTAAGGCCTGTCTGCGGTTGTTAGCTGGCCCATTGTCTGGGTCCTGCCCACCCTGCCTGTGCTCACACTCCATGGGGGATGGGATCCCCACTGCGCAGTGTCATACCTGCCCCGTGTTAGGAATCCAGGAGATACTTCTTGGGGGAAAGGGGGAATGAAAGGTTTCTTTGTCCCAAATTAGTTTCCTTCCATCTGGTCTTCAAGGGCTATATTATTAATATTTTAGGTAGATACTCCAGTAAGACTTGGGTAATCTCTTTTTTAAAAGGATTATTTATTTATTTACTTTTATGAAGTGGGGGGGGAGAGAGAGAGAAAGCGAGCACAAGAGCGAGCATAAGTGGTGAGAGGGGAGGGACAGGGGGGAGAAGCAGGCTCCCCGCTGAGCAGGGACCCTAATACCGGGACTTGATCCCAGAACCCTGGGATCATGACCTGAGCCGAAGGCAGACGCGTAACTGCCTGAGCCACCCAGGCGCCCAAGACTTGGATAATGTTTTATGCTTTTCTGTTTGTTGTCAGTTGACTTTTTTTTTTTTTCTTTTGTTTTGTTTTGTTTTGGGGCTAGAACTCTACAAGCAGCAGGAACCCACTCCGGTTGTCAGAATAGACATGCTTCAAGTGTTTTTGAAGTTTTGGTCACCCTGCTTAAGATGTGGCTTTAAGACACAGCTTCTGAGAGAGAGAACAGATTGTCCAGGTTTGGGTCAGTGTCCACCCCTTGAGGGGACCGGGCACCTTGATTGGCAGTTGTTCCAGCCTGTATCCGATGGTGAAAAGTTTGTTTCCCCCAGAGAATTGGAAGGCTGTTATTGGAGAAGGTGAAAAATCTGATGGCCATATTCCATGGAAACAGTGGTTCTCAATTCTCCTGACTAACTCAACACCTGCCTTTATACAAACATTGTATAATTCTGTCCCTACTCCTGAAATGAAATTCACGGATAATATGACCTACCTATACACATAATTAAAAAAAAAAAAACTGAATATTGCCCTAGCCATAATATCAAGGAGAAATGAAAGGAACCTAACTTGTAGAATATAGCTTATAATAAAAATAATAGAACAGTAGAACTATACAAAATTAATAGATAATAAATACGCACTCAGGATCTGCTCTACTCCAAGATTTAAAGAATCCACGAGATGTTAAGTGCCCAACTCTTGATTTCAGCTCAGGTCATGATCTCATAGTTGAGCCCTGAGTTGGGCTGTGTGCTGGACGTGGAGCCTCCTTAAGATTCTCTCTCTCCCTCTGTCCCTCCACCGCACCCCTCATGTGCCACCCCCCAAAAAAAGGCAGCAAGACAATCAGAAGCCAGCCTGTACAAGAAATATTTGAAATGAAAGAACAGATGTGGGGCGGACAGTATAGTAAAACCTAGCTTATGTGTATTAACAGGTGCAAATCCTTTGTGTTCCTAGATTTGAGGCTGTTAATTATAAACGGGGCTCTTACGAGAAGATCCAGAAAGACATTTAAAAGCCACGGGGGGACACAGGAGGGCTATCTAGCCTGTGGCAGGAGTTGTAACATCCCTGGGCTTCTGTCCACGAAATGTTAGTATCCCCTGTAAGGAAAGCTTAGGGAAGATTTTGAAATTTAGTGGGTGTCTTAACTAGTTCATCAACCTAGGTGATCTTCCCCTTTCCTTTTCTTTGACTAGGCTGTCTTACAATTCTGGAAAGACAAAAGTTAATTTGTAGCAAACTGATAGGATTGCAAATAATTCCTGTCCATAGAAAACCCTGTGATGTCCTGGGAGGGCTTAATTGACTTTCTTCCCCTGTTATGGAAGAAGCCAGTTTTATATGTATAAATGAAATTCGTTTCAACATTCCCAGTGGCCTGTAAATGTGTTTGCCCTTTGGGTTTTTCTTTGACTTGTTTTTTTTTTTTAAAGATTTTATTTATTTATTTGATACAGAGAGAGAGAGAGAGATCACAAGTAGGCAGAGAGGCAGGCAGAGAGAAAGGGGGAAGCCGACTCCCCGCTGAGCAGAGAGCCCGATGTGGGTCTCGATCCCAGGACCCTGAGATCATGATCTGGGCCAAAGGCAGAGGCTTTAACCCACTGAGCCACCTCAGGCGCCCCTCTTTGACTTGTTTTTAAAACTTTTCTGGATCCTTCTTTCATTTCTGAGTTAAATATAACCTTTGACACAGTCTTTGAATGTTTGTATGACAGTCATGATTTTACCTTTCTTTTCTCTTTCTTTCTTTCTTTTTTTTTAATTAAATTTTTTTCTTTTTTTTTATAAACATATAATGTATTTTTATCCCCAGGGGCACAGGTCTGTGAATCGCCAGGTTTACATGCTTCACAGCACTTACCATGGTGATTTTACCTTTTTTTAAAAAAAAATTATGCTTTAACAATCCCCATCCTTTTGCAACCCCAAATTAACCCCTCAACTTTTCAGACTCCCCATAGGATAATAGTGTACACATTGAGTCACGGCACAGACACACACACACACACGCGCGCACACACGCCAAACCCAAGGAAGCCTAACGTATTCTCTGATTGCTACCCTGTGGTCACGTGATGTGTGAACCTACCTGTAATAAAATAATCTACGGCTTCTGCTTTACGAATGTTCCTCTTTGGGTTCCTAGGGTTTGGAGGCTCCACCTCAGGGTGAAGTCCTGGAGCTCACACTTTGTTCATAGCTATTTTGATTTAACCCAAATCCTCAGCTTTCGGGCCCCTGTCTAAGGAAGATCACAACTCGAGATGACCCACCACCCTCCGGCACTTACTCGAAAGGGAATTACACCCTGTGTAATTCTAATCTTCTCAGCCACGGTTGTTTGGTGTCGTGGGGCTATTTTTTAAGCATCAAAAGGAAAACGGAGGAGAAAATCCGCAGAGACCACCCCCCAAGTCTGAAATCCTGTTAAACCTCCAACAAAACCAAACCCACCAGGGCTTGACAAAATTAGCTTATAAAGCGGAAAAGGGCAGAGTCGTAGTGGTGAGATTCTGTGGGTTCCTTTGTAATCCCGATTCCTTCCATCTGGGTGACAGGGGCAGGGAGGGGCTCCCATTTTCCGGATACTCTGGTCTGGCTACGTGGAATGGAAGGGACCATGCTTTGATCTCCGGGGTCAGGGCTCATTTTCCTAACCCCAGTCCTTTTAAGAGCGAGGGACAGAAATCATCACCAAAGGCTTGCAGCAGAACATGGAAGGGGCTTGAACATTTCTGTGCCCTGCTGTTTAAAGTGATCATCCTGACAAATTAGGGTTGTGCCAAGAGATCAGGAGGTCAGGGTGGGGAGGGTGAGATTTCCTTCTTAAAATCCTTACACCCCAATCAAGATGGGGCATATTACCATATAGAGAAGAGGGCCTGCTTAAAGTGCTTTTCTGAGGAATTTGATGATACTATCATAGTAACTGCTGTCAAATACTCAAATACTACAAAATTCGCCAAAGTGTAATTCACATGCACAACAGTGTATGAGTAAGGCGTTAGCTCCCATATGCTGCGTAGGTGCACCTCTCTTCATCCTGCCTCGTTCACCCCATGTGAGCCCCTGCCCCCCTTCATTCGGGTCACTTCTCTAACATCTTCTCCCTCGTGACACCATCCCTGGCCATCCATCTAATATAATGCCTTCACCTTCTCCCCCTCATTTTGCACCTTATTTCCTCCATAACGCTTTTCACTTCTGGACGTTACATTGTGTTTCAATTTTTTTGTGTGTGTGTGTTTCTATTTTTTAAAAAATATTTTAATTGTTTAGTTGAGGGAGAGAGAATGTGAGAGAGAGCGTGAGGGTGTGCGGAGGGGCAGAGGGAGAGGAGGAGAATCTTAAGCAGACTCCATACTGAGTGTGGAGCCTGATGTGGGGCTCAATCTCACGACCTTGAGATCATGACCTAAGCAGAAACCAAGAGTCAGATGCTCAACTAACTGCGTCACCCAGGTGCCCTGCACACATTTTTTTTTTTTAATTGGTCGTTGTCATTCTTCCCATTAAAAAAAAGCAGGTCCCAGAGATCAGGGACTTAGTTTCGTCCAGTGCCTCAGGCCAACCTTGGCGCATCGTAGGTCCTCAACCAGTATTTGCTGAACGAATATGCCTCCACCATTCCTCAAAGCACCCACTTAGCCTCACCTCCCTCTTGAGCCTTTTGGGGTGCCTGTGAGAGTCAGTGCTCTCAATGGCCTCATTATATTCTTGCATCTGACACATGCTTTTTGAGCCTCTGGGTGTGAGCTTTCAGCTTTGCTAGGGGGGCTTCCCACCAGGGGAAGACAACAGAATCCCTGACTCATGGTGCTGCCATTCCCACAGCGGAAAATGGGCATAAACCTGTTACTGGTAACTCTGTCCTGTTCTTAGATGCCCCTGTACCTCATCGTGTAGTTACCCTGATCATTTGTTCAAAAAACATTTTTTTTTTTCTTTTTGTGGAGGAAGGGCTTACCCTTTGGCAGAGACTGAGCCAGGCGTGGGCGATCTGAAAAGTGAATAAATTATCAAAATTAACTTTAAAGGACTCACAGTGTGTTGAGCAGAGAAGTCGTGAGGCACACAGGACCAACACAACAGCAGCGATGGGAGGCATGGACTAGAGCAGAGATGGTGGGGTCAAATTTCGGACTGAGGATGGCAGCAGAGCAACCAGGGAGAAATCAGGGAAGGCTTCACAGAAGAGGTGACATGCAGAAGGATGAGCAGGAGTTCACCCAGAGAAGTGGGATGGAGGGAAAGGCATTTGGGCAGAGGGAACAGTCTATGCAAAGGAACAGAGGCCAAAGAGTAGCTGCTGACCGAAGAATGCGGCCAAATTTTCTAAATGACGACTCCACTTCTCATGGCCCAATCCAGTCTAATCTTGAGTTATCTTTTGAGAGTTGTCCAAGTGCAGGGCATGGTGGAGGCTGGAGAAATGCATAAAGCACGTCCCCTGTCCTCCTGGAGCTCTGTCTAAGCAGGCAGGGAGCAGGCATGTAAAGAGAAGCCAGAGTGACAGATCGGATTCGTGTTCAAGGCATCATTAGATGATCCCTGAGCACACAATGTGGATTTGTGCCTGATTGACTTGGTAAGGCTAGAGTAGCAAAGCTCATTAGATAGTGGCCAAGTCATTCATTGATTCATTTGTTCACAACTATTTCTTGGCACTTGCGTTGTGTACTTGGCACATCTGAGGTGTTTGGGAGAGAGAGGCAAACAGGAAAGAGAAGATCCCGTGTTTCTGAAGCTCACGCCAAAAATTCATCCCAACTGCGCATGAATAGATGAGTGAATAAGACCTTTCCAGATGGTGGCAGTGCTATGAAGGAAACGCAACAGGGTGGTTATGAGCGGGGGTGCGAGTGGGGAGCAGGGGTCCCCCCTCAGCTACAGGGCCCAGGAGAAAGCCCTTCTCATCGCCCTTAGAGCCAAGGCCTGAGGGCGGAGGAGGAGGCAGTGGATGAAGATGCTGGAAGGGCAAGTAACGTAGGCTGGGAGGTGGGACCGTCATGGGGTGCATTTTGGGGAACAGCAGGGCCAGTGTGGCTGTGGGGGTGGGGAGCACAGAGTCGAGATGGGTGAGGTTGGCAGGGTAGGGGGTCAGCGCCATAGCCTGGGTGAGGGGACGGGTCTAGTCTCCGTGGGAGGACAAGGGACAGAAACTGCCTGCAGGTGCCCTTGTCTCTCGTCCTGGGACTTCTGATATAGAGGAAGACCTCACGACATTTAATTTAATTTAATTTGGGCCGTGGATGCCTATCAAGCTATTCTCTTGCCCTCCCCGAGGGTCCTCGTCTTCCCTGCCCTTGACTTTCCCTCTTCCCCCTGGTCTGTCCACACAGTGACAGCTCCCCTCTGGCGTGGAGTCCCTAAGCCACCCAAATTCCTGGGCATTATTGCAATTATTAAAACACGAAAACCAAGCACAGCTGTTATGTTTCTGGTTGATCTACAGAGAAAAGAAACAAGCAGAGATAAAAAGAAATTATGACCCTGCGGCATGGGATCCTATTGGCCCAGCCCAGCAAGACAAAGGCTGGACGAGTCTCTGGCTGGTGTGGGACAGTTCACCGGGCACTTGACACAAGGATGCTTTGAAACAATGACATGGTGCGGAGGCTCTCATCCCCTGAGGCTCACGGGGGCTGTCCTGCTCTGGGGAGCCCGAGAGCAGACCGCTTAGCTACAGGCTTAAGTGTATTGGCCAACATCTATGGAGCACTTACGGTATGCTGGGCATGTTCTAAGCATGCACAGGTGCTCATCGAATCCTGACAGTGACCCTTGGAGATGGGCAGTGGTATTAGCCGTGTCTCGGGGTAGAGGGGAAACTGAGGCCCAGGATGGTGAAGGGCTTGCTCTACTTGTCCCACAGCTAGTGAGAGAGGGACCCTGGGTTTAACTGCACACGCTGTATTTGACAAGCCTAGCGGTGGTGGAAGAAATCAGGATTCTGTGCTCCCCAGCCTCCCCCCCTTTTTTTTAAAGAAGATTTTATTTACTAGACAGGGAGAGACACAGCAAGAGAGAGGGAACACAAGCAGGGGGAGTGGGAGAGGGAGAAGCAGACTTCCCACCGAGCAGAGAGCCTGATGTGGGGCTCGACGTGGGGCTCGATCCCAGGACTCTGGGATCCTGACCTAAGCCGAAGGCAGACGCTTAACCAACTGAGCCACCTGGACGCCCTTCCCCAGCCCCTCCTTATGCGTGCTCACGTACCACATGGCTGGGCTGCTGCTCAGGCGCTTCTGATTTGTGGAAAACAGCCCCCGGAACTGCTCATGACGCTCCACGGGGGGGTTCACACTCTTCTGGTAAATGTCGTCTGGTGTCTGTGCGCACGTATGTGTGTGTGCGCGCGCGTTCATGCGCATGCATGGGCGCGTGTGTGTGGCCTTAGGAGCGGCGTGTCCGGAGTCAGAGAGCCTGGGCTTGAATCCAGGAACAACCTTGGGAATGTTGCTTACACCCTCTGTGCCTCAGTTTCCTCCTCTGTCCCACGGTGACAGTCAGCCCCCACCTCAGAGCGTCCATGTGAGGACTAGGCGGGTTCGTTCCTGTGAGGTTTAGATGGGAGCCCGGCGCAGGGTGGGTGCTGGGTGACCTCGGCCATGCTTACTGCTGGTCGTTGTCCCCCCGACTCTGTGTGCAGGCGGCCTGAACCCCACTCCCCAGGGACGGCTCCTGTCCTGAGCGCGGGGGTGATCCTGGGCCGGGGCTTCACCTCCTTGTACCTTGCTTTCCTCCTCTGGCAAATGGGCCAACAATCACGCTTCCTCTGTGGGCCTTTACTGGGATTAAATGAGCTCTAGGTGCACTCGGGGTCATAAGTGTCGGTTGGATCGTCCTCCCCTGGATCCGTGTTTGGTGACTTCGCGCTCACGCGCTGTCTCAGCGAGGCCTCCCTGACCAGGTATCCGATGGAGCTCCTTGCTCCACTCTGGTCACTCCCCCTCCCAGCAGCCAGCGGCGCACAGTGAGGGGGCAAACCCGGCCTGCCGGCTGAGGGCCCCAGGGGCGCTCATCTTCCCAGGTGTCTCTGGTACCATGATTACAGATGCCACAGACTCTGCCTCCTCTTCTGTTCCTTTCCTTTTTTTTTTTTTTTGTTAAGATTTTATTTATTTGTCAGAGAGAGAGCACGAGTGTGCATAAGCAGGGGGAGGGACAGGCAGGAGGAGAAGCAGACTCCCCACTGAGCAGGGAGCCCAATGCAGAGCTCGATCCCAGGACCCCAAGATCACGAGCTGAGCCGAAGACAGACACTTAACTGAGCCACCCAGGCTTCCCTCTTCTGTTCATTTCTGACAAGACATGGGTTTTTCTGGGGTAGCAGATAGAGAAGTCCTTATGCGTGCTCACGTACCACATGGCTGGGCTGCTGCTCAGGCGCATACCTAACCTACCTCAAACCTTGCAGTTGCCCAGGGGATCCAGTTAGGGACCAAGATCTTCCAGGTCTTGGCTTGTCTCGACATAATCTCTCCCCTGCCTCTGTCTCAGGGTCCTCTACACAGTGGGAGACCAGAAGGGCTCACCCACCTCCTCCTCACCCAATACCCACCCACTCTCCTTGAAGCAACCAGACTGATTACTGGATACACCAAGTCCACGTCACCCTGCTTTCTAAATACTTCCATAGCTTCACCTTGTCCTAAAAATAGACATCTGCCCAGTGTGCTATTTCTGTTGGGGCTGGCTTGTTTGAGTGTAGCGAAGACTCAGAGTAACAGTGGTCTAAATAAAGTAGAAGAAACAAAGGAAAGGCTCATGTGTCTGGGCCCAGGAAGTCTGGGAAGAAAATCAGGAGGCCGTCAGGGGGGCAGCGACAGTCACATCCGTGGGGCTGGGTAGGGTGTAGACTTCACTCTGGGTGTGGGGAAGAAGCCAGAGGCTTCCGGGCAGGCGAGGAACAGGACTGCGCTGGCTTTGAAAGGATGGGCTTGTCTTAGTCTATGTATTACATTGGTCTGAACAGCTGGTTAGCATCTGCCCTCCCGCCCTCTACCCCAAACCAACCATCCAGGAAGGCAGGGGCCGTGTCTTCCTTTTTTTTCTCAGCAGCGTCTGTCCCGCTTCTAGCACACCGCCGGGCATACGGCAGACAGCCAATACATATTTACAAAGACAAGAGAGAAGGAACGGACAGAATGTTTGGTGTAGACTATTGGCGGGGGAGGGGGACAGCCTCCTCTCTGCCCGTTTTCCCTGTGTCCTACGTGTAAATCCCGGCCGGGCTGGCTCCATCATCTCGCAGGCCGTGTCGACATCCAATGTTTAGCATATAACCATCTATCAGGAGCAACCGCATTGATCTTGAGGTTGACTCCATGCTGAGGGAGAATAAGTAATGACTCGAGCTACTTTGACAGCAGCTCAACCGTCTCTTCCTTGCCTTGAAGCAAAGCGGCTGGAGAGGCAGAGAGGCCTTTGGGGAAGCAGTTCCGGCGCTGTGTGTCACCCCCGAGGAGAGACGTAACTGGGGGATGATTTATGGCAGCCTTCTGGTGTGGGAAGAGCCGGTGGCTTAAGGGGAAAACGGCTCTTCTGTGGCCACCCGCCTGGCATGTGGAGGGAGCATTGGAACTTCATTTAGCTACACAGAAACTCTGATCTCCTTTCCTGTGCGCGGCAAACTGGGCAAACTTGACACTGTATCAATGGTCCAGCGACTCCATCCGCCAGTCTCCCTTGCAGCTAGGGCGAGGGCGGGGGACTCTGGTTGTGTTCCTCACGGCACCCCCATACGTAAACTTCGAATGGGAGTCTTGTCACGTGGAGAAAGAGGAACCTCATGAAATCGGTTCTGGGGACGGCCAGCGAGTGAGAGGGGCTACACGTCAACGCTTTAAGCAGTGGAGGCCCCAGGGTCTGTGTCCAAGTCTACTGGAGGCATCTTCCTGGACATAGCTCTGTGCGATGATTGCGGGACCAAGTTCTTAGCTATGTGGCCTTTAGGTTTGATTATCTGGTCCCTCTGGGAAATCTCCCAGCCACCCACTATGTTGTTGTAAATTCCTTTTCTGCTTAAATTGACTGGTATGAGTTCTGTTGTTTTCAGCGAACTGCTCTGACTCACACATGGGGCGAGCGTTCGGAGCCAGAGAAGTGGGTGGTGAATGAGGAAGGTGCGTGTAAGAGCTTTGCCGGACTCCTAGAAACAGGAAGCGGGTAAACAACCACGGGCTGTCTACAGCCGATCCCACTTACATTCTCTTATTTAGTCATTCATAAATATTTATTAAGTACCGACTCTACCAGGCACTGTGCTCGCTGCTGGGAGTAAAATACTGAACAGGGCAGACAAGGTCCCTGGCATCCTGGGGCTTCCATTCTGACTGGGGAGACAGCAAGAGGTAATCAACCAATGAATAAATGAGATACATTGAAATCGTGCAAGAAAGGCACACGCAGGATGACCAGACGGAAGGTGACGACCATGGAGGTCTGCTTTCTACAAGGCCGGCAGGGACTTGTTCTTGGACGGGTGAATTTACGGATGAGAAGGAGCCAGCCAGACTGAATGTTCGGGAACACGGGTCCTGGGTGGGGGGTGGTGAGCAGCACTATGGCTCCGAGCAGGAAAGGATGTGGCCTGTGACAGAAGGGCTCAGGGAGCAGATCGTGAAGGGCTTCCTGGGTCACCGTAGGGAGTCTGGATTGTATTTGATGGGAAATCATCGGAGAGATTCATGCAAAGGAGTGACATGGTGTGACTTGCAGTATAGAAATGGCGCGTGAGCCTGTGCAGGTGATAGGGAGCGGTGGGGGTGGGAGGGGGACCCAACACGTGTGTGTTGTCTACCAGGAAGCTCAGTAGACCAGGGCTTTTGCTGGGGGCACCCTCTATCTAGCTCAGGTTCAGAGAGGCAGAAGGAAAGCTGGCACTCAGAATAAACGACTGTTCATCCGTCCTGGGTAAAGACGGGGAGGGGTAGAGAGGAGAGAAATGCATGGATTCGGAATCTACTTGGGGGGGTCTAGCTGTCGGGAAATACTGACGGTTTGGGTGGGGGAGGGCGTGAGAAAGGGAGGTGTCAGCCTCCGGGCATCATCGATCGGGGAATCCATTACCATCACGGGGCATTCAGAGGTCGAAGACCACGGCTGCAGGTGTCTCTCTCACTTAGTCACAGCAGCTTCACAATGAGGAGGATCTTAGAACACCTGGGATGACTGCTTCCTTTGGCAGGTGAGTAAACCGAGGCCGGCGAAGGGTTATCCAGAGAGTGAGTAGTTGACAGGAGACTAGAATGTCTATTCTCTGATTCCCAAGTAAGTGCTCTTCCCGTGGGCCCTTTTGAGGATGACTAGAAAGATTGGGAGTCATGGAATCTTAAGGCAGGACATGACGGCGCGCTGATTACCAAGCTGGTTTCTCAGCCTCCAACCCACCCTTCCAGACTGTTCCGTAATCCCGGGGCTCTACCGAGTCTCTTTATCCTTTACTAGTCGGCATTTTGCTGGGTCCTGCCCCTGTGGATTGCAGCGGCCCGAGCCTCAAAGAGAGGCAGAGCCATGGGGTGATTTAAACTGGAAATGTTACATAAAGAATTATTCAGCTATGATAAGAGTCACCATGCGATATAAGAAAAGACTAGCTGGTTTCTTAGAGGGAAGGGAGAGTCCCCCAGGAAGGACAGACTTGGAAGGGGGCCCCTTCCCAAGGCTGGGGTTCAGATCTCTTTGTGGGAGGTAGTTTGCTGGCCCCAGGGTTAGCTCGCTGGAGCCGGAGTGCGGAGGCACCTAATGAAGTCACCAACGTTTCAAATATTCGCCGGCTCGCCTCTCCACCCACCCCCGTTGCCATCTTGGTCCAAGCCGCCGTCATCTCTCACCTGATTATTGCCATGTTCGCCTCACTGGTCTCTTGATCTTGACCCTAGATCAGGCCCGTTTTTGAAGCAGAGCCTGTGACGGAGCTCCTTACGCACGTGATCTATGGAAGAGGTGCTCCTAAGAGAAGGGAGTGAGGCGCAGAATGGGGCAAAAAGCTAAGCAAGCACGGTCAGCCCGGGCCCATGGAGAGTCCTAAGCATGAACTGTAACCCAGAGCGGGTCCCACCTTGAGGCAAGGGGGCTGGCGTTTGTATCTCCATGTTACTCTGTCACTGGCGATCGGCTGCTCCGGGGTGTGCGTGGGGATGATGGCCTCCTCATTTGGCCTTAAGACTGTTCTCCCTCTGGGGAGGGGACACCTGTGGACCTCTCAGCTGTGACTCAAAGCAGCTGGGTCACGAGGTCAGGAAAGGGGGTCCAGGCAGGACACCAACCCCACCACCATTGCTTCCCAACATTCTAATGATAGATGGGGGGACCCGGTGGCCCTCTTCTGGTTCAGGAGAAAATCAGAGACGGAATCCATGCATCTTGTGTGGGGACCACAAGGTCACTGGGCTCCTGTAGGTGGCCGAAAAGGGGAGGAAATCACGATGGAGTTGGATTTAAACCCTTTGTTCCAATAGTGTCCCGTTTAAGCCCCAACCTTGCCACGCTCTCTGTCTGTGGGACCTTGGGCGAACTGCTTCTCCTCTCTGGATTCATTTCCTGTCTGTGAATGGGGCCTGACCCCTGCCCTCAGGCCTGATTCTGGGCCTGGTCTCCCAGCCCATAGCTCCTCCGTGTTCGTCATGCATTGGCACTAATTTCGAATGATCTTCTGGTTGTTCCCACAGATTAAAAAACTGTTTAAGATGACCTGAGCCCAGAACCGAATTTCGTTTCACATAGACACAAACAAAAAATTTTTTTTTCATTGTTTTAAAGTATACCAGGTCTTCAGGGACAAAACTATGGCATCAACTGAGGGAAGATCATACTCTGATTTGTTCAGGACTTTCCCGAGGTCTGTTCGCCAGGTTGAAAACTTGTATGACCAACGGCAAAGGCTCTCGTGGCGTCTGAAGGGCCCCCTATGACACGGCTGTCGCTGGTCTGCGCCTGTAGCTTCATTCCCTGGAATTCTCCGTCCAAGTGTGGGCATCAGGTGACGAGTATAGCCTCTCATTGAGTTGTGCCAGAGTTCTGGCATGTTGAAAAGTGTTTTATTTTACTATAAATTCCTTTCCTTTCCCCTTTATCTTATACTCAGGATAGGACATTGATTAAAAAATAGGTATGGAGGTAAGTCACACTGACGAGGAATTTCATTTCAGTTGAAGAGAAATCATAAAATCTTTGCTTTAAAAACCAGGCATTGGCTCTGAGAGATTTGAGAACTAAAAGTCTGAACAGAATTAGCAACGTCTTCTCTTTCCTCAGGGGACCCACAGCCGCATTTAGAGCTCCTTGTTAGCTTGAGCTGGATTTTACAAGGACAGAGTCCTTTCTGCCCTTTGGTCCAATCTAATTCTCCTTTGTTGCACTATTAGGGAGTCTGCGGAAGACGCGAGTGATTTCTACCCCACCTCCCCGGGGCTGTGTGTTCTGGAATGGTCCCTACCAACGGAGTGTGGCTGGCTGGCTCCCCTCTGCCAGGCCAGCAGACCTGGGCTTTTGCCAGATTTCGGTCTCTGTCCAGGGAGCAAGTAATTGCTTTCCTCCATAGGAGACACAACAACAATCAAGAAACAAACAAACACATTTTTTAAAAAGGCAGGAACGCTTGGTCATGCAAATCAGGGCGAGCAGAGGGTAAAGAAAAGAGCCTCATCTGCATGCAGCAGCTCCCGGGGCCCTGGCCCACGGGGCTGCTCTCTCTGAAAACCCTGGACCCAGAGCAGCAAACTCCCGGGCACATTAATGCGCATTAATAAAGGTTTGTCCCAAGCGGAGTAAACACCACCCGTTCCCAGGACACCAAGAAGCAGAAAATGATCCCGAGGTTAACTGGGTCGTTAGCGGTGGCACAATATGGGTCATGCTGGATGTAATTTGGTTCCCTTCTGCTCCAGGCTCCAATAAAGCCACCGGTTCTCACAGCGGGGGGCCAGTGACTCAGTGGCAAGTTGAGGTCTCCTGGATACCGGGACCTTGGAGCTGTCATTATGATTCATGGAGCCTCTGACATCACTGGCGCTTTTCTGATGCAAAGTTCCGAGTTGTCTAAACACACTGGGGGGACCCGGGAATCTGGGTGTCCTTGTCCTGTGCACGCCCACAAAATGGGACTCATAGACACACACGGTTTTAATCAGGTAGTGAGGATTTTTTTCCCCTATGTGTACAGTAAGACATGTAGACATAGAAATGACAGTCATGGAGGGAGTTTATTAGACTTCTAGACCTATAAGAACGGGAGGCGTGGCATATGCCACACAAGGCCAAGGGGAAAAGCACTGGGGTCTACCAGGAGGTGGAGGGAGAGCTGGGGAGTTGTGAGCAAGAGGCTTTCCTGGTCAGGGGCAGCTGGTAAGGCAGGGGGAGAAGGCTTCCGATTGGCTAGTTTGAAGGATTGCAGGGGAATCTTGGTACCCGGTTTGTCCAGAGCTGCCTGGTACCTGGTACGGGAATGATGAAGGAGTGTGAGATCCTGGAAACGGAAGTGGCTGGGTGGCGTGGCCTCTGGATTGGTTTGTGTTTGAAAAGAGCACTCCAGGGACGCCTGGGTGGCTCAGTCCTTAAGGGGCTGCCTTTGGCTCAGGCCATGGTCTTGGGTCCTGGGATCCAGCCCCATCTCAGGGACCCTGCTTGGGGTGGGGGAGGAGAGATGGGGCTGCTGCTCCCTCTTCCTCTGTCTGCCACCTCCATTCCCCCGTTTGTACTTGCATGTGCGCCTGTGCTCTCTCTCTCTGTCAAATAAATAAAATCTTTTAAAAAAGGCGGGGAAAGCACTCCAAGGTGAGTGGTTTGAAATCTCTCAAAACTGGCTAACTCTAGGAGGGGGAATCCTGCAGAGCAGCAAGGTTGGGATGTCAAAAGCATCAGAACCCCTCAAATAAAAGGCACGATTAATGCATCTACAGACAGAGACACGACAGGACCCTCAGGTGCACACACAGACACACATGGAGAGCTGGGTTAAAATTGCCTTCTGTTCCTGTTAGTGGTAGTTAGATCACTTTCCCCAAAGCACGTCTTATTATACAATAGTGTTCCTTAATTGCAACAACACTTGAGAAATTGCAGGGATAAAGTTAAACAAACCCGAGTGTGATAATTATGTGTTCTGCATATGTTCTGCCTTTACATCTTGTTTGGAGAGTATGAAACCCAAACAGAAAGAAAAAGGAGCTCAGGCAGGCTGATGTCCCCTGGGCAGAACCAGAAGGGAATTACAATGGAGGGACCCCCCCCCCCCCGCCCCTGCCATCAGGGTCACCTCCAAGGGCACAGGGAAGCCTGTCTCAGGATGCTACCTGGGTCTGGAAATTGGGAAGCAGGTGTTCACCTGTGACAGTCATACTTCCTGCTCCTCGTTCAGAGGTGCCCCAGCCAGATGGCAGAGGCCCTAATGAGGAAAGAAGGAGGCTGGGCTGAGGCTGCTGGCTGAGCCAGCCCTGGGCTTCCAGCCGGGATGGCAGGCTTTGCCTCCCACGCCCCAGCACCATCCCCACCCCCGAGCCCACACTTCCTGCCCAGAGTGGGGGCTCTCTCTGCCCTGAGAACATGCTTGAAGACTCAGAGATGTTTCCAGATTCACAGGCCCTGGGGGCACGTGGAGGCTGTGCACCCCTCTCCCTCGTCCCCCTCTCCCTCGTCCCCCATCCCCTGGACTCACGGACCTTCCTTCTGTGCCACATGCGTGCCTGGGGTGTCCCAACCCAGGGCCCTTGTCTGGGCCATGCGTCCCCCTCTAGGCTGTCCCCCCGCTCTCTGCACAGCTGCCCCTGCTCACCTTCCAGGGCTCTGCCAGGTGTCAGGTCCACAGAGGGCCCCCGACCACCTGCCCACAGTCAGCCCCTCCACCCAGGCCCTTCCCAGTGCGCCGCCCTGTTTTCTCTTCTGGGTACCACTCACCACCATCAGAAGTGACCCCGGGGGCATGTTTCCCTGGTGTCCTCTCCCTCACCTCCCTTCTTAAGTGTGAGCTCCAAGGACTCAGGGACCCGCCTGTCCCGTGAAGCCCCATGTGCCCGGCACCTACAGCGGCGCCTGGCCCAGAGGCGCTGCCCGGTACATGGCCAGGGGACAGCTCGGTGGCTGAGCCTGGCATCAGAGTCCTGGGCTCAGGTCCCGCAGGCTGTTCACCGACCCCTGACTGTGGAGCAGGGACACCTGCTGTCTGGGAACAGGCTTCCTCCTCTGAGAAGCAGAGCTGACACCAGAACACTCCTCTCACACGACTGCTGGGAGGCGCAGGGACAGAGATGACCGACATCGGAGCTCTGCCCACCCAGGGCCGAGGGGACAGGAGCGGTCCCGTCACTGTCACGGCCACCCCTGCCCCAACCCCCCGCAGGACTGTGGGCAGAGCAGCCCTGGGAAAACCCAGGCAGAGGGGAACGCACTTCATCGTTGTGTCTGCCCTCAGAGGCCCCGGTCGGTGTCTCTGGGACGCCGTGAATTCTCTGTAGCAGCGGTTTTTGTAAGTTCTCCAAGGGAAATCTTTTGATTTTGCAACGAGTAAGGGTGTGTTCAAAAAGATTTCACCACATATTCAACACGAGGCACGGAATGTTCCACATTGATATTCTGCATGAGAATGGAGCCAGTTGGGGCTCAGATGGAAAGGATCGCTCCTCCACTGGGCAAATCTGCCCTGTTTCCCCCAACTCCAGCAGAGCCTGGTTTCTCTAGAGGTGGTTTAACCGACCAGAAGCTTCTGTTCCAACGACTGCTAATATCCATCCCCCCTCCCTTAGGACAAACGGACTCTGACTTTTGGAAGCAGGCATGGCGCCCCCCGAAGAAAGCCGACATTTCCCAGCCTCCCTTGCAGCGAGGTGTGGCTCCGGGGTGGCCGTGTGGCTCGGCCCTTCCAGGGGGTCCTAAAGAACAGCAATCCGTGCAGCTTCCAGGGGACGCCCTTCCAGGGGACGGTCTCTCTTCTCTTCCTCCTTTTTACCCACGTCCTGCTGGCTGGGTCCAAGCAAGGCGCTGAGACACGACGGACCGTGGATAGGACAGCGAGCCCCCGGGGGTGGTGAATGGACAAGACAGAAGGAGCCTGGACCTTGAGCTGCCGTACCAGGCTGGGCTGCCCCCTCCGATGGTTCCAGAGAGAGAAAGGAGCTCCCGCTGGAGCAGCATCCTGACTCATGAAGATAGAGGCCTCACCACAGGGGCTGGCACTCCGACTCCCAAGAGCGCGGGCACCCCCGGCCCGGGTCCTTCTGAGGGCGGTGTCCTTCCTCTCCCATTAGACCTTAGCATAAGTCATGCTTTCCTGTGTCGTTTGGTGTCTGCACCTTGTCCATCCATCAGGAGTTGAGGCTCGTCTCTCCCTCTTCCCGCACGACCTCCCCTGTCACTGGCCCCAGGGTTGAAAGGCTCTGCTCCCGGCCTGTCCTCCAACCAGCCACAGTCCCTGCTCCACGGGGTGACCAGCCCGCAGCTCATGGCCCGAGAGACCCCGAGGAGCCTGGGGGTTCCCGTGCCCCTTGCCGGAGTCATACCAGCCCCATGTCGGGGGCCCTGGACTGGTACGGAGTGGATGGTTACCATCCGGGGCAATACAGACGCAGAACAGTTTCATCATCGTAGAACGTTCTCTTGGACGACACTGGCCGGACAGACAAGACTCTAAGGAGTCATCGGGTAGGAAGGAGGCACCGGGCAGGAGGGAAATGAGACATAAAGGGAGCTTTGACCAGAAGGTCCTCCCTGCCTCATTCATTCGGTCCTTTCTTCACTCTCGGAATTCATTTCACATCTATCGAGCTCCTTCCAGGGACTGACCGCTGGGATGGCCCCAGGGAGACAAAAGAGAATTAGGCAGACGCAGCCCCTGACTTCGGGGAGCTCGTGGTCTAGTCCGGGGAGGCAGACAAGAGAGAAGGAGGTCAATAAATCAGCAAGCAAGACAATTCCAGAAAATAGCAAATGCCACAAGCAAATCAGGGTGGGGTCGCATCCTCGGGACTCAGTGTCTGCAGGGGGAGGCCAGGGCTTGGTTTAGGGAAACAGATCATCTCTCGGCAACCTGAGATTACAGGCCGGGGGTGATGTCAGACTCTCAAAAGGGCAGGCGTGAGATGTTCCAGGACCCATCTCTTGAAAGGCGGGGAGGACCTGGGGCCAGGACACCCCTGAGATCTGGGAATTAGTATGTGCCCCCAACCCCGGGGCCTGGGAGTGCACCAGAGTCCCCAGAAACCAGAGAGGACGTGAAATGCAGCAGTGGTCCCTGTTGTACGCGGAGATTTTTCCGAGGACGCATCAGAAAGTCTGTCAGTGCCTGGGTCTTGACCTGACCCTTGCCGGGTAGGGGCTGCTCTTGTTTCCAGCTCCAGAGGCCTTAGCCTCCCTCCCCCTCAGAGCCCGTGCACAAACTGTCTCCGGGCTTTTGGGCTCCCTGCCCTGCCCAGGAGACCACTGGTTCCCGTTCAGCAGAGGCCCGGTGAGCCCTGCTCCTGGGAGCTCCCTGCACAGAGCCCTGAGGCCATCACTGTCATCTTCATTCTGGGAACAAAGCTCGTGGGAAGCCAGAGCCTGGGACGGGGTGCTGTGGCCCCTCCGAGGGCCCAGGGAGGGCGGGAGGCTGGGGAGAGACAGGGCCCCCACCGCGTGGACCCAGACGCCGGGAGGCAGGAAGGGAACCCGGAGCCGCCTGGACAGCTGAGTGCGACGTCCAGCAAGGTGCGTCCTGCAGGGTTCTGCAGGAACAAGACCTCAGGAAAAAAGGTGCCCCGGTTCCCTCTGCAACCAGAACTTTCCATTTCGGCATGCGCGGGCACCACGATGTCATTCAGGCTTTAGCACAGACCGAACGAAATGTGTCCTCCTGCAGGAAGTGAGGAAACCAACCCCGATCACGGTTCCCGACAGGTCAATGAATTCAACCAAAGACAGTGACCCCACAGGGCAGGGGGCAAGGCCCACACAGCGTGATCACGAGAAACAACTGAGCAGGTTTCATGTTTCCTTGGTTTCTGGGCAGGCTGGAGGTTTCCCAAGGGGCCATGGGGTGTGCCCCAGGTTGAACCTTCTCCTCCTGATTCTTCAGGGGTCGGACACCGGGCCTCCTACAGGTGGCTCAGGCCAAGGGCATCCGTGGCTCATGCCTCATGCCTGGTCTTCAGGCAGGGCTGGGTCTGGGTGCTTTGATGCCATCCCTGGGTTCAGCTGGTCTCCCTTGCCCCCACTCTGTCCCCTATGGTGCTGAGTCCCCTGCAGGCTCTACTCAGGGCTGGGCAGCTGTGGGTGCCCTGAGCAAGGTTGACCCACGGTTCTAGCTCCAGCCCCACACTCACTAAGGTCCAAGTCCAGGGAGAAGAGCATGACACCATGGGAGCCCCAGAGTCACGGTGAGCCAGCTCAGGGCCCTCCTGTCACTGAATCAGTTGCTGGGCAGCAGTGGCTGGTGCGGCCCCCTACCCACCCCGGGGACTGGAGTTTGGGATCAGCTCACCCCAAACACATGGATTGACGTAGGAAGGTGAATTCTCAAATGCCGCTCAGGTTCTGTTTACAGCAGAAGAGGAAGCAGAGGCCAGAGTGAAGGGAAGGTGTAGGGTCACGCACCACACCGCCGGAGCCCCTTGAGGCCATCGGACGACTGGTGCACAAAAGTCCACAAATTCCGGAGTCAGTCTCGAATGCTCCAGCCCCCCTGGGAACTGATAACCGTGAGCATAGTCCCTGAATGTAGTGACGGTGACATTCTGTCTGCTTCAGAGACCAAGGGAGTTTGGGGACCCCACCTGCTGTGACGCCAGCCCACAGGGAGGGGAGGCGGCCCCTCGGTCACTGGGGGACCGTCGTGCTCGCCTCTCCTAGCCAGGACCGTGCTTGGCTCTGAGCCACGGAAACCAGCTCGGGGAGCCTGGCCGTGGGGCGTTGGCCCTATTCCTGGCGAACAGGTCCTGGGCCTGTGCGGAGCCGTGAGATGTCCCCAGGGGCCATTCCTTCCGCCCTGAGGCACTCCGTCCTCCGCTTGGGCCCTCCCTCTGGCCTCTTTCATGGCTGCAGATGCTGCTGCTCCTTCCCACCAGGATGGAGGAGGGGGGGAGGGGAGAGGGGAAAGGAGGACGAGGCTGGAAGCGGGAAGCAGTGCTTTCCCAGGACCCCCCAGCAGCCGCCTGCTGCCCCTCAGGGCCAGAACAGTGTCCCGGGGCCCTGAGGTGGGGTCTGGATAAGGTTTAGGGCACTCATGAGCGAGAAGTTGGGTCCCGTGAGCGAGAAGGAAGGCCCTGCCCTGGGTGGACACCTGGTGGTGCGCGTCACCGTCCAAAGAACCGGCTCAGAGGACTGCGTTCGTGTGCAGAGGACACGCGCAGCTGTTCTCAATCAAAGGTGCATAATTCGCTTCTTCGCAGACACAAATTCCTGCTTTTGAGTAACGAAGGCGACCAGACCGCATGGTTCTGCCTGCAACTATTCCAGCGGGCCCCGAGCTGCCCCAGTGAACCGTCATGTGGCTCAGATCCAACAGCCGTCCCCAGAGCTGCTGCCTCCGGGGGGTGCGCAGGCACGCTCTCTGCAGCGGCCTGGGTCGGCTGCCTCTCCGTGCCCGGAACGGATCAGCCCAAGCCCTGGTCGCCTGCGCACACGAAGGCTCAGCTGTCCCCCATCTGCAGACCAGCCGGCGAGGTACGAGAACCTTCTTGCCGGCCAGGGAGCCTGGGATCGTCCTCCAACAGCTCCAGCCTGGATGCGGTCCCAGAGATAAATCATACCTCTTTAAAAAGGCACAGCGGCCCATTATTTCTGCTCGAAAATACCCCTGGATCTTCACTAGAGAGCAGGGGTGACAGGCCCCGGCTGTTGTGCTCAGCTCTGCATAAAATCGCCATCAGCCGCTTGACTTCTATAATGAGCAAGCCGGTGGCTTCCGACCGGGGTAGATGAAACCCTTCCCGTGCACGCGGGGCCTGGCGGACGTTTCAGAGCCCTGTCTGCAGCAGACGCGGGAGTATGCACGGTCCCGGGCGCGGGCCCCCGTGAGACGCCCTGTTGTCGCCGGCTTAACGTGGGGATGAGCCAGAACGACCGAGTGGCGATCGCTGGTCTGCCTTTTGCAACACCTCCTCAAGTAAACAGCAATCTCAATAAATAAATAAATACATAAATAAACTCAGCACATTTAAACAATTATTACTGCGATGTTCCCCCAGAATATAATGAGCCGCCATGCGCCCGTCACCCAGACCCCGCAGTGACCGCGATTCGCCCCACTCCCTCCAGCTGCCTCCCCTCTTTCCACCACAGTATTTTAAAGCAAATCCCAGACTGCACGTGGGTTTTTTTATTAACATGACTGCAATGTCCTTATCGCTGATCCTGGGAGGATTTCTCTGTCTCACCCACGTGTCTCTCTCGTTGCTTACCCAGGGTCAGGACTCAGACTAGAGCCGCCTGGCATCTGGTTAAGTCTCTACGGGCTCTCGGTGGAATGTGATTGGCTCCCCCTTTTCTTCTGTAGCTCATGTCGCTGCCGTGCGGAATTCACAGGATCAGTGGCCCTGAGGGGCCCCACAGTCTGGGCCTGTTGGTCTGCTGCCCCTCGGTGTCACCTTACAATTCCTGCACCTGGAAGGAGAAGGGGATGCCGCAGAGCAGCCTTGGCAGGGGCCGTGGTCTCCGATCAACCCAGCCTGGGGTGCCGGAGCTCCCCGGAGCCAGCCTCAGGCAGTCGCTGCGGAAAGTGTCCTTCCAACATTTCCCGGGTTATTGCTGGCTAGTGAAGTCGGCGTTTGCTCCCAAGTGTTACGACCTCATTTGGTGTCCTCTCTGTTTCTTCATTCTGCAGGTGAGGACTGAGGCTCAGGGAAGATCAATGAGCTCAAGGTCACTTGTCTCGTAGACCTGGGGATCAGCCTGACCCTGTTTCCATGAGGGCCTCACAGTGGGTTGCCTCCCCAGCATTCCAGCTGGGCTAGTCAACCCTGTGCGTGCTGCCCCGTATAAACCCCTCTGCTTGCTTCCCACTGTTCTTCTTGTGAACCCCAGGGTCTTGCCTTGGTCCCAGAGGCCCAGCCCCCCCTCCCTGCCTTCCTGAACCTCACTATCCCCTACCACCCTAGTCTTGGGCCTCCTCTCTGTTCCTTGTCTGGCCCAGACCTGCCTCCAGGCCTTTGCACGTGCTCTGCCCTTTGCCTGGAATTCTCTCCTGACAGCCTCTGATTTGACTGGACACGTCTCTGTTCATCTCAGCTGCTAGTAACCTCTCCAGAGAGACTGTCCCTGACCTTCCTGTCTAACTCCCTGTTTTTTTCAACTCTCCGTTTACTTTCTGTAGACAGTTCTGTCCTGTTTATCAACCTTGTTTTTTCCTTTGGTCATTCATTGTGTCTCCTTTACTAAAAGATTCACCCTCTGAGGCCTAGGCCGGTATGCCCATTCATAGGTCAGAGAAGGTAATTCATAAATATTTGCTCAGAAAATGGTGAATCAGTGATGGAAACAGGTCTGAATGAATGAATAAAATCTAAGGTAAATATAAATGATCTTCCCAAGAAGTCATATTGTTATGGCAAATATAAAGGAAAGAAAAGGCAAGAGCCCGTCCCACCTGCAGAAATGTGGGCTGTTTGGCCGGACTGCCGTCCTTCACGGGGAACAGGCAATAAGGGCCCTGGGGGCTTTAACTGGAAAGAGCATCTGTACACAGTCTCCGCTTCTCATCCTGTCACTGGAGCTGCGGGCCACGTTACAAAGGCCAGGACCTTTCATGCCCTGTGGGAGCTGGGAGGTCCGTTCTCTGTCCCTCAAGGGCCATCTGGACCCTTGGCTGTTTGATGTCTTCATTAAATTCCATAGGGATGTGAGGAAATGCTTGGTTTGTTTTTGCCTCTATCTGAGGACCTTCCTTGCCCCCTGGCTTCCTGAGGGCACGTCCTCAGCCTTAATTATGTTAAAGGGACACTGATAAGGGCTCTGAATGGCCCTGGACAGAAGGAGAACACATCAGGGCCCGGGCGGTATTTTCTTTACCTTCCTTCCCTTCGTTTCAAGCCTGATGGAGGCGCCTTTTCTTCCTGCTTCACTCCTCTGAAGCAGATACACCTGCTGCTTTGTCTGAGTGGCCTCACGGTGACTTTCATCATGTTTTTATTCCACAATCACCTCTGCACCTAAGAGAAAGGGGAACTGGCTATAAAAAGGAATCATTTCTCTTAATTACTCTTAAACTCCAGAGTGACTCGCCCAAGGGCAGGGAGCCGAGGCGGTGTGGTGTTTGTAAGAGCAGCGGCCATCAATCACGCTGGCTGAGCTGCCTCCTGCAGACTGTGTCACCGCTGCCCTCGGTGGCGCTTAATCGATGGCCTTTCTGGGAGCTCTGAGTGATGCTGTCTCCTGTGAGCTGAGACTTCACTGGCAACAGCCTCTGGAGGGAATGTTCCAGAAGGGGCTGGCCCCAGGTTCTCCCTCTGCTGAGTATAGGGGAAACTCACAGCAGATGCTTTGACCCACCAGGCAGCCCCGTGTTCCTCAGACTCCACGGAGGCAGCAACGGCACAGAATATTCTATAGAGCACTTTTCTCCGTGTAGGCAGGAGGGAAGAAGTCCCTGACAAGACTCCCAGCTCCCTCCCTGTCCACTCACAGCCGCTCTGCTATCACCTCCCCGCAGACCACCGGCTGGTTCAGTTTCACTTTCGTCCTGTTCAGCTCAGTCGGTGAAGGCCACCCGGGATCCTGGTCCTCCCTGCTCCCCAGGCTAGCCTCCCCAGGTGGGACCCCCCCATTCTCCCAGACCCCTTTTCTCCTTCCCAGAGCACATCCACCTTGCACACACCCAATGTCCTGCTCGTTTACCTGGCTGAGTTCTAGAATGCAAGCTCTTGCAGTCAGAGCTTTTGTCCAGAGATTTTTATCTCATGAAAAGCCTCCAGCAGCTCTAGGAGAGGGAGTAGCCCTCCAAGCCCAGTTTACAAATGGGGTTCAGAGCGTCAGGAGGCCCACGTGGAAGGGCCGCGTGGGGTGAGGCTGTCTGCTGGGGTCGGACCGGGGCTCTGTGCCCCTTGAGCTCTGCATGTCCCTGCTGGCCCGGGACAGGATGAGTGAGGGGACACAGGAGTCATGGCCTGGAGCACCACTGGCCCGTTGCTTCTGGACAGGCCATGGGACAGGCACCTGCTCTGAAGGAGCGAGGAGTCACCGGACACCAGGGTTCCCTGCGGTCAGGTTGTCTGTGACCACACAACTGTATCAGCTCCAGGAGCCCCAATTTCAGCGCGGGGACAGGGCTCCACACCTGAAGGGAGGGTAGTTGTGGCCGCAGCCCCGTCACAGGGGCTGTGAGACAGGAGCTGCAGGAATCTGTGTTGTCCCGGACTCGGTCCCCGAGCCGCTGAGACCAGGCTGCCGCGAGATCTGAGCTGGTGACAAGGCCACAGTGCTCTGAGGGTGTGGCTGCCACCCCTGCTGTGTCCTGTGCCCTGGCCACTCTGTGCTCACTCGGTGGGGCTTGTCCCGGTGTCCCCAGACTGCCCACGAGACAGAGCCCAGGGATGGCTTGCTGTCTTCCCCCGCGGACTTCCAGCACTCCCTGGCTCTGAAGGGACAGACACACGCCTTTCTTTCTCTTCTTCCTTCTTTCTCTTTCCTGTTTGAGGTAGTTTGGGTTTTATCTTCCCTGAAGGGAAGCTCTACATAGAAGGGTGCTCCCCGAGGGCTCTCTCCTGACGGCAGGATGCGGGCGACAGTCGGGATCGGGGGGACAGGGCAAGGGGCCTGCGGCAGCCACTCAGTGGGCTGCACGTAACTGTGAAGTGATGTGAACCAGCAGGAAAACTATAAAAGAGGAAGAAGTTTGTTAAGCGAGATCAGTCTAACCCTGAGGCAGCTGTGTCAATGCCCAGCCCGTCCGGGCTCCTGGAGGTGCACCCGGTGGCCTGCTCTGTGCTGTGAGATGGCGCTTTGCCTCCAGTGCACACTCGAGCCACCTGGGGGTCCGGCCAAAGCTTGTGTCCCTTCAGTGGGACCTGGATGGGACCTGACATTCTGCATTTTCTGGACACTTCTAGGCGAGGAAGACGTTGCTGGGCTGTGGACCACACTTTGAGAAGCAAGGTCTTATGTTTTGACTTTGAACCTTCATGACCATCCTTGAACTGAGAGAAACTGGTTCAGAGAAGATAGGTGACCTCCTCAGGTAGATGACCTCTCAGGTAGATGACCTCCTCAGGTAAGTGATCTCTTAGGTAGGTGACCTCCTTCCATAAGTGATCTCTGCAGGTAAGTGATCTCCTCAGGTAAGTGAGCTCCTCAGGTAAGTGTCCTCTCAGGTAGGTGACTCATCAGGTAAGTGAACTTTCAGGTACAGGATGTCCTCAGGTAAATGACCTCTTAGGTAAGTGATCTCCTCAGGTAAGTGACATCTCAGGTAAATGATCTTCTCAGGTAAATGTCCTCTCAGGTTGGTGAACATTCAGGTAAGTGGGCTCCTCAGATAAGTGAGCTCTCAAGGTAAGTGGGCTCCTTAAGGAAGTGAAATTGTCTGGTAAGTAATATCTTTGGGTTAGTGTCTTCCCTGGGGTCACATGGCGGGTATTCAACGGAGTCAGGATTTGAATATGGATCTCCTCAATCCCAAAGCTCCTGTCTTAACCTACACACACCCATAACTGCAATTACATGGGTGATTTTCCTATAATTTTTCCTTAAAATCTGTCTTGCATGATGGTTCTACTAATTAAAAGTTGTAAGATGACTTCTCCTCAAAGTCACTAGACTATGAAAATTGCCCTCATGTTAAAGCGCTCTTATCAGACTGGGAGAAGTGAGTGAACGTGCAAGTCGCCTCGGAAGGAGGGCACACCCAGAAACCCTGTCACTAAGCTCTCCCTGTCAGTAGCTCAGCAGAAACCAAAGGCATTTTACAAGGACTGAAATTTGCAGTCACTTTCACCGTAACGTTTCAACACAGAATCTCTACTGTGAGAACGCTCAGACTTGAAGAGGCTGCTGTTACCTTGATGAATGTTTTCAATCGGGTGAAGCCCCGAGAGGGAGAATTCTCATCGGGACACTAACCTTGACAAAGCTACAGTCTCCCGTCTGGTTCCCTGCTTGTTTGCTCCGGAGCGCTCCACCGTGCCCATGGCCGGCCAAATGCCATTCAGGGTCTGCCTCTCAGGGCCCTGCTTTAGGTAACCAGGGGGGGGGGGGGGGGGTACATCAGTCCTTATCTCCTTGTCTTAGGAGAAAAGTGGGTGAGAAGAGACCATCCAACAAACAGACAAGAGCGATGCAAGCAAAATCCTCAAATAGTAGAGTCCAAAGTAGTGGGACAGGATAAAATCTATGTTAATAATGTATTCTGCATGTATATCCCCTTTAAGATTTTTTTTTTTTTTTGAATGGGTACATGTGCTTAGAAACACACCTCAGGTTTATACCCAAGCAGCAGTATCAAGTAAAAAATTGTCATCTGATTAAGCAGAGAAAAGCAAAAATTCCACATAGACACAATGCCAGAATTCCTCCCCATTTTATAATTGGGACCGTCCAGGTTCCTGGAGCAGAAGAGCTTTTCTCGCTGCCCGGTCTATGACAGCACACATTTGTTGCTTGATTTTGGGTGTGTGGACATGAACTCTGCATCCACGGATGAAGCCCTGATTGTTTTGTCCCAATTGGCCTCTTGCTCTGGGTGAACCTAGAAATAGGAGCCGCCTGCCACAGAAGGGCCAGCCCTGCCCTGTCCTCTGGGATAGGGACCTGTCTGGTCTTGACGGCCTCACTTTGTCCACGAGGCTGAGCTTGGCGACCTCGAGAGCTTCTTATCTAACTCCAACGTGTAGATTTTGAGATTCAGGCTGTTTTTGAGAAGGCATGTATCACACACAAGGGATCAGCAAAGGGAAGGCTTTGCTTTAGTCATCTGCCTCTTACTCTTATGTGACCCTGGCTGTGGTCATGAGGAACAGAGAACTCAAAGCAAACGGGTTTGAACAATAGGAGATTGATGCGCTCAAGCCTTAAAAATTCCTGGAGATAAAAAGCTTCAGGAATGATTTGATCAAGCAATGATTCAGTTTCCCTGAACTTCTCTTGGTGCCTCTCTCTTTCAAGAGTCAGTGCTGATTTCG
This sequence comes from Enhydra lutris kenyoni, assembly GCF_002288905.1. Classification (NCBI taxonomy): domain Eukaryota; kingdom Metazoa; phylum Chordata; class Mammalia; order Carnivora; family Mustelidae; genus Enhydra; species Enhydra lutris. Next base: position 12,745,338 of record NW_019154090.1, on the reverse strand, counting down.
GGTATCTTCTCTCAGGGCAACAAGAAAAGGCTCTAGTGTTTTAGAACGGCATCCACAGCCACCTTCTCCAGAGAGAACCTCAGAAGTGCCGGGGAGCCCAGGCAAAAGTCTCCTTATATCTCAGTGCCCACCTGGGCCAGGTCCCCATCCCTGAACCAATGGAGGTTCATATCTCACATCCCAAGGGGTGGGAAGAGCTGACTGGTGAGGACAGTCATAGCCCATGTGCTCTTGGAGTTGGGGCTGGCCAGGCCCACTAGGCTACTGGGCTAGGAGTTTCAGAGTCACGTGAGAAAGGGGGTGGCAAACAGTTGCCTATGATCTTCCAATAGGTCCCCATGGCATAGAGAACATCATTGGATTTTCTTCTTTGGCAAAACTGGAGCAAGGACTATGACAACGTGGATAATCATAAACGTCTCCTCCAATCTGGCAACATTGTCATAAGAATCAAAGGAAGAGGCAGGTGCTTTGGAATCAGCAAATCCTTGACTAACGGTTAGCAGTAGCAGATGCTGTGGCTAATACTGTTATTATTATTAATGCAACCAAAATTTGTTTGTTTACTGTGAAACTGGTTCTTTCAGGATGACGGAGTGCTTGGTGTCAGATATCTCAATCAGGGACACTGAAAATTCTGTTTCTTTATTGTAAAATCGATATTGCATGAAATTGATTTCTTAATTGAAATTAATTTTCATTACGCAAACAGTACATAAGGATCTTCCCCCCCCCCGTAAGAAAATCAAAACATGAGAGATGAGCTCGAGTCTCTGTTGACCTCACCTGGCTGCTCCCTGCCCACACATGACCTACCGGGACTGGGGAGGTGGGATGACAAGCCCTTGCATGGGCTTTTCCCATGTGGCTGTCTGTATGGTTGGTTTCTCAGGGAGCATACGCACGTTCTCATCTTCTCACAGAGGCTTATTGAGTGCCAACCCTATGCTAAGCCCTCGTGGAGGACGCATTCCCTGAAGGAGTCAGAAAGTGAACTAACAAAATACAGAGCAGGGTAAAGAAATGGAAGGTGGATGGTCAGGGTGGACTACTTGGCGGAGGGCTGGTCCAGCAGAGGAGGGAGGCAGGCACCGCGAATTGGGAACATGCTATGCTCCTAGGAGCAGAGGCAGGGACAGCAGGGAAGTGGGAGTTCAGGACTCCCAGGTGGATTCTACAGGCTTTGGAGCATGTTTCTATTTCTATGCGTGTGTAGATCAGAGTGTTACTTTGTGGGGTTTTAAAGTACATACATATATGCATCAGGATGCTGAAGGAGCAGGGCGTGAGCCCACTCCCCTGGGGCCACAGCCTGGGCAGCCTCAGGACAGGGGCGGGGCCAGGCTGGAAGGAGGGGCCGTCTGAAGAGGTGCGGCTGGGGGAAGGGGCGGGGCTAATCTGGGGGGCCAGCCCCGGAGTGGGGACAAGCTGGGGGCGGGGCCAGATCCTGGGCGGGGCCATGGCAGGGGCGGGGCCATGGCAGGGGCGGGGCCTTGCTGTAGGTTGGTGAAGGTCGAAGCCCACACAAAGTCTGTTACTCTATAATCCTTTCCAAGTGCCTCACATGAACTCTGCTGATGCTTCAGTCCCACATTTCTCACTGCTTCTGCTAACAGTTTTCATTATAGTCTTCACGGTCACGCCAACATGTTTTTTAAAAAAGAACTAGTGAAAAGGTGTCATTTTGGAGAATTTGCTCAGGAGAATAAACTTGCCCAGGGATTGCTTCTCCACTCTGATCCACTTGGAGGCTTGATCTGTGAGGGTCTGCGCTGCCCTGTGAATGCCTCCATACCCATTAAATAGTGAATAACAAAAGAGACCACAGAAGAAAAGAAAAAGCTTTCTTATTTTAGAACTTCTAATAGCATTTTGTTCCTGCTTTTGACCACATTTTCATTTTGCACGGGCTCCACAAATTATGTAGTTGGAGCTGCCTGGAGACCTGTAATAAATCTCCTGGATGTCAGCCTCGTTCACCCTGACCCTCTCCCCGGTGTTGCTCAGCCGGCCGGAGGAGCTCTGAAAGCTCAGGTCACCCCACAACCTTGCCCTTCTCCATTCGTGGCAGCGCCCGCAAACCCTGCAGCCGACCCCTGGGCCCGTCCTCTCTCCTTCCTTCCATGCTCCGCTTCACCCCAGCAGTGCGTCCTGCCAGCTCCGCCTGACTCCCTCTCACCTCCGGCACCGTGACCGGCCGGCTCAGGCCACCTTCCCCTCCTGCTGGCCTCCCGGGTCTCCCTGGTCCAGCCCTGGCCCCACACCCCACCTGCAGCTGCACCTGCCAGCTGACCCTGCTCACATGGGAACCAGATCTTGTCCTGGCGGCTCTCGCTTCCCTTGGAGTAAGAGCCGAAGTCCTCTCAGGGGTCCACAGGACTGAGAGGATCTGCGCCCCCACCTGCCATCACCTGTCACCTCTCTGGCCTTACGTCCCCCCATGCTCTCCATCCCCCACTTGGCTCCGACCACACTGGCCTCCTTGCTGCTCCGCAAACCCATGCTTCTCCCCCTCTCACGACTTTGCCTTCGCTGTTCCCTCTGCCTGCAACATGCTGGGCCCCGACCCGTCCCTCCTTCCAGCCTCACCCCATCAGCGAGACTCTTGGTCACCCTGGAACCCCCTTCCTGGTCGCCCCCTGCAGCCATCTGTCTGCACTGGCTGGGGTGCCTATCATTACTAACTCTGTCACTCTCTGTTGTCCCTGCACAATGTCAGCCCCATGAGGATGAGGGTCCCTTGACATGCTCACAGATGCATCACCAGTGCCCAGAGTTGGCACCAGCTGCATACTGGCTCGTGTGTGAGTGCATGTTCTCATTCATGAGTGAGTGAGAACTCTCACTCATGAATGAGAACATGCTATCTCTGCGGGGTGACACTGCCCCGGGGGGGGGGGGGTGGTTGCTGGGTGAAGAGATCCCGCTCTTTTGTATAAGAACACAAATGGACGTTCAGCACATAAAGACTGAGAGGAACTTCTGTGGTATTAAAATTTCACAAAGGCCAATCCAGAAAAAAAAAAAACAAAACCGTCTAAAATGGCTCCATAGGGGATGATAATGAAACGAAGGTTGAGAACGGAATCAAAGGAAACCCAGAGGGACCGCAGCATTTTCCACAGCAGAGGACCCCCTCAGGATGGGCCGCGCCGTGGACGCCAATCACAGGCGTTTTCCACGTGGGGAAATCGCGGGAGGAGTGGCTCGGAGTTTCGGGGAAACGTTTTTCCTGCCAAGGGACAGACTTACAAGGGATGATATTCACGTTTTCCTGAAGCCCCTAATTTCCTCATTTATCATTTGTCAGTGCCCGAGGCCCTTCCACGGCACGTGGAATGTTTGCACACATCTAATGATCCCTTTTGCCAAACAAACGTCACAGTCTCCACAAGGAAATTCGTTAATGCTGCTGAGGCTGTTAATTTCATCCATTAATGTCACACTGTGCATCGCATGCGGAATCTGGGGCAGCTTCTGTCACCCTGCGCCCTGGGGCTCCTGGGACCAGTTTCCTGGGAGCCCCTCGCAGATAGGGAACCATGGAAACCACCCCTTCCAGGGCTGCGGAGATGAGCAGAGCGACTGGATGCTCCTTCCAGTCTCTGTGTTGGGGTGAATGGGGACCTTGGCTGGGGACTCAGGCCAGGTTTCTAGGACCTCGTCCACGCCGAGGTCAGCAGCCTGCCCCAGGTCCCTGGACTCACCCAGTAGAAGAACTTCAAGGAGGGCTTTGGACGAGCCCCAGGGAAAGGCAGAACAGGCTCATGCCTCTGCCCCTGGGGGAGGTTTGGGGCACCAGGAAGTCTCCTGAGAACCTCTTTCCTCCCTCTCTCCATCAGTTCACCCAAGCTGCTGACCAAACCCCAGAACTCTCAGGTTCCAGCTGACCCTTCAGGGAGCGCTCAGGTCTTGCTGAGTCCCAGGCTTCTTGTGACAAAGGGACAGGGGAACAACACAGCGCCCTCTGGAACCTTCCTTTTGAAATAGCTTAGGCGGCAGCATGCTGACAAGATGCCTGACTTCACAAACAGAATCTCAGAAAATGGGAAAAAAATGTTTTATAAGTTCTCGATACTCATGAGTTCCAGAACTCATGGAGGGAGATTGAAAACACCTCCAGGCGGGTGTCCACAAGGCACAAGGGAGTGGGGGGATGTGACTTTTACAACAGAACCTATGTCTGTCCACAGAGAAGCCTGACGTTTACTTTTCACCGAGTACAGCTGAGATGTGTTATTTTGCACAAACCAGAACCGGGGGCACCCCAGCCACCACGGGGCTCCTGACTTCCTGGCCTCACTGAGGTCTTGCTCAGGTGCGGGCTGGGCGAGGGGCCGACTGCCTTGGAGACCGTTCACAGTGTGCAGAGGACAGAGACAGCTGGTACAGGACGAAAATGCCTGTCCTTAAAAACGAGTTTAAGAATGCTGAATTCAGGCAGCCTTCTGCCTTTCCCAGTGTGTGGTTGGGCCTGCCTCTGTCCCTGTCCCAGCCCCTGTTGTGACAGTAGTCACCTTCCCTTCCCTTCCAGACCCCACTTCAGGCATTTGTCTGAGTGTTTTAAGCAAATTGGCCTTTCAGGAGATTAATGCCCGCGACCGGGCTTCTTTGGATGGTGGTTCGGCCACTCAGCAGATGGGCTTTGGCCAACGACCCGGGGTGGCCGAGGGGAGGCCGGTGCGTGACTGGGCAGAGGGTGATGGGCTCTACCCTTGTCCGCAGAGTCTCCATAATCTCCCTCATGCCCATTTCTGGCAGGACGTGGGGATTTGGTCTGTGTTCTTCTTCAAGCTCCGACGGGCTTGCCCTTCCTCCCTGACTAGAACCTCTCCTCCCCGGGCACCCATGTCAGTGTCCACGTGGCTCCACGCTCGGGCCCTCTCGTGCCGGTGGGTTTTCCTGCCCGGTCCCCTTCGGTTCTGATGAGCACATGAGCTTGGTGCAATCACTGTCCCCACTTTTCAGGAGAGGAGACACAAGTTAAGGAACTTGCCGAGGTCACGGGGATGGCTGGCTCTAACACACTTCGGGATATGCAGATCTGAGGAGGTATATTAAGGGAATTTCAAATCTCGAGCCAACGTGAAGGTCACATCGCTACCTCTTGGGAAGGTCCCCTCTGCTCCCTAGAAAGTGTCAGACATAGTAAAGATATGTGTGTTCCCTCGAGAGTGGGGAAAGAGAGCATTGTTCAAAAAAAGGGACCATCTCATCTTCCCCACTGTCCTGAGAAGTTGATGTGACTGTCCCGTGGGCTCTGTTTCATCCCTTCCCCTCAGGACTCTGCTTCTGCAAAGCCCAGGCTTCCTGTTTGCCAGCTGGTGTCACGCAGAATTCGGGATTGCTGGGAGCACACCAGCCACCCAAGATGCCGTGGGTGCTGGGGGTGACCTCTGACCCAAGGCAGGCGGTGGACGTTTGCGGAAACGGAAGGCCAGAGCACGTCTGGGTCTGAGGCTATGGGACAATGAGGCCTTTTGTGTGCATGCTCCTGGAGGATGGGGGAGGAGAGGAGGGGAAATTAGGGGCTTGAACTGCAGGGTCAGCAACCCAGGCCTTAGTGAACAAATTCAGAAAGTGACCTTTGGAGGTCAGGCCACGGCACGGCAACGAGAATGCTGAAATACGGAGCTACATAATGTGGCAGATAATCAGGGCTGTGAGTCAGGGAGCTGGGAGCCAGCCAGGCACCTGGGGGCCTCAGTGGTGGGTCCCCCATGGCAGGCGGGAGGGTGACCGGGGCTGCAGAGGCCTCTGAGTTTCCCGGATCCTTGTTCGGTTTGCTCGCACTTTCCTGAGAGCAAGTCTGTGCCTCTGACCCCGACCCTGGTTGCTTTGCCTCTCCCACATGCCTCACGTCACCTTTCCCAAGTGGACATGGAAGCAAGGGACCGACTGTCCACGGAGCCACGGAATGGAAGACAGGCCCTGTCGGGCAGAGTTTCCCCAGCTTTGGTCATGGGAGCACCACCTTCGGCATCATCAACAGAATCTGTAACACCCGTGCCATTATCTTATTTAATATTTCCTTTATGCCAAACCAGCTCCCAGTTGTCTTAAGTAAATTCATGTGTTACCTTCTGCACTTTGGGGGGCTCCGACTAGCCTCCCATGGCCCTGCTTCCCCTGAGTTCTCCTGAAGCCCCTGTCCCCACCGCACTCAGGCGTGGTGACTGGTGTGACTGACCAGAGCTCCTGGAGACTTTTCCGTGCTCCTCTCTGGGATGATGCTCTGTTTGATGAGCCCTATGTCTTCTTTGTTCACTAATTTTTGGATTCCCATGAAATTGTTTCCAATTTACTTCTTTTTACTGAGGAAAACAGAATTTTTTTCTCAACTCTTCAGGCTTTTTTATTTTTTCACCATTTCTTCAGTAAGAAGAAATAAAAGTGGGAAGGAGAGGATGACCATAGGAAAAAGCCAGAGAGCAAACAGAACTGATTTATGCACGGTTTGGTTGTGCACGAAGCCAGGGATACCCAGAGGAGGAGCCAGACCTCCAGCTACATATCATTCCCGGCAACATCCGGATGATGGTGTGAAAGGTTGCCTGTGGCTTTAAACCAGGGCTTTCGCTTTTGGCTCTCTGGACATTCTGGGCTGGATCAGCCTTTGTTGTGGGGTGTCCTGTGCATCCCGGGATGTGTAGCAGGATCCCTGTCCTTCGCCCACTAGATGCCAGTTGCATTCCTCCACTGTTGTGACAACCAAAATGTCCCCGGACATTGCCTGATATGTCCCAGGTGCAAAGTCATCCCTGGCTGGAACCTCTGCTCCCACTCTCTGGCGGAGCCTGTACCTGCAGTTCCGAGCAGCCCTGCGGCTGATGGATGACGGGCCCAGTGGAGCTTGAACTGGCCGAGCGCACCCGCCGGCAGCCCCGCCGGGTGGAATTGGCTGAGGTTTGTAATTTACTGTCTTGGTGAAGTGAGGGACAAAACCTGGGCTCATGCACAGCCACAGGCTCAGGGTCCATCCCGGGTCACGTCTGCATGGACTCAGTGCTCCTGCTGGGGGGGATCGCTACCTCCTCTGACTCCCTACAAACTGACATCACGGATGCCCCAAAACTGACTCTGCCTCTCCCTGATGGGCTCATGGGCAAACCGCTGTAAACATAATCTGGGGATTCTAAAGCTGTTATCAGAATGGGGCACTGGGGACCTGTCACCGCTTGTGTTTCAGCATCGATGTCTGTGATGCCATCTGTGGGGAACAGGGACCGAAGCTGCAGTGGACACGGGGACCACAGGTAATCCGGTGGCCAGGATGTGTCACTGTCTAAGAGGAAACCCAAGTCATAGCCGTGGGTCTAATGTTTCCTTGGAATTCCTACCAGAGGGGGCAGGAGGGAGGTACAACGACATGGTGACTGTCCCAGGTTTCAGAGCAGGTCTGTCCCCACCGGTGGCAAGGTGACGGAGCAGACAGTAGCCCCAGACTTGCAGGCTATCCGGGCCAGAGCCTCCACATCTGTGCCCCTGACAGTGGCCAGACAGGCCGGTTCCCTGAGGCTTGTGGCTGCATCTTCGCCAGCAGGGGGGGTCTGCGGGGAGGGAGGCAGAAGTGACAGGAGAATGTCACAGGGCGGCTTATGGAGGATCCAGGATGTTTATTCCGTTTGTCCTCCTGAGAACTGCCTCCCAGTCCCCCCACACCAGCCTTCCCACCTCACCGGTAGGCCCCGGAAACGGTTCCCGGGGGGCCGCTGACCCGGGCGGGAATCCACCTTCGGGACCCTCTGGCGTCGCAGGCCGCTCACCCTGGTGGCTGAGCCCGCTTGCTCCGCGCGGCTGGAGCGCCGGAGACCCGCAGCGAGGCGCATGCGCAGAGAGGCGCTCGGCGCCCTGGCCAAGTCCCCGGGTCGCCTGCGTGGTCGTCGTGGGTTTGTCGTTCTCCCTCCGCAGTTCTGTGCTCAGAGCAGGATTTGATGACCGTTTTAGAATGGGGGTCACCTCAGTGTCACGGTTCCTAGAGGGAGGCATTGGCGGGGCGAGGCGGCTGCTGTGCGCTTCATGTAATTCCATGCCTTTGTCCCCGCGATAATTCTGGATGCCGCATGTCCCCTGTCCGTCTGAGCCGGCACGGAGCGATTCACAAGGTCTGCGTTAGTCGGAGCCTCAGCAGGAGCCGCCCCCACCTGGGCCCGCACTGACCCAGACACCTGCTGCTTCGGCCATCACGTCCACGGGGACCGCTCAGGGCGTGGTGTGCGGTGACGATTCCCAGGACCCGGCTGGCAGGCGGGTGAGCCGCGAGCCGTCCAGGGGACCCCAGGCCTGACGTTCTTTCCCTCTGGGCTCCAGGGTTTGAGGTTGGGACACAGCTGTCCTCTCTGCACTCGAATCGGAGCTCACCAGGCCCGTGGGTCAGCAACAACCTTCCAGTCCCTCTCTGCCGGGTTTTGAGGAGGGAATTCGTCCCTCGGGGTCGCAGCATGAGGTTGGTTTGTGGCCCCAGGCCGAGCTGCTTCCTGCCGATCAGCCTCACACGTAGCAGAGTGAGGTTCGACGACCGACCCTGGGGCCCCCGAACCTGTTTCTCGGGGTTCTGAACCCCTAGCAGGCGGGCGTGAGATTGGCTATGGTCCACACGTCCCAGCACAGATTTTTTAAAAGTCAAACGTGGTTACACCACAATCTTATGAGCCTTACTTGTGGCTCATAAGATCTGATGATGTTTATAAGATCAAATGATGTTTATCATTTGTGGTTTTCCCACCATGGGATGGTGAGATCTGTGAACAGGAGTTTTGTGGAAACTGTCCCTCCTGTGGGGACAGGGACAGAGACCTGGGGTGGCCAGGAGCCCATCACCTGCCTGGGATGAGCCAGTCTAGCTCCTGGCTGCCTCCTGACTCCCTCCAGGATTGGGGGGTTTGTGGGGGACATCACACAGGGGAGGTCTGCCCCAGGCCAGGCAAGAGTGGGAGAATAGCTCCATGTCTCAGCGGAACATGAGCTCCTGTTTGTTCTCTGAGAGGCCCCTACAGACGGAACACGTGTAAATAATCGCCCGCAGGCTGAGGGAGAGAAGCCTGCAAGGAAGAGAGAAAATGCTTGGAAATCTTGTCTGTGAAGCACAGTCTTTGTGGCAGAAATGCATTCCCCGCCCTGAGCTAACGGGGTACCTGCGCTGTGTGGGAGCCTGGCAGGCCCAGGGTCTGGGGACATGTGTGCAGACCACGGACCCAGAGAGCTGCAGGGACCTCGGTGGCCTGACGGCTGCAGCCACTGCCTGGGCATAGGGGACCGGCGAGGCCCAGGGGGCACAGGGATGTCCCGGGACCCCCAGGTATGGGGTGGCAGGACCAAGGCTGAGGTCCCAGCTCCTGACTCCTGCCTCAGTGCTCTATCTCCTGGCCCCTTCCGGGTCAGACCGTGCTGAGCACTTGGAGACGTCAGCCCATTTAGTCCTGACCATCACAGAGAGGACACTGGGATTCTACCCATTCTGCAGATCGGGTAGGGAGCCTGTGACTTGCTGGAGGTCCCACAGCGGTTATATGACAGGCCTGGGCCTCTAGTGCCCTAACCTCTGCTCTCCATTCCTCAGACAGGATCTTCTGCCCCATGACCATTCGCTGTGCTCACAGTAAAAGAAAAGAAAGTGTAAATTGTCGGGAGAGCGACACTCTAATGAGACACTCAAGGGAATATGTGCAACTCGGGCATTAACAGGAGTGCTCACAGCTAACGCTGGCTTCTGTCCGCACTGTGCCCAGCCCTGCTCTGAGCACTCTTCTGGCCTTTGCTTGTTTCAACTTAAATAAACATAGGCTATACAATTTGATGTGACATGTTATCCCTGTGCTACACGTGTAGAAATTTCTGGAAGGAGAAAAGAAATGTTCCTCCAAAACCATCTGAGTGGGAGAAGGGGAGTGTGAATGGGCGAGAAGCCTGAAGACAGTTGTTGTGAGATTGTTGATAATTGTAAAAATGTCTGGGAAAATCCTGCAGCTCTACAGCTCTACGGTTGCTCAGTAAAATCAAGCTATAGTTCAAGGAGTTTCTAGAATCATCTCTGTATAAAAACACTTGTCTGCACACTGGAGCACTGGGCAATTATGTAGTCATTTTAGTGTTGCCTCGTTGTAAGTGTAAATATAGGCTTTCAGGAGGAATAAAGAATAGCCTCAGGTTCAGGAAAGGGAGGAGCACTTCTGGAGATCAGCAGCAGGGATGAATCGCTCTTCGTTTTGGATCCGGAGCTGTGAGGGTGAAACCCTAGAGCTGCGAGCAGCCATTCTGCCACAGCGGGAAACCATCCAAGAAAGGAGCCCAAACCCATGAAGTCAGAGCCAATGATGGAGAGAGTGTGGGTCCTGGATCCACCCATGCCTGCAACCCATATTCCTCCTGGAGTTCTCTGCTCATGAAACCAACACATTTCTTCTCATTTTTTTCCTCTTAAATCTAGGTTGAGTTGTCTTCCTAGTACATGCAATCAACGATTTTGACCTATACCCACCTGAACTGTCAGGAGTCATGGATTAACGAAAAGGGTGTCATGTCCAATTAAAATGGCTCATCCCCTCAGGATCCATGACAAGGAGTGTAAAGACCGTGAAGCCATATGGAAGCTTTTCTTTTGGAAGAAGACAAGAGTGACAGTGCGTTTGTACCCTTAGAGGCAGACTCAGGGCCAGAGTGGCTGGTTGTAATAGGAAAAGACACCTGTGGACAATCATCCAAGGATAATTCCGTGAAAGGACAGTTGAGTATTAAGCGCTCAGGCTGAAATTCTGAGCTTTTATATGAAGTGAAACGAGCTTAGGAATATGTGAGCTGGTTTCTTAGCAGAGAGAGCCTTGGTGAAAGGCCAGTTTTAGACTGGAGGTGTCCAATTTCCCACCAATCTTCTGTCTGCTTTGGGAAAGTGCACAAGAGGCATGTCCTGGGTGTGATGGCTTCCTGCCAGGCAACCCTGAGGACACCCCACGTCTCCTCCCTCCACTCACGGCAGAGACGCAAGGACCAAAGGAAGGTCTCTATCTCAGCGGAGCCTCTGTTCTTGGATGGTGCTTAGAGCCACCGGAGGGAGCAGGTGCGCGAGCCTACTCTGGGTTTGCCCTGCTGGGGGGCGGGCCCCTCCGGGTGACGGCTCGTGGTGCACCCGTGTGGTCCCTGGGTAGCTTCTCCGGCTTGACGCACATGTCCTGCCCACTTTCACCTCTGCAAACAGAACCCTGGGAGAGTGTGGGATTTACTTCCAAATTAGGCTTTGGTTTTCCCTCCTCTCCATCAGGAACTTCAAAAATCACAAGAGTTATTCCAGATTCCCAACTGAGGGTGTTTGTTTGTTTGTTTAACAAGCAACAACAAAAAATAGAGAAACCATTGTAGAGTCGTTCAAAGGGGTGTGGGGTGTTCCCAGCGGTTCACAGTCACGCTTCTGTCATCTGTGGCCGCAGGCTTGTCTGTGAAACGATGTGAGGTACAAATCCAGGCAGGATCTGATAAGAACATATTCCAACTAAAACTTATTTTATAAACAAAGGAGATTTTTATATGTGCAGTAAAATCCTGGAGTTGGATTTTATTTTTTCTCCCTTCTGTAGGAATATTTCACAAACTGTGCTCTACCTTTCAGATCAGAAAAATAAATGAACATCATTAAAAGTGAAGCTACAGTAAAGGCACCGAGAGGCCCCCAGTCATGATGCATCACTGTCTTCTCAGCTGAAACACTTTTTCAGCTTCACAAACTCTCCTTTCTCCCCCCGGGAATCTCCCAGGGCAGGGACCCTGTCTCCCTTCTGTCTTGGTGGCGCCAGGAACATAATTAGGGCTCCATAAATAATTGATTGTCACAAAGACCCCAAAAGGAGCCCATTCACTTCACCAGGGCGGCCTGCTAACTCCTGAAGGCATTCTCTTAAGTGCGTTTCATTTGTTTTTAGTTTTTCTGCTGCTTCGATGGATGGACGCAGAAGCCAGGAGAGAGCTGTTGGCTTGCTGAGAGCCGGCCGAGACAGGACTCCGTGAATGACAGCCGGCACGCAGGGTCCCCACGTGGAGCCCAACCCCACGCACTTGCAGGACCGGGGGCGCTTCTCAGGGAGCTGGGGGCCTTTCCTGTCTGAGCCAACACAAGGTGAAGTCAACTTCCAGTTTCCTGTTTAAAAATGGGTGCTGGTCACCAGGGTGCTCTGAGGCTCTATGATCAATAAAGAGAGGGCATGATGTCTGAAAGCCATCCAAAATCAGCAGAAGAAAGATGGATCCGTGAGATCAGAGGGAGAAGGTCCTGCTTCTGAATCATTCACTAACAGGTGTTACTGGGGACACTGCTCTGGATGTTGGGACAGGGGCAGGGAACAAAACAAAGTCTCTACTCTCACAGACACTACTTCTAGTCTGAGGACAAGAAATAGCCATTGAACCAATCATTTTATGACTTGTAGGGAGGTGATAAATGGTAGAAGGGGCAACAGAGCTGCTGGAGGAGGTTCCATATGGGCGGGGAGGGTCCCATATGCGAGGAGGTGAGTCGGTCATGGGAAGAGCACAGTAAGGAAAGGGAAGAGCAGGTGCAAAGCCCTGAGGCAGGAGAGCCCTTGGTGATCCTTGGTGAGGAGCCCTCAGGAGGCCAGGGCAGCTGGAGCCGTGTGAAGGACAAGAGAGGAGTTTGGTGGAGTTAGGGCATCCTGTCTGCCACACCACAGGACCCAGCAGGCCAGGGAAGGGCACAGAGCAACACAGAAGGTAGGTGGCCCATGACCCAATGGTCACTGTCTTTGGGCAGACAGGTTTGAGTCGAGTGGCTCTTGGGGTGTCATTCCAAGGTTAGCAGCAGTAGTGTCCCCCGGAGCCTTGTTAGAAATGCAGGATTTCACGTCCAGTCCAGCCCCGCTGATCTGGAACCTCTGGCATGGGTCCCAGGCAGCAGAATTATTAGTAGCCCTCTGGCAGGTCCTGATGCTGGCTGGGGTTTGAGAAGAGCAAGGAGTGCTGGACTTCTGGCTCTGATCTTCACCTGAGAAACCACAGAAATTAGGGAGAGAAATGCCAGAAGGGCTGAGGGTCACTGTCAGAAGGAGCTTCGCAGGAAAATGTTCACATGGGGGCCTGGCCATGAGCATGTTCTGGAAATCTCCTTTAGGGTTTCCGTGGTGGGAAGCAGTTCTCTGGGCTGGGTGGCCTTTTCTTCTCAGACTTTCTCAGGATCCCAAGACTCATCACCGTAGCTCCCAGTTGCTGTGTACTGGTCCCCTATCTGGTGCTTCGTGGAGGAAGGGTCACCTTGGAGACTGGGGTACATATGTCTCTCTGCCCTTGGTCCCCCCCATCTGCCTGTCCCCAGGAGGGAACCAGCTGTGGCTACCTTGTCACAGGTACTTTTCCAGGGCTGAGGTGGGAGCTACTTGGGGGCAACAGCCTTTCCTGTCTGGGAAGGACTCAGCTCATGAGAGAGTTTAGAGCGGGTGGGAGCACGGCAGAGAGAGCAAGGAAGGAAGAACATTCCTGAAGGACAGAAAGAGGTCATGTTCCCGGATGCCTAGGGCAGGTGCCCAGGGGGCAGAGGGTGGCTGGAGGTCCCCGCATCTGCAGTGGGAGCCCTTGGATCCCGCAGGGAGCTGAATCCCTGCTGATGGCGGGAGCTAGGTTTCTTGTCTGCAGAATTGGGTCTGGCCATGGCTCTAGACCTGGGCTGCACATTAGTGTAACTCCCGGGAAGATTTGAACGTTCCTGTCACCCACGCTGGACGGCAGACTCATTTGGTCAGAGTCCGTGGGAGGGAGACCCAGGTGCTGGTTGGTGTTTAGCTGCCTCCCTGGTCCATACCCGGCAGATACAGGCAGCAACCCCCGCGCGGCCTGTGGCAACCAGAATGTCTCTGGACATTGCCCAGTGGCCCCTGTTTGGGGGTGTGTGTGTGCAAAATCGTCCCTGGCTGAAAGCCTCTGTCGTGTCTGGGCCGAGTCACTCAGATTTCCCACTGCGGCATTTAGGTCTGTTGCCACATTTATTTAACTTTTTGTGTCTCCTTATTGCCTTTACAAACAGACTGTGGCCAGAGAGGAGGGCCCGACTCTGACCCCAACTCCACACTTAGGGCCACCCCCATGCCATGTGGCAAAGGCTCAGGGAAGTGGGGACACTGTAGCCCCGTTTTTGTTTGGTGGCTTTGAAGCCATTGCTAACCTGGGAGCTCCCAGCTTGGGGTTCCACGCCTGCAGGTTCCTGACCCAGGATGGGCCTTACCTACTCGGGACCCCCTTGCTGGCTGTGGTGTACGACAGTGGAAACCTGAACCTCCTGCCACCTTGCCGCAGTGACAGTCACCACTGTCCTCTCCCCCTACCCTGTGCTCCAGGCACAGCTCACAGCAGCTCTGTCCACGTGCTGTCTCATTTTCAATGAATGGGTATGCGTGCCCCATTATCAGAGATTGGGCAACTGAGGCACAGGGCATTTCAATGTTCTGAGTGAGTGGGGCAGAGCCTGCTTTGTCCCAAGGGGCCTTAATCCTGGGCCAGTGCTCCATGGGGTGCGTCACTTGGCAGAAGTGGAGGCATGGCCCACCTCTGCCCGTATCCGACGCTAGCTCGGGTCCTATTAGCACGGAGCCTCTAGGACATTAGAGGTTCCTGGTGGACGCCCCAGTCTATTCTGTCATCCCTGCTGTGGGCAGATCTGTGTGCTGCTCACTGCTGTGTCTCAGCATCTAGCAGAGGTCTCAGTGCATGGCAGGAACTTGTCATCGTTTGCCTCGTTTGATGGAACTGTAATACATTGCTTCATACAGTTCATCACACCTAACAGTGCTCTGCACAGACGAGTTGTTTGAAAATAGTTGTCAAATGGTTAAATGGTCAATCAATAGGTTTTCAACTGAGTGTCCTTACAAGTGAATATCATAAATGACTATAAAAATGCTTTTATTACTGTGTGTTGATTACTCCAATTAAAAGCTTTCTCTAAGCATCAGAGAGCCCAATGATTCAGTACTTCTCATTTGAAGCTCTGGTCTATTCGGTTTTGATATATGCAGGTTTGGAAACCTGTGAAATTTATAATATGGATGCTGGGAAACTAATGCTGGGGGCCAATTTAAAAAATTCTTATGGAAATTTATATTCATTAGAAATGATGGCGAGTTCTAGAATGGGATTCTGCAGAATCAATTTAAGGAAATTTGTTTCAGGGAGATAACCGAGGAGCAGTAAGCCGAGACGCTAGCGTGGATGTGACATCCCCAGGAGACAAAACGGGACATGATGAATAGCGCTGAGCTCGGCAAGTGCTGAGAGCCCGTCCCAAGGGGGCCGCTTATTTTCTGACAATCGGCAACTCTATCTGTTAGCTACAAATGTGTTGTGGGACAAGAAGGAAAATTGTCTTCAGCCCTTAGAGGATGAGACAATTGTCCTCTTGACTTCTATCCCCTCCTGCTTCTAAGTGACCCTTTGGGATTCATCAGTGGTGAGATCCTTGGGTATTTCACTAGGCTCCACTAAGGGCTGTGACCAGTCTAGACGGGAAATAGAGCTGGGAGGTTGGGGGGGGCCGGGGAGTAGTTCTACCCTGGACATGTTCTCCAAAAAGGGTACCTTTGCCGCAATAATCTTGTTGAAGTATCATGTTGACGTGAGTGGTGTTAAGACGATGAATGCATTTCAGTACCGTTGAAATATGCAATTGTAGGAAGAGGGGTCAGCCCGTGAGACTCTGTCTGAAGGGGTCAGAGGTTAGTGGCTCTGTGTGGTCCACACTGAGGTCTACTGCACCTGGGTTAGAACCAGCTGTTGGTTCTGCCGCTTGCAAGGTGAAAATGCTGGAAGAATCACCCCTCTCTGGAGGAGGGAAGTAGAGGGCTGGGAGAGTTGCAGGCACGTTCAGCACTGGTGCTCTGTGGGTGCTGTTCATGCTAGAGGCTGCGGTGATTCTCAGAGTGAATCAAGTGTGGGACTGCTTGGTTCCTGGAGCTGAGTTGCTTTGCTAGGGGCCGCCTCTCCTGGGAGTGCAAATACACCTATATCACTTCTGGGTGAGGAGTGAGAGGACCCATAGAGCAGTATCAGCTATGACTTCACGCGGGCAACACAAACTCAAGAACAGTTTTTGAACGTGAGACTGAAGGTCATGCCCATATCACGGGCAAACTCCCTTTCAGGAGGCTCACCTCTGCACCAGAGATTGGTCAGCATGGACAAGTGTTTATCACTGTCTCGTTCTGTATCAGGTATCAGCCACACTCTGAAGCCATCCTCAAGTTCACGGGCGGCTGGCTCTGCAAGGGTGAATTAAACTGGGTTTTGGAAAGCTGTTAATGAGTGAGCTTAGTCACTTTCTTTGTAAAGGGAAGTCTTGAATTTAGAGACAAGGTGATTTTAGTGATATATGGGCCCCCCATTTTTTTTTTTTGAGATAGAGAGTGCGCATGAGTGGAGTGGGGATGGGCAGAGGGCGAGTGGGAGAGAGAATCTTTCTTTTTTTTTTTTTTAAAGACTTTATTTATTTTTTATTTGACAGACAGAGATCACAAGTAGGCAGAGAGGCAGGCAGAGAGAGAGAGAGGAAGGGAAGCAGGCTCCCCGCTGAGCAGAGAGCCCAATGCGGGGCTTGATCCCAGGACACTGGGATCATGACCTAAGCCCAAGGCAGAGGCTTTAACCCACTGACCCATCCAGGCACCTCTAGGAGAGAGAATCTTAAGCAAGCTCCATGCTCAGCACAGACACTGGGCTTAGTCTCACGACCCTGACATCATGACCTGAGTGGAAATCAAGAGTCAGATGCTTAACCCATAGAGCCACCCAGGCACCCTTGGGTCATAAACTTTTGAAAGTGTTTTTTTCTCATTCCATACTTCTATTTACTCAACAACAACACAAAAACAAAAATAAAACTAGGAGGGCAGAGTTGAGAAGGAACACAATACTTTCTTCAGGCTCCAGGAGAGAAAATCCCCATCGTTAGTGCTGAAACCCAGCAGAGAAGGGCCTGGAAATGACTCTGTAGTTGGGGTGGGGCACAGCGGGGTGAGACTGTGTAAGGAGGCTGGACCTTGGGAGGGGCCAAAGCTCTCAGCAGTAGGCCTCATCCCCTGTCATCAGACTGGGGAGTTACTGTGCATTTCACAGACCTCTGGGCCCCTGTCGTGCCAGAGAATCTTCTTTTGCAGACGACATTCTCACTGGGCACCATGTCAACCTCCAGTTTTTGTCTGACAGTTTAGAAACCCCACCTTCTTTAAAGCATTTTCATTTGCAGAAGTGGACTAATCCACAGGCTAGCTGAACCAGAGGCAGAGCCACTACAAGGTGTGGTTGGTGGGTGGACAGTGGGGCTGGGGTACCCCGGAAGTGGAGGAGTATCACACAGAGCCCCCTCATTCAGGTGTGTGTGCTCATGTGGGCGTGTGTACAGGGATGTGTGTGTTTGCACGTGTGTATTTCAGTGTGTGTATGCAAGTGCGTATGTATCCTGGTGTGTGTGTGTGTGTGTGTGTGTGTGTATGTGTGCCTGTGTACACATGGGTGTGTATGTGTGCATTTTGCCTCCTGCATTAACACGAAGATCCTGGGGTCCAGTCTTCTGCTCTCTGCACCCATGTCCTCCTTGAGTTCTATTAGCTCCCAAACCAGCTGAGAAAAGAATAAATATTTCATCAACGAAAATCTTTCGTAATTTGGAGATGGAGCAGGATCCACAGGAGGATTACCTTCTGCTCACCACTCTGATTCGCAAAGGTGCATCAGTAACACAGGGCTAAGCCAATGAACGGTTGGCATTCCCTCAGCTACTCCGGTTGGGTCAGAATTGGGCACGTGACCACGTTGGGCCAATCAGAGTAAAGATAGGATTTTTTTTTTTTTTTTTTTTTTTTTTTTGTAAACAGACTTCAGGTGTTGGAAGAGTTCTGTTTCACAGCATGGGCGGAAGGTTCAGAGATCTGTCCGGTTCCATGCACAGCCTTCCCCACTATCAACATCCCCAGCATGATGGGACATTGTTGCTATTGATGAACCTGCGTTGACACACGATGATCCCCCAGAATCCCTACCTAGTGTGCATCAGGGTTCCCTCTTGGAGTCGCACTTTCTGTAGGTTTGGGTATATATATAGGACATGTATCCATCATACAGAGGATTTTCACTGCCCCCCACAATCCTCTGCGCTCTTCGTATTCTTCCCTCCTTCCCCTATCCATCGCAACCACTGGTCTTTGACCTGCCTTTGGAGTTTTGCTTTTTCTGGAATGTCATATGATTGGATCTATGTAGTTTGCCGCCTTTTCAGATTGCCTTCTTTCACTTAGTAACACGCACTGAGGTTTCCTCCATGTGTTTTTATGGACCGATAACTCATCTTTTTAGTACTGAGTAATATTCCTCTGTCTCAATGTATCATAATTCATTTAATGTATCATAATTCATTTATCCACTTACTATGGAAGGACATCTTGGTTGCTTCCAAGTTTTGGCATTTTAAATAAAGCTGCTATAAACATCCATCTGCAGATTTTTCTTTTTTCTTTTCTTTCTTTTTTTTGTTAAGATTTTACTTATTTATTTGACAGATCACAAGTAGGCAGAGAGGCAGGCAGAGAGAGAGAAGGGAGGAAGCAGGCTCCCTGCTGAGCAGAGAGCCTGATGCAGGGCTTGATCCTAAGACCCTGGGATCATGACTTGAGCCAAAGGCAGAGGCTTTAACCCACTGAGCCACCCAGGCGCCCCCATCTGCAGATTTTTGTGTGGATGTAAGGTTTCAACTCTTTCTCATGTAGAGAATGAGGGTGACAGTGTTGGTCTTGTCAGGAGCTGTGGTGCCTCGTGGGGCTGGGTGTGAGTCAGGGCCTTCCATGTTTTTCACCTGTCCAGCAGCCTCCATCCCAGGATTCTCGGAGCAGCTATGCCCCCACTGTGGGGGTCTTCTGTTTGATTGAATTATCACCTACATCCAGGGCTATGAACTATTCTTAAGTGTAAACGCAGCTCTGTTTTTCATGTATACACGTACCTATGTGACAGTTTCAAGCAAAGATACGGACCATTTCCAATGAACAGGAGGCTCCCCCAAATGCCTTCTGATTTGACACCCATCCAGAATTAACTACCATTCTGATTTCTGTTGTCATAAATTAATTTTGAAATTAGTTTTGCTTTCTCTTGAATTTCATATAAAGGAGGTCCTACTATATTCAATCTTCTCTCTTTTTTCTTTCTTTTCTCCTCAATACACCTGTAAACGTGTCCATGCTGTTCCTGTAGTGTGGTTCCTTCTTTTTTTTTAAGGTTTATTTATTTATTTGGCAGGGACAGGAGGGACAGAAGGAGAAAGAAACATAAGCAGACTCCCTGCTGAGTGGCAAGCCCTATGTGGGGCTCAGTGCCAGGTTGCTGAGATCACCAGCTGAGCTGAAACCAAGAGTTGGATTCCTAACTGACCTCGCCACCTAGGCACCCTGATTGCATCTTGTTTTTTACACATAGCATCCCACTGTATGTATGAATAGGCTCCATTCTACTGCAAATGGACATTGGTTTTAAAGTGGGTTTTTTTTTTTTCATGTAGGGATACAACGGCTATGAACACGCACGTATGTGTCCATTGGCGGATGTGCGTGCTCCTCCTCTGGGGCAGATTTCCTGGGTTGGAGGACTGGTATGGGGAGGTGGAAGTTCAGCTCAGATGTTGCCAGACATTTTCCAAAGTGGTTGTAGCAATTTTCTCTCCCATCAACAGCATAGGAGAATTCTAGTTGTCCCACATCTTGGCTGACACTTGGTATCTGTCTTTTTTTTTTTTGAAGATTTTATTTATTTATTTGACAGAGAGAGATACAGGGAGATAGGGAACACAAGCAGGGGAGAGGGAGAAGCAGGTTCCCCACTCCTTGTCCCCAAGGATCCTGATGTGGGGCTCGATCCCAAGACCCTGGGATCATGACCTGAGCTGAAGGCAGATGCTTAATGACAGAGCCACCCAGATGCCCCACTTGGTGTCTGTCTTTAAAAATTTTAGTCGTTTGGTGGTTGTGTGGTGGTCTTTCTTGGCTTTAATTCACACCTCCCTTATGATCATGATATGAAGCTGATTTTTACATGTTTGTTCGGTATTTGGATCTCTTCTTTTGTTAAGGTCTGTTCAAATCCCTGGTCTATTACTTAATCTGTTAGCTTTTCCTTACTGATTTGTAGGAATTTTCTATATATTTTGGATATAGCCCATTGCCGGGTATACATATTGCAAATGTCTTCTTATGACCTGAGACTTGTCTTGTCACTTCCTTTCTCTCTGTTAAAGGTGTTTTTGATGAATGGAGTTGTGAATTGTACTGAAGCTTGGATTATCCATCTTTTCTTTTACTGTGAGATTAAGAAATCTTTGCCCACCCTTGTGTGCTGTTTGATAGTTTCTGTTAATTAGGCAGCCAAAGCAACTCACTGAGAATCTGTCCCCAAGTTTAAATAGCTTGAAGAGGAAGCAACAAAATCCAGTGGGGTCTTCTGGCTGCAAAGCACATATGTTGGTAAGCGTTAGCTGTATTGCCTTTCTGCCATCAGGACTCCTTCATTGTAGGCGACTGGAATCTGGTTCTTAAGATAAATAGGGAATTTGTTGGTTCGTGTAACTTAAATGTCCAAGAGTATCTGGCTTCAGGCATGGATGGATCCAGGTGCTGGCATGATATTATTAGGATCAAGTCTTGCTCTTCATCTCTTGGTTCTGCTTTCCCCTCTGCTGGCTTCATGGGTGGGAAGGCTCTTTCCTTCTACAAGCACAACTGTGGCACTCGAAAGCCACAACCATATTCCTATTTCCCATGCTCATCTGTACTATGACCTTGACATTCCTGCCACTGAGAGGTGGCTCTAGATGTGCTCTCCACGAATCTGGGCAGTCCTGTGGCTTCAGAGACCAGGTCAGAAAAGACAATGCAGCTCTTTCTTTGTTCTCAGGGACACTTTCCTCTGGAGCTCTGAGCTAGTAAGAATTCCTGCTGTCCTGTGGCTGCACTGCTCAAGGCCACAGCCTCATCTGGGTCCCAGCTGATAGCCAGCAGCAAGCACGAGGTTGAGACTGAACGAAGCTAATTCTGGATAGTTCCATCCCCTAGCTGTCAAGGCATCTCCAGTTGTGGATACCTCCTAGCTGAGGCATCAGATGTTGGGGTACACAGGCAAAGCATCCTGCTCTGCGTTATCTGCCTTCCTGACCCACAGAATCTATGTGGTAATGAAATGGTTATTTTAAGCCTTTCCATTTTGGAGTAATTTGTTGTGTGCTAATAGTAAGTGGAATGCCAGAATTATCTCCTATCAGCGTCATTGCCCTACAAGAAAGAGGGTCTTTTTCCCAGCTGTTCTGAAGCAGGACAGTTATCAGACCAGGCTGCGCCACACTCCATCCTAAGCCAGTGGCTATAGTCTGGCCTTAATGGGCCAGACCTGGACCACATGCCCGCTGGGAGAGGAATCAGCCCGTGGGAGAGGAAGTACCACGATGTTTGGGAATAGGGAAGGCCAATTCCCCAAGGAAAAAATGGAATGTTATAGGGAGAAAGCAGTGACTGGAGGATGGACAGGCAGAAATAACGGTGGCTCCTTCAGCAATTTACTATGATAAATGAGCTTAATTTTTGAGTGAATAAAAGCAATCTCACCACACAGTGCTGTAGGATTCAGCCGGGACCCTGGGCTGGGCCCTTCGCTTCTTCCCCACGACCCTCCGCCATGGATCCCACTGCTGGGATCTCACGTCTCCATCCTCTCGGCCATAATGAATCTACCCATTTGGCTGATGGGAAGACTGAGATACAAAGGGGAAGGCTTGAGCTGACCCCAGACAGCAGGAGGGAGGAGTGGGGACCAAGCTGCAGGTGCTGACCCCGGAGCCCCTTCCTCCAGGCCAGGCAGATGGGCAGCCATGGAGACGTACTGATCACCAGGATATCTGCAGTCATCGGTGGCTTCCGTGGCTGTTTGGCCACTGGGCTAATCCCTGCCCCATTTGTGGGGAGGACCCCTGACAGGCTGAGGAGGACCCCAGGCCCAGATTCAGCAGGTCTATGGAGCGGTCAGAAGCACACCAGGCACTAAAGACGACGGCTGTTAATGCCCAGGGAGTTAGGACCCCATGTCCCGGAGCATCAGCCGGAGGAGAAATGAACACCACAGCCTCCAGGACTGAAGAACCTAATATTTCTTGAGCAGCTGAGGGCTCGGCTGATGTCTGGGCCACTCCTGAGCCTCTCACCGCACAGTCATCTCTGGGTGACCCGGTCAAGACCCGAGAAGGTGCAGAGAGGCCCCGAGCGTGTTTCTTTCTGATCAGGCTTCCCTGGCAGGCCCCACTTCAGAAGGATGGCCTGTCGCCCTTTCTGGAGTGCTAGCCTGAGAGAGACAGCCACAGGTTCCCACTTTTGTGCAGATGCCCCCGGCTTGTTAAATCACGTCTAACTCGGACCGGAGTCACCGAGACATCAGGCTGTGATCATGCCCGCTCAGCCGATGACCCCCAGCGCCCCTCGTGCATTTCTCTTCCATCCTGGTCCTGATGCCGCCCCCAGGGGTTTGCCGGCTGCACAAGTAGCAGGAAACGGTCACTGCGGACACCAAGGGCTGAGCTGATCAATCTCCTGACAGCTGTGTGGGACCCATGAGCCGGGGGACGTGGGGGACCAAGAGAGTGGGAGTCCCGGCTCTCTTCCCAGAAGCCACAATCCAGCTTGGGAAGAGGAGATGTGGGAAATAGCGTCTTCATTCAGTCAACAGACGCTTGCTGAGCCCCCAGCATGTGCCAGGCACTGCCCTGGGCAGCAGGCCAGGAGGTCGCCATCCTTTGCTTGTGGTAACAAAGGGAGTGGCAGGCAGGGCCACATCGGGGGTGGTCGGTGTGTGGGGGACAGGAGGGAGGAGAACGTCACCCCGGAAAGGCTTCCAGGGAGAGGGGCAGTCGCCCCGGGGCTTGGTGGGACAGCGAGGATCCCACCCGCTGGAAAGAGCAGGGGAGCGGCTGGAGCAGGGGCAGAGCACAGGGAAGGCTGCAGGCTGCAGGGGTGCGGCGGTTCGGGACAGAAAGCAGCGCGTCGTGGCCGCAGCAATGCATGGGGATGCTGAGGACGGAAGGCAGGCAAAGGGGCTGGAGAGGCGCCAGAGTGGGGAGAATGTGGGGTTTGGGGGTCACACTGGGAGCACAGAGGGTCCTCTGGAGCAGCCAGGTGAGCTTTAGCAGGGATACGATGTGGCGGCCGTGTCCGCTGTATGGGGGGTGGGGTGGGTGGGAGCGTGTACCCAGGCCAGGGCGATCCATGAGAGGGGCTGGTGGTCACTTGGTCGGGGAGGCGGTCGCCCGAGCTAGGAGGGTGATGGCAGTGGTGGCGGAGTGGGGCCGAGTCCGCAGATACGCAGGAGCCGCCGCACTGGGAACGAGGAAAGCCCTGCAGGAGAGCCTGGAGGAAGTCACCAGTGCTCGGGTTGACCGAGCTGGTCCTGACGCAGGTCCAGAATGGAGCACTGGGCCTGGAGCACCCCAGAGAAGTCCCCCTCTGCCCAGCATGACACCCACGTGACAGAGGAGGAGACTGAGTCCTTAGAGGGTGGTGATATCCCTGGGGTCATGGAGTGGAAGCCCCAGCCTGCAGCCCTCACCCCTGCTCTGTGGCTCACTTCGGGGAGCTGAGTAAGCGGGTGGGGGTCCGAGAGGGAGCCTGAAGGAGATCTGGGGGTTGGTGGACAGAGTTTTGGGGAGAGGAATGCAGGGGAGCTGGGGTGTCATGGAGGCACCAGGCTCCGTGGGGACTCGACACGAGCTGTCCTGCTACTAGTCTGCTTCTCGTGGGTCAGAGTCTGTGGTCTGCTTCCAGTTTCTCATTGTGGGTTTATACGGCAGGAGGGGAGCTGACGGTTCCCAGCCCCTGTGGGAACACTGCCTCATAGATATATGGGCTCACAGAGGATCCCTTGGGCCTTAAGACTTCTACTCAGATCACTTAGTGTTTGAGATTCGATCCAGATGCCTTTTGCGTTTTTGGTGGGAGCGGGAGTAGAGGTATTTCAAATAGTAGTACCAGAAGGTCACTTAGTTTTTCACTCGGAGATTATAAATCATCTGGAACTCTTTGGGGACAACACATTTCACAGACGCTCTGTCTGACCAGCTGCAAATTGAATGCTCAAGTTCAAGTTCAAGTTCAAATGTCCGTCATCCTTGACTTTGATGTAACACCACATCCTAGCACATGCCAGGCGCCGCCCTGGGCGGTGGGCCAGGAGGTCGCCCACTTGAGCCTCACGCCTGTGAGCAGTGCCCGCTTTCAGAGCACGGAGCCCCAGCTAAAGGCGAGATCGCCCTGTACTCATCTGCTCCAGCTGCCGTAGCAGAGAGCCTCGTACCGACAGCTAGAAACATCAGACCTTTATTTTTTCACAGTTCTGGGGGCTGGAGGCCCAAGATCAAGAGGTCAGCAGGGTTATTTCTTCTCCCAGTAGAAGTAGATGGTCGTCTTTTCTGTGCGTCTTCACACGGTCTTTCCTCTGGGCATGTCTTATAAGGACAACGGTCCCACTGGAGTAGAGCCCACCCTAATGACCTCATTTAACCTCAGTTACCTCTCCAAAGTCTCTGTCTCCAAATAGAGCCGTGTTCCAAAATACTAGAGATTAGGACTTCAACATACACATTTCAGGGGGATGCAACCCAGCCCACCAAGGCTATTTTTCATGAAAGCAAGGATCTTCTTTCTTTTTCAGCTTTCCCAGCCCACACTCAGATCTGTCATCTCCTGATTCTCAGAGTCATTAATCAAGCTGTCAGCAAGAATTTACTTAGGACTCCTCGCTTTCAGGTTCAAGGAATAATGGATGGTGCTAAGATCTTAAGAATGAGACATTGAATGTGCAGCACATTTGGTCCAGCTGGAGAGATGAAAATATTTTATTAAAAAGATATCCCAATGTTCTTTTCCCACTGCCAGGAAAAACCATAAGAGGAAGACCCTTCCTGGGGAGCATCAGAGATTCTTCTGGTCAGCAACGTTTGCCATTTCTAGTCCCTTAAATGAAATGCCAAATGTTGCCTGTATACTAGTTCCAGACTTCCCATTTTGCCTACATGTAATTGAAAATATAGCCATTCTTGTTTTAGTGACTCAGCACTCAAGAAGTCATCAATCTCAGGTTTAAAATTAACTGCAAAATGTAAAAGAGACTATTCAGCATAGGGGGAAGGTAAGCAGTGAGCTCATTTTGCAAACTTAAAAGCATTTTGGAAAAAAATAATCAGACTTGGAAAACTGGAAACTGGAGGAAAATTCTGCCAAGTTTGTTATAAAAAAAAAACTCATTATGTATCTTGAAACTCTTTAGGAATATTTTATCAAATGATCCATTTCCAGCAAGGTTATTTCGGGGATCTATTTGATACCAGCTGACACGCTTCTATCCTACACTGACTTTGAAAACCACAGCCCCTACATTATCGTCTCCAATAAAAGAAGTGAGCAGGTGGAGCTTGATCAATGCATTTATTTCTATACCCATCTCGTTCCTGCTTTAGATGATGCGGGAAAATGTTGCATGAGTTCTTTCTTTATTTTGGAAGAAAAGAAAAGGAAAATGGGGTGCAGTTGTCCCCAGCTGAACTGGCTGTTCATCTGTTCTCCTCCTGGTCATCCATGTGGAACCAGGTCACTGCCTACTGGCCCAGCTCACAGTGATGGCTTGTGAACTTGGCCGTTCTACCTTAGATGAAAGCTCGACAGTACAAGAGGGGCTGTGGCCCTTCCCATGGAGGCCAAGAGCAAACCTGTACCTAGTGAGCGCATCATGAGATGGTTTTGTGAAAACTGATGCCTATTTGTGATGCTGTGGGCTCCCTAGGGCTCAGTCCCCTCTGAGAACAGATAAAAAAGGACTCATTTTTAAAGAAGGGGATTCTGTGTCTTTAGGCAAGGACTTCATTCTCTAAAAGCTCCACAGTTGACACAACTTGGGAATCCCTAATGATTCCTTTTAGGCTATGGCAATGCTCCCCCTAGAGACCTCCATGGTCCGAGAGAACATTCAAGGAGACCCCGACCCAGTAGTGTGACCTCCATGTTGGGCTGGCAAGACTCATCTGGGTTCTGGTGTTTCTGGCTGATTAAGTTCCTCAGATTAGCTTCTTAAGTGATTACCTGTGAAGACCTCAGTGAGGTTAAAATTATAACCAGGCACACCAGGGAATTAGAGTGTGAATGGACTATTTTGTGTTGGAAAACCATGTACAGCTAATACCTTCTATCTCCAACCAGTGTTCCCCAGAGTACGGGGAACCATCACCACCACCCCCAGCACCACCAACAGCACCTCCGTCATCACCGTCATCTTCATCATCATCATTTCAGCCGCAGTCTATATCAATAACAATTCCGCATGAGTTGGAACCTGCAGGAAAATGCTTTGGTAAAGCAGAGGGCAAATGGAAAAAAAAAATACCAGTAACAAATCAACTGGTGTATTTCTTGGAAACAATTTCTAAACCAGTGAAGATTTAGAGCAGGCAAACTGTTTGTTGCTATGAAAATACTGTGGGCTACTTATAAAGGGCAGAGACATGGAGGCCCAGAAATAGCCCTTGTTAATGGTGAATTCTTTGAAATGAATTGGTGCTATGGTTGACATAGTCCTGAATTTTGTGTGTTCAAAGTGGATGAGAGAAAAGTGAATCGCCAGCAGAGAGAAAAATATAATTTCCCGGAGTATTTGTTTTCCTTTTTAAATGGGGCCACTCAGATGTGGTGCAATTTGAGTTAATCCACATCCTGCCATGCTGTCACGGGGTTGGGGAAACCAAATCAAAAGAGGGGGCAGTTTTCGCCGTTGTTAATACTCAAGCATGTATCATTATTCTTTCTCTTCATGAAATAGAGAATTTATGGGCTATTATAAAGCTCTCCCATGTATTATGCTGTCTAGGGAAAGCTGATAGCCACAAAGAGAAAGAGAAATAAAACTAGAAGACCGGAGAGGTTCTATGAAAGAAAGCAGAGTGTGTAATGATGTCAGACTATATCCTCAGGTGAGTTTCCTTTGGTCCCAGAGACCATCACAAATTTCATTTGAAGTGGGCTCAATTCAGAGTTCATTTCTACCTCTACCCAATCCCATCCAATGAGCCTGGAGGGTCTCCAATCTTTTTTTTTTTGAAGGTTGAAACTCTGAACAGTGTCTTCTCTTGGATGCTCCCAGAGCAGAGCTGGAGACGAGGGCTAGAGTCAGGTAGAAGAGGGCAATGGTTCCAGGAACTGAAGCAGGGGTGCTGGGGAGAGTAACACAGAGAAGGAAGAGAACCCAGCCCAGTAACTTGAGTTAGTTACTGTGTGTGCTGGTTTTACAATATGGCCACACAATTTTGACACTCTTCCCATCAAGAAGTGGGATCTATGTCCCCTCTCCTGGCTTGTGACTCTCCCAGCAGTGGAAGCTATGCTATGTGAACCCCCCAACACTAGATTGGAAAAGGCCATTCATCTTTTACCTGTTTGCTAGAACCCTCGCTGTTGGGATCACAAGCCGCCATGCAAGGCAAGCAGTCCCCCTCCCCCGAGGCTGTCATGCTGCTGGCCCACTCGTGGACAGTCCCAACTGAGATTCATCTTTGAGTCTTCCCAGGCAGACATCAAACATGGGAAGGAAGAAGCATCCATATGATTTGGTCCCACAAGGGTCTGAGTCACCCTCCCCACCCTGGGCTGTAGCTCTTCCTAGCGAAGACCTTCAGACACCATGGGGCTGTGTCCTACCTGAATTCCTGATCCACAGCACCAAGGAGCATAACACACCATAAAACCATATTAAAGCTATTGCTTTATGCTGCTTGGTTTTGGAGTGGTTGGCTACACAGCAGTAGATAACTGGGACACGCAGGTGGGTAAGTGGGTTCCATCCCACTGGATACCTTCTTGACTCCATGCAGAGTGTGCCTTCTAGCTGTCTGCAGACTCTCAGGGTGGGGAAAGTTTAGCTCCGGACTCTCATCTCGGAGCTAGCGTTGTTTATATTTATCTCATACTCCACCTGGACGTTTTCTCCAGATAATTCACAACTAGATCTTTCACGCCATCAGATCTTTGCACAAATACTGCCTTCTAAGGGAGGCTTTTCCTGCCCGTCCTTGCTAAATTGCATCCCCTTGGCATGTCTCTCTCCTTCTGGCTTTATTTATCCCCATGGCACCTAATGCCCTCCAACAATCTTTATTTGGGTTACCGCTTTCTTCCCCTGATTAGAATATAGACTCCACAAGGACAATAATGTTTGTCACTTTGCTCCACGTGTTATCTTTGGCTCCCAGATAAGTGCCTGGCTTGTACGAGGCACTCCATAAAAATTTACTGAATGAACCAAACAAAATTTATTGCCTGAAATTCATTGCCTCTTTATCATGTATCTTTCCCTGAAAGACAAAGAAATACAGTGTGCGTAATTGTCAATGTTTGGCAGAGAAAGATATATAATTGAAATTAAGGCTTTTAACTTTTTAGAAATTTCAAATGAATGTTATTTGATCTGGACCTTTTCTGGGTCCACATTTTTCTCCTCTCATTATGAGCTCAAAATGTTCACTCTTGTTTAACTTTTTATTCCTTCTGAAATACCGGTTTTCTTTCCCGGGTGGCCCTATTGTCTACTGAAGGCATTTTAATACGATACATTCAAGGTTACTGATGATGTTTTAAATATTTCTCAAAACCTGTTTTGCTTTGGCAAGATTCAGAATCCATAAACACATTCTGTTATGCATTCTCTCACTTGGTGTTTACATATTTCTTTAAAAAACAGTGATTTTCCTTCTGTCTTAGAGTTGTGTTCATGCCTTTCCTTATTTGCCTCATAGCTTGCTGCCGCGACACAAAAATTTGTTTAAAAAGAAAGAATAATTTGTATCTGCTTCCCCAATGGCCCCTAAGTAAGTATTTTCCAGCAGTTGATATATCTGTTATTAGTGTACGAAATTTGCTTTTATCCAGAGGCACACAAATGAATCTTTGCAATACCTATCACAACGTGTGTATCTTAGGGGAAAAAAAGACCTTCAAACATTCATATCTTCCTAAGCAGTGGTTTTCAGAAGCTGAAGCCACAGGGACTAGGATTGTTTTGAGAGAAAGATAAGGCAGAGCCTTGGCCAAGAATGTAAAATCACTTCTTCACTGAACCTGGAACTTTCCTTAACCTGAATAACAATGACTCCCCCTTTGTGCTGCTTACTGTGTGTGATAAGAAGAAGCCCTCCTGTGAGGGTCCCTGGGCACTTGCTTGGTTTTCCTTCCTTTCTGCCCCAGGGAAAATGTACGATGACTCCACAGCTGGGAAGCCTGAGCTTTTCCCACGAGGGCCGCCTTTCGCTCCCGGATGCTGTCGGGAGGCACGTGGAGGGGCTCTTGACTTGGGGCGGTAATAAGGGAGGCCCCACTGCAGGCAGAGCCCGTCCTCTGCTCCTCTCTGCCCAGGAGGTGGCAGGGCAGGTGGCTGCAGCCGGCGGGGGAGGGGGGGCGGTGACCTCACCTGTGGGGCCAGGTCCCTGCTCTGGCTCCATGCAGAAGTTGGACTTGCAACGGAAAGCTGGTCCTGCCCTCCTGTGAACCCCCTAGTTATGTTCCCTGAAGGCCAAGTTCAGCCAGGAGCAGACCATCTATTTGCCCAGAACTTGTAACACCTGCTGCTCAGGCTGCCTTCCGGAAGGGAGAGGGCCTGATGGACAGGAGGTGTTGGGCTCCCATCCCTGCTCCCGGGCTACTGTCCCCAGGGAAGTTGTCCCCGTTCCTGCACTTTCCTTCCCAGCTGGGAGAGGGGCTTCGAGCAGTTCTTCCCTCCCCGGGCTCCCGGGGGCTGCCTTGGCAGATGCGCGCAGAGCATTTCCGTCGGGGGCACAGTGGGGCTCCCGGGTCGGGGCCGTTACTGTGCAGGTGAGCCTTGCAGCCAGAGCGGGGGTTTCTGGTGCCGATTTGAGAAGTTACCCTCGGCCCCCAAGGCCAAGTGTAGGCAAGGGCTCCGTTCTCTGGAGGATGTTGGCCCCACATCCAACGTCAAGCAGGACTAACGTCTCAAAAACGTAAACAAGCAAAGCTGGCTGGCTGGGGCCCATTCACAGCCCGTCGGAACCGACCCGACACCCTAGTTTCTTGTGTGGATGCCGAGAGTCCGCTTCCTTCTCTGTCCCCTCTCTCTCCCTCCTTCCTTTCTCTTCCTCTTTTTGTTCACACGCGCCTCAAAGTGCCTCGGTGGCTAATAAAGGCCGGAGTTGTCAGAGAAGCAGAGCAGCCTGTCTAAGGGAGAATGTGTCCTTGATGAAGACAAGTCGCTGAGATGCTGACAGTTTTCTGCAGTGAAGTCATCCCCCGTGTCCGGGGCGGGGCCGAGAGAGCAGCCAGGTGCGTCCACAGGGCAGGCGGCCAGGAGGCGCTCAGGGCAATCCCGCCATCGGAGGACCCCACCCCCTGTGGTTCGGGCGTCTGGGAGGATCGTGACGGGGGAGGGCTCCTGGAAGGATCGCCGGCCCTCAGTCTCCCCCATGAATCTGGGGCTTGGCTCTGCCCAGGCAGCCACCCGACATGGGGCTCTGTGCTGCTCCCATGTCCAGATCCGGGTCAGTCCTCAGGCCGAGGCCTGGTGCCCGGTGACTGCACGCGGGACCCTGATGTTCACGGCCTCCGGGTCCCCTGGGCCCTGAGGGAGGCATCCCAGCTGCTCTGAAGGCAGAGCCGCTCCTGCTTTCAGATCGCGAGTTTTCAACAGAGCTGTGGAAGACCCCATGCTCCCTTCCTCGGCAAGTGGTGCCACCGAATGCCTGTCACCCAGTGTCACCCTGTGGGCCTCCCTCTTCTTCCAGCATATGTCCGGTCTGCGGAACCCAAACTAGCCTCTGTCTCTGCCGTTTCCATCCCCCTGCTGTCACGCACGTCCTCACTGGGTCACTGCCACGGCCCCTGACAGGTCCTCCTGCTGCCCTCCTTGCCCCACGCCCAGATCGACACTCCACACAGCCCCAGAGTGAGAGCGAGCTCCGTTACATACATGAGACCTGTCACCCTGAATCAGTGTGTCGGCGGAAAAAGCGGGCCTACCTCTTCATCGCTCCCACAAGGCCCAGCACCATTCCCACAGGTTCCCCCAAATCACCTGCTACCATCTGCCTCTCACTCCCTCCATCACAGTCAACCAGCCTCCTGCTTCCTGCAAACCCAAGTCTTCCTGCCTCAGGGCCTTTGCACATGCTATCCCCCCTTTCCCCAAGACCTGCTGTCTCAAGCCCATTCATTCGCTGCTCAGGTGTCACCTCATCAGAGAGCAGCCCTGACCACCTGTACCTTATGTCACGTCCCCATTTCCTGCACAGATTCTGTCACCATCTGAAATGGATTTCCCATTTTATGGCCTTCTATTGTCTTTTGTGCCCACAGGAATGGCAACCACGTGAGAGTGGGAGCCCTGTCTGTCTGTTGGCTGTTGGATTCCTGCTCTGGGAACAGGGCCAAGGCAGAGTCCGTTCTTGATCTGTATTTGTTGAGGAACTGAAGGCGTGAGAAGAATAATAGAATGGAATCTTAAGAATGAGAAAATACTTAAATCATAGAATATTTGAGTCAGAAGGAGCCCTCGGGAATCATTTAGTCACGCCCATTCGTTTGGCAACTGGGTAAACCAAGTCTCGAGAGGACAAGGGATCTGCTCCACACCTGCGGCCCCTGGGCTGCCGCTCGGTCAGGACAGGGACCCGCTGTGTGTCGGGTGATGAGCGGCTGTCGGGCTGCTTCCCCCCTTGACCCGCGGCCGAGGGAAGCAGGGACAGAAGGCACAGACACACCGGAGGCTGAGGGACTGAAAACAGGGGGTTTGGGGGAGACGGAGCTGGTGGTGGGTGGACGGGGGCACAGGAAGTCTCCCCGAGCATGAGGAGGTCGAGTGGCTCGAAGAGGAGGTGAACCCCAAGTCTGATGGTCACCCCATGAGAGGGTCTTCGGCAAGGACAGGGGGAGGCCCATCCCTGGAGAATTTACCTCACGGACTGAGGCACTGCTGACCGCCGGCCCGGCCAGAAGGTCCTTCAGAAGGTCAGTCGGCTTCTGCCGGCTTCTCCCTCGGCTTCCAGGGCCTTCACAAAGCCCCGCGGACCAGCGGCTTGAAATCAGGCAAACTTGTCCTCTCGCGGTTCGGGAGGCCCGGAGTCTGGAATTATGGGGTCGGCAAGCGGGTTCCTCTGGCGGCTCCGAGGTGGAGTCCGCCCCTCGCCTCCCAGGCCAGCCAGGAGGACAAGGACTCTTTCTCTTGTGTTCTCTGGGGCGTCTCGGGCCTAGAGCTGCCTGACCTGTCAGAGGGGCTCAGTCACCCCGGCGAACTGGTTCTGAGGGTCCTGCTGGACCTCGCTCCTCAGGTGAGCTCCGTCTAGCCAGCCGCACCGGACACCTGCCTTGCACACGGCACTCTGGCAGGCAGCGAGGGGACAAGCAGAGCGGTCCCTGCCCTGAGGGGTCCCCTACTGGCTGGGAGACAAAGGACAGGAAAAGGAGTGGGGATATGAACACAGGTGGTGATGGTCGCCCAGAGGCAGGCGTGGCAGGACAGTGAGGGAGCGACAGCTGCGGTGCAGGCCCCACAGGCCCTTCAGGCAGGGACTGGTGGCCACAGTGACAGGGAGCCAGGGTCCAGAAGTCAGGGGCCGGGCGTGTGTGGGTGCTGGGAGCTGCCTAGGCAGAGGGCACCGTGGTGCCAGGCCTGGGTGTAGGTGCAGGGCAGCAAGGGCCAGAGGGGCTGCAGGGACATTGGAAGGGGGACAGGGGTCCAGGACAGACAGGTGCTGGGATCAGTCCCCTGGATGATCCCGTCGGCCACTGAGAGGGTGCTGGCTTTCCCTGAGCCTCACAGAAGCCACTGGGCAGATCTGAGCCAGAGAGGGTGTGTCACCACGACCCTGGGACCTGTGAGGGACAGTCTTTGGGGCCCCTGAGGAGCACAAGGGGTGGGGCAGGCAGGTCCAGGACAGGGTCCCCAGGGACCAGCTCGGGCCCCACGTGGGAAGGTCGGGCTGGTGGCATCTGCTGCCCGAGGGGCAGAGGCAGTAAGAGCCAAGGATGACCCAAGGACTCAGGCTGAGCAGCCGGAGGACCCAGGAGCTAGGGAGTCAGGGGTGGGGTCTCGGGAGCAGCAGGCGGGGCAGGGAGGGGCTGAGAAGCGGGGACAGGAGGCTGGTGCTGAGCCACCCAGAGATGCCTTCTGGAGAGGATGGGGCCGGAGCCCACTGGCCCCAGGCTCCAGAGCTTCCTTCCTTCTACCTGCCCGCACAGCCACCTGTGTCAAAGCCAGCCGGACTCTGTGGGACAAAGGTCTAGGTCATAGCTGTCAGCTCTGATGTTGGCTTCAGGCCAAGATCCTTAATATTCAATGAGAAATCTGCACTGATTAAATTTTCATTAAAGAAACATTATCCCTTCCACTCTCCTTGTCATTCTGCTCTTTGAGTACCAGGCTAATTTGGGTTTGATTACCCCGATGATCTGAAGATTGGAGCATTATTAAAAATTTAGATGAGCAATGATATGTCTGGACCTCCCTCTCCTCTCTCAGCCGGAGCACAAGGGGCTCTGCTAATGATTGCAATGAATTCGGGGCAGCCGTGGCAATTAGAGAATTATCTATAGTTTGAGGGAGATTCGATCCCTCTACCTTCCATGGAAATGAGCTGCTTGGCTTCCAGGACACACAGATTTAATTGACAAAATGCATCAAAAGGAAATTCCAGTCCTGGACGCAGTTTTAGGGCTAACGAGCTATATGTTTGCCTGAGCAGTTCCCTTCCCCTGTCTGTGACTCACACGTGTCCTGTCTGTAGAGAAAGGAGGCTGGACCAGGGCAGATGCTTACAAGTGGTGGTGTGTGGGCTGAAATCAGCTTAAGGAGGGAATCTGTCCTGCACACTGTTTGTTTGTTGGATGAGCACTTTCCCAGACTTGTGATCTCAGGTTCTATGTGTTTTGTGTATGTTACCTTGTCTAATCTCCCACCCATGAGATAGACACATTTATTCCCACTTTACTAATAGGGAAATGCTGGTCTAGATGGCTTAAATGACTTTCCCTGGGTCACCCGCCTGGCAGGAGGAAAGGCAGGATTTGAACCCAGACTGTCTGACCTCCAGAGCCAGTGCTACAAACATTATATGTCTGGACAAAACTGTTGTTTTTAGAATTATCATTTTTGGAAGCACACTGGCAAAAATAATTGTCATAATTTAATAGTGTGTATTTTATAGGGGCACTTGCGTGGCTCTGTTAGTTAAGTGTCTGACTCTTGATTTCCACTCAGGTCATGATCTCAGGGTCTTGGGATTGAAATCTCGTGTGAGGCTCCATGCTCAGTGGGGAATCTGCTTAAAGATTCTCTCTTTCCCTCTTCTTCTGTCCCTCCCCCCATGCTCTCTCTCTAAAATAAATAAGTAAATAAATCTTTAGAAAAACACAAAAAGCAAGGAACATAGCTTATATGTTAAAATAATGGATCTCTTTCAATACTCAGTCTACATTTCCTCCTTGCTATAAGGAGCTAATACCAACATCCCCTTAGGATGGAACATTCTTCTCTGAGTCTGCCAAACTGCCAGTCCCAAGCCTTCTATCACCATAGCTGAGTATCTTTTGCTTACTGGATTTTCCCTTTTAATGATGCTTGGATTGCTATACTCTTTGTCTTACCCACCTGGTGCTGGTAGGCATTTGTGTTTGTAACCTCTGAGCTCAATGCTCTCTTTGTCTTTGCCTATTGTTGGAAAGTTTGGTTTCATGAGAAAATAGCAACAAAACCCATTTACCATTTATCTAGTTAAGGGATACGCAGATACTCTTCAGTCCTAGCTTTCTAGGTATTTATGTCTAATGTTTAATATGCAAGAAGGGACCCCTCTCTATTTAGGTATGATGGAATAATATAGAGTAGACAAAGGGAATACCTAGCAAAGCTTAGTAAACCAAGAGAAAAAAAGGGAAGAAAAAAAGTGCTTGAAGGCATCAGAAAGCTACCCAGTCTGTTAGGACTTGAGGGTCTACAACTCCAGAGAGAAGTGACATACACACAGTGAGCCCCACCTTCTTCACCCTTTCTCTCCTCACACTAGTTGTCTGTTTATAAGTGCAGAGGGATCCTGAGAGCAGAACGTGGCAGCAGTGAGCTCTATGCTAAGTTCACAGATCTGTTGAGATAAGAGTTGGCATTCAAGGCTGCCAAGAAATTCAGCACTGGGGTCCCAAGACATCAGAGAAAACGGGCCCCTCAACGGTAAGTCTGACTTTCTGTAGCACTTTCAAGAAGGTATTTGCTGATTTCTAAGCTTATAGAACAAGATGCCTAGGAAACCAAGCCAAAAGTGGGTATCAGAGAAGCTGAGAAACTTAGCTTCATGTTCACTGATACCACATGACCCTAACAACACATACTAGAGTTCAAAACTTGAAAAACAGGAATCCTGAGAAATGTGCAAGTCTTACAGTTGAGACCCTAGAAGGACTTTCTCTAGAAGTAAGTTCAACTAAGAGAAATTAGACCTTGTAAAGGCTGTCAACATGCCTTAAATGATCTTAACTCCAGATTTGATTAAGGATATCTGCCCCCACCATTGTGGTTGGTGGAAGACTTCTCTCTCTAGGGGAAGACAACATCATTAAGGGACACTAAATTTTTCAAATGAGGCATCCAGAATTCATAAAAAGTAACCAAACATAACACAAGCAGGAACCAATGACCAAAACCAAGCTGTGAAAAAAACAGAAGACAGGAAAAGACTAATAGATGACAGGTGTTGGAATATACCAGAGAAGAACTTTGAAATAATTACTATCTATGTTTTAACAGTGGGAACATTTTATCAGAGAAAGACAATTTATACACAGAGTCAGATGAACAGTCTGAAACTGAAAAATAAACTAAGATTAAAAAAATCACAAAAGATTAATACATCAACAGTTTAGTCAAAGAAGAAAGTAAGTTTGTTGAACATATCCACACTGGAGCATGGATTAAAAACCTGGAAAATACGGAATATTGTGAAAAGTTCTAAGATATGTGTAATTGAAAGTTAAAAGAAAAAAAGAAGGACTATGTTGCAGAAGCACAACTTAAAGAGATTTTGAGGATTTTCCCAAAGCTGATGATGAAGTTGCAGATTGAAGAACTCCTATGATGATAAAAACCAGGAAATACACACCCGATTACATTATAGTGGCATTGCCAGCAATGAAGATGAAGAGGAAATCTTGAACTCAGCTGAATTGAAAAACACACATCGTCTTTGAAGGAGAAATGATGATAAACAGCTGACTTCTCAATGAGGGCAATGGAGTGAGGGGGATAATGGAATGCAGCTGAAAGAAGAAAACCTGGCAATTCACAATTTTATGCCCATCAGAAATATACTTTGAAGATGAAATAGGGCACTTGTTAGATAATTTATTGCCAGCAGGTCAGCACTCAAATAAACACTGAAGGGAGGTATTGAGGTAGAGGGGCAATGATTTCAGATGAAAATTCAGAAACACATGGAAGAATGAAAAGTCATAGTATGGGTAAAATATGGGCATGTTTCATGGGTTCACAAAACAGTAATAATAATAATAATGTCCTGCTGGGTTTGTAATCCACGTGGGATTAAATTGTGACAATAGAAACATCCAGAAGGATGCTAAGTGTTGGGTCAGTGTCCTAAGGCTCTTGGTTGTTCAGGGAGTGGTTAGGTTAGAGCCGAATCTAACCAGTGGGGGGGTAATCCCTAGTACATGCATTAAAATAATAACAAAGTCATCAAAACAAACAGTTTAATTGATGTTTACAAAATAGAATAATAAAAATAATTGACCATAGAAAACAGGGCAGGAAAGGAGAGAAAAAGGTGATACACACAGAAAACAAATAGTAAGAAAGTAGACTTAAATCATAGGAATAATTACATTAAATGTAAACAGAAAGGCTGAAAGGCTCGTCTTGTTTTTTCTTCTGTAGAGAACCATGGATCTCTTTCTCTACCCACTATAGTGTTTCAAAGGTTGATGTGCTTGTGAGTCACTTGAGGAGCTAATGGAAATGTGGGAACCCCCCCCGCCCTCCAGGTCCAAGTTCAGTATTTTGGGGTAGGACTTGAGAAGCTGCATTTAGGATAAGCACAGACCTGTCTTTGAGGGAATGAGAGGGGACAGGAATGAGGATAAATCAAATGCACGTAGTTAGATCTTGCTGAGCTTAAAGTTTAGCAAAGGGATAATGCAAACACATAAGTAAATGCAGGAAATTGTAAAAGAACCATCTTCAGCGAGGGACCTTTGCCCTCATGCAAATGACCCAGAGTCCAAGATCTTCCGCCATCTCGCCTGCTCAGGTCTTGACCACTGGGCACAGAGCAGCTGTGATCAGAATCCAAAGTGGGCAGGGATCCATCCCTGTACTTGCCTATTGACTGAGGGAGCTCAAGCATAGGAAGTTAACGCAGGGCTGGAGAAGGCACCTGACACCATGGGGACACCTGGCTCCATCTCATTCGGGACACTGGCTCCCCCAAGGCCATTTGTGCACCTGGCCAAGGTCCTACTGGGGACAGAACCCAAATAGGGAGGGTCAAGGCCAATAGCAACTGGCTTGGTCACTGGCTCCTGGTCTCCCCCAGGGTCCCAGTCCTTGGCAAGTGAAGATGAAATAGGGATTTCATCCTAGGGCAGGAGGGGTCACACCAGCCCTGATGGGTTGGGAAGTTCATTCCATGACTGCCCCGACATGCAGGCTGGGCTTCCGGATCCACAAAGCTTGACCTGAAAGTGGTCCCTTGAGGCAGAAGCCATGTGGGCAGCCCAGGGCACATGTCCACAGCTGTGAGTTTCTCCTGGCAAGCATGCTGGGTTTGGAGGGGCAGCTCCAGAATTCTAGGCACCACGGCCCAATGTCCTAAGTCTGACCAGGGAGATATCAGTGGCAGTGAATCTGACCACGTTAATTTGCCTAATTCTACTAAAATAAAAAAAGAAAGAAAGAAAAGAAAAAGTGGGTAGAATATGAGTGACTTTCTCCTTTGTTTCTTTTCAGTTTTACACTGATAAAGTTTTTCTCCTTTTTTGCAGTTTTAGTTTTTTTTCCCCATTTCAATACCATTTTTTTAAACAGAGCTGTCCAACAGTGTTACATTAGTTTCAGATGTATGACATGATTGGACAAGTTCATACATGATGCTGTGCTCACCAGGAGTGTAGCTGCCGTCTGTCCATACAGCACTAGGATAGTACCATTTACTATTCCCTATGCTATGCCTTTTCTTCTGTGACGTATTCATTCCATAACTGGAGGCCTGTATCTCCCTCTACCCTTCACCTGTTTGGCAAGACCCTCCACCCCTGAGCAGATTTAGGTTCATAGAAAAAAAATGGAGCAAAATGTACAGAGTTCTCAAACACCCCCTCAATCACCTTCTTCCCCTCCTTTCCCTTATTATTAACGTCTTGTGTTAGTAGGGAGCATTTGTTGCAATTGATGACCAATATTAATGCATGATTACTAACTACATCATAGTTTACACCAGGGTTCACTCTTTGTGTTGTTGATTCTACAGGCTCTGACAAATGTATGAGGGTCATGGCCCCCCACTGCAGTGTCTTACAGAAGAGCTTCATTGCCCTAAAAATCCTCCGAGATCTTCCTATTCATCCCCTCCCTCCCCCAGAACCCTCAGCAACCACAGATTCCCTGAACTACAGTTGCCATAGTTTTCCCTTTTCCAGAATGCCATATAGTTGGAATCATACAATCTGTAGCCTTTTCAGATTGGGTTCTTTTATTTAGCAATGTGCATTTACATTTCCTCCACATCTTCTCATGGTTTGATAATATTCCATTGTATGGATATATCACTGTTTCTTATCCATTTACCTATTGAGGGATATCTTTGGTTTATTTCAAGGTTTGGCAATTATGAACAGAGCTGCTGTAAACATCTGTGTGCAGGATTTTGTTTGGACTCAAGTTTTCAGCTCCATTACGTGGATGCAAAAAGCACAGTTGCTGAGTCATATGGTGAGAGCATGTTTAGTGTTGTAAGCAACCACCAAACTGTCTCCCAAAGGCTCTTTAGTCTTTTTCAGACTTTAACATTAATTTCTATGGCCCCCTATAGTGCTCAGAGAGATTAATTTTAGAAGACCCAGCACTGGAGACTTCATCATGAATTCACAAAAATCTGGGAGGAAGAGAAAACTCTAGAAGTCTCCAGATGGAAGGAATTGCTCTCAAATTCAAGACCAGGACTCAGAATGCAACCCTGGGGCTGGAAGAGAACAGTGCCTTTAAACTTCTTGGGAAATTCACTCCCAGCGTAAAGTGTGAACCACAGCCATGTTATAGATCAAGGGCAAGGTCAGAATAAAGACACTGACCCACAAGATCACAGAGAATCATCTCCTCTGTGCCCTTTGTCAGGGAGCCATGGGAGGAGGAGGGGCTGTGCCAGCAAGGGGTGGGTCAAGAAAGTAGCCCCCATGGGTCCCAGACAGGGACATGGGAGGATCCTTCCCCGGCAAGAGAGGCAGAGTCTCCAGGACAAATCAGAGCACCAGGGCGACACCGGGATCATTGCTCTGAATTAGATCTGGAGAGCAGCCCTTCCTTGGAGGGAGATGTCAAGAACACCATTACCTTGTCTCCTTCCCCGACTGTGTGAGCTTGCTGAGGGGAGGGTACCACGCAGGGCAGAGAACCCAGGGATGCATTAGGGACAGCAATGTAGAAAACATAGGAAGTAGGAGAAAGTCAAGGTCATTGCTCATTTTAGAGAAACAAAACAAAACACAAATTTGTAAAGGGGACAATTAAATTTCACATCACACAGCTCATCTGTGGGCTGGACAATGGTCATGTGAACAGTGCATGTCCCTCAGGTACTACAGAGTCTCAATTTGATTGGCAGGATGCCAGGGGAGGGCGAAGGTGTGAGTGGGGCTTCTCTGTGGACTAAATCCTCATAATTCTGTTTCATAGCAGGAAGGCAGGAGGTAACGAACTAGCAAAATAAACAGGCACTTATGTAAACATATTACTCAGGAATACAGAAGTGGATACTCCTGGAAACATTGAAATTGCTGAAAATGGTCGTTTCTGGAGAACAGAAATCAGTAGCAAGGGGCAAGACCAGGGCCTGTAGATTTTTACTCTCAGCCTTGTAATCCAATAATCCTCTTCGACTTTGATAAAAAATTTTAATTAAATTAAAAAGAATAGGTATTTTGGGGTGTAGATTTTACACATAAATAAAAACGGGTCGTGTCATGGTCCTAACTGCTTTTCTTCCTTCAGGATATGGTTTTGGATCTCACATGACACGCGTAGCCCAAACTTTCTTTTGTTCACTGTCCTGTATTCCTTTGTGACATCACCACCACTGTTTTCACTCCATGCACCTGATAGACATTTGGGGTCTTCCTGAGTGTTCCCTCTTATGGACACGTCCTCAGTGAACATCTCGGTGTGTGTGTTTTCCCCAAGTTCGATTCAACAACCATCCATGCTGGATCAGAGGTGTTCGTGGATAATGCCAAGTTCCCAAGCACTTGTCTTAAGAGCCAAAATAACAGAGCATGTTAAAAAAAAATCTATCTGAATCAACCTAGATTTTCTTTTCTTTTTTCTTCTTTTACTGAAAATTCTACGGCTGACTGCTTCCACCATATGTCTCCTCAACCTCTCTGTACCCTCTATTTATTTCTTCCACAAACACTGACTGATTGCTCTATTTTCCAGGCCCTAGCTGTGACACCGGCCACTTGGTGACAGAGGGCACAGGCCCCGTCTTTGAGAACCCAAGGCTGGGAAAGAGATGTGTGAAGAGGTGATTAAGGGACAGACAAGGAAGGTCATGGCGAAAGAAACAACAGCTGTGGGATCACAGGCCTGAGTGACCACCTGGCCACCTTCTCAGGGCTTCTCTGCCTCCCTCCCTCCAGCAGTTCCGTCCAGAAGCCTCTGAACCAGAGACAACCCTCCTTCCTCTCTCTCTGTCCTCCCAACCCCAATAGACACTCCTCCTCAGGCATCTTTTGGCTTCTGCCTGGCTGCTTCCAGACTATCTGCTCCCTACAGGGCCCCTGAGGGGCCAACCCATAGGTGAGTCACAGCTGCCACCCCTCAGCTCAAGGTGGCCAGTGGCTCTTCATCTCCTGTAGAGTAAAAACCAGTGACACTAGAGGGAGTTATGAGCTGAATGTCTGTGCTCCCCCGAACTCATATGTTGAAAGCCTACCCCTCAACATGATGGTATGAGGAGAAGGGGTCCTTGGGAGGGGATTGGGTCATGAGGGTGGGGCCCCCATGAATGCGATTCATGCCCTCTTAAGAGTCACAAGAGAGTCACAAGAGAGCTCACTCCTCTTCTCTCCCACCTGCCATGTCTACAGTTTGGCCGCTGGGAGAGGCCTGGAACCCTCCCATGCCGCACCACGATCTCAGACTTCCAGCCTCTGGAACTGTGAGCAATACATTTCTGACGTTGAGAAGCTGCGCCATCTACAGTGCTTTCTGGAACACCTCCAACTGACCAACACACAAGGATCCTCAAAGGCCCATAGGATCTTGCTCTTTCCTCCACATTTTCTGTCTTGGAGTGTGATGCTGGGTCAGCACCAAAGAGAGACAGAGAGAGAGAGTTTGTTGACCGGAACACGAGAGAGGCTTGCCTCTCCAACCCAAAACAGCTAGAACAGAACATTCTTTTCCTTAAACAGTGACCAAGGGTGTGAGGAGATCCCTCTTGTGATCACTGCAAACATCATTATTCTAGAACAGTGGGTGTGTTAGGACTATTGCTGGCTTGTTTCGTGTTTTGACTTAATGATTATACTGTTTCAAATCGTAGCATTACACACTTGTCTTCCAATTGTGACGGAAACACAAAATGTTGGAAGCTCCCTCCCCATGGTCACCGGAAAGGTGGAACAGAGGTGGACTTGACTGCCTTAAAGACAGCCTCTGGGGTGACAGTCCAGACCGGAGGAGCTGACATGAGGCCGAGAGGGTCTCCGAAGCAATGCTTATCCACACTTGAGTCCAGCTTGGGGCTGAAGAGCCCTGTTCCACATGCTTGGAGCTCAGCTGGCCAGGAGCAGGGACAGGGTCCCACCTGTATAGGACTAGGTCCAGGCCTGAGGACAAGGTGGAGAGCTCCTGACAGGCTGGCTGGAGCAGTATTGCTAGCTCCTGTCACGGAGACTGGGGACAGAGGGCAGAAAGCCCAGTAGGGCTTTTCAGCTTCCATGAGGCATGCCCAGGGGGCCAAGCTGCTTTTTGTCTGGTTTTCTTTCTTTCTTAGGGAATGTTATATAATGATTAGAGCCTACTTAGAACAATATGGGTATTTTAGGTTTTTTTTTTTTTTCAGGTTTCAACTTTAATTTCACAAGTAATATAAAAATATATTTTATTAAAATGGAAATAGCTTGGAAGTATATACGGTAAAAATATCCCTGTCTTCTACAATTCCATTGCCCTTCTCATATTAAACGCTATTATTATTTCAGTATGAATTCTTCCAGCCTATTTTGCATGCACATACCTCTAGAAATGTGAGCATGCAAATACACATGTGTAAGGTATGCATACATATAATTATTCTTATTCTCTACAAAATAGATGCCTTGGTTGTAATTCTTCATAAGCACATACTGGCCCACCTTGTTCCTTTAAGTGATGACATAGTAATGTGTAGTATGGATGGACCATTAATTATTGTGT
The DNA here is from genome assembly GCF_002288905.1 of Enhydra lutris kenyoni. Classification (NCBI taxonomy): domain Eukaryota; kingdom Metazoa; phylum Chordata; class Mammalia; order Carnivora; family Mustelidae; genus Enhydra; species Enhydra lutris. Next base: position 12,702,597 of record NW_019154090.1, on the reverse strand, counting down.
CATAGATATATGGATATTTTCCAATTATTTGTGTATTCATTCATTCATTTGTTCGTTCATTCATTCATTCATTCAGTTTTGCTATTATTAATATTTTCATAGAGAACATCTTTGGGCACATATTTTTAAAGATTTAATGGCATCCTTTGTCAGGCAGAAGTTTTAAAGTTTAATGCAGTAAACTGTAAGAGAAACTCACCTTGAACCGATCTGAGCAGTTCATATAACTGAAAAAGTTAGAGGTCAGTCTCCAGGTACTGATGGATTCAGGAGCTCAAACAGTGTATTCAGGATCCTGTTACTTGAGCTCTGTTCATGATAGTGTCATTTTGGGGCTCTCTGGAGTGATAAAGGGGCTTCCAGAAGTTCCCAAACCAGCCATATTTCTAGTCCACTTAAAAAAAAAAATTCACTAGAATAATGAAACCGCCGTCTAAAAGGTAGTTAAAACACATGTTTCCTCCCACCCTCCCCGCCCCCAACACATAAAAAGGAGGCTAAAGGTGGTTAGCTTTGAGAGGGATTCAGTAACACAAAATGTGAGGTCCGGAGGGATATATATGTAATTCCATCAGCCTCTCAGGGGTAGTCCTCTCATGACTGCTGCATCTCTAAGAGCTTTGCGGTCGCATACAGACCGCAATGAAGCGGGCAAGGAAACCTCTCCTGCAGCACACCTCTCTTTCACCAGCTCTGGCCAATCTTTCCTAGGACAGCCCCCCCACCCCGCCGCGCCGCCGCGCACCAAGAGGTGCTCCCTCAGATTCCATTGGCTAGAGCCAGTCACGTGCCCATGACTCACTGCAAAGGATGATGGGAAAGCAAGTCAATGGCTCCCTCTAGACTGGGGGCTGTGCTGTGCTGGCAGGAACAAGGGGCGGGGGCGCTGTTGGGTCGACATCCAGCAGCATCTGCCCCCGGGGAGCATCTCTCCCAGCCACACCTGCTCCAGAGATGGGATTCACTCTGCTTGGACTCTGTGCATGTGTGCATCCAGAACCACTTCCGGGTCTGGGGGATTCGCCAGCTGATTGGCCAGGCCAGGTCACATGACCACCCTAAACCCCCACCGCTCATCCTGAAGTCCATGAACAGACCGTGGGAGAGTGACTATCGGGGTGGGTTACCGGAGGGGGGACTTGTGCTGGAAATTGCAAACAGGAGAGAAGCTGCACGAATAGATAACAATCATTGTCGAGAATACTGTCAATTTCTGAGTTTCTGGTGAGTTTCCCCACTCTCTCTCCACTCTGTCATCCTCTCGGAGTGAACCGTGAAAAGACTTGTTAATGAGCTCTTTTCCTTTTCCTCTGTATTTCCCTTGTTCTCACCCCCTCACACCTGTGCCAAATGTCCCTTGGTTAGGAGCGAATTCAGTGTCACTTTTGGCCAAGTTGAGTGCCCATTAAAGCCACAAATATCTTTAAAGACCTCACTTCCAGCCTGTGCCTCCACGGGGCCTCTGGAGAGGTAGGTGTCAGTGTGAAGGTTAATGACATCTTCCATCTTCTATCAGAAGTTCTATTTTTGGTGTCCTAAATGGAAGACATCCAATGTTGCCTTATTCTCCCTCCCTGCCTATTAGTAGCTTTTGAAGAGTCAGAGCTGCACGAACGCTCGAAATTGGTGTGTTCTAGCATGGGCTCAGTGACACAAGCAATCTGAATGTCCACAGCTTTAAAATGACTTGGCAGTCTGTTTATAAAATGTCCTGTGGTCTGAAAGGAGGTGAAAACATGCCGCACACGTTAGGGATCCTTTGATTGTTTCTGGAGCTAGGTAACCTTTGTGACAAAATTGAGAGAACGGCTCAGACCGGAGCCATCCAAGTAGCCCTTTAGAACCCTGCCTCGTTCCCAGGCCTGCTGTACCTCGGGATTCCCGGGGAGAAAAATGAAAGGGAAGGAGGTTTAGCTGTAAATGCAGGGGCCGTGCAATCCGGCTGGACAAAGGTTGGTGGGATTGAGGACTGTTTGTTGCACTGGTGATCTGTGACTTTCCCTAACTCCCTCTTGGGTTAAATACAAGGGCTCAAAATGCAAAGTGACATTGGGGCTCGGAGACCAGGGAACACGATGCAAGGTGCCTGTCCCGCCGTCTCCCGCTGCTACAAAGCTCAGCACAACAGAAGAGCACATGTGTGGTGCCAGGAAGGGGGGAAGGACCCTCTTAGCTCATCTCTTCTCTGTGAGAGGTCCCGTGTCTGTGAGCTCCTTCAAGCCAGGTCTGAGGAGTTCTCTTCCCCGGGCCAGCCAGTAACTGTGACTGATTCAACAGCAATGTCATAGGGAGAGTGGATGGCAGTTTCTGGAACTTTATATTAAACCAAGAGGGATGGATTAATAAGTGGTATATTTAACCTCAGGAATATTGGGTAATTTAGATGAAATTTTGTTTAGCAGAAAGTTCGTTTTCATGCTTTAAAACGAAAGCACGATTTTGTGGAAAGTATCCCTTGTTGAAAAATCTAAATTTGAGGAGTGCCCAGGTCGGTGAAGGCTCTGACTTTCAGCTCAGGTGGTGATCTAAGGGTTGTGAGATCAAGCCCTGTGTCAGGCTCCATGCTAGGTGTGGAGCCTACTTAAGACCCTCTCTCTTCTGCTCCCTTTGTCCCCCCCCCCCAAAAAAAAAACAGAACAAAGCAAAAACTCTCAATTTGAGAAACACCCACATACGTCAAAGAGGCATGAAGATGTTCATCGAACGCTGTTTGTTTTACAACAAATGTCAGGACACATGCCGGTTTCTTATTCCCTTACGTGTAACAGATTACCATGAACGTGGTGTCTTAAAACACGAATTTATTCTCCCACAGTTGTGGAGGTCAGAAGTCTGAAGTGGGTTGGCAGGGCTGCTCTAGGGGAGAATCCATTTCCCTCCCTTTTCTGGCTTCCAGAAGCTGCCTACATTCCTTGGCTGGTGGCCCGTCCCCCACACTGACGCCCAGCAGCATCTTCCCGTCTCTCTGCACTTCTGAGGTCACATCCCCTTGTCCGGACTCTGACTCCCCCGAGCTCTTATGAGGACCCTTGCAATGACACTGGGCCCACCTGAACCATCCAGGTTACTCTTCCTATCTCAAGACTTTTGACTTAGGGGCGCCTGGGTGGCTCAGTCGTTAAGCGTCTGCCTTCAGCTCAGGTCATGATTCCAGCATCCTGGGATGGAGCCCCATATTGGGCTTCCTGCTCCACAGGAAGCCTGCTTCTCCCTCTCCCGTTTCCCCTACTTGTGTTCCCTCTCTCACGTGTCTTTCTCTCTGCCAAATAAGTAAATAAAATCTTAAAAAAAAAAAAAGACCTTTGAGTTAATCACAGGTACAAAGGCCCTTTTGTCATGTAAGGTAGCATATGGGGGTTCAGGTGTGGATAGCTTCGGGGGGCTGTTAACTCAGCTGACCACAGAGGAACCTCCATCGACTAAGACAGACAAGATGCCACCCCAGTACCAAACAGCTCCCAAACCCCGGGGCCTTCAACAGTGACGGTCGATTCTCACTCATACTCCATATCCCTCCTCCACCTCAGGGCGGAGCTGTTTTATGTCATCCCCCTCAGGGACCAAGTGAGGGTGGCGAATCAGGCAGGTTTTTAACATTGGCCTTGACGTGAGACGTGGGGCTTGTGCTCACATTTCATTGGTCAGAGTAAGTCAGGTGGCCATGACTGCCTGCAGAACAGGGCAGAGAAGGGCAGTGGCACCGGCTGTCTAGAGCAGGAGACTGGAAACCATCTGAAACAAAGGCGTGGCCATCTCACAACCTACATGTGCATCCCTCTGAGGAGGCAGGGTGACCTGGGGTTTTTCTGCACCGTGTGTACCATTCAGCAGACATGGGGGTGAGGGACCTACATGCCACCAGGTGGATAGACCTCTAATGCATGTACCCGAGGGAGAGAAATCAAGGGGCAGGAACTCATATGACGGGAAGGACGGTCTGTATAAACATGTACCCCAAAATACCATCTTGTCTCTGTAGAGAGTCATGTCTGTGGTACCTGGGAATCTGTTCTGGGACTAGCCCAGTGAGAGCAGCACAGTGACCACCTCTAAGGAGAAGGGGCCACGCCCAGGGCAGGGAGGGAAACTACCTGTATTTATAAGGTTTTCATTTTTTAAAAAGGAGACCAGGTTTAGTATTTCTTATTTAAATAAGAATTAATTTTAACTTGATTTTTCCGAGCCTGAGGGGAACACAGAGACCCTGACTCCTATCCCAGGGCTTTACCCAGCACCCAAAGCCCCAGCCTGGGGCAGGAGTGCCAAGACTCATCCCAGCCACTTACTTGCTCTGTGTCCTTGGGCAAGTGGTTGCCCTCTCTGTGCCCCAGTTTATTTTTTCACCTATGAAATAAGATAAGGTGGTAAGAATTCTCCAGCATGTTCCATTGCCCTTCCCTGTCCTCTTTCAAGGATTGAACTAGATGTCACATATGAAAGCATTTTGCACAATTTTGTATAAAGCACTCCAGAAATTATTTTATTATTAAGTAATACATTGGAATCTAAGTGTTAATAATAAGAGATGATAGTTATCCTTAATCATCCAATTGCATTACTAATATTATTGATAATTATTAACATATCTAAAAGCATGATATAAGTGGATAACTGGAATAAAGTTCAGGTCGAGAACATTGACCTCTCTGGAACAAACCACCTTGTCTGTAAACTCAGCTACTGTCAGACTAGACTCTCTGAATGCAAGTGCATTTCCCCAAGGAACCACTGCCCTGGCCAGGAACATTCTGAGAGCTTCTTGTGTCTGCACAGGTAGAAGCAGCTGAGACTTTGCACAAAGGTGATTTCCCGAGAACCCTTGCGGGCCTCACCTAGGAACGGCTGAGCCTGGCGTTGTAACGGGGAGGCCCCCCTCTCTGATCCTGGGAGGAAACACCTTAGGGCCTCAGCTTGCCTCAGATCTCCTTGGGCTTGGAGATAAAAAGGGGGCACAACGGAGCACTACCTAATTTAATCATCCTCAGTCCCTCTCCATCCACCCCCCTTCTTCTTCTTCTTCTTCTTTTTTTTTTTTCTTATTTCACACGGGATGGGGTTGACGGTGAGCCGACGCACCTTCTCCTTGATTCTGAATAACATCCCTGAATCCCAGGGGCGGCATCTGGCCGCATGGAGTCTGGGTCCTGTGTGGCACCCATGGCTGGAGGAGGGACAGATGCCAAGGCAGATAGGGCCTGTGTCTCCTGTGCTCAGCCCCTCACCCCTAGCCCACCTGGCTTCTCTCTACCCAGGACCTGCCCAGCACCAAGGGCATTGGAGGGAGCCACCTCTCAGTTAGAAGTGGCTTTCCGCAGCTGTGATGTCAGAGTGGGCCCTCCAAGTGTGGGGCAGAGCCCAGGGGAAGGATCAAAGCTCATGACTAAAAAGCACAAACCTGCCGGCTCTTGACACCCAGTTAGAAGGATTATGTATGCCCCAGCCATCATTTTAAAAGTGTTCTTTTAATTTTGAAATATTTTGAACAGATAAAAATAAACTCAGCTAAGTGTTAAAAGTTAAAGAAGAGGCTGATTTAGAAATGTGAGACGATTCACACCCTCGATATTTCTGTTAAGTTCTGGGATCCTTTGAAGAGAAGCTTGCTGATAAGAGTTTCTACAATTTCATTAACCCTCAGGAGACAACTAATATAAATGTGATCGTCCTCTTTCTTCCTCTTTTGTTTTTAATTTTTAAAAAAATTTATTTATTTTAGAGAGCAAGAGAGAGAGAGAGAGAAGATGCATGTGGGGGGAGGCGCAGAGAGAGAAGGAAAACCTCAAGCAGGCCCCCCCAACAGTGCAGGACCCAACATGGGACTGGATCTCACAACCCTGAGATCATGACCTGAGCAGAAATCAGGAGTTGGCTGCTTCACGGACTGAGCCACCCAGCTACCTCTTCTTTCTTCTTCTTTTAAAAGAAATCAAGTGCTTTGACCCTGCCCAGCCCCCTGCCTCCATGGCATTTGGGTTCTGGAGAAGAGCCCCCATCTCAGGACCTGCGGAGAATTCCTTTTCCACTGTCCCACGTCATCTGTTGCGCATCAGGCTGGGATGATGACCCCTAGCTATGTCCTCCCTCGAGCGATGGCATCCGTGTCCTGCCTGATGCTGGGACCTTAGCGGGTGGTTCCCTCCTGCCTGGCTCTGGGGTGGGCCTCTCACGGGATACCTGGTCTCCAAGTCCCTCCAAGCTGCCGTGGCATCAATCTTTCAGACCCCCCAGATTTAGGGCCTGGGGTCCTGCTGTTGTTAATGTCCCAGATCTAAGTCACTGATACAGTAAGCCAACAACCAGGGGACAGAGCACATAGACGCAGACGTACCACTGTGACGTCAGGCAGTGGAGTTCATGACTATGGGGACCGGCAGCTTGGGTTTGAATCCTGATTCTGCTGCTTCACTATGGGAGCTGGGACAAGAGAACCCACCCTCCCCCCGGATGACCCAGGCCCTTGTCTGCAAAGTAGGAGAGTAACAGTATCTACCCCATGGGCCTGATAAGTGGCTTCAGCGAGATACTTCTGAGAAGCAGGCTGGCAAGAGGGGACATACCATATAAGGTTTGTCAAGAAAACGCCCAAGTCGTTTTGTCTCCTGTGTGTTATTGACACTCCCCCCCAATGGCCCCTAAAGTAGAAAGAATTCTCATCAGTGTTGTTTCCCTTCTTCAACCCGGGGAGAGGCAGATGGAGTCCCCGCCAAGGGCCGCACAGCTGGGGTGCCGGCCGCTGGACGCCAGGCCAAGTCCTGGACCCGACTCCACAGCCATGACTTTCCCCGAATGTGCTCCCTTCCTGCCCCCGCCCCCACGTAATTCCGTCACTCTAAAAAAATAAAGAACAGAGTAGTGCTGGGTAGCTGGACGCCCTCCGCTCTATTTATTTTCCAGTGTCTGCTTCATAAACCGTTGGACGCCCATGTTAATTTTCCTTGATGCTGTTAACCTCGCCTTCCAATTATGCAAAGTGATCAGGCACGGCAGCCCCTTGTTACCGGGGCCCCGTCTTCGGCTGACATTTGCTGCTGTGTATCTTGGCCTTGACTGACACAGCTAGTGACTTCTCACGTCGGCCTCATTTTCTTCAAAGTGCAAATGACTCCATGACCAGATGGGTGTGTGGGGGGCCCAGGAGCTCTTTTTAATGGCTGCAGGGGCAGGCAAAGGAAAACTTACTAAAAAAAAAAAAAAGAAAAGAAAAGAAAGAAAAGTCAGGGCTAAAGCTCTAGGTTTACTTGGATTCTTCAAAAAACATAAAGGTTGGGAGAAACTTTAAAAAAAGTTTTCATGGAACTCTGTGGTTTGGCTCTTCTCTTTTTATGGACACTCCAAAGTTCATGTGTCCCATTTCAGTTGGTACCTGAGGCTCCCATGATGGCTCTGTTATGCCTGGTTTCCCAATTAAACCCTGAATCATTCATTCATTCAAGACCTAGTTGTGACCATCTGTTAGGTTTCAGTCACTGTTCTAGGCTTGATGTATGAAGCGGAAGATTGATGAAAGTCTTGGCCCTCTGGAGCTTACCTTCTGGTCAAAGACCATCAGTAAAAAGATGACATGTATCTAGTACAAATCAGGAGGTGGCTGGTGCTAAGAAGGAAAGTGTAGCAGGGAATGGTAGGATTGGGGTACAAGGGGGGGCTCCTTAGAGGAAGCAGACATGGAACAGAGACCTGCAAGGTGGGAAGGAAGAAGGCTAATTAATGTCTGGGGAGAGAGTGAATTCTGGGCAGTGGGAACAGCAAGTGCAAAGGCCCTGGGACAGGAGAATGTCTGGCATGTCTGAGCAGCAGACACTGAACAGTGTGGCTGCAACAGAGCGAAGGAGGGAGACAGGCACACAGAAAAAGCCAGAAGGGTGGGGAAACCAGACTACAGCAGGCCTGGTAGGCCATCGTGAGGATTTGGATTTTATCCGAGTGAGGAGGACTTTGAACAGAGGAGAGTGTATTAGTTTGCTATTATTGTGTAATTCATTACTTTATAGCAAATTACCACATATTTAGTGGCTTTAAACAACACAAATTCATTTTCTCAGTTTCTGTGGCCTGGGAGTCAAACACTTTCAGCCTGATCCTCTGCTCACAAAGGTAAAGGGTTTCACAAAGATAAAGTCAGGATGTCAGCTGGTTACAACCTCATCTAGAGTCTGCATTAGGAAAAGGTCTGCTTCTAAACTCCCTCAGATGGTTGACAGAATTAATTTCCCCATGGTTGAAGGACTGGGGTCCCTATTGTCTTGCTAAGTGTTAGCCAGACACGAGCTCTTGGAGATCAACCTTAGGTCCCAGTCCCCTGTCCCTCCTCCACCATAGCTCACGTCTTCTTCAGGAAGATCCTAGCTCCTTTAAAGGGCTCAGCTGATTAAGTGAGGCCCACCCAAATTCTCACCATTTTGATTAATTCAAAGTCAATGGATTAGTCACCTAATCGTAAGGGTGATATCCCACATCTTCCCAGTTTCTGTCACACTCTGGGGGAAGGGATTACACACCAGGGAGGCAGGAATTTGGGTCCATCTTAGAAGCTTCCTGTGACAGTGTGAGCAATTTGACTTATAAATAAGGGTCACTCTGACCATTGTGTTAAGAGCAAACTGGTGGAAGGCCCGGGGCAGGGGGCCAGGGCAGATCCGGGAGGTCAGTGAGGGAGGAGAGAGTTGTAACAGTGGCTTTGACCAAGGCTGTAGGCATGGGGTGACAGAAATGGACAAAGCTTTGCTGTAGAGGTTGTGGAATGGATTGGATATTTTTGTAAAATGGATTAACTGAGAAAAATGAAAGCCTGATGCGGGTCTTGGGGATGGCTCCAAGCTAATGTGTCTGAGAAAGCTCAAGTTTTAAGCTGTGACAGTTTATCGAATTTATCAAGAAGTCTACAGGCTTCCAAAGGGTTAGTTTTGTGCTCGTGGAACTCGAGGCAGACGTTTTCTCCTGCTTTGCGATTTCTTCATAAAAATAGCAATATATTATCTATGCAGATGGAACGTGTGTCATTAGGGTCCCAAACAGCCATTTTCATCTTTTAAGAAAACAGTATAGAAAAGAAAATGAGATTGCCTTCAACTTCATCAGGAGCTGTTCCCTTTTTTCCCCACCTCTTGGTTCCTGAAAAAATTGCAGTACAAGACAATCAGCGGCAATAATTCGGGGAAGAGCTACAAACAGGCAAGGAACTGGCTCGCTTTACTGGTTTTGACTTGAATTAGATGGAAGACAGATGAGTTGAATCAGGTCTGTTATGCAGCCCAAAGTATCACGACGTCACACGGAGCAATAAAGGTGCAAAAATTGAGCAGAAACATATGTTTTTCAGAAATTAGCTGTTAGCTACGTGCCTTTCTCTCATTGATATCATTGCTTCAAAATCCAATATTATCTGAGGGAAAGGCAACATGGCCACTGGCTGCTGGATGGCGAGCTGTCTTACACTTCATCAGATCCACTCATGAACTTGACCCATGGCTTCCCTCACTCAGGAAGACCAGAGGAATGATAGCTTTTCCTCACAGCGCGTTAGGGAATAGGGGCCAGCTTGGCGGGCTGACCACAGGGTGTGTGGCCATTCAGTACAGGCAAGACGTCGGCACAACGTTCTGGGTTTTCCCAAGTACAAAAGACAGACGGCTACAGCCAACACCACTGCTCTGGGCTCTGGTGCACATGACTTCCTCCCATGACCATGAGATGTTTCCTGGCAGAGAAATGGTGCCTTTGCTACCTGTCTTTCTTCTCTTTGCAAAATGATGCTGCTGTGTTCATTTCAGATACGACTTTGTTAAGGATGCACCTGGTGATCCAGTGTACATCGGGAACATGTCTTATCAAAAGTGGATGCTACCAGAGCCCCCTCCCTCCCTCAGAGAAGCCTACAGTGGGCAGAGGGCGGGGGGACAGAGCTCTTTGTTCCATCCGCAGTGTCTCCCTGACAAGAAGATGAGGGGTTTCCAACTCCAAGGCTCCTGGGCTGAAATTCTAATAGCAGAGGGACAGAAAGTAGCTCAAATATTAAACCACGGCTGGCCTGCCATTTTTACTGGAAGGGCTGGAATTTTTCAGTCGATGCTGGAGGAGGGAAGAGGTCAAGTTTGCTGGCTTAGCAAACCATCATCTCTAAGTGTTAACTGAACACTCTAAGTGTTAACTGAACAAAGGCAAACCCCGAATGTGAGCACAATTCAGAGAGGCCGCTGAGTGGGTGGGCTTCGGTGTCTTGTGCTGAATTTGGTTTTAGGTGTTTATGTCTCCTACTAACTCAGTGAGTGCCTGGAGGAAGGGACCCGAGCCCTAGTGCCTTACTCATCCTGGAGTTCTCCATGTCTAGAGAGGAGCTGGGCTGATCGGACACTCAGGACTTGGGGCGAGCTGGTGTTCTGGTATGAACGGGGAGGTCCCAGAATGTGCTTGCTCACCTCCTTCATCATTGACAGCAGCCCCTTCCAATCCCGCCAATTATTATGCCTCAGAACTGCCCTCTTGCTAAATTAAGCAGAAGACATTCGTTGCAAGGATATGGAGTGCCTTTATCAAGAGGCAGTCTTGCCTCAGGTAATGAAAAAGTCATTCACAAGTAGGGGGTTGGGGTATAAGTCAGGTTTGCCCAATATGGTCCCTGTTTATGCCTGCTTGTTCTGGTGTCATTGCCCAGAGTGACCCTTTTGCTCTCACATGTGTCCCATGGACAGTACATTATGTGGTCAGCTTAGATGCTTGTCGGGTGCCACTGCGTTCAGACATCAAATTCAATGGTCATCAGGAAGTACAGGTCTTGGCTTCACTCTCCAGGACCAGGTGAGGTAGAATGGTCCTGAGGACCCTTTTTGGGGGGGGGTTGGTTTGAAACAATGGAATACGGTGGGCCCGTTTTCTAGTAGCTTTCACAAAAGCCCAAGATGAAATTGATTGGATCAGCTTAGGTCACGTGCCCATCCCGTAATGAATTCCTGTTGCCAGGGCAATGCTGGTGCTGTTTGGTTTAACCTGGCTCGTTGGTCCCACCTCCTGAGACTGGGGTGCCCTTCCCTGCACACCACATCGACTGGATATTGACTCTGGGGAAGAGTCTTCTAAGTGAAAATCAAGTTGTTGTTATAAACCGCCCCCAACAGAATAGGGGCCCTTTTGAGACAGGGATTTCTGTTCATTTTGTTCAGTGTTCTACTTTGAACGTCTAGAATAGTACTTGTTTATAGTAGAAGTTCTTTAAATAGCTATTGAATGAATAAACACCGAGAAGACAAATCTCAAGTCTTCTCAACGCAGCCTCTTGTATAAAATATGAAACACTCCATCGCAACAAATGCCCCATGAAGCAGGCCTTGAAATAAAGGTAAACACAGTGACCTTCCCCACGATAATCATCCTTCGGTGTGGGAGAAACATTTGAAACCACTGACCCGTGGCCCACGTGGGTCTCTCAGACACCGATGGCACAGCCCCTCCCCACATCTCAAGCACTGGACTCTCCCAGGCCGTGTTTACAGCAATCCCAGTGATGTTTACAAGTGCTGTTTACAGGAGGATAGTCCCTCTTCTGGTCAAATCAGGTTGAGGGGCAGGAAAGAACTCACAGGAAGCTGGTGTCTCATAGCCTTCCCTGTGAACCGCACATGCTGGAGGATTTTCTCGTTTGAGCTAATAATGAACTCTGGTTCCTCCTGGGAGTTCAGCTGAACCGCTTACTAGAAGCTCTTCAAGGGCAGGGATGACATCACTGTGTTCCTTGCACAGTGCCTGGCACCCAGAAGGGGCTGGAAAATGTGACCTTGTAGCTGAGAAGGTGAATTGGATCTGCTGTACCACCCCTCCCTTCCCACACACACCTGTCCTTGGCACATTCCATGAACAGCTGTATCCATCAGTCAGGGTCTTGTGGTTGCAAACAACAGAAGCAGGCTTTGGCCAGCCGTATCAAAACAAGAACCTATGGAAGGATGTGGGTGGCTCTGGAAAGAACAGGAAGGACTGGAGGACAGGCTCTGCAGGACAAGAACTGGGTCGGTCCTGGGGCACAGGGGTCTGGAACTCTTGGGTAATCTCTTTTGGGCTTGTGTTTTGGGGTGATGACCCCAAGTCATTCTTATTTCTTGGGTCGGTCATCCCAAGATAAAATTTCATGGGAGAGAATTTTAAGCTTCAGCCTCATGTCTACCCTCTGGCCAGAGCAACAGCAAAATGTGTGTGGAATCCTTAAGGGAAAATTGAGATCCCGGGGTGGAAGAGTGGGAAACTGAGGCTAGCCAGCCCTCAGCAGCAACCCCCACCTCCAGCCAATTTCTACATTACCCATCTAGAGATTCTCGCAGCTTTGGATGTGCCTGGCACTTAGTAGGTCTTCAGAAAATGTTGACTGCGCCCAACTTGCTTCTCCCTCTGAGTTGGAATTGGGTCTCATTTATTTCTGTTTCTTCAGTGGCCAGCTGAGTTCTGGATACAGAATGGAGCCCAATACGTGTTTGTTGAACAGGTGAATGATTAGATGCCTCTATTCAAGGGGAGAAAGCTCCCGTCAGACCAACATACTTATCTTTGAGGGATGGAGAAAATTCCACAGGTGTTCAGAAAAAAATATTCCAAACTCGGGAATAAGGCATAAAGATGATTGTGAGATCTTTTCATGTCAGGGTTGAGGGCACTGTCACACGCCCATGGGAAGGGACATCTGACACTAAGGAAATGGGACTTTTGATTTCCTATGACTATTGACGACAGCCCAGACGTTTCCCAATGCTGGAGAGGTAGAGGCTAACAGAGGGAAAAATGGTAACATACTAGATGTCCTTTTCTTTCCCGATAGTACTAAAGATAACCCCATAGTGGTAGTAGCCCAGGGAAAGCCTGCAGTGGTTGTATCTCACTTAATGTTGTACCGCACCATCCCTGCTTCCCTGCCCAGAGCACTTGCTTGCAGATCCCACTGCGGATCAGCTATGCCATCCCCGTAATAATGTCACTGAGACATTAAATAGATTTGACAAATGATCATCACATAATACAATTAATCAAAATGATGTTTTTAACATTTTGAGGATTATACTTTGACACATGCACGTGCACACACATACACATTCTCTCTCTCTCTCAATCTCTCTCTCTCTCTTTTTCCCCTGGGAAACTAGAATCTTTCTCTTCTAAAACAGAACGGCTTTCATTACATGAAAATCACACATTCATGCCAGAAACACCTTTTCCTGGAATAACATCTGGAATTTATACTGTGACTTTCCTCGACCAAACATTAGCTCTGGCCTCCCGATCTCAGCAGCAGGGAGTTGGGAATTTAACACTGCATTTATCATCCCCCCTGTGCCAATTTTTGAAAGTGTTGTAGCTGTGGTCAAGAGCAGAGCTGAGACGGCTGGGCTCAGAGAGTAACCGGGGAGGGGACATTTGCCATGCCGTGTGATCTTCCAGAACCTTTAGAAAGCCCTTCTCCATTCGGGGGAATATTTCTGTGACTGCATATCCTGAAAGGAGAAGCCAGGAACCCACCTTCCCAGTCTCCCCCATGGCTGGAAAGCAGACGTGTGATGGGGATCCCACTGATGAGCTGAGGACAAAGACTCGAGTGCTGAGGAGAGAGGTGGGCGAGGGGTGGCAGTGGGCAGAGTGTTTTCTGGAGAGGGTGGCCAAGAGATCTGGGGTTCTCAGAAGCTACCCAGGAGGCAGAAGGCTGTCCCCTTGTACCCCATGCTCAGCGCCAATGAAACGAACTGCAGGCTCTGTGCCCAACGCCAAGGGCAAGGAGCCTGCCTTGTTCCTGGTTACAACCTCCGAGTCTGATTCTCTGGCTTTGGGGAGATCCTGGGAGCCACTAAATAAATTCCTTTCTGGCCTAAATAAGGAAAGGGGTTCGAAATATGCCATCTCTTAATACGTCACTTTGACCTATTGAGGATTCTGAGCTGAAGGCATTTGAAAAAGCGCAGAGACAGGAAGGGCTCTCTGACTGCCCATTTCTGCCTAAAAGCAGGTCATAAAATTTCCCATGAGAAAGATGGTCCTCCCTGCAGGGAGAAAAGTGTTCTTATCTCCAGAGGCTGGGAGTCAATGCCAAAATGGATCTGTCCAAACAAACCTACTAACATAACCTACATCTTCCATTAGTTTTCCCGATATACGTCCTAGTCACTGTCCCACAATTCACTGCCCCTAGTCCAAGCCACTTTGTCTTGTCACATCCCTACTACTTATCATTCTTTGTTTAAAAAGGGGTATAAGCTTTGGGGCCCAGTGGCGTCTTAGAGTCTTGACTATAATTATTTTTTTTGAAGACTCCCATGTGCACGTAAAAATATTAAATAAAATGTGTGTGCTCTCCCTTGCTAATCTGTCTTAGGTCAGCTTAATTCTCAGGCCCGGCCACAGAATCTAAGAGGGTAGAAGGAAGTTTTGCTTCCCCTATGTTAGCTGGAGTGGATTCTGCTGTTTGCAATTCAGACCCATGCCTGATCCAAACTGAATAATTGGGGAGTAGGGACATCAGAGGTGCCGGATCAAAGATAGCTGGGGAGAGGGACAGGAAGCTCACTCTCCTGGATGTGTTCTAGAAGAGCTGGAGTTTTTCATAGGACTGAGTGAAGCTTTGCATTGCCAACAGCTTACTTTGTTGACAGGCCTCTAAACTTTTACCCTGTGATTTAAACAGTATCTCAACTCTAATTATTCTTGAAATTCCATCCAGTTCTTTGACTTCCGGATTCTTTGATGCTTCTTAACAAGTGCATGCGATTGAAGGTTATCTGAAGTTTGACTTGCATCAGTCTTAGAAGAGTCACAGTGAAATCTCCAGGGATTAGCATACCCGCCACCTGGCGTGCCAGCAGGGGTTGGCAAATTAAAAATAAATAGATTCAAAAATTTGATGATCAGGAAATTACTCCTGAGATGAGCTTTCTTGTTATTGATTCAAAGAAGGATTTGTTATTATGGCAAAATGAAAACAATGCATTATAATTTGATGTTTTCTGTGCAGATGGAAAAGGAGCAGAAAATATCTGTCATTTCAGTTCAAAGGAGGAGCCACTTTGCAAAAGAAGAAATGTACACACTATCACATCAGGAAGTAAAGTGAGTTCCTCTGCTGTCCTCAGGATACAACACGGGTTCATCAGCCTGGAAATCTCTTTGTGTGGCCCCTCTGTTGTCCACCATTCTTTTATCCCCCCAGCTGCTGGCAACCATAGGTCTGATCTCCAAACTCTGGAGCTTCCATCTCAAGAATGTCCTATAAATGGCATTCTATGGCACGTGACTTTTTTTTTTTTTAGTTTTTTTTTTTATTAAATTTTAAAAATTCTTTTATAAACATGTATTGTATTATTAGCCCCAGGGGTACAGGTCTGTAAATCGTGCACGTGACTTTTTAAGCCGAGCTCTTCTTTCTTAGCAGAATGTCTGTGAGGTCCCTCCAAGGTATGCATCAACAGTCCCCCCTTTTAATTGCTGAATAGTATTCGACAATATGGGCACATGGCAACTTGGGCGTGTTTCTGTAACCCATCCACTCCTATTGGGATCGTTCCCACTGCTCGGTTCATATGAATAACCCCGTGAACGCTGATGTCCACATGTTTGCACGGACATGTGTTTTCACTTGTTGTGACTTGCGACTGAAAAATATACGGGGAATGTTTTGTTACTAAAAATAGTGAGTGCGTGTGGTTGGGAGGGAGCGAAATCAACACGTGTCTTCTACACTGAGCCAACTGTTGGTGGTGTTGTTTTTTAATAGAATAAAGTCAGTTTGGGTGGTTTATCCTTACAGTTCACCAACTCTCACATCTCTTTATAGCTCTTTCGTTATGAGAACAAAAGCAATGGGAATTCTTTTGATTTCTACAGTTGTGGTTAAAACATGTTGACCAGCCTCCATGTAGAACATGTTTTCTCTATGTTTTCTCCTCCCGCTTCTTAATGGATTTAAGATGAAATACAGTCACAGCGTGGGTGACAGTTATGGAGTTCAAATAATCCCCCAAATGGCACCATGCAGCCAAACCTCACTGGTTCCTTCCTACCTGTCACTAGATTCTATTGCTAAATTTAGGTCTCTCTTTCTTTTTTAAAAGATTTTATTTTATTTATTTGATAGAAAGAGAGACACAGTGGGAGAGGGAACGCAAGCAGGGGGAGTGGGAGGAGAAGCAGGCTTCCCATCCCAGGGCCCTGGGATCATGACCTGAGCCAAAGGCAGACACTTAACAACTGAGCCACCCAGGTGACCCAATTTAGCTCTCTTTCACACAGCCATTAAAGTGTCCATCCCTGATGTCAGCACTTCTAAATGCTTCTTTCCTGTGCATCACATTTAATATTGGGGAAGTAGTACTGATTTGCCCAAGTCAGCAGTTATCACCTCTGGGACACTTCTAATGTTTTTTTTTTTTTTTTTTTTTCCTAGAGGAAACTTGAACAGCAATCATCTTTTGAGCCAAAGTTTAGAGGAATTCATGGGCTTTCAATGTGCCCATCTATAGGGTATGGTGGGGGAAGATACTGGGCGTAGTAATCAGGATGGGCGAGGAGATGTTGCAGTAACAACACTGAACACAACACAAGTCTTCTCACTCCCACGGTGCGTCTAAGGTGATATATTTGAGGGGGCTCTGATCGCAGTCACTCAGTAGCCCAGTCGGATGGAGGCTCTGCCATCTCAGTACAAGGCCCCGTAAGCGCCCCCGTGGCACAGGAAGGGAGCAGAGCAAATCACAATCCTGCTCTTCCAGCTTCTGGGGGGACAAGGCGCTTGTCACTTTCTCTAGGATTTCATTGGTCGGGAGCAGTCACGTGTCCAGAGGCGGGTCTGGGAGTCGGAGCCTCCTGTGGGCGGGGAAGAAGTGGGGAGGCGGGGATATTGGTGAGTCCCGACAATGTCTGTCCAAAGGAGGGTGGGGCGTGCAGAGGGGAAAACTGACTTCATAAACAACTTTACTCATGTGATGATTTTCTCTTTGACTCTGGATCTCAGCAAATTGTTGGGTCTCCGTGTTGACGGACTAAAGGGAGGTATTATTTGAGGTTGGGCATTTTTGTGTACTCACTATCTCTATAATCTTATTTTTGTCTGCACGAAGGCATTAGCATACATATTCTGGGCCTGGAGCCAAGATGAGTCATTTTGTCTGTTTCCTCGTCTCCATGGTGCCCTGGTCCTTGCCAGAACCAAACAGCCATCCCAGCCAGGAACTGCGCCCGGGATCCTAAATCCCCTGGAGCCTGGTGCTCGGTCACCCCTCCTGCTTGGGTGATGGAGCCCACCCTCCACAAAGGCCACCGGCAGGGCCAGGCGCCAAGGACAATGCCTCTTGGAATCTGATAAGTGACACTTGGTGCCGGGCCCAGATCAACTTTTCATCACTTTGGAAAAGGGATGGGCTTGGGACCTTTCAGTCTCCCCGAAACCCTCAGGCATGCCTTGGGTATTATTGGGTGGGATTACTGTAACACTCTGCTGGGTGGCCCCACCCCCACCTCAGGCTACGTGAAGATTCGAGAGGCAGAAAAAGCAAAATGAAAATGTCAGATTTCTATTGGGGATTAAGAGGCACTCAACTCTAGCCAAGTTTTATTTTTCCTTTTCTCATGGAAGAAAGAAACAGTGCAACCTGAGCTCTCCCACTCTCTACAGCATTCCATAAATGCAGGAATTAAAGGAAGAAGAAGGAAAAAAAAAAAAAATGCAAAAAACAAAACCAAACAATTTGGCCAGGCAGCCAGAATTCCTTTGCCTGAAATGTTTCAGTGTTCTGTAAGGTTGAGGTCAGCACACACGGGTTTCTAAGACCCATCTCTGATGTGAATGAGGGATCAATCTGGGAGTAGGAGGCCCCCTAAAAGTGGCAAATAAAAGAAAATGCAGCCTATCAACCAGCCCAAATTTATTCCACCAACCATCACAAATTTAATCAGAATTTTTGCTTAGTGAAATAACCATGTTGACCAATTCTTACTTTGAAAAAACCAGTTTCGAATTCACATGGCTCTGGTCTAGATTCATGTAGTCATTCGCAAGCAACTATTTCTAGGTGTAAACATTTTCATCAAAGAAAAACCCATTATAAAAACTCAATTTGTGAAATAAACCAGAAACAAGAGTTCCCTTTGGGTGAGCCCTGCCCCCACACCCACCCCAGCCATTGTCTCTGAATCCTGGAGACACAGTTCACACATTTTAAGAATCCTTGGTGCAGACTGAGGGCAGAGTGCATTAGAGAGCATTTGGATGTTTCTAGGGGAGTTCTGGAGTGTCACAATGACTGATGGCTGATGTCCTTTCTCCCATTTAGTGTGTGGGATCAGAATGCTACCATATGAATTGCCATGGAAGAGACGAGCCCTTGCAGTAAAGAATTGTCCTGCCCAAATATCCCCACAACCCTTGTGAAAGGAGATCGAACTACAGGCCTTCCCTGCCTTTCAGGGGTGGGAGTGAAGCATCACCTACCCAGCTTTAGCCTCAGTTTCCCTGTTGGGAGGAGCATGGCACTCCTCCTACTATAGAGAACAGCAGGCCAGGAACATCTTGCCCAGCCTCCATTGTCGCCAACAGTGTCCATGGGACACAAGTCTGACTAATGTAACAGGAGAGTTCATTTATTCTGGGGTCTGAAGAACCTTCTAGGAAGGTTTTCATCTTCAATAAAATGGACGCACAAGGAGAAACTCTTTTATTTCCTGGCTTTGAAAAGAATTGGATGAGGACAAGATGGCTAGGACGGAAGCAGCCATTCTGTGATCATGAGGAGATGTGCTTAAGAACCAAGCCAAGCCTGCTGGCAGGGCACACCAAAAAGACAAATGTAGTTAAGCTAAATCAATCATCACTTCTGTCACAGGGGACAATAAATATGCTTCTTTAAGTTTGTGTTAATCAGATATGTGGTTACTGACATCCAAGCACAGTTGAGTGAATATATTTTCCCACTTCAGATTCATCTAATATAGAGCAGAGCTCCAAGGGAATATTCAACACATATATTGACACTTTGATTTTCACTGGGGTTTTTCTTGTTGACTCAGAGGCTGTATAAACCTTTCCCAACATTGCAATTGATCTTCCACTTCTGCCTGGGGGTAGTTGTCTTTGTTCTGTTAAGTACTGCAGGAGCTTCTGGTTATTAACAGTCATTTTAGACTTAAAGTCTTCAGAATCTTTTATCGGTCAGGCCAGCCCCAACACAACCAGAAATGCTCCGTGATAGGAGGTGGCATTCATTCTCCCTCCCCTTTTCTCTCCTCTTAGTATAGACCTGTGTATGGCTCCAGGAGACGCGGGAAGGATGGGAGCTTGTGTGGTGTCTAATACAAGCCTTTTTCTTCCCTCCCGGTTCCCCAATTCTGAGCTCTGTTGCACCCCCAGAGACAGACCCACATGGCTGTCCAGAGAAGCCCCCGGCTACAGGGCAGGCTCAGCCATCCCAGCTGGGAGAGAGCCCCGAGGGCAGGAATTGGTGTGGATGGAGCCATCAGCCTGCGGGACGTGAGGGGAACTCAGGGTTCTGCCACCCCGGCCCCGAGATAGAGACAGAGCAGGGACACCGGGTCCTAATGCAGTTCTCTCTGTGAGCATCAGAGCTCCTGTGTCCTCCTGCACAGACCTGGGGGCCCCTCGCAGATCCCAGCACAGATGGGATCTGGCCATTGATCTCTCGTTCTGTGTGGCTGGATGATGTCCAGGTCCCCGTGGGGAGACGGCCGCGCCTGCAGCTCCTTCCTGAATCCCGACTGATGATCAATAGACAAATTACAATGCAATCCAGCGCTGTGGCGGGCAGGGCATCTTCAGTCCCCAGCAGCACAGCACAAATAACCACATGGATCCTGAGAAGGGGAGCAGGGGTGAGTCGGCTGCTGGTGGAATGAGCGAGACTGTTCACAATCAGGGGTATCTAAGAAAGACACGCAGTCGCAGGGGACAGAAATAATCTCAGAGCAAAGAAGACAATGCCCTGGCCAGGGGTTGTACACTTGCAGCCTGACGTTTTTTAAAAGCATTATTTTATACATCCAGAAAATTGTTAGGTCACAAAACCTCTGGGTACTCACTGCTCTATGATCAGAAATCTGACTTCAGAAGTGCACTTGAACCTTCCTATTACTAATGAAATTAGGGGAGTGGCTACTTCTTGGGGAGAGGGAGGGAAATCCATGGGATTTATACTTTTAATAATTTGTTTATACTCCCAAATCTTACGTATGTTTCTTGGCATAAATGGCATTATTGTTTGTATTCTTCTGCAATCTACTTAGTTTTATTTACTATAATGTCTTTTGAGCTGGATTCTAGTTGATACCTATTTTTTCTCATTTATTTTCATCTCTATCCCTGTGCTGTTGTCTTCAGTCAATGGATATTCAAGCAGACGCTATGTGTTTCACTAACACAGACAAAGCTGCAATGAACATTCTGGGGTACTGGTCCCAGGGCATTTGCCCAAGACTGTCACTCAGGTATTTATCGGGGAGAGAAAGGGACTTGCTTTTCTGGGCAAATAAGGGAAGAGGTAGAATGGAGGTGGGGACCCAGAGGACAGGCAGGCCATTGTGTTTGACCTTTTGGGCCATCCCCACTTTTGATAAAACCTCTGGATTTTCTTTTGGAGAGAGACACTTCCCCATTAGGTGCAGCCTTGGTGGGACTATTTGATGAAGAAGGCCTTTCCCGTCCCCACAAGCCAGAGTGGGGATATGATCCTAGCTGGGTCAGTAGGTAATTTGTATCTCTAGGTGATAGAATCTGAAGGGAAAAATGCAGTCTGAAAATGACTAGACCCACTGTGGTGTTCTGAAAAAATCATCTTTATTTCCTCTTTGTGGAACCTCAGACATGACTCAATTCTTGCCTTTCAGCTTCCTTTTTTTTTATTTTTTAAGATTTTATTTATTTATTTGACAGACAGAGATCACAAGTAGGCAGAAAGGCAGGCAGAGAGAGAGGAAGGGAAGCAGGCTCCCTGCTGAGCAGAGAACCCGATGCGGGACTGGATCCCAGGACCCTGGGATCATGACCTGAGCTGAAGGCAGCGGCTTAACCCACTGAGCCACCCAGGCGCCCCTCAGCTTCCTTTTTTGAGCTAACCCACTTCCTTCCAGGAACTCCTTTCTTTGCTTAAGCTGGCTGGACCCAGTGTCTGTGGGCTGCAGCCAAAGATCCCTGACTGATACAGCCATCCGGGGAATATACCAAAGGTGGAGGGTGGGTAAGTCTACCTCCCACCGTGTACACAGCCCTACCTTGAACTATTCGACCTTGAAGAGGGGGTTGGGCATGACCCCTTTGTTAGGTAGCTAATCGCAAAGTAGGAAAATTCATTCCCAGCCATCAACTCCCATTTATCCAGCATGGGTGTTGAACTAGGCACTGTGTTGACATGGAAGATGTATTCTTCACCCTTGGAGGGGCCCCTATAAAAGCTTGAACTGAATTCTCATGAGGGACCACAGATCATCACACTGAGAAAGCTCCCTTATGTGGACATTTTCTCCGGGGAAGGCAAGGTCTATCTAGGGCGTGTCTCAATTCCTTGTATTCTTGTACCACACTCAGTTTCCATTGAAGGATTATTCTGTGTTCCGGCATGTCCCAGGGACTGGGGAGAAGGAATAGTCCCATCTTCTAAGGCAGAAAAGGTATTTCATAAATGCATGCCAACACGTGAACTCACCCGTCACTGCTGCCTCAACAGACCCCGTAAACAATAGGTCAGTGATTTCAAATCCGTTTTTTCCAAACACAAACAGATGAGTCTGAAAGATACAGATGACTTTCTGGAGGAGGTCACTGTGGGTTATATGTATTTTGATTGCTTCCAAATAATATTAGAAAAGAATCGAACTTTTCTTACATAGGAGACTGGGCATTGTGAATAGTTGTTTTTAATCTCCTGCATCTCTCTCTCTGTGTGTGTTTTGGAAAACAGGACCTTCTTATACCACCCACCCTGCACCCCTCCCTTCCACTTTCCTTTGGAGACTGTTCCCTCCAGCTCCTTCAATCCATCTGATCTGGGAAGTCCGAGAGGCCCAAGACCGAGAACTAAGCCAATCACATGTAGCGTTTTTTTGTCAGGGCTAAGCCAATCAACACACAGCATTTCTAGAGCTAAGCCAATCATTGCGTGGTGCGCCCTGGCCACAGTGTTTCATCAAGGGTGAGCACGTGACCTAAGGTGACCCAATCAGAATGAGTCTCAGGACTTCACCTGGGTGCTCCTGGCTCTTTTCTGCTGAGTTGAACTCAGAGGAAGGGGCAGGAGGGAACGCAAACCCCTTGCCACCCAGAACCTGAGAAGGAAGCAAACACAGCCGCCGAGAGCGCCAAAGCACCAGGGAAACCGAGCCTTGCTGTCATTGAGTCCAGAATCTAGCTATGCCTGAAACCAGCACAACACTTAGATGTTTCGTTTGGGAAGCTAACAAACTCTCTTCTTGCTGAAACAAGTTTGGTTTGCATTTCCTGCCGCACACTACTATGGAGAGAAGAGATCTCCGTAACACTCCGGGGTAGTAGAGCAGCCAAAGTATGGAGGCCTCTGTTTCCCCATCTAGAGTAAGAGGATTTGATCTAAGGAGTTCAGCATCCTCTTCCAGCAGCGCTGTCCTGTTTCTCTGGTTCTGGGCCATTCTTCACTGTGTTTTTTTCGAGTATGTGAACTTGGTGCAGAGTGCCTAGTTTCAAGTCTCAATGTCACCGCTAGTTGCTGTGACTTTGGGTAATTTACTTAAGCCCCCCTGTGTCTCCATTGTCTTCCCTATAACATGGAAGTAAAAATAGCAGACCCTCAGAGAATCGTGAGATGTGAATGTGGTAATGTCTGTCGAGTGATTGGACTGGTGGCACAGAGGAAGCCCTTTGCCAGTGGTAGTTCTCCTTGCCATTACATTGTAATTGATAGTGATGATCCCTGTCTAGACCTCTCCTTCCTTTCTTGCTGGTTGCCACCATTCCTTAGCACCTTGCTGTCTCGGTCAGGACTGCATCTTGAGACCTTTTTCTTCCTTTTTATAGTCCAAACTTTCCTGTTCCATGTCCCAACACTAGGGGATTTCTCTTTCCAAGGTTCACAGGTACCTAATCTGAGAAGTCAACCCTGTGAAGACGTCCATGGGGTTCACCTTCAGACAGGAGGATAGTAAAACCTTTTTTCTGTGCATCTACTTTAGTTAATGAATATGATTTCTGTAATATATATTAATTTTGTTGGCTAATCAGAATCCATTGTACTACCTTTTGGTAACCAAACCCCTGGGAACACTCCCCCCACCCCCCACCCCCACGCCCATGCTCTTGCCTACATGGCTTGACCAGCCCTCGATGTAGCGTGGAACAGGCTCATCTGGGTTTCCTTTCCCGGCAACTGTGATTGGTGCAGGGACGGGCATGTGACGCACTCGGGACCAATGAGATGCCATGAGGCAGCTGTAATGGCTTCCAGGGGGTGTGGCGGACTCTTGTCTGTCCTGCAGTCAAGGACAGGAGATTCTAGGGGTGAACCTGAGAGGGAAAAGAGGAGCTCAGAGACCAAGGGACACTAGTCGGGACCTGGTGACATCATCTGAACTGCGGGATCCAGTTGTGCCCAAGACTAAGTACTCCTTGCACTTCGTAGTTACCTGATCGTATAGATTCCTTTAATTCAAAGCTATTTAATTGAGGTTCTTTGTTGTTGTTGTTGTTGTGTGCAACTAGGAGTCCTGACTGATAAAATCTTTGAGTTATATGATGTTTGCATTTAAAAAAGAGTTGTTTAGTGTCTCAGCCTGGAAGGAGCAGTCAGGTAAGATTACAGACACATGGCTGTCGGGGAGGAAGGTGACGATTTGTGGAGGGTCTCAGATGTTACGCAGGTTAGCTGGTTACTATCAGTCTCCAGATTTAGCTGGTTCTGTGAGAAGTCATCAAGCTATCAATGGTCTCCCTTCACTGCTCCAGAAGGTGTCCTTCTGTCCCTTTAAGACACCATGCACATAGCTTAGGATAGCTTTAATTAGTCCAACAGTGGAGAAAATGAGAATGACTTAAAACTAAAACCTTTGGAATGTGATGATGCATGGCCAAAGGGTCCCCGCAGTGGCACTGACATCGTTCCGGAATTTGATGTTGGATTGGGTGGTCTGGTTTCCCTCAACTTCTTCAAAATGTTGGGTCCCTGATAGGTCAAGACCCCTAGATAGATGGGGAAACATTTATATGATGGTAGGAAGATAGCTTTCTAGTCCCAAAGTGAGAATTTCAGTTAGTTTACCACCAGTGAGCCAGAAACTCATTGTCTAAAATGGAGATTTCAAAAAGATGTGTAAATGGGCTGTTTGGTTGACTTAAAGGAGCAAAGGTTCCCACCAGCCTTCAGGGCTGGCCATTCATCAAGCGAACCGGCACATCCAGGACGGCATCTGAGTCTATGTGTGCTTTCGTGGAATAACGGGTCATGTCCTTTTGACTCACTAATCAGTTTCCCCGAGTTTTCTGGGCTAATGAATCACTTTCTCTGGTCTCCATTAGCTGCACATAGTGTTTCTGTTGGAATGACCTTCATGTTTACATTCTTATTTAATAGAGAGCTTTGATGGACACCAGGCCTGCTTATTGATGGGACCCCCTGACCCTGGGTCAGAGCAGGAAATGGGATTTTCAAGCAATGTCACAAAGGTCAGAGAAGGCAGGAATAAAGAAGTCATTGCCGACACAATACTGAAAGATCCATGAGAAGCAGCAAAAGCCCGCTGGGGTGTTGCATTGGTCAGGGCTCTCCAGATCCACAGAACTAGTGGGAGATGGTAGCGTGCATGCGTGTGTGTACAATTTATTGTAAGGAATTGACCCACATGGTTATGGGGACTGAGAAGTCCCATGATCTGTTGTCTGCAAGCTGGAGGCCCAGGAAAGCTGGTGGTGTAAGTCCAGTCTGAGTGCAAAAGCCTGAGAACCAGGGGGGCCAATGATGCAAGTCCCAGTCCAAGGGCAGGAGAAGACTGATGTCCCAGCTCAATCAGGCACAAAGAACAAACTCTCCCTTCTTCCACCTTTTTGTTCTACTCAGGCCCTCCATGGGGTTAGACGATGCCTATCCACATTTGCAAACAATCTGCTCTCCTCCATCCACTGATTCAAATGCTAATCTCATCCGGAAACACCCTCAAAGACACACTCAGAAATAACATTTAATTAAATATCTGGACACTCCCTGACTAGTCAAGTTGCCCATTAAATGAACCATCACAGTAATGAATTTCTGGGTCCTTGCTGAAGGCAAGGCAGAGGAGAAATGCAATTTTTTTTCCAGTTTGTAACATTTATTCCAAAAAAACCCAGGTGCACAGATTTGACTTGATCAAAGCCTGCGGGTTTTGGAGATGAAAAAGAAGCCTTTACAGAGAGGAGCTGGAGAGAAAACAAGGGTGCTTCCCAGACTTCACATCTGGAGTTTCCAATTTTGCGAGACGAGTCTGAGTGCGACCAGGACAGGGAAGTTCCACTGCGGTAACAAATGTGACCCAGACCTCAGTGGTTCCCAAGAGGAGGTAGTTCATTCTGGCAAAGGCTGCATTTCTGCCTCGGAGCTAGCTATGACTTCCGAACACTGGCACCTGGGCTCACGGAGGAAGAAGATCCCATGGCTTAAGGGATACTGGCTTAGAAAAGATTTGCCCAAAGCGGGACGCCACCACCTCCTCTCCCATGTCAGGAGAGAAGTTAGTCACACGACTGTACCCACCTTCCAAGGAGGCGGGGAAGAGTCTGGATGGAAACAGGAGATATTCGGAGATGGGCCCTCAAAACCACCACATCCCAGGAGGGGCAGTGATGTTGTAGCTTGTGAGGCCAGAATCCCTCTCTCGTTCAGCAGAGCCTCTGGTGGGCGCAGGCCTCCTAGCTCCTGGGAGAGGCCAGCCCACTCTCCGCCCAGGATCTTGATGCCCACAAAGACCCAGGCTTCACTCTCATCCACTTGGTCTCATTCTCACGAATTGGCACAAATGTAGATTCTTTGTGAAAAAAGAGCCCTGAAGGGAAAAGCCAGTGTCGAGTCATGGAAGGAAGGTGCAAGAGGAGAGGTTTAAAGGAATTGTGTTCTCAGCAAACAGCTCTTCTGGAAAAAAAAATTGAGTCAAATGCAAAGGACGAACATGACAAAGTTGTGTAAATGACAGAGTGGTGTAAATGTTGATATTTTGCAATACAAGTGTTGCATCATTCTTTTAGATCCAGTAAAAGCTAAATATGATCTCTCTTTAATATCCACTGCCCTTTTAAAAAATATATTGAGTTTTCTTAACCATTAAAAATGTGTATCATCCCCTGTTTCTCCTTGAAGGATCTCTTCCACTTGCCCCAATACTTTATTTCAATATATTCTTATTCTATCCATTACTTTACTTATAAATTAAGCATTTCAACATTTCACCTGGATGAGTTCTTATTGGAATGATTAGTAACACCCACCTGATAAAAACAACATAAACATATAGTAAATTTGGATAAATAATTACGAGACATCCAACAACATTTTCCAGGGAATGCATATCATAGGGACGTGGGTGGAGGGAGTCAGGGAGTCTTAATTAGAGGGCACTTGTCCCAGACCCCAGTATTGGAAGCTGCCCCTTTGTTGCACGTGTAGGGGGTTTGCAGAGCTCCAAGCAAGGCACTGTGGGAAGGCTCTGGATGGGGGAAGATCCTACCTGTTCTCAGGTCAGTAGTGGGAACACTAACATACGGAGTTTGACTTATTGTGCCCATGTCCTCTTGGGAAATGTGCCCCCAGGAGTAAGCTGGCTTCAATTTAAAAATCCTCTCTTCCCTCACTAGCTGGCCTGCCTTCTCTCTCTGAGCTCGCACAGGAACAGCTAATATTGGGGAAGGAACCCTGGGCTCTTTCCACGGTATTTTTTATGATGTCCTTTGTCCCTCACAACAATGCTGGGAGGTACTCAGCAGCAACATCTCCATCACCATCCCGCCATGGGGTGGAGTATTAGATAAATTTTTGTTTGCTCATGGAGGTCTCACACTTCCCTTCCATTCTCCATCCATGCCCTCTAAGACCCCATCTCCCCATCACTCCCCTCCCCAACCCTAGCACCCACCGTCCCCCCCATCCCCCTACTCCTCCCCGTCTCTCTCCTCTGTTGTCTTCTCTCCTCCAGTCTTCTTTCTCCTGCAAATCATCACCATAGAACCAAGGCTTGGATATTATTTGCATAAAACCATCATGAAAGGGGCAAGAGTGACATATCTTTATGGGCCTGGGTCCAAGCCTGTGACAAATAGAGGTGATCTCAGGGAAAACAAATTGTTAGCGTGTTATGGAAATTTCACTGCAGACACTACATATTTGCATAGAGGAACTGAACAAAGCCTGGGCCTGGCCGATGAATTCCAGTCCCAGACCACCACCATGAAGAGATGGCTGCAAATTAGGTTTGAAATGGACATCCCTGTCCTTAGAGGTTTTACAGTGACAAATGGATTTGTCCCCACGTGGAACACAAACCTACTTTGCTTTCATAGAAACGAGGAAGACTAATACAGGCCGTGTCTCTGTGCAGCCGGAGTTACCCAGGCCCTGTCAACCTCTGTTAAATAGCCCGGCACTTCTCAGCCCAGCTCCTTAATTAAGTTGCAATAAGAGTTAGCCCTTGAGAAACCCTTAAACACTTGCATTCCTGAGTCTATTAATTAATATTTAATATTCTTTCATTTAAAGGGGAAAGTGTTTAGTTATTTTATTATTATTTATTATTTTTTAATTAATCGTGGTTCCAGGGAATGGTTTGGAAAGGAATCATCTGGTAATATCCATCAGTGTGCGCTCAATGCCATCCCACGTAATATAATGCTAAGAAGAATATACACGAAGTCAAGTAAGGTCCCTAGGAAGCATTTTACTAGGATTTATGCAGGACATATGCTCCAGGCAGCCGGTGTGAGGCTCTGCCAACGGCCTCGAGCCAGTATCCCAAGCTTCCTCTCCTCTCGCCCCTAGCTGCGCATCAGTCAGGAACGACTGGGACGTGCTTCAGTAGAATAACCCCCGATGGCCATTGTTGAACATACCAGGATTTATTTTTCTTTCTCATGTAGAATGGAGGTGACCTCGAGGGCGGAGTCCTGGGCTCAGCTGTCCAGGAGGCTCCCATCCGGCGGGGCAGACCTCACAGCACCCGCTGTCACCATCACAGTGCAGGACAGAGAGCCCTAATGTTCCTGCACTTGCGGGAAATGCTTCTGTGATGTGACCCATGATGCCTCTTCCGTGCACAGCAATTGTCTAGAGTGCCTCCCACGGCACTACTGAGCTTCGAGGAGACAAGAAGAGGCAGCTCTCTGCCCTTTCCTAAGGAGGGGCGATCGGGACCTGCAGAAACCATCAAGGTTTCCATTGTTCCTCCTTCCACAAAAAAATCGCTGCCTCTAAGACCCTCCCGTGAACAAAATTTTGGAGCCACAGATGCTCCTCATGATACAAAATAAACATTTTCCAAAAGAAACGAGCAATTATTTTTTTTCCTTTTTCTCTTACGTAGGGCAGGTCCCATGACCTCGCACCTAGAATGGTGCCTGGCACATAACTGGCATCATAGATATTTGCTGAAGGAATTAATGAACGCATGATGGGCCGAGTGAATAAATGAGGGCTTTGTAACGCCTCTACCGCTGTACCAGTGCTCGGCGTGGACATGGTGTTTCGCAGAGAACCGCCCTGGGAGGATGGACAAGGCTGCGTGCAGCTCCAGGGCGCGAAAGCGCATGCGTGCTGTGCAGACTCTGGCAGGTGGGGGAGGGCAGCACAGAGGGAAGCACCTGGAAATGAACTGGAGTTAGGAACCCAGAAGAGATTGAACTTCCTATTAGGGAAGTAGGAAGAAGCAAGGGTCTGGCGGGTTATCTCATGGGGAAACCTGGATTACACAAATATACCTGTGTGCAAATACGAGAGACCTGGAAACCAGCCAGGAAGAGTGGCTTGGTTTTGATCGTCCCACCTGCACAAGCTCGCATGCACCAGGTACGAAAAGTAGCAACAACAAGCCCGTGCACAGGATCCTACAATTTGCAAAACCCTTTAAAATATGAAATCAATTCCATTACATTCCATTGGACGGATTTCCGGGCACAGTCTAAATACCTTACGGTTTTTTACTTCAAGCCTCAGGGCAAGACTGTCCTCATTTCACAGTGAGGAAACTGAGGCAGGGAAATGAAGTATTTTGCCCCAGGTTATAGAGTTAGTGGCAGAGCCAGTGTCTATAATTTCAAACCCAGGTATAAGGATCTGGAGGCCGCACACGGAACTCCGCAGCCTGGGGCAGGAAGAAAGTGGAATAAAACACTTTGGATGATGCCAGAGGCTGGGATTCGTCATTTACCCCGGGGGAGGGGCGGGGCGGGGGCGCTGGAATTTGTCAGACGGAATGATCTCTATATGGAGGTTGTTGAAGGAAAGATATCTGAGTTTTGTCTCGGTCTGGTTTTATCCCCTCGCATGAAGACATTTTGTACTATATTTTTATTCTTCTATTTATTTATTCTCCCGTGAGCAAAATTTATTGAGGACTTCTATGTGCCAGGCACTGCTGGAAGTTTTTTATGTGTGTTACCTCATGCAACTGTCTTAGTCTGTTGGGCCACTAGAAGGAAACACAGAACTGGAGGGCTTATAAACACCATGTTTATTTCTCATCGTTTGGGGGCCAGGGAAGGCCAAGAAGATGGTGCTGGCAGATTGGGTGTCTAGGGAGGGCCCCCTTCCTAGATGGCTGGGTCCTTACTCAGTGGAAGGGGTTAGGAAGCTCCCTGGGGTCTCTTGTATGGGTGCTGAGCTCATTCACAGGGCTCTGCCTTCCAGCCGGAGCAGCTCCCAAAGGTCCCACTGCAACTGCCATCACTTTGGGGGACAGGGCTTCAATGCAGGAATTTCAGGGGGATGTAAGCATTTAGTTCATAGGACAACTTTTTTTAAATTTATTTTTTAAAAAAATTTAGTTTATTTTTTCCATGTTCCAAGATTCGTTGTTTATGCACCACACCCAGTGCTCCATGCAGTCCGTGCCCTCCTTAATATCCATCACCAGGCTCACTTATCCCCCTACCGCCCTCCCCTCTAAAACCTTCAGTTTGTTTCTCAGAGTCCACAGTCTCTTTTGGTTCATCTCCCCCCTCCAATTTCCTCGAATTCACTTTTCCTTTCCTTCTCCTAAAGTCCTCCATGTTATTCCTTATGCTCCACAAGTAAGTGAAACCATATGATAATTGACTCTTTCTGCTTGACTTATTTCACTCAGCATAATCTCCTCCAGTCCCGTCCACGTTGATACAAAAGTTGGGTATTCATCCTTTCTGAAGGAGGCATAATATTCCATAGTATCTATGGACCATATCTTTTTTATCCATTTGTCCGTTGAAGGGCATCTTGGCTCTTTCCACAGTTTGGCGACTGTGACCATTGCTGCTATGAACATTGGTGTGCAGATGGCCCTTCTTTTCACTACATCTGTATCTTTGTGGTAAATACCCAGTAGTGCAATTGCAGGGTCATAGGGAAGCTCTATTTTTAATTTCTTAAGGAATCTCCACACTGTTTTCCAAAGTGGCTGCACCAACTTGCATTCCCACCAACAGTGTAAGAGAGTTCCCCTTTCTCCACAGCCTCTCCAACACTTGTTGCTTACTGTCTTGTTAATTTTGGCCATTCTGAGTGGTGTAAGGTCTATCTCAATGTGGCTTTGATTTGACTCTCCCTGATGCCTGGCTAATGATGATGAACATTTTTTTCATGTGTCTGTTAGCCATTTGTATGTCTTCTTTGGAGAAGTGTCTGTTCATGTCTTCTGCCCATTTTTTGACATGGTTATCTGTTTTTTGAGTGTTGAGTTTGAGTTCTTTATAGATCTTGGATAGCAGCCCTTTGTCTGTAGTGTCATTTGCAAATATCTTCTCCCATTCCATGGGTTGCCCATTTGTTTTGCTGACTGTTTCCTTTGCTGTACAGAAGCTTTTGATTTTGATGAAGTCCCAAAAGTTCATTTTTGCTTTTGTTTCCTTTGCCTTTGGACACATATCTTGAAAGAAGTTGCTGTGGCCGATGTTGAAGAGGTTATTGCTATGTTCTCCTCTAGGATTTTGATAGATTCCTGCCTCACGTTGAGGTCTTCTATCCATTTTGAGTGTATTTTTGTGTATGGTGCAATAGAGTGTTTAAGTTTCATTCTTCTATACATAAGACAACTTTTTCTTAAAAGATTTTATTTATTTATTTGACAGACAGAGATCACGAGTAGGCAGAGAGGTAAGCAGAGAGAGAGGAGGAAGCAGGCTCCCAACTGAGCAGAGAGTCCGATGCGGGGCTCGATCCCAGGACCCTGGGACCATGACCTGAGCCAAAGGCAGAGGCTTTAATCCACTGAGCCACCCAGGTGCCCCCCATAAGACAACTTTTATAGCAACTCTTTTTGATAGGGGGGCACCAGAGTTAGAATCTTTCCATTTTAGAGGTGATGCACAGAGAAAACTGAGACACAGAGAGATGAACTCACCAGTGACACCTCTAGGCCCCCTTTTGGATGAGGCTGCCTCACTCCTGAGCCCCCACTCCTAGTGCCACTCTCCACTCCAGGTCAGATGTCACCACCTGCCTGCTGACATCTCTGACAGAGTTCAGGACCTTCACAGGGGCTTCCCAGGAATCCCTTATTCCTGTGTTTGGGCACAGGTCACATGGCTCTATAATTTCTATTTGCATATTTATCTCCGCAATAGGCTGTGGGCTCCCTGAGAAGACAGACTGGCTGTGCATTCCTAGGGACTGACCACTCTGGGAACTTCTCCCATGTCTGTGTGCGAGGGGATGACTGGGTTGACTTTGGTCATTTCTGTGAGCATCTTAGGCACTTCCTGAGTGCTAGCCTGCATGAGTGTTCATATGTGCTGCTCAGAGGACCAGAGGGAAGTGGACAGATGAAGACCAAGGAAGAGAGTCATAAAGAGGTGCAGGAAGAGAAGGGGAGGTCACAGAGATGGGAGAGGCACAAAGAAACCTCCAAAGAGGGAGAGAAGGTAAAGAGGAAGGGTGGAGAAGAAGCCCCCAGGATAGGGACGCCCACAGCAAGACTGTGCTGAACCCTCTCCTGCCTCTGTCTCCTCCCCTATTCTCCACAGGCCATGTGCTGCCCGGCCAATTACTGCACATGCGCAATTACTCCTACCTCAGGGCCTTTGCACAGCAGTACCCCACCACCCCCCACCGGCCTGGAATGCTCTTCTCTCTGGCCTGGCTCTCTTTCTCAGTACTTGGTTCTCTCACACTTGCTCTAGAATGCTCCCTGAAATAGCTCCTGCTCTGCCCAGTCACACTCACTGTTGTATCTTGCAAAGCACTTGACACCATCTGACATTGTCTTATTTATTTGTTTACTTTTTATGTTCCATCTTCCTCGTGGGTACATGGGCTGCCTCTGTTTAACATTGCAACCCCTTGTGCTTAAACCAGTGTTTGTAGTAGAAACGCAGAGGCTTGAAGGAACTAGAAGTTTGGAGGAAGAGAAAAAGAAGAGGCAATAGGAATGGAGGGATGGACAGAGGGAGGGAGGGAGGGATGAATAACAAAGGAAGGAAGCTCCCCCCCCCCCTTCCATGCCCCACTGCAGAAGGGCGCGCGTGCACAGTCAGATATAAATTCTGCTTGGGAAGCCAGAAGCAAAGTCATGCCCTCTCTGGTATATCTGTGTCACAAGAGTCCAGGTCTTCCTCGGCAAGGGCTGTGGGCTCTGCTGAACGCTGGCTTCCAGCTCAAGAAGTTTGTCATGGCCTGGAGTCTGTCTTCCCACAAATTCATATGTTGAAGTCCTAACCCCTGGGGCTGTGTTTAAGATAGGGCTTTTAGAAGGTAATTAAGCTTCAATGAGGTGCTAAGTGTGGGGGCATAATCCAGTAGGACTGAGGTCCTTCTAAGAAGAGGAGGAGACACCAGGAATGTGCACACAGAAGACAGACCACGTGAGGGCACAGAGAAGAACTGGCTGTCTACAAACCAAGAAGAGAGGTGTCACAAGAAACCGACCCTGCTGACACCCTGATCTTGGACTTCAGCCTCCAGGACTGAGAGAAAATAATTATCCTTTATTCAAGCCCCCTAGTCTGGGATTTTCTGGGATGGCAGCCTCGAACAGACCAAGACAAGGATGCTGTTCTGGAAGGAACGTTCTATTTCTGAAGCAGGCAGGGTCCCTGGAAGGGGCAGTTCAAGGCCTCCCTGTGATCTCTCACGTAGCAGAGAGAGCAGAGAGCACTCCCCAACGACAGGAGAAAGGGCCACGCACACTCAAAATGCAAACCTCCAAGATGACGCCACCAGAGACGAAGGAGGAGAATCACTTGTCCCTCGGAAGGAGAGGAAAGGAAGCTTCTCTTTGTTTTCTTTGTTTTAAGGCGTGGAACAGCATTGCTCATCTTCCACCTGGGTAACCTTGACCTTCACTTTGCCAGGCTGTTTCCTTCCTGTGACATGCGGAAACTAATCTGGCGATGGATTGCTGTGGTTTTCAAATGAAATAATGTAAATAACGAGAGTCTGTGAAGTGGAACTCATTTGTGCATTCATCGGTCACTCATACAGTCAATAAGTTTACTGAAGGTCTGCTGTGCCACACCCTGCTCTAGGTCCCCGCGGTAGGGACAGAACTAAGAACACAGATGTCAAAGGTCCATGTCTGGAACCAGACCACCTGAGGTCAATCCAGCTCCCCTACCTACGAGCTATGGGAAACTTCAGGGAAAATAATATTACTTTAGTCAGAGGGCTACTGTAAGGTTTATATTTGTAAAGCATTTAAAATAGGGCCTGGCACAGGGTAAGTACTATAAGAGCCTTTGATAATAAAAGAATACTATTTTTGAAATGAACAACCAAGAAATTAACTTATAGTAACTACTTCTATCTAAGGAGTCATGACTGTATATTTTGTCTTTAAAAAGTACCAGAAGAGTTAAAAGATTACAACCATGATCATCAATCTGTATACCCTTTCAAAAAAGATTTGCAACCAAATTTCTTTAGATGTAAAATAAAGTCTTAACCCTTAGCCATTAGCCATTAAGAACACACAGATATCTAAAATGCCTTAGTTTGTTTGTTTGGGTTAATGTCTTAGTTTACTGGCCCAAATCTCTGTGGCTTTAAAGCAACAGATTTACTTCTTGCTCAAATCCGGGCCCATCTCAAGGCGGTGGAGGGCCCCACCTCACAGTGCTCTCACTTACATGCCTGCCATGGTAGTTCTTCTACGGCCTAGAATTCAGAAAAGGGAAGAAAATCAGAGAAAGCAGCCCTTGTGTCAACCCCAAGGTGACACCAATGCTTCCCCCAGGTCTCTGGCCAGAGTCAGCCAAGTGACCATCCCTAACTTCGGTTCTCCCAGATGCCTGACTTCACCACTTACTTCCTGCGACTGCGGGCAAGTCAGTCAATTTCACCTCATCTCCGTTTCCTGGTTTGTTAGACAAAAACAGACACCCTGCTTTGCTCACCGCATTGTTAAGAGAATTAAATGTGACAGTAAACAAAAAATGTTAGCTATAATGACGATGATGTCATTTACCCTTAGAAAATATAAAGCCTTATTTGTGTGTGCTGTGTCGGTTTCACATTAAGTAACATCATGGGATGATCCTTTCAGTGCTGGTAGAAATCTGTGATCCGGCTGAAACAGTAACCTTCCATTTTATTCCGTAATTACACATACACAATACATCAATATATGTGAGTCACCATTTTGTTCCATTCCCATAAAGTCTTTGATTGGGTCAGAGCTTTACTGCTTTCCGCCCGAGGCTGCAGCGTGATTTATGGAGCGGGGCCGGCTTGGCATTTCCTCCCGCGATCAGGAGACGAGGCTGTTCTGCACCGGCGGTTCTGGCCCAGCCGCCCGCTGGCCTGTGGCTTCTGACGTCAGGGGGGACACGTGCACGAGGAGCTGGGGGAACCGACGCAAGGGACGGACAAACAAAGGATGGCGAGTGGGGGTGGAAAGAGGGCCCGCGGGACACTCCCGGGGGGCGGGAGCCGAGGAAGAGCAGAGAAAGGGAGGCGTCTGGGCCGAAGCCGCGTTCTGGAAGCAGAGGCTCGGGCAGGTGGCAGGTGGCCGTGGTGGGGTGCAGAGGTCCTGAGGAATGAGGTCCGGGGACCAATGGCCGAGACAGGCGCAGGAGCACGGGGGCTCTGGCTGACTCTGGGGGACAAACTGTCTGGTGGACGTGAGGGGGGCAGCTGTCTCCGTGCCCGAGCTCGCGGGGGGACCGAGGCTCTGCCAGGGTCAGGCCAGCTCCAGGGGTGGCCATGGGACTCCAGTCTGGCCAACCAGACTTGGCGCACTTCTCACCATGGCGATTGGCTGAGGAATAGCATGTGACTGCAGTCACAGCCAATCAGCGCTCACCCTGGGCCTGCGTGGGAGGAACAGGTGCAAGGCGCCAGTGCAGACAGTCCTGGGACCCAAGGAGGTTAAACTCAAAAGACTGGAGGTTCCTCATGGGGAGGGCATCTCCTTGACTATCAAGTCAAATGAAACCATGCCAGCGCGGACAGAAAAAGAGAGTCAAAGTCCCTGGTTTTAGTATGCCCACAGACAGCTCATCACTGGCCTTATCTTGGCTTGAGCCACTAATTTCTTTCCTTCCCTTTGCGAAAATCAGATAGATGTGGTTTTCTGTCACTTGCAACTCAATGTCTCCTAGAGATAGAATGTGCCTCTTTGAAGATGAGTGTTACTTTTCTTTGCAATGAACGCTCTCCACTCTGCAAAGACACTTGACTGACACTTATGACCTAATTAGAATCAATTCCATTGCATTCTCAAAATCGTATTCCCATTTGGCTTTGCCCCAAGATATCCAGTGTTAATTTATTCTTGAAGAACACACGTTTCCGGAAAGAGCCTTTCCAGCCTCTGATACCAATTTTTCTCTGGGTCATTGGTCTTGAGTCATTAATGTCACCTCAGCTTCATAACCCTACAGCCTCCACAGTCCTCTCCTGGGGGCCAGTCATCATGGAGTCGATTCGGATGACAAAAATAACTATTGAAACCCTAAAATGTGTTTACTCTGAATGTATTAAGGTGGTAGTTATCAAATCGGAGCTGTATCACCCCTTAAATTACTTTGAAAACTAAATCAATAGTTTATTTAAACACAGTCAAGAAAAGGAAAAAAAAATGCCCCCAAGGAACCCATGTTAGTTTTCCTTGGAAGGCAAAATGTACATAAGCTAAGAGTAAACAAGATGTGTGGTAACTTGAAGGAATAAACCAACCCCCAGGTCATGATCATTTCTTGGCTCTTTCTTACAGATCAGCTCAACACGCTTTAGAAAGTTGGAAGGAACTTGTGATCAGAATAAAAGCACGGTTGACCTAACAGTCGGGCAGCGTGGATACCGAAGCTATTTCTTTAACTAAACATTTGGGATCGTGGATACCTTGAGCTTCCTGGTACCCCCAACTGGACTCCAGGAGTGACATTTGAGCTAACTCAGAGGCCACCCACTGGACTCCTTTTATTTCCTTTAAATAGTTTTTTCTTTAAATTCAACATTTCTTTGGTTGCCCCCAAGTCATTGCTTTTCTGCCTTTAGGGAATTGTCGTTTCGCCATGGGATGGCACCTGATGCCTGATTTGTGCTCCTCCCAGAGGGTCTGTGGGCTCCTGATACCCTTTACCAAATTCCTTTTCCACTTAAAGAGCTGGAGGGGATTCCAGTGCTAGGAAATGACAGCCCCGACAGACGTGCTGGTCCATTGGAAGGGCACACCCTGTCCATGTCTGAACAGCCCTTGGCTGCTGTGTAACCACTCCCCAGGGGCTCCTGCTCACTTCCACAGATGGCCAACAAACTAACCCAGCAGGAAAAGATTCTCATTTATTTACCATTAAGCAGCTTTGTCGAGGTGCCATTGGTATACAAAAAAATGCACATACTTAATGTGTACAATTTGATGAGTCTGAACATAGGAAAGCAAATCTGTGAAACCATCTCAACCTTGGGGTTGAGGTAATAAACAGAACCCCCCCCCCACCAAAGTTTTCATGTCTCCCTTTTTCTTTGCGGGAAGAGCACGGAACATGAGACCTATGCTCCTAACAAATGTTTAACTGTGTCATTCAGTATTGTTGGCTATAAGCAGAAAACATTTCTTGCTTCAAAATGGGAGAATTGTATTGTAAATCAATGGAAAGCCATCTATGAACATGTGTTCCCAAATGCTAAACATTATAAGTCAGAGGAACAAGTCCCTGGGAAATGATAATTGATATTACTTAATAATAAAAATTTTCCCGGGGTGGGAGGTGGGAGGAAGGGCAGGTTACAGACAGGGAAACTGTGCCCTGGTCCTTGAGATCTGTGGGAAAGTGGGACCGGAGGGTGGAGGCTGGGCTGGAAAAATGGGTCAAGGTCAGGCAAAGAGGCTATGGCTCTTTGGTGGCTCTTCCCCACTATCTGTGCTTCCTTTATTTTTGGAAGCCCAGATGTTCTGCCTGGCACATGACCACAGGGAATAAGACCTAGATTTCCCATTCAGGCTTGCTGGGAGGTGTGGCCACGAAGTTCTAGTTCGTGGAATAAAAGCCTCAGTACTGTGTTCCAGTTCTGAGAATGATCTTAAAGAGAGAGAGCATTCCCTCCCTCCGTCCCTCTGCCCTGCTTCTGCTGGGACTCGGGGGTCCAACCCAGAGCAGGACCTGGGTTCATGAGTGAGAAGATGTAGGCTGAGGAGCACAACAGAGGGGGGCTGGGGCCTTGATGTCCTCAGAGCTACTGTGCTGGCCCTAGACCATCCATATCTATATGAGAAAAACATTTTTCTCTTGTTTCAGATACTGTCCATTGGGGAGAAATGCATAACTGGATGAAATCTCAAATCTCATCTCAGCAGGGGCCACTGATCCAGAAGCCTTGGAGAGATGCAGAGCGTCGGGGGTGGCCTAGTGTATGTGCTGATCGGAAGCATGATGGGAAGCTCTGTGGGCTGTGGGCCAGGTGGTGTGATGGGCTGTATGAAACATCGGGGTTCAGAGTGAGATGGGCCCTCAGGGACTGGCTGGGACAGGTGGGATTTCAAGCTGGACCCTGAGGCTGGGGAATCAGGGGAAGGAGAGCAGAGAAAGCAGGGTTCTCCTCCGAGGCTTGGAAAGGGGTGTTGGCCTTCCATCGGAGAACTGAACCACACCAGAGTGAGATTCTCCAAGGCAATCAATGCAGGGAGAGCTTACCCATGGTTCAGGTATCTTGACACGCAGATGTAGAGTACACAGCACACAGTTCGCTTGCAACAGTTAGGTGCTGAATGAAATAAACGAAGGAATGGCTGCATGAATGACACCCAGACAGACAGAAGAAAAGCAGCATGGGATTGTGGCTAAGAACAGGTGCCAGAATCCTACCACGTATGTCCCTATGTCTCCGTATCTCAGACCAGTACCTAGAAATAGTGTTCAACAAATACACGAGTGATACTGTTTTTGCCACTGTTGCAGTGGGGTGGTTATGGTGGAGAGAGACTGGTGTCAACAGGCTGATCTGATCGCAAATGAGAAGATCCAGGGGCCATAAGCCTACTGATTGACTTTTTCCAAACTTCCCTGTGTCTCCTCCATGTACCTAGGTGAACCTGAACCCTCCCTCAAATCCTGGGTCAGTCTCTGCTCCTCTGGGACAGCTATTGTGATCATCTCGGTCCACAGCAACCTGTCTTCCTCACTGTCACCTTGTTGTTGGGTCCTGGACGTAGCTGTCCTGTGACATCGTGTATGGATTTTACTTACTTCCCTCCTTGTCGCCCAGATTACATTGGGCAGACCAGACCCCTGCAAGATGTCTGACCCCGGCTGTATTCTGCGGATTCATGTCCTTGTGTCCCTTCCGGCTTTGAAAATCACGTTTGCACTCGCACATCTTTAAACTCTCGGCTAAATGTTTTATCATAGGGTTCAACATGTATTTGGATATAATTATAGAAATTATATCTTATATTAATATATAAGTATGAATTATACA
Source organism: Enhydra lutris kenyoni (assembly GCF_002288905.1). NCBI lineage: Eukaryota > Metazoa > Chordata > Mammalia > Carnivora > Mustelidae > Enhydra > Enhydra lutris. The sequence continues at coordinate 12,663,544 of NW_019154090.1, read as the reverse complement.
TTATTAAAATAGAGTATGTATTTATTTTACATACATTTTATATGTTGTACATATGAATAAATATAATAAATAAGTAAAATTAATATAGGGATATAATTTGTGGCACGCTGTAAATATTGATATTTTAAAAGGGAGCTGTTATACCACTTTCAAAGTATGTGCCATTGAAGCCCAAAACCATTGTGTTTGATATCTGTCATTGTGGATTTGAAAGAAAATCATGTACAAGCTTCACTTCCATTGTGAGAAATTCTGTGTTGTTCTTTTTTTTTTTTTTTTTTTTTTTTTGCTGAAGTTTACTCCCCTGGCAGAAATCTGGTCTTAATGTATCATATTTTTATTCATAGAAGTGCTTTATTAATGACTATTATACATCACTGACTGTGACAAAAATAGGTTCGTGATTTGAAATTTAAATTTAGACATTTTCGTTGACTACAAGCGTTTAAATTTTAAAATAAGTTATTTTTAATTCAATTATCTTTACGGGTCTTCGTAGAACGCCATTGATCAGAACGGTATAAATATGTCACAGCTCGTGATAAAGAATGATTAATCCTAGAAAGGTAAGACACTCTGAGAGATACTTCACTTACTATGCTAGGCAGGACTGTTTTTCCCCATGACTACATTTATGAATGAGTCTTGGGATTTGAAAGAGGCAGGTGTCAGCAGGAATTGTGTTCACACCATTTTGTTTTTGTGGGTGTCAGCGTTGAGACACTGTGCATGTAAACAAACAGACGGGGATGGAAGGAAGGCTTCTGCTCTGTGCAGTTCCATGGCTTGGCTCCTTTCAAGTTCTATGCCAGAAACGACACAGCGCTTTTTGGTAATTCATGAGCTGACATTGGTACCGGGCTCGTCTTCCACCTCAGTGACAATGGAGACTTGAAAACACTCTGCCTCATGCAAAGGGGTCGTTCCTGGTTCTAGACCAGGTGCAGTACCCAGTTATCAGCCATGTTTGTGTTCTGAACGCTGAGGTGAGATTTCCAAACATGCATTTGTTTGGTGCCCTGAAGCACTCTCAGCGGCAGGGGAGGGCACCTTTCTAAGTTCAGGATGGGGGATCCCTTCTCAGGGGGGATAGCTTTTGTTCTTCACCCTTCTCCTTATGGCTCCAGGTTGGATTTGGCCTGTGGGAGGTCCTGGCAGGGGGTGGCAGGGAAGAGAGGAGGGTAATGCTGGGCACGTGTTCCCAGGTCTCATCTGTGGGATGGAGGGGGACTGGGGGACTCATGGCGGCTGTACCTGCTCCAGAAGGCTGTAGCTCCTTCCCATTTTACACAGCTTCCCCTGTCAGGTTCTAGAAACTTCTCTGTCCCCTCACCCTTCTCAGCCCTCACGAGTCCAGAGAGGCTGTTTTGCTGTTTCCTGTGCCCCACCCACCCCTTTATAAACATTTCCTCTCTTAAACTCTTCTGGGGTTACGCACTCTGAGCGTGCTGTCCGTTTTATGTTGGTACCTTGACTGAGAAGCCCATTTTTTATACAGTGGAAGAAGGAGTGTGAAGGAGGAAATGCCAAACAGGACACATGTCAGTGGAGGGTCTGGAAATGGATGCTCTTATTGTGTCCCTGCCTATGAAACCTTAGAAAATCTTCATATCCCCCAGGGGTCTGGGTACCTCAATGGGATGTAGGCCCATCTAGCACCTGGCTGTCCATCTCTGTCCTCTCCACTATAGAAAGGTAAGGACACAGTTGGGGGCCAAATAGATATTAAAGAAGGCTGGCGGGTGCTTTTTCATGAATGCCATGTGATACAGGAGAATCCGATGTGTTTCCAGCACCTTCCATACTTTGCTGCGGCCCAAACACACCCACCACTGGCCTCACCAGTTGGGGGGAAGTGGATGTCTCTCTTGAGCTGATGTACATGGTGGGACCTGGCTTCACAAAGCCAGGACCCCATAATTGCCTTGAGTCTGGCATCAATCATCCCCAATGGGGAGCCTGCCTTGTGTATCTGCCAAGCTCTCTGCAGAGCTGATTTAGGAATTCCAGACAACCCATGGAGAGTTCTTTAGTGTGGTGGCAGGCAACAGATCTACGATAACATGTAAAGAGATCTGGGGTCCCCAGGACAGGATGGCAGCTGCCCTGTAAGTTGGAATTGGGGTTGAGATGTGGGCTGGGTCCACCTGTTAAAGGAGCGATGGTCTCCCCTCCTCCACCCCAGAATTGGCAAGAAGCTCCCTGAGGACCATTGCCTGTTATCCTTTGTGCTGCTGGAATTTGAGGTCACTGGCACGTGGCAGTGGGCTGTGCTTACATTAGCGGCCACTGTAATTTTTCCCTGCAGGAGGGTGTTTTGGATTCTAGCGTTTATGTGTGTGCATACATATTTATCAGTAGGTGTAAGGCTGTGGCTCATGGGACAGCTGGGATTATGGTTCAGCAGATATTCACCCTCTTTCCTTCCCTTTGTGGGCGGACGGATAGGGCTTCACATCCCTTTGATAGGGATTTGGCTCTGTGATTTGCTATGATCAATTTCATGTCAGTGGAAGTGACAAGAGCAAAGACATCCGATGTGCTCCCACAATTCATCCTGCTCTGGTTCTCAGGGATCGGCCACGGGAAGAGTGGCCCCTTTCCGATCGCACTGGGAAGGACAAGCGTGGAGCCGACTTGAGTCCCAGATGGCGTCAAGTCCGGTGGAGCCCAGCCCAGATCAGCCATGGGGCTGTGGCCCCGTGGGCCTATGAGTGCAGGAGTAAGAGCTTCTTGTAACCACGGGGTTGAGCTGGCCACAGCTGACAACTGACTGAGTTAGTAAATTCTGCTCTGCTAAACCCAAGGGAAGTCATTTTCAAAACATTTCTCCACTCACCATCAGGTTTTATTCATCCCGGCATTCACTTACTGATGCACTTTTTTCTTCTGCAAATGCTTTCCGGTCACCCTGGGTACCAAGCATGGTTCTAGAGCGACTCCTGTATCTCTGTGCGTCTGGGCTGTCTCCTGATCTTCATGAGAGAAATGAAGTCATGCAGGTGCTCATTCTCAAGTGTTTGAAAGGCAGGGTGTAAATCCACCTGTTACCTGGCCCGTTTCTCCCGCTCTGCTCAGCGGCCTGAGGCTCTCTGAGGCCAGGATGGGGTGGGGTGAGTGGAGAGGAATCCTGTCCGTGCCTGTACAGGTTCCCCTGCCTCCCTCCCCTGCATTCCATCAGAGGCTGTGGAGGAGAGGGGATGGAGAGAGGGGATGCTCATTATCTCCCCTGAGGGGAGCAGGTGTTCTCACCTCTGACCAGGGTTACTTAGATCAGCCACTTTTCAGCAAAAAGAAACTGAGGCAATAGCTCACCCAATCATTGGCACAGGGTGGGGTGGGGGGGCGCTCAGGTGTCATTTATTATCATGCTAAGTCCCTGCGATTAGAGGCCTGAAGAGCCTTGACCTGAAGGGTGAGTTTTGGAATGTCTGTGTAGAAGGGAGTCACTGTAGCAGGCCTGAGGTGGGGGGGTTTGAAAGGCTGGGCTGAGAGGGTTGGCCCTTGGCTGGTGTCTGGGAACTGGAATCTGTGGAGGGTTCCCAACACCCTGACTCATAAGAGAGGCTCCCTGAGCCTAAACTGTTTATACAAAACAATATAGTTTCTGCCAAACGCCTGCTTTCCTTCTGGGAGCCTGGTATCTTGGCACGTGCCAAGCAGAGGCTGTCCCATGACGAGCCACCAGTAAAAATTTCAGGCCCCAACTCTCTGATGAGCTTCCCTGGTGGGTAATGTTTCACACGTGTTGTCACAACTCGTTGCCGGAGGAATGAAGGGAGTCTTGTGTGACTCCAGGGAGAGAGACCCTTGGAAAGTGGCTCTGGTTTCCTCTGGAAAACCAGGTGCCTTCTCCCTCTAATGATTTGTTTTGTTTCTTTATGTTGTCATAAATCAGAGCCATGAACACAACCATATGCTGAGTCCTGTAGATCCTCCCAGAAGATGGGGGAGGGGGTCTCAGGGACCCCCAGCACGGCATCCCCTCCCTTTTCTTGGCTCTAAACCTTAGCAGTGGATGCTTCACTACCCCCCCCCCCACAACACCGTCCCTGACTTTTAGGATCGGCTTAGTGACCCCCAGGACTCTGCCCAAATCTCACCTTGCCCAGGAGTGTGGGAGGGTTTTTATCTTCCTTGAGCTCCTCCAGCATTGACTTTCAGAATTACTCACCAGGCCTGGGTGTTCAGTGATCATGGCTCCTTTCCTAAGAACTGTCTGAGTTTTGAGTTTTGTGACATGTGTCAATTTATTACACCTTTCAGCCTAGAAGCCAAGATAAAACGATATAAAATGAATGTTTTGACATTGGTTTTTGCCTTGTCCTCAATGCTCTATGTTCACTGAAAAAAGACTTTTGAAGATAGAATCTTAATAGATACCAAATTATTACCTAACTTCAAAATATTTTGACAGGTTTTCAGAGACACAGCTATAACAAAGTATGTCTCTCCATTATAGTGCCTACAATGGGAATTAGCCTAGGGCTGTGAATCTTATTTTTAAATGTGATTAGAATTTTATTTCCTAGAGCCTGGTGGTTTGAACTCATTAGTCCAGTCCTCTGAAATTGATCAAGAGTACCTACTCAGTGCCATTGACTGTGAATATTGTGGAAATTCAAAATGAAGGAGACCCATTCTCTGCTTTAAAAGGACATGATTCCATGTCTGGTAGTTTTTGTCAGTATTTTTTTTTTAAGTTTTATTTATTTATTTCAGAGAGAGAGAGAGAGAGAGAGAGACCGTGCACATACAAGCCAGGGTAAGGGGCAGAGGGAGAGGGAGAGGGAGGATCTCAAGCAGACTCAGAGCTGAGCAGGGAGCCCGACATGGGGCTCGATCCCACGACCCTGAGACCATGACCAGAGCCAAAATCAAGAGTCAGGTGCTTAACCTACTGAGCCACCCAGGTGCCCTGGTATTTGTAGGTATTTTTCATGCCCATCCAGGATCTAACTGCCCATGTTCCTTCCAGCAGTGCCCTTAGGGGACGCTCTCCCTCCTCCCAGTTACCTCATGTCTCTCAGAAAAACGGACCTCATGCCCAAGTACAGCAGTGGGCCCTGAATGTCCCAAGAAAACTAGAGTAATTCCACCTTTTTGGCCACACGATTGTTTCTGAAAAACCAGGTGTAAGCCCATTAATGTGCAGTGTTTTCCTAGATACGGCTTGGCCCACTCAGTGCGGAACTCATGTTTTCCTTGGAACCGTCCTCTGGAGGTGGAGGCGTTGGTAATTTGAATCCTGGAATGGCTGGGCCATCTTGGGAAGCAAGGCTGAGGAGGAGGAGGAGAAGGGTGCCTCGCAGAAAATGAAAGATAAAACGGAGAGGGATCGTAATCAAGCTACTCCTGATGTCTGAACCTCTGGACATAATTGCTTACATGAACAACAAGCCATTTGAAATAATTATGTAAGGATGAGTTACCACTTTTGATGTTTGCATTCAAAATTAATTTACATGATTTAGCTCCATTGCATCTATCTACCCACCTGTCCTTTCTCCCATTGTTTACACTCTGATTTTCCTTTGGGAAAATCACGCCTCCTGTATTCCCAGGCACAAGTATCGGGCGGGACTGATTCCACGCTCAGATACATAGGGGAGCTCATGGAAGCTTCTGTCAAGCTTCACACTCACCGCATTCTGGCTTTGATGATGGCTTAGGAATAGACATATAGCCCAGAATGGCCTAGCGAAAAGAAAAAACTTAAGGCCGATACAGGAGATACTATGAGACCCCCGCTCTCTCCCTAGTTTGTGCTACACGATTAAAGAAGGCCTGTGTCCTAGACACCTGAGAACTATTCTGTGGTCCCCAAGATGAGAGGCCAGAACGGGCAGAAGGTGCAGTCCAGAGATGAAGCCAACGTTACAGGAAGCACGGATGAACAGAGAAATGGAGTCACTTAAGATCCTGTATTAGACTTGCCATGAAGCATGCTCCCTCTGCACTTTTCTGTCATGGGCACCAGCCCAAGCCAAACCAAACCACAACCAAGCCAGACTCGGGGATGGATGAAACCAGAAACCAGAGCTGGAGAAGCTCACATCCGTGGTACCAGGGGCAAGTATATACGGGACCGTGACACAAGGACAATTGTAGTAAACATGTGGAATGAATGGATGGATTGCTCTTCATCTTTTTTTTTTTTTCAAAGTAGACTCCACACCCAGTGTGGAGCCCAACACGGGGCTTGAACTCTTGACCGTGAGATCGAGACCTGAGCTGAGGTCAAGAGTCAGTGCTTAACTGACTGAGCCACCCAGGTGCCCCAGTGGATCAGTCTTAAAAAATGATGTTGGGGGCGCCTGGGTGGCTCAGTGGGTTAGGCCTCTGCCTTCGGCTCAGGTCATGATCTCAGGGTCCTGGGATCGAGTCCCACATCGGGCTCTCTGCTCAGCAGGGATCCTGCTTCCCTCTCTCTCTCTCTGCCTGCCTCTCTGTCTACTTGTGATCTCTCTCTGTCAAATAAATAAATAAAAATCTTTAAAAAAAAATGATGTTGGCCCTACTGGCTCCAGATAAGATAAGCAGTTTTCTCTGTCTCTCCCACTGAATAAATCTATAGAGACTGGGCAGATTGCAAAGAGCAGTGAATGGAGGACTCTGACGAGGAAATCATTGTAGGTAGATCAAGGAAGACTGGAATTTGAAGAGCCACCAAACTGGTGGTGAGCAGATTTCCACATCTGGTATCAAGTGACCCAATCCCCAAACCCAGACACAGGTGCTAAGACAGAGATGGAGAGAGCTCCTGGAGGAGCCCAGAGGAGCCTGCTAGCCTTGTTCTGGTAAAGATGCCAACACTCAGAGAGTGTGAATGTCCTCCATCCCTCTCACCTTCTTTTCTCTAGTCTTTCATACTCAAACTTTTTTTTTTAAAGATTTGTTTATTTATTTGAGGGAGAATGAGTGAGAGAGAGCATGAGAGAGGAGAAGGTCAGAGGGAGAAGCAGACTCCCCAAGGAGCTGGGAGCCTGATGTGGGACTTGATCCCGGAAGTCCAGGATCATGACCTGAGCCGAAGGCAGCTGCCCAACCAACTGAGCCACCCAGGCACCCTCAAACTTTTTTTAAAGATTTTATTTATTTATTTGTCAGACAGAGAGAAAGGGAGAAAGGTGGCATAAGCAGGGGGAACAGCGGGCAGAGGGAGAAGCAGGATCCCCTCTGAGAAAGGAGCCTGATGAGGGACTCGATCCCATGATTCTTGGATCATGACCTGAGCTGAACGCAGACCCTGAACAGACTGAGCCACCCAGGTGCCCCTCTCATACCCAAACTCTTTTTTTTTTTTTCATACCCAAACTCTTAAGCAACATTGTGATGCTCAGGATTTGAACAAGACTCTGAGTCTCCTGACGTAATAGACAAAATGTCCAGGATAAAATCTAAAATTGCTTGATCTATAAAGAGCCAGGGAAATGTCACCACATATGAAAGAGACAGTTCACAGACACCAACAGTGAAGTAACACAGATACTAAAATTTTCAGACAAAGGCCTTAAAGTAGCCATGATAAAAAAAAAATCCCCCAATACACAATCATGGACACACATGAAACAAATGGAAAAATGGAATCAAAGCCAAGAATAGGAAAATAGCTTTGTGACCTGCGGTTGGGAAAAGTTTCTAGATTTGATACCAACAGCATATCTTGTAAAAGAAAAAGATGAATAAAATTGACTCTATAAAAATTAAAAGTTAAAAGACTGTGGAAAGACTGCTAAATCAGATCTGTTATTGGGAGGAAATATATGCAAATTACATATCAGAATATATATTTGCAAATCGCTTATCCAGAATATGTAACAGATTCTTGAAACTCGGTAAGAAAACAAAAAGCCCAATTAAGGAATCAGCGAAGACTTGAACAGACTCTTTGTAAAGAGGATAAATGGGAGGCAAATGCCCACATGATGAGATTTTTCTCTGTCTTTAGGCATCAGGAAAATGCCAAGGAAAACCACAACGAGACAGTGCCACAAATGTCCGAGAAAGGCTGTAATAGAGCCTGGACAGCAGCAGCGCAGGAGAGCGTGAGGCAAAATGGGAGCTCACACATGGCTTTTAGGAACACCACATGGTATGGTCACTCTGGAAAACTGTTTTTCAGTTTCTTACCAGATGACCCTGGGCTCGCATTGCTGGGTATTCACCCTAGAGGACAGGAAACTTACATTCACACCAAAACCTGGACACACATGTTCATAACAGCTCCATCCATGATTGCAAAAACACGAGAGCAACGGAAGTGACCTTCAGAGGGTAAATGGTGGACTCATCTGGGGTTCATCCACGTGACGGAGACAACTCAACAATAAGAGGAATGAACTGTAGAGATCCGTGGCACCTTCTTTGAATCTGGAAGGCATTATGTTGAGTGAAAGAAAGCATTCTCAAAAACTACATACTGTACATTTCCATTTATATGACTTCCTGAAAAAGCAGAAAAACCATATTGATAGAGAACAGGACAGGGGCTGTCAGGAGTTATGTATGGGGTGGGCGAGGGGAGTGACTATAATGGAATAGCAGGAGGCTGGATTTTTTTGTGGGGGAAAGCTGATAGAACTGCTCTTTATCTTGATTACCAAGAGGTGGTTATGCAACACATAGATACATTAAAATTCACAGAAATGTACACTGAAGTTAAATTCTACTGTATAATGTTTTAAAATGATATTTAAAATCATGCCCACATAACCGATGTCTTTGAATGCATTAGTTGGATCTCTCTTAAAAACAAGACACTCCTCTAGGTCCCACTCTCATCCAGGTTTGGGCTGACATTCCAGAACCAAATCCCAGGTGCCAGGAACTCCTCCTTCTGAGGTGGCATCAGTGGCTGTTCCTACCCATAGACATACAGCACAAGCAAAGTCCTGGTCTTAGTGCTCAGATTTTTTTTCCCTCTTCCTTCTCCCAGCCCTGACAGGCATATAGAAATAATGTCAGAAATGTGAACTTGGAGCATGAATGAGAATTTTATTTCCAGAGCTGTTTTTAATTTTTTTTTCTTGGGTTGAAACCCTCATTCGTATAAGAAGATAAATTTTCAAGGGTTTTCACAAAGGTCTGTATTCAGAAAACCTGACCTTCTTGGGTTTCACTTTTTTATAGGGAGTTGGGGGGTGTGTTGTACAGTAATCCGAATGTGCTGTGTTTTCTTTTCCTTTTTGTATGGCCACAAGGTACTCTAGATGTTGGAGAATCACAAATTCACAGTGGGAAGAAAGATGGTCTTTTCTAGAGACAATCACCTCTCAAAACACATGGAAGGATTCAGCTTACTCCTGCAGCCCTGCCAAGGGGGATCACAACACACCAGAAGCTTTGTTTGCATTTTCTAAGCTAGGTGAATGTTTAAGGAATTGTAGTTTAAAGGTTTTATATAAGAACTGTGGTTTTTACTTTTCTACATTTCCTCCCCCTGCCCCAATTTTGATAGCAAGTATGTATGTGTATTAATTAGTAGGCTTTGGCTGCAAGTGATAAGGATCCAAATTAAATGGAATTCGAAGGATGATTATCTTGTTTAACTGAAAATTCTGTGCGGGGGAGGATTATAGGCATGGTTGGATCTAGGGGTTTTTACTGATTATGAATTAGTTATAAACAGGAAAAATCCATCTAGCTTGTGTAAGTGTAAAGGGACTTATCAAAGTCTATCACGTGGCTCACACAATCTCAGAGAAGAGAAAAGAATTGGGTGTGGTAGCTCCAAAACCAGGAGTGACCTCTGGCTGCAGAGCAGAGCAGCACCACAGTGAGCACCACTGGCCCAGCAAGGAAGTTCTCTAAGTATGGGAGGTAATTTCAAGGTGCTTGGGGACAGACAATTAATGAAAAAACAATGACAGCAAGAGTAGCAAGCCCATCTGAGTAATTGGTGGTGGGCCTGGCAGTCTCATAAAGATGCACATCACGTAATCTAATCCTCATGGCATCTCTGTGGAGATGGATATTCCTCAATGGAGAACCTGAGACCGTGAGACCTAAAGTAATTTGCTCCGGTCCAGAGTGACCATATATGCTGGCTTGCCTGAGACACCCCCAAAATAATTATGAGCACCGCCATTTATTCTCAGAAATGGCCTGATGGTTATTCTACCAAGGTCACAGAGCTGGGAAGAAGAGAAGCTGGGACAGGAGTAGTCATTAACGGGGTCAGTTGACATCAGCAGACCCAGTCTCCCTCTCTCTATCTCTCATTTCCACCTTCCTCTGTTTGGGCTCACCCGCCCCCCACCCCAGTGGTCTGGTGAGATCCTTCCCCTTCCAAGGGCAATGGGAAGAGGCATCTTCTCAACCCCTCACCTCCTACTCTGCCAAGTTTCTAAAAGGCAATCACAGATTTTCAGCTCATTGGCCCAGTGCGGGTTTAAAACTCCCTTCTGAAACCTGGGCTATTGCCTCAGCAAACTCAAGTGCTAAGAAGAGTGGGGGGGGTGTCCCCAAATGAAAACAGTGGTGCTGTGGTTCAAAGAAGCAGAGCAGATGCAGTGAGGGGACAGACAGCAGACAGCAGATGTCCCACGTAACTGTCAGTACCAGCCGTCTACTCTGACTCTTGTATATGAAAATGTGGATGGCAAGATTAGATTCCCTGCGTGCTCTGAAACACTGTGCATTTACTGATAATCACAGAGGACTGATTACATCGCGATGCAATCAGATGTTGCCATTGGAACCAATCCAGAAAGACAGGCAGGGATGAAGGGAACAGAAGGTCCTCCCTAAGGGCCCGGTAGTGACTATCTTAGGCTTTGCAGGCCAAGTGTGGTCTTTATCGTGTGTGTGTGTGTGTGTGTGTGTGCATAATGTAAAAAAACATAGTTCAAGAGCTGGATAAAAATAGGCCATGTGGGCTGTATTTGGCCCAGGGAACTTGTGCACCAACCCCTGATCCATCAGAGAAGACAAGGCATAGACGTGTGCATGGAGGACACGAACAGCCTCATGTCCCCTGTATAGGCCCCAAGCGTGCTCCTCAGAGACCCCGTGGGAGGATGGGCACCGGGAAGGTTTCTGGACTGTAGAGGGGAGGGCCACTGGGTTGGTTCCATGCTCCACAGAGCTCTTCCCACCATGTGATTCTACAACCTGGAGTGGACTTGTCTGCCTCCTGCTGGCAGGAGGGGATGATTCTCTGGAGGACTATTTCCGACCCCTGTCAGCTCACACCATGGTGCTCTGGGGTCTCATCCCCAAATGAGCAAATGAGTCAAGCTCCTCCCACATCCTGATGGGGCTCCTACCCCCTCCACAGCCCTCCCCCTTTCCCCTTGTCCCCAGCACCTCTACCTCCGGTTCTTGCATGGACACACCCAGCAGTCCCTCGCTGGGACTCTGCCTTGGTGCTCCCTCTCCCTGGAACATTCTTCTCTCCAAGACACACAAAGCTTGTTTCATGGAGGCCTCTCTGAAGAGTGACTTCCAGGGGTCTTCCCGACTGCTCTGAGACGGCAGCCACCCCACCGTCCCTCCACCTCCTGGCCTTGTGCTACTTACCTTCATTACGTGAGTCACTCCCTGACATCTTCCATGTACTTACTTGCAAATCCATGTATCGTCGGTCCCCCGCCTGCCCTGAGAGCTCCCGAAGGGCAGGGATGTCCCTCTGCATTCTCTCAGGTGTCCTCCGCACCTAGAAAACCATGTGAAGCAAAGCGATGCTTCCAAATATTGCTGAATGAATACACTCGTGTTGGCGCTGAGATGCTCCCTCTTTTTCCAGAAGCCTTGCATCTGAGAACAGATGAAATATGCCACAGCCACAAGGGGAAATTGATCTGAGAGCAGAGCCACGAGATAGAAACCCCAGGTCCCGACCGCATCCTTTGAACGCCATAGTCAAGCTGCTCCTGAAACCGGCTCCCCCACTGCCGGGCTTGGTTACAAAAGCCAGTGTGCCGTCTTCCCGCATCAGCCACTTTGCATTGGAGGTTTTGTGGCTTGAATAAAGGAGACTTTAGAGTATCATTTGGCCATTCAGAGAAGAGAGGACAGGGAGCAAAGGAGAGGAGAGGGGAGGGCATGCCAGGCTGCGAAGTGAGAGGCGGAGACACCACAATCCCAGCCTCTGCAAACAGTCAAGTTCTCTGTGTCAGAGAAAAGGCCTTTACAAACACAGCAAAGCAGGAGTCAAAGGAACCTAAAGGGAAGGGTTGTAAAACTTAAGATAATCAATCTGGGCCTCCTGGGGCCTATATTCTTGCTACAAAGCAGGAGGAGCAAGGGTCACAGAGAGAATGCCGATGCAGGGGTCAAGGGCGCTGTGAGGCGGTCCTACCCGCTCGGGCCTCTACCCACTATGCGCGCTCAGGTCAGCACCTGAGCCCCCAAGTTTCCTGCCTGAAAAAGGACAAATACCAATGTCAACCATCTGTAAAGAGGATGAAATCAGGACATACACGTTAAAGCGCCCGGCACAGAGGGTGACCCACGGCTGGTGTTCAGTGAATGGTAGAGATGGTTATCATGACGGGTGTGGACGGCCCTGCTTCAAACGGGCACTTAAATTTGCAGAGTGGCTAAAAGTGCTCCCACAGGAATCGAGGGTCAGAAACACAACTGCTTTGCAGGGAAAACAGAGGACGCGTTCAGCCAGAGTCCGTGCCCCCGTCAGCAATCCCCAGCAGCAGCCGTCGCGATGATGAACACTGCGATTGCGATGCTGTACTACATATGGCTTTGTGTGGACGCCCCGTGCCCGGCGTCCCATCCAGGGCCATCCCCCTGCCCCTGCCATTGTTGCAGAACACAAGGACAGAGTTGGGACCACGGTGGATCCCGTGGTGGGGAGCCACGGTCTTTCTTCTCTCTTCCCCGCCCTCTGCGTGAGCCAAGGAGAGAGTTTGGTTGGGTGCTAAGCACGCCTTACAGTCTCTCCAGGGCTTTCTAATCTCCCCAAGCTAATTAGGGATGATGCTGGGATAGGAATCCGAGTCACTGATGACACAGCCAATGGAGCTTTTAACACTTCCATGCACATCCTCTTATCAGATTAGCTAAGTTCTAAGAACAGTGTCATCAGAGATGAGATAAAATAGAACGCAGAAGTTTTTGGGGGAGGGACACAGGACACTTCCCTGCTGGGGTGAGGTGCCTAGATGAAGGGGGAAAGCCTGGCCCCCCAGGAAAGTGGGGGACAGGGCCTGGGCTGCTAGACTATAGGAATCCTGGCAGGTGGCCATCCAGAGAAGAGTGATAGGGGCATCTGAAGCCACGGTCAGCCCCCTGCCCCATTTTTGTAGAGAAATGTCCAAACCCTTCTAGATGTTTCTGTGCCAGTAGAAAGGTGCACTGTGGCGACTCATGCCTGCTCCGGCTGCATCTGAAACCTCTAAGTCTTCAGGCTGGCAGAGTCCCAGCTCCGACCACGGTTCATCACCAGCTGGTGAGGGATCCAGTACCAGGGCCTCTGTGCCTGGAGCTAACAGAGCCCATCTGTATGGGCTGCTTGGCTCCAGAACACACAGGCCCGAGCAGACCGCCGAAGGACGAAGTGCTGGGGCTGGCAGCTGTGCGTGTTTTCCGTGTCCCGCTTTTCTCTGTCCGGGAGCAGCAGACAGGGCAGAATGCCCCCCGTCTGGAGAGCTGGAAAACCTGGTAGCTCCTGAGGCCCGTGCCCTCCTGTGACACATGGAATGAGCCCCAGGGAGAAGCCTGAAGAAGAAGGTAGGCATTTATCAGGGTCCTGTTCACCTCTTCCTAAGGACACGAGACAACTCGTGTTCAGCTCCTACTGAAACAATGTCCCATTTCACTGACAGAAGCTTCCAGAAGCTGTGTTTTAGCCAGCTGTCCATGATGCAAGGTCAAGGCCTGACTGCTCCCATTCCTTCCTCCTGACACCTTCCAAAGCATCAGCAAATCCCATGGCTCTACCTCCGTAATAGGTCCTGCATTGTCCTCTTTTCTTCATCTCCATCAAGTACGTGCTGATCCAAACCATCACCATTTTTAACCTGGACCTCTGAGTCCCTCAGCCTTGTCGCTTCCATTTTGTACTCTTCTGTGAATCCTCCCTATATTGCAGGAGGGAAGATTTAAAAAGATTTATCAGACCTCCAGGGGGGTTATTGCATCTAGAATAAAATTCCTCCTCCTTCTTTAGCTTTAACTCTATATTCCTGGACCCCATAGCATGCTTGCAACACTCCAGATGAATTGGGATGCTCTCTGACCCTTGAACACATCAAGTTCATTCCTGCCTCAGGACCTTTGCACATGTGACTTTTGCTGCCTTGATAGACTTCCCCCCGCCCCCGATCTTTAAGGGGTTGTCTGTCATTTTCCTTTCTAAGTTCCCTCTCTGCTTTATTTATTCATTCCTGCCTCAGGACCTTTGCACATGTGACTTTTGCTGCCTCGATAGATTATTTCCCCCCAGATCTTTAAGGGGATGTCTGTCATTTTCCTTTCTAAGTTCCCTCTCTGCTTTATTTTTTTCACTGGGCACTAGAACCTGATAAACTTCTCTCCCAACAGTAGTCTGCTTTTCAATTTATTGTGTTCTTGCCTGAGGGCTGTGGCTACTCTGGCCTTGAAGGCTGCTTATTCTTTGGCCTGGTAGAGACAACAACCCCAAATCAGGAATTGTCAGAGTTTCTTGAACAGAGGTTCAAGCTCCAATTCTGCTACTTTGTTGGTTTGTGACATGCCTCATTTTCTTACTCTATAGAATGTTGATTTTTCCCTCCCAGGGTTCCAGGGAGGACACCTGAACTAACAGAGGTGAAATGTTTTATAAACTGAAAAGTTCTTTGCAAGTGTTTATTAACACACAACACATGCTTATTGAACAGTGACTGCATGCCAGACAGGCCTGGCTAGGAATCCAACAGGTGGTATGTGTGTCTGCCCTTGAGTATGGAGGGAGTGGGGACTGTTTCAGCTCATGGAGTCAGACCAGGCACAGCCTGGATTTGAACTTGGCATCATTCACTCAACAGTATGACAACTTTGGGAAAATGACTTGATTTCTTTTATGTCAGTTTCATGCTTTAGAAAACGAGTCTAGGGGCGCCTGGGTGGGAAAATGACTTGATTTCTTTTATGTCAGTTTCATGCTTTAGAAAACGAGTCTAGGGGCGCCTGGGTGGCTCAGTGGGTTAAGCCGCTGCCTGCGGCTCAGGTCATGATCTCGGAGTCCTGGGATCGAGCCCCGCATCGGGCTCTCTGCTCTCTAGGGGAGCCTGCTTCCTCCTCTCTCTCTGCCTGCTTGTGATCTCTCTGTCAAATAAATAAATAAATAAATCTTAAAAAAAAAAAAAAAAAAGAAAACGAGTCTAATAACACCTTCTAGAATAGTTGTTGTGAAGATCAAACGAGTTAATCTAGAAAAAGCCCTTCAGAGGGTACATGACAGATAGCAGGGAGGAAGTCATCATTAGTTACCAGAAGGAAAGACCAACTGATAAGCCTTATTCCCCACTTTTTAATCCCTGTCCACTCATCTCCAGTTCAAATTCCGCCCATTGTTCCAGGCTTGGGTCAACCCCGAACTCATTAGCCAGACATCTCCCAACTCCAAGCTGCTCCTTCCTCAGCATGAGTCTGAAATAGTAGTGTCTGCTTTCCCATCCGTCTTCATTGTAGATATTTGAATTGTCTGTCCCAGCCTCACCATATATTGGGTCACAGAAAATTGACAATAAATGTATCAGACAAAGGACTTTATTGTGAGAAGACGGCATTTCTTCGTGGATGTTCTCCGTGGGCTTAGCTCCACGGCAGGGCTAACAAGTAATGTTTGATGAGTGTTTTCAAGATGTTTTCTTATATTGCAGGAGCAAAGCTGAAGGAGGGATGGAAATCCCCAGCAGGACTCCACAGGCATTGTAGCTCCAGTTCTGAGACTCCCCCAGTCCTGAAATGCACACGGAGAAGGGAAGAGGTAGGGGAGGCTGGGTGGTGTCAGATGGAGAGAAGATGGTAGAAGGGATGGAGGGAGTGTGAAGGCACACGGAGAGAGAGGAGAGGTGTGGGAGGGTCTGCATGGTGCCCCATCTCTGATGGGGGCCTTAGACATTATTTTATTTCATGCCGGAGACAAGCCCTCTGAAATAAGGATTATGTTAAAAAAGATTAAAATTGGCAACTCCACGGAGACGAGAGCTTTCAATTTAATTTAATTTTATTTTGTTCACTTTGTTTTTGCTTTGTCTTGGTTGCTGTTGTATCTATAACACATAGAACAATACCTGGCATGTGGTAGATGCCCAAGAAATATTTGATGGATGGATGACTAAAGGATGAATGAAACGAATAAGGGAGGCTCCAAGGCTTAAGTACACACATCTCCAAATGGCCAATATGCACATGAAATGACTCAGCATCACTCATTAGGAAAATGCAAATCAAGACCACAATGAGATACCACTGCACACCTACCAGGATGGCCACTATTAAAACAAAAAACAAAACCCAGAAAAGAACAAGTATTGACGGGGCTGTGGAGAAACTGGAACCCCTGCGTGTTACTGGTGGGAAAGTACAATGCTGCAGCCACTGTGGAAGACAGAATGGAGGTTCTTCAAAAAATTAAAATAAAATTGCTACGTGACTCCATAATCCCACGTCTGGGTCTATGCCCCCGAAGAATGGAAAGCAGGAACAGGAAGAGGTACTTGTACGCCCATGTTCACAGCAGCTCTGGTCATGATGGCCGAAAGGCGGAGGCAGCAAGTGACCATCAGGAGATGAATGGATAAACAAGCTGTGGTCTGTCCATGCAATGGACTGTAATTCTGCCTTAAAAAGGAGGGAAATTCTGACCCAAGCTACCATGCAGATGGACCTTGAGGACATGATGCTAAGTGAAATAAGCCAGTTGCCATAGTACAAATATTGTATGAGGTACCCAGAGCCGTCAAACTCACACGGACAGAAAATGGCTCGACGGTTGCCATGGGGTCTGGGACGGGGAGAATGGGGAGTTGTTGTTTAATGGGAATAGAGTTTCCTCTTTGCAAGATGAAGAGTGTTCTGGAGGTGGACAGGGGTTATGTTTCCATAACAATGTGAATGTACTTAATGCCTTTGAACAGGACGCTTAAAAATAGTTCAATAGTAAATTTTATGTTATGTATATTTTACCACAATTTAAAATTTAATTAGAATTGAAAAATGTTTTGGCTTGAGAGAAAGAGAGAAAGCTCTAAGAAATTGGTGCTCTGTCACGTATCACAGTACTTGTCTTTCGCAGCTGTGGAATTGTCGTGGTGTTGGGAAGGGGTCTTAGGCTCAGATGCACAAAGGGGAAGAAAGGGAGTGAGAAACAGGATGGAAGGAGCTGAGCAGGGGCTGAGGGAAAGAGGGTGGGCAGTGCTGGCGGGGGGAGGGGTATAAAAGGGCAGGTGACCCACCAGGTGGAACCCACAGCCAGCAGACGTCCAGACTGACCGGAACCCCAGCTTCTCCACATCCTATGGGTTACTCTATGGATCCAGGAAGAAAAGCCACAAGCAGAAAGCTCTCAGTTTCAGGTGACAAGAATCTATTTCTAAGTGGTGTAAGACAACAAAGAGTCTTGTGATGAAAGCATCTAAGGATAGGTGGAGTTCAGGTACGGCTGGACTGGGGAGTCCGCCTTTTACATTCCATCTTTCTGTCCTTCTTTCATCTTTTTTGGCTCAGTTTGTAGGAAGGCTTTTCTCTCCTAATGGCAGAAATGGCCTCCGCAACCTCAGGTTACACCTTACAGGTCAGCAACCCCAGAAAAATAAGAGGAAGCTCGAGGGCTTCTAGCAAACCTCTCAGCCCAAACTCTCATTGGTCTGACCTGGTCACTGTGACTGGCTTTGATTCACAGCATGTCCAGGAGAATGGAATTCTCTGACTGGGCATGCCTTGGTCTTGTGTTCGCTTGTGGAGTCAGGGGTGGGGGTCAGCCCAATGCCAACTACAGGGGCTAAGAATGGGGGAGTGGTGGGTGGTTCTCCAGGGAAGAAGCTAACTGCCACTCCCACAAATGCAGGGTGCATGCGGCGCAGGGAAAGACATCCAAGCCTGTTCCATGGTCTCCTTCTCCTCAGACTCAATGGCCCAGGTGACAAGTGCCTAGGCTCAGACAGAATGTGTAGCTGAAGGATGAGGGGGCAGAACACCCATGGACAGATCCCTCTGCAATGTGGCCCTGCCCCCAGAAGCTGTCCTCGGTCACACTAGGACATGGTTGCCTGTCCACACGCACCCTGACCAACAGCCCACTCTGTCCCAGGGAGCCTGAGGGGTTGCCTTGTCCTCTCTCTGGCCGAGAGGCTGGCGTGTGGCAGAACAGCCCAGAGCTGGCTGCAGAGAGTTGCTGAGGGTCTGTCCGTGCCAGGGGGCGTGACCCAGCAGGGTGGAGAAGCACCAGGGATGGAGAAGCAGAGCCAGACAGCCGGGGCTGGGGCATGCCAGGGCCTTGGGCAGCCTCGGGTGAAGGGAGATCAGTTCTACTTTTACCCTATCAGTAGGAGAAACTCCCATACAGCCCCAAGTGGGGCTGGAGAGGTGAGTAACAGTGAGAGCAAGAGCGGGCAGGGAGAGGCCCAAAGGGGCAGCTCGAACCATCCCCACTCCTCCCAAGTGGGGCAGACCTCTGGCTGTCCCTCCTCAGCCCATTCTGGCCTCTCCTCTCTCACGGGGCATTGATTTGACAGACGCTCCAGGGAAGAGTGGGGGGGACGTGGGTCAGAGAGGGTGGCCATCCTCTCTCATCCCCTTCTGTACCACAGTGACAGCGGTCCCTCCTTCTCTCTGGCTTTCTGGCTGTGCACCTTTCCCAGCCTCCTTGGTGTCAGTGTGTCCCTGGGACAAGTCTCTGGCCAACCAGACTGAGCAGAAGTGGTGGGTATAACTTCCTTCTGAAGCCTTTTGTCATGTTCCTTCCTTGTGTGGAGTCCAGATGGGACAGGGGGCCATCGGGGGCCATGTGGGTGAGGCTGATACCCTATGGGTGGGGGAACCAGGAGACAAAGGAGCCTGGGTCCTGACCACTTTGCAGCAGGGAGCTTCCCTGTTACATGGGTGAGAGAGAGAGAGAGAGAGAGAGAGAGAAATCAACTTTTCCTGTGTTTAGTCTTGTTTCCAGTTTCTGCAGGTAAACATCTACAGTAGCTAAAATGGGGTGAGTAGAGGAAGAACCCAGAGACGTCCCCTCAACCGCACCAATGCCCTTCAGGAGAATGAAGTGAAGACCAGACCCCAGGGAACACAGGGCAGGAAAGCGAGTCTAGACTGCGCCCGTCCTTCCCCACATGCGAACGGTTTGCGCACTCTGGGCCAGGGACTGTCCTCAGCTTGGGAGATCACGCAGTGGGACAACCCGTCACAGCCCCTCCCCTCATGCCATGACAGTCCTCGTGTGGGAAGACAGACGATAAATAAGTGATGAAAGTAAAGATGGTATTTTCTGAGGGTGGTTAAGTCCTCGGAAGAAATTAGACAGGCACTCCGGTGGTGGTTGGGGGGGGGTGTTTTAGTTTGTGTGGTCGGAGCAGGTGGCTTTGGAGCCAAAACCTGTGTGTTGAGAAGGAGCTACATGCCTGGAAGGGTCACAAGGAAAGGCTTTTCAGGTGAAGGAACAGTAGACACAAAATCCGAGAGGCACGACCAACTTGGCCCAGGTAATGAAAAGTTTGCACTAACAAGTGTTAACGTAGCGTGCTTACTGTGTTAGGTTCTCTGCTAAGTGTGCAAGTGGATCACCTCACTTAACCCCCAGGCCAGACATTGCTTCGGGGATCCCCTCCTTTGTTTTCCAAAGCATGGAACCGGGCCCCAGCTGTGAAAGAAACTCGCCTTGGGTCTCACCGCTGGTAAAGAATGGAGCCAGACTCTGAACGCTTTTCTCTCTCCCTTCCCTTGTGCACTTTCTTTTTACTGCCAAACCTTAAATCTTTCAGTGGGTTGAAAATGTGGTCAAAGCTAGTGAAGATAGGGCCTTGCCCGTGGCTCTACCTCACCCCCGATCCTGAGGCCAATTCACTGGGAAGACGTAATAAAATATCACTGATGACTACAGAGAAGGTTGCTCATTCTTTCAGGAACAGCGTTGCCTAAAAGGAGGGCTGGAAATATAGAACTTTTCTCTTGTTCCTTATTTCTTTCCAATAGAAGTGACCTTCTTGGAGTCCAAGCTCCAGGAGACATGGTCATTCCATGACGAATGGTCACTGAGTGCCCAGGGTGGGTCTGCCCTTACGCCAGGAGGGATTAAAAGGTGAATGAATCACCGATCTTGGCTCCCTCGAGGATCTTGGTGCCCATCCCTGCCAAGCGTCTGTACTGGTATTTCCTGGAAAAGCAGTATCTGAGCGGGATGGCTGAGGAGCACATCCCTATTGTGGAGGGCTCAAAGAAGACCAATGCACAGGGAGTAGAACTGTTAAAGCCCTCCCCCGCACCCCGCTTGCTTCTCACCCCAACTTCCTGGCCTGAAGTCAGCCACCCTGACACTTTGTGTCCTTCCCTGCAGAGGTTTTTGCAATGCCCTCAAGGATTGGTGATCCCTTAAGCTCCATTTGTGTCCCCCTGATGGATCGATCGATCTATCTATCTATCTACTTAAAGATTTTATTCATTTATTTGACACAGAGAGCACAAGCAGGGGGAGGAGGAGAGGGAGAAGCAGGTTTCCTGCCAAGCAGGTAACCCAATGCGGGGATCTATCCCAGGACCCCGGGATCATGACCTGAGCAGAAGGCCAATGCTTAACAACTGAGCCACCCAGGCATCCCCCCTCCCCTGATGGTTTTAACTCTTTGTTTTCAAGTCTCACGGATTCTCCCTCTTAAATATTTCTTAGGTCTGTCCCTTTTCGGCATCTTGGCCACCACTGCCAACATCCATGTCCCTGTTCCTTCTTGCTGATTCCCGGGGATCTCCCAGGTCTCCAGCCCTGTCCTTCTAAAATCCTGACTCGAGGCTCCTTCAGGAGAAATCTCACTACAAGGCAAATTGGACCACAGAAGGGCATTTGAGAATTTTTGAGGCTACCCATCACCTTCTGAATGCCCACCCTGTGTTTGGAGAGTTTCCCATAATGCAGTTCCCACCTCTCCAGATGGATCCTCCCAGCCTCCCTTGCTTCAGAGGCAGTCACGTGACTTTGATTTCTCCAATCAGATCCTCTCGTTTGAGATGGTGATCTGGAAGGGAAGAGACAGGGAGAATGGAGATTTTGTTAAACAAGGCCGTGGAGGCGTTGGTCCTTCTGGAGGAGCACGGTGCACTTTCTCCTTTCCTGTGCCCGGAAGTCAGATACAGCTTGTGGCTGTGTATTTTCTGATCTTGCTTTTCTGATTCTTTGGAAAAGTCTCTATGCTTCCTGCTATCTTTTAATCAGTTTTAGTTTTTAGTTTAGGTTTGCATAAACCAGAGTGGGGTTTGTCGGTTGCAGTTAAGAAGCCTACCTGATAGAAAGCACATCACTCTCCCATCTATATGGTTCTCATTGTTGCCCTGCACATCCTGCCCCACACGTCCCTCTACAGCTTCATGCACCCTTTGTGCTCCAGGGATATACCAAGCATGGACTCCTCGCTTCTCACTCCCTTACACTATTCTGTGCACTGGAGTTTTTATCTTACTATAAGCTGTGATGTGCCCATTTCACAGAAGAGAATGCTGAGTCTCAGTGACATGGTCACATGTTTGCCACAGCCACAACTGGAACTCAATCCCGACCAAATGCTCAACGTGAACCCTGATGCAGAGAAACTGTTGACATCGCTCAGCCATGTTCAGCTGAGATCTCATCCCCTCTAAGAGCAAGTTCAGGGCCTTCTTTTTTTTTTTTTTTTTAATTTTATTTTTTATAAACATATAATATCTTTTTATCCCCAGGGGTACAGGTCTGTGAATCGCCAGGTTTACACACTTCACAGCACTCACCATAGCACATACCCTCCCCAATGTCCATAATCCCACCCCCCCAACCCCCCTCCCCCCATTAACCCTCAGTTTGTTTTGTGAGATTAAGAGTCACTTATGGTTTGTCTCCCTCCCAATCCCATCTTGTTTCATTTACTCTTCTCCTACCCCCTTAACCCCCCATGTTGCATCTCCTCTCCCTCATATCAGGGAGATCATATGATAGTTGTCTTTCTCCGATTGACTTATTTCGCTAAGCATGATACCCTCTAGTTCCATCCACGTCGTCGCAAATGGCAAGATTTCATTTCTTTTGATGGCTGCATAGTATTCCATTGTGTATATATACCACATCTTCTTTATCCATTCGTCTGTTGATGGACATCTAGGTTCTTTCCATAGTTTGGCTATTGTAGACATTGCTGCTATAAACATTCGGGTGCACGTGCCCCTTCGGATCACTACGTTTGTATCTTTAGGGTAAATACCCAGAAGTGCAATTGCTGGGTCATAGGGTAGTTCTATTTTCAACATTTTGAGGAACCTCCATGCTGTTTTCCAGAGTGGTTGCACCAGCTTGCATTCCCACCAACAGTGTAGGAGGGTTCCCCTTTCTCCGCATCCTCGCCAGCATCTGTCATTTCCTGACTTGTTAATTTTAGCCATTCTGACTGGTGTGAGGTGGTATCTCATTGTGGTTTTGATTTGTATTTTCCTGATGCCGAGTGATGTGGAGCACTTTTTCATGTGTCTGTTCGCCATCTGGATGTCTTCTTTGCAGAAATGTCTGTTCATGTCCTCTGCCCATTTCTTGATTGGATTATTTGTTCTTTGGGTGTTGAGTTTGCTAAGTTCTTTATAGATTTTGGACACTAGCCCTTTATCCGATATGTCATTTGCAAATATCTTTTCCCATTCTGTCAGTTGTCTTTTGGTTTTGTTAACTGTTTCCTTTGCTGTGCAAAAGCTTTTGATCTTGATAAAATCCCAATAGTTCATTTTTGCCCTCGCTTCCCTTGCCTTTGGCGATGTTCCTAGGAAGATGTTGCTGCGGCTGAGGTCGAAGAGGTTGCTGCCTGTGTTCTCCTCAAGGATTTTGATGGATTCCTTTCTCACATTGAGATCCTTCATCCATTTTGAGTCTATTTTCGTGTGTGGTGTAAGGAAATGATCCAATTTCATTTTTCTGCATGTGGCTGTCCAATTTTCCCAACACCATTTGTTGAAGAGGCTGTCTTTTTTCCATTGGATATTCTTTCCTGCTTTGTCGAAGATTAGTTGACCATAGAGTTGAGGGTCTATTTCTGGGCTCTCTATTCTGTTCCATTGATCTATGTGTCTGTTTTTGTGCCAGTACCATGCTGTCTTGATGATGACAGCTTTGTAATAGAGCTTGAAGTCCGGAATTGTGATGCCACCGACTTTGGCTTTCTTTTTCAATATTGCTTTGGCTATTCGAGGTCTTTTCTGGTTCCATATAAATTTTAGGATTATTTGTTCCATTTCTTTGAAAAAAATGGATGGTACTTTGATAGGAATTGCATTAAATGTGTAGATTGCTTTAGGTAGCATAGACATTTTCACAATATTTATTCTTCCAATCCAGGAGCATGGAACATTTTTCCATTTCTTTGTGTCTTCCTCAATTTCTTTCATGAGTACTTTATAGTTTTCTGTGTATAGATTCTTAGTCTCTTTGGTTAGATTTATTCCTAGGTATCTTATAGTTTTGGGTGCAATTGTAAATGGGATGGACTCCTTAATTTCTCTTTCTTCTGTCTTGTTGTTGGTGTAGAGAAATGCAACTGATTTCTGGGCATTGATTTTATATCCTGACACTTTACTGAATTCCTGTACAAGTTCTAGCAGTTTTGGAGTGGAGTCTTTTGGGTTTTCCACATATAGTATCATATCATCTGCAAAGAGTGATAGTTTGACTTCTTTGCCAATTTGGATGCCTTTAATTTCCTTTTGTTGTCTGATTGCTGAGGCTAGGACTTCTAGTACTATGTTGAATAGCAGTGGTGATAACGGACATCCCTGCCGTGTTCCTGACCTTAGCGGAAAAGCTTTCAGTTTTTCTCCATTGAGAATGATATTTGCGGTGGGTTTTTCATAGATGGCTTTGATAATATTGAGGTATGTGCCCTCTATCCCTACACTTTGAAGAGTTTTGATCAGGAAGGGATGCTGTACTTTGTCAAATGCTTTTTCAGCATCTATGGAGAGTATCATATGGTTCTTGTTCTTTCTTTTATTAATGTGTTGTATCACATTGATTGATTTGCAGATGTTGAACCAACCTTGCAGCCCTGGAATAAATCCCACTTGGTTTTGGTGAATAATCCTTTTAATGTACTGTTGAATCCTATTGGCTAGTATTTTGGCGAGAATTTTTGCATCTGTGTTCATCAAGGATATTGGTCTGTAGTTCTCTTTTTTGATGGGATCCTTGTCTGGTTTTGGGATCAAGGTGATGCTGGCCTCATAAAATGAGTTTGGAAGTTTTCCGTCCATTTCTATTTTTTGGAACAGTTTCAGGAGAATAGGAATTAGTTCTTCTTTAAATGTTTGGTAGAATTCCCCCGGGAAGCCATCTGGCCCTGGGCTTTTGTTTGTTTGGAGATTTTTGATGACTGTTTCAATCTCCTTCCTGGTTATGGGTCTGTTCAGGCTTTCTATTTCTTCCTGGTTCAGTTGTGGTAGTTTATATGTCTCTAGGAATGCATCCATTTCTTCCAGATTGTCAAATTTGTTGGCGTAGAGTTGCTCATAGTATGTTCTTATAATTGTATTTCTTTGGTGTTTGTTGTGATCTCTCCTCTTTCATTCATGATTTTATTTATTTGGGTCCTTTCTCTTTTCTTTTTGATAAGTCTGGCCAGGGGTTTATCGATCTTATTAATTCTTTCAAAGAACCAGCTCCTAGTTTCGTTGATTTGTTCTATTGTTTTTTTGGTTTCTATTTCATTGATTTCTGCTCTGATCTTTATGATTTCTCTTCTCCTGCTGGGTTTAGGGTTTCTTTCTTGTTCTTTCTCTAGCTCTTTTAGGTGTAGGGTTAGGTTGTGTACCTGAGACCTTTCTTGTTTCTTGAGAAAGGCTTGTACCGCTATATATTTTCCTCTCAGGACTGCCTTTGTTGTGTCCCACAGATTTTGAACAGTTGTGTTTTCATTATCATTTGTTTCCATGAATTTTTTCAACTCTTCTTTAATTTCCTGGTTGACCCATTCATTCTTTAGAAGGATGCTGTTTAGTCTCCATGTATTTGGGTTCTTTCCAAATTTCCTCTTGTGATTGAGTTCTAGCTTCAGAGCATTGTGGTCTGAAAATATGCAGGGAATGATTCCAATCTTTTGATAACGGTTGAGACCTGATTTAGGACCGAGAATATGATCTATTCTGGAGAATGTTCCATGTGCACTAGAGAAGAATGTGTATTCTGTTGCTTTGGGATGAAATGTTCTGAATAGATCTGTGATGTCCATCTGGTCCAGTGTGTCATTTAAGGCCTTGATTTCCTTGTTGATCTTTTGCTTGGATGATCTGTCCATTTCAGTGAGGGGAGTGTTAAAGTCCCCTACGATTATTGTATTATTGTCGATGTGTTTCTTTGATTTTGTTATTAATTGGTTTATATAGTTGGCTGCTCCCATGTTAGGGGCATAGATATTTAAAATTGTTAGATCTTCTTGTTGGACAGTTCCTTTGAGTATGATATAGTGTCCTTCCTCATCTCTTATTATAGTCTTTGGCTTAAAATCTAATTGATCTGATATAAGGATTGCCACTCCTGCTTTTTTCTGATGTCCATTAGCATGGTACATTCTTTTCCACCCCCTCACTTTAAATCTGGAGGTGTCTTCAGGTTTAAGATGAGTTTCTTGTAGGCAACATATAGATGGGTTTTGTTTTTTTATCCATTCTGATACCCTGTGTCTTTCGATTGGGGCATTTAGCCCATTAACATTCAGGGTAAGTATTGAGAGATATGAATTTAGTGCCATTGTATTGCCTGTAAGGTGACTGTTATTGTATATTGTCTCTGTTCCTTTCTGATCTACTACTTTTAGGGTCTCTCTTTGCTTAGAGGACCCCTTTCAATATTTCCTGTAGAGCTGGTTTGGTATTTGCAAATTCTTTCAGTTTTTGTTTGTCCTGGAAGCTTTTAATCTCTCCTTCTATTTTCAATGATAGCCTAGCTGGATATAGTATTCTTGGCTGCATGTTTTTCTCATTTAGTACTCTGAATATATCATGCCAGCTCTTCCTGGCCTGCCAGGTCTCTGTGGATAAGTCTGCTGCCAATCTAATATTTTTACCATTGTATGTTACACACTTCTTTTCCCGGGCTGCTTTCAGGATCTTCTCTTTGTCACTAAGACTTGTAAATTTTACTATTAGGTGACGGGGTGTGGACCTATTCTTATTGATTTTGAGGGGGGTTCTCTGAATCTCCTGGATTTTGATGCTTGTTCCCTTTGCCATATTGGGGAAATTCTCTCCAATAATTCTCTCCAATATACCTTCTGCTCCCCTCTCTGTTTCCTCTTCTTCTGGAATCCCAATTATTCTAATGTTGTTTCGTCTTATGGTGTCACTTATCTCTCGAATTCTCCCCTCATGGTCCAGTAGCTGTTTGTCCCTCTTTTGTTCAGCTTCTTTATTCTCTTTCATTTGGTCTTCTATATTGCTAATTCTTTCTTCTGCCTCATTTATCCTAGCAGTGAGAGCCTCCATTTTTGATTGCACCTCACTAATAGCTTTTTTGATTTCAACTTGGTTAGATTTTAGTTCTTTTATTTCTCCAGAAAGGGCTTTTATATCTCCCGAGAGGGTTTCTCTAATATCTTCCATGCCTTTTTCGAGCCCGGCTAGAACCTTGAGAATCGTCATTCTGAACTCTAGATCTGACATATTACCAATGTCTGTATTGATTAGGTCCCTAGCCTTTGGTACTGCCTCTTGTTCTTTTTTTTGTGGTGAATTTTTCCGCCTTGTCATTTTGTCCAGATAAGAGTAGATGAAGGAGCAAGTAAAATACTAAAAGGGTGGCAACAACCCCAGGAAAATATGCTTTAGCCAAATCAGAAGAGATCCCAAATCGTGAGGGGGAGAAAGGGGATAAAAAGAGGTTCAGAAAGAAGAAAAAAAAAAAGAAAGAAACAATTAAAAAAAGAAAACCAATAAAGAAAAAAATATAAAAAGGAAAAATATATATATATTAGATAAACTAGTTAAAAAAACGTTAAAAAAGAAAAGGGTAAAAGTTAAAAAAATTTAGCAGAAGAAGAAAAATAAATTGAAAAAGAAAAAAAATTAAATTAACTGCAAGGCTAAAGAATCATGGGGAGAAAGCCATGAGTTCCGTGCTTTGCTTTCTCCTCCTCTGGAATTCCGCTGCTCTCCTTGGTATTGAACCTGCACTCCTTGGTAGGTGAACTTGGTCCTGGCTGGGCTTCTTGTTGATCTTCTGGGGGAGGGGCCTGTTGTAGTGATTCTCAAGCGTCTTTGCCCCCGGCGGAGCTGCACCGCCCTTACCCGGGGCCGGGCTGAGTAATCCGCTCGGGTTTGCTTTCGGGGCTTTTGTTCCCTGAGCGCTTTCCGTCGAGTCCGGAGGGCGGGAATGAAGATGGCGGCCTCCGGTCACCGGCCCGGAGGAGCCGAGAGCCCGGGGCCCCACTCCTCAGTGCGCCCTCAGAGAACAGCGCCGATTTACTCCCGTCACCCTGCCTCCGGCCGCGCTCCGAGCTGACCGAGCCTGCGACCGGTTCAAGGTAACCCCGAGCTGAGAGCTCACTCCTCGGCTCTGTCTCTGTAGCCGGCTTCCCCGTTCTAATACCTGTAAGCTCTGCGACACTCAGACACCCCCGATCCTTCTGTGACCCTGCGGGACCTGAGGCCACGCTGACCCTGCGTGGGCTTCACCCCTGTTAAGCCTCTGGAGCGATGTCCCTCAGCGGAACAGACTTTTAAAAGTCCCAATTTTGTGCTCCGTTGCTCCGCCGCTTGCCGGGAGCCGGCCCCTCCCCCCGCGGTCTATCTTCCCGTCGCTTTGGATTCACTTCTCCGCCCGTCCTACCTTTCAGAAAGTGGTTGATTTTCTGTTTCTAGAGTTGCTGTTCTTCTTCTTTTCGATCTCCCGTTGGATTTGTAGGTGTTTGCAATCTTTAGATAAGCTATCTAGCTGATCTCCCGCTACCTGAAGTAGTCTCCGCTGCTACTTCTCCGCCATCTTGACTCCTCCCCAAGTTCAGGGCCTTCTTAACACCCCCCTTTCCCCTCACGTCCCTTCACCCACAGTCTGCCCCCTCACTATGCCAGGTACCGTGACCCATTCCCTACCCAGGCCAGGCACTATCCTACCTCCCCTCCTTTGCCCGGAGAGCTTCCTGTCCCTCGACCATCTCCCTGTCACTTTGGTTTAGTGGTGAGGTCGCAGTACTGAGGTACTGAGGCCAAGTTCCCTGGGTTCAAATCCTGGCTCTGCCTCTCCCCATTCACCTGAGATGAGGCAAGTCATTCAACCTCTCTGTGCCTGGACTGTCGCATCTATAACCTTGCCTAATGTTGGTGACCTTCTTAAGTGTGTTGTGTGGAGCCACTGAGTAAACCCAGCAGAGTTGCTTAGTAAGCACCCAGTAAGTGTTGGCTACTACTGTTCTCATCATCATTACCCTCATCTGGCAGTCCATCTGTCCACCTCTCATGATTCCTCCTCCCTTCGAGCAGCCCTCCCCAGCAGGAAGAATTCATTGCTTCCCATTCGGGGCCCAAGGACACCCTCATCCAACTCTATTTGGAGCACATCTCAAGCCTCTTCTGAGATGTCCTGGGCTCATACTTGGCTCCACCCACTGATGAGCTATGTGACCTTGAGCAAGTGACCTAACTTCTCTGTGTATGCCTCAGTTTCCTGGGAGAAATGACAGTGATAAAAGGACCCACTTCGTGGAGCAGATGTGGAGACCAAATGTCTTCTGTTAAAAATGGGTGTCTGGCCCATGGCGAGGGCTCAGTAAAGAGCTCCTTTCCCTTGTTTGCTGTCTCGCTCTCTACCCTGTGAACATCTTAAGGGCATGAACGAGGGTTTATTTACCTTTGTGTTCTTGGCCCCGTGTGCAGTGCCTGGACGTGCTGGGCCCCACATTTGTGCCCCACGCTTGCGAGTCTGGTCTCATGTCAGTTATTTTTCCATACCTCCTGCCCGAGGGGCACTGCTCCAGCCAGAAGAAGAAAATGAGTGCTTTCTTCCAAGCTTAGTCCCCTTTGGGCTGTTGGCTCAGGAGGGCCCCAGAAGACCCAGGGCATGGGGGAGCCTGTCAGTTGTGGGGGGCTGGTGCTCCTCTACAGGGGCTCAGGGACCACCTGCGCTTGGCTGGGGGGCATTTAGGATCTCATCTGCAGGCATTTGGAAGGATGCTTCACGCAGAGGCCCACAGCATATGCTGTTTCCTGGGAGGTGCCAGATGGTGGCAATTTGGCTAGATTCCCTCCAAATCTGTGAGCCCGCTGACCCTTCCAGTGGCTCCAAAATGCAACAGAGAAATTATAACAGTGCTCTGAAATGACAGGAGCTGGAAAGCTGTGAGGAGCTTGGCAGAGAAGAAGCCTGGCGTTGTTGCTGGTGCTGGACTATATTCACGGTCCCAGCCTGCATCATGGCCATCTGGTTAGCTGTCTGTGTCCTTCTGTCTGACCGCCTTGGAAAGGATCCAAAGTAGCACAGTGGTTCAGAGATCAGGCCCAGGGGTCCCACTGCTTGGGCTCAAATCCCAGCTTCTCCATTTACCACTTGTGCGAACCTCTGGCAAATACCTTTAGTTCTCTGTGCCTCGGTTTCCTTATCTGTGATATGGGACTATTATCACTGGAACAGCAGAAAAGCATTTGGGATCAACACTGCTGTTTGCCTGCGCGTCAGTACAGTGGCAGCTGACTCTGACGCAGCCCTTGCCATGGGCCAGAGACCGTTCTTCTCGTGACTTCTGTTATGTAAGCCTTAGGGTCACCCCCTGAGGGATTTGCAAGTGTTACTTCGGCTGTTAAGGTGAGTGAGGCAAGGAGAGTTTGAATGGCTCATTCACAGTCATAAAGCAAGAAGTTGGCAGAAGTAGGATTCAAACTTGGACCGTTTGGCCCACAGTCCACGTTCTTACCATCAAGCTGGATGAGTGACACAGACTCCAACAAAGACTGCAAAGTCTTGCCCAGAAGCAAGTGCTATGATCTACTCTGATTACTATGGCAAGTGGTACACGCAGTAACTTAGAACCTCCAGATGCTATCAGCCTCGTTAACGGAGGCTGATCAATGCATCTTTTTTCCTTCAAACACAAAGCGTCAGTTTAGAGGATTTTGGTTGACCCAACTCCACTTGTCTTCAGCAAGGATGACTTCAGTGATAATTATTATTCACACGGGAGTTTAGGTCGCTGCAGCGTGCATAATACGGTGGCTCAGGGATGGCCTGAAGGAATCGGGTCTTTCCCACTTTCTGTTCTGGGAGCCTGGGGACGTCAGCCTGGTCCACAGACCGACTCCCCTCTTGACAACGAGCTGACTGCCCAGAGTTGCAGATGTGAAGACTGTCTGAAAGGGGAGACAGGAGAGGTTGGCCATGCCCGGGTGTTTTTTTAGAGTTCTGAAATCATTCTCTGGAATCTACCAGAAGGATTCCCATCAGGCCGCCCTGACTGGTCGCCTGGAGCGGCGCGGGTGGTGGAGAAGCAGCAGCCGTGGTCACCGCACAGGCTGTGCTCCCCTGCTTCCCTTCATTTGCTCCTGCCGTTTCGGCAGGAATGCCTGTCGCATCCCTCACTTCCACCCTGACAAACCATCTGTATCCTTTAGGACTCGTTTCAGTTGCAAGTCACGTGAAGCCCAACCAAGAGGGACTTAAACGAAGACGGGTTAGTTTTTCTCGCAGCCCAGGAAGCCCCGAAGCAGGCGGTGCAGAGCCAGTGTGTATCAGTCACTCGCGGCCCAGGGACCAGCCTCTGTCTCTCCACTTTGTGACCTCGGCGCGCTGGCTGTCATCCACCGGCTCATCGCCCTCGGATTCCCAAGAGGCGGCTTCTCCTCCAGGCAGGAAGGAGCGAGGAGGAGCTGCGAGGGCTCCCAGGTCCCTGAAGCCAGAGGCCGTTCCTGAGAACGCAGACTCTGTTTATGTTTCATTGGCCAGAATGGGGTCACGTGGCCGCATAGCCGCAAGGAGATCTGGGAAAGTGAGTATCTCAGCTGGGCGCAGTCCCTGGGCACCCATGAGTGGGAGGGACCAGGGGACATTTCGAAGGCAACCAGCGGCGTCTGCTGCGCCCTTTTCCACAAGCTCAGCTCAGCCTGCACCCCCACTATAAATCCCTCCCTCCTTACCCTAACCCAGTCAGTGGGCTGCCCCCGCCACCCCGCTTCGGAGACACTAAAGTGAAAAATAAGAAGAAAAAGGTTAGGATGAAATACCTGATGGGTGTCTTCTTGACCAGTCCCCCAAGCTCTCTCAGGCGGTGTGGATGGCACATCTTTGTTGGTCAGGGAAACTGAGGCTTGGAGGGTAGTGAGGCTTGGAGGGGCCCAAGGTCATAGCTAGGTAGGGCACTTGGCAGGGATGGGAACCCGGTGTGCTTCCGGTGCAGGTGCACGTTGTCTCCCACTGCCGGGGTCCCGGGGCCCTCCTGTCTGTCTGATCCCCTTCGCCCCACCAGGTATGCCCCCTGCCCCTCAGGTCAGGAGCAGTGCCTCTGGGGACCCTGGCCTCCTGGCAGAGGAGAGGAGGGACTCCTGTAGGAGCCTCTGAGGCAGGAACTTGAGAACATGGCTCCTAACTGTGGGGAGACCATTGAGCTTTCAAGTGGGCACCAGGCTGCGCCAGACGCGAAAGCAAACATTGCACATTTTTCTCCTTCTCCTCCCTTCCCCTGAGTTCTGCTGGGGGCCTGTTCATGGGAAGTTGGTTAATTGGAACTGTCCCTGCTGCCCCGGTGAGAAATGGGACGTTGTACACTGTGTCCCCTGGAGAAAGTCTCCCATCTGTTCGCTCCATGAGGATAATTACGTGTATAAATTACCCGCCTCCTCCTCCCTCCCCAGCCCTGGTGTGTGTGGGGGGGGGTGTTCTCGTGATGAAGGTTCCCCAGTGACCTTTGAGATGAGGGAGTGTGACTAAACCGACTCCTGCCTCAGCCATCTGCCCTGAGCACGATGGCAGTATCGATTTTCTATTCGAGGGGCGGAAAATGGACATTTATTTTGAAATATTTTCTGTAATGAATCTGCGATTTGGAAAGGGTGCTTCTACAATTATTACTGTTGAACTTGAAGTGACTTCCAGAAGCAGAGAAAGTCACTGACTGTCCCTGGGTTTGCTTTGACCTCTTGTCACCAAGAGGAAAGACCCCAGGCTGGGCCGCTTAGGAGGCACAGCAGGTGTTTCCCACGGTGGTGGTGCATAAATCTTTTCCCAAATACCCTGGTTGCAGATTGTGTTGCATGGAATTTTCTCTGGGAAGCCCTGGCCTGGGAGTGGGGACATTCGGAAGGAGTCTGCTCGCTGCACTGACTGGCGGTAGTGCCTTGGACAGTTCACTGCCTCTCCTGGGGCCTCAGTGCTCCCCTCTGTGGAATGGGAGGAGGAAATTTAGTTTTGGTTACCCCCGTCATAGGGAGAATAATGGCTCTCCCTCCCGATGTCTGTGTCCTAATCCTTGCAAATGGAATATGCTAGGTTACACAGCAGAGGAAAATTCAAGTTGCTGATGGAATTAAGTTGCTAATCAGCTGGCCCTAAAAGAGGGAGAAGCTACAGGGTTATCTGGGTGGGCCCAGTGTCATCATCACAAGGGTCCCTTTAAGTAGACACAAGAAGCAGAAGAGGGGGAGCGGGAGAGATGGCAGCTGGAGGAGGACACAGCTTGATATTGCTGACTTGGGAGAAAAGAGACCACCAGCCTTCCTCGGAGGCTGATGGCCTCAGGAAGGTGGAAAAGTGGAGGAAACAGTCTCTCTTAGCGTAACTCCGCCCACCCTTCAGTTTCAGACCTTCCAGACCTGTTCTGGACCCAGGATCCTGAAGCCCGTCCTTGCAGAGCACATGCACACCCCAGTTAGTCTGAGGAGCTTGTCGTGCGTTACTCACTGCGTCTCTCCAGAATCCTGAAATGCAGGGATCGTCATTGCCGCCACCATTTGACAAGTGAGCAAACTGAGGCCCAGAGAAAAAGCCAGGGTTCCAGCCCTTTGGATCACTGGCCCGTGCCCACCCTCTGTGCCCACAATGACATTACCTTGATCTGATGTACAAGGCTGTGCACACGCGATGTCTGGTTGTGTGTGTGTGTTGAGGGGGGCACTACAAGTCCCAGTGCACCTAGAATCATCGATATGGTGTCCAGCTCATGCTCAGCAAGGATCTAGCTTGGGGCATAAGTCCCACAGTCACCGTGGGGTATCGAGCCACCCCTCCCCGTGCTGACCCAAGCCTCCAGCAGGAGGGTGGAGACAGATGACTAAAGTTGTGCCAGGTAGTGCGTAAGGAGGCCTGCAATCCTGTGACTTGCCTTTGAGCCGTGGTTCTAGGAGCATTTTGTTCTCTGACCCTGGGGACACAAGCACTCACTTGATCAGCCCCCAGCCTTGGGAGGACATTTCCTCTGTCTTCATTTTCGCAATCCTTTCCCCTCCCGCACGGGCTTCTTAGAGGGTCCAAAGCATGGTCAGGTGCACATCTGGCTCAGGGTCCTAGCTCTTAGCCCCACAGTCACCCTCTTTCCTCCTAGAGCTCTGCGCCCAGACATCCACTTCTCAGAGAAGCCCCCCTGAGTGCTTCTTCTAACACTCCTCTTCCCCAACATAACTTGTTTCCTTCATCGCGCTTCAGAAATCCGAGCACAGCCCGACATAGTATACATGTTACCTATTTATTCTGTTTCTAGTCTGTCTGCCCGCTGCAGTGTAAGCTCTGGAGGGCCAGGAGTTTGTCCTTTCTGAAGAACTAATGTACTCCTCATACCGGCAACTGAATGAATGAATGAATGAATGGAGGCAAGAAATGATATCTTGGCCAAGTTCGCAGACCTGAAAAGTGAATTTGAGAGACTCATAAGAAAATGTCTCGTTTTCGTTTCCCATTCAGTAATTCTTTCCTTTGTACTTTCTGCATTTATTGTCCTGTTTACAGATTCTCCCCAAATCATGTAAACGTTCACTTATTTCTTCCAAGACGGAAGTTTTCTAAATTTAATTTACCCATGCATCCAGAGTGTATTTGGATGTACATAACGAGATACGGTTTGAATTTAATATTTTTATCTAGATCATTAGGCACTTTCAGAAATGGTTTGAATGTCATTTATTGAATAATCTTCCTCCAAATAATGGAAATGCAAACTTTGTCACATTGTAAAGTCGTACATCAATGCCAGTCTTTTCCGGAACTTTCTATGGAGCTCTGCTGTTCTGTTCCTAATCAGCCTCACACTTTCAGTTATTACAATTCGATGTGTGAGAGTACCTGGTAGAGCTAATACCATAATATCTTTTTTCAAAAAAATTTTTTATGACTTAATTTTCCAAATTCACTTTAGACCCTTTCCCTCATGATACCTTTGTGGAGCTTCCTATTTTATAGATCGAAAAAAAGGGGCAGTAAATGTCCAGTCAATATTAACTCTATCTAGGAACATGCTTTGTATCTTATTGTTTCTTTTCAGAGTTTTATTCAGACGGATCCCAAGACTTGTTATAACATCTAAGTGCTGTATGCCCTTGCTATGGAAAATTGGACTTGTTTCTTGTTTGGGTTTAACTGCTTATTCTTTTTTTTTTTTTTTTAAGATTTTATTTATTTGAGCAAGAGAGAGCGCAAAAAAGAACAGAGAGCACAAGCTGGGGTGTAGAGGGGTAGAGGGAGAAGGAGAGGCATACTCTCTGCTGAGCAGGGAGCTTGATATGGGGCTCGATCTCAGGACCCTGAGATCATGACTTCAGCTGAAGGCAGATGCTTAACAGACTGAGCCACCCAGGTGCCCTTAACTGCCTATTCTTCATACATAGGGTATATTAACTTGGGCATCTGGATTTTGTTCCACTGATCCTTTTTGTTATTCCCATAGCAACATCAAACCTGGTAGAGAAGTTCCTCCTAGATTCTCTAATGGTTCCGATTTCCTGTTATAGAACACTGGACACGGTGGGGATCTTGCTGGTTGGTGCCTCACGTTTCGTAGCTGGAAGAACTGGGGATGTCCAACGTCTCCCTCTGGGCACACAGGTGTTTGGCCCAGGGCGGTGATAGTCAGTGTGTAGGTCTTTATCCTCATAAGGCTCCGTGCTGATGGAGGCCAGCTACTGTTCTATCAGTCTGCAGCTCCCAGGCCGTGGTCAACCTGGGCCATTGATTGTAGAGTCACAGAGAAGACAGGATCTAGGCCATCACATTCTTCCATCCGCATTTCTGTAGACAAGCCAGCAGCTCAATTGTGGTTCGATCAAGATCACACAGTAAACCCAGGTCTGGGAAGATTAGGGATGGGATCTTCTTTTCTTGAAACTACCCATATTTCTCCCTGGGAGATCTTCTCCAGCTGAAGGCATTAATATCTTCTGCATCAGGACCGACACCCCCCTGAGCCCCCAGCGGGTGTACTTGGTGGCCCAGACATGCAGATGTTACCTGTCCAAATTGAGACTCTAACACTTCTCTCTTCGTCTGTGTCTTCTCTGCTCTTCTGCATCTCCATCAGTGGCCAGGCCAGGCCAGCCTTCTGGTTGCTTGGGACCCAACCTGGGAGTCATCTGTACCTCATTCCTTTCTCTCCCAAATTCATGTCCATCCAGTCCACGAAGATGCTGTGTGGGCTTGATCTTTGGAAGATATCCCTAAGTCCAACCGATTCCTGCCACCTCCTCCTCTGCCCCCACCCCCACCCCCGTCCTAACCACTGGCTCTCACACCTGGTTTCATCAATGGCCTCCTCACTGCCTCTCAACTCCTGCATTCGCCCCACCCCACCCCGCCCTCCTTGCCCCGTCACAGCAGTCCAAGCGATGTGCGAGTCCTCTGCTCAAAACTCTTCATTGATTTCTCATCTCATTGAGAATGAAAAGGGAAAAGAAAGCAGTGGACCAAGAACTGGCTCTGGGGTCAGCTTCACCTTTCTCGGTAGAAAATGGGCAGCTTTCTCCCATGTTAAATGGTTAGAGTGGCTATTTTAAGAGATCAAGGGGTCAACAACTCCCCCAACTCTCCTGCATTCCTTCTCTGACTCCCTACCTAGACCTGTCCTTCCTGATCCGCCCCCTGGGGCCCCTGCCTGAGGGTCTGCTCCCCCTTACTTATATCCCATTACCTCCTTCTGCAATGAACCCATCCTGCCTCGTGGGCTTGTCTGCTGATGACCAGGTTCCCAGAAATGGCAGCAGCACTGGGGGCCTCCTTCTCAAGTTCTAGCCTCTGTCCCAGTGCCCAGACCTTGATATTCCCTTTCAGTTTAAACCAGAAGATTCAATCAGCATTACCATCTTTCTACCCACCCCCAATTCACTTATCCCCCCGACTCCCCTGCTTCTGTTCAGCCATGGATCAGCTTCCCAGGCTCAAAGACATTTGAGTCATCTTTGGTTCTCCCAGATGTCAGTTAGGATGCTTTGGGCCACAGCTAACAGCAATGCCAACAAACCATGATTTGTGAAAAATAAGTGTATTCAGCAAAAGATTGAGGAGGGCATCTTCAGGCATCACACAGTCTACTTGTGCTGAGAACAAGGAATAAAAGGGCAGATCATGGAGTATCTTCTTTGCACTTGTCCTTTTTATAAGAATATAGACCTTTCCTAGGAGCTCCAACACACACCTCTCAGGTCTCCTTGGCCAGAATGAGGTCAAGGGCAGCCCTGACTGCAGGGTGCATCAGGAAGTATCAGGCACGGTGTTTGGAAGAAGTAAGATTGGTTTTTTTTTTTTTTTTTTTAAGATTTTTTATTTTATTTGACAGATAGAGATCACAAGTAGGCAGAGAGGCAGGCAGAGAGAGAGGAGGAAGCAAGCTCCCTGCCGAGCAGAGAGCCCGATGCGGGGCTCGATCCCAGGACCCTGAGATCATGACCTGAGCTGAAGGCAGAGGCTTTAATCCACTGAGCCACCCAGGCGCCCCAGTAAGATTGGTTTTGACTAACCATGGTTCTTCCATTTTTCCTAGAAAACAATCAGGGATTTGTTAGCAAGAAAAGGGGGGATGGCTGTTGGGTTAGGGGACTTCAGTGCCTGCCACACTTTCTTCTTCCACCCCCAACACCCTGTCCCATTTTCTCCCCTCAAATGCCTCTGTCATCTTTGTTTCATGCCCATTGCCAGTGCCTTGACTTACATGGTGTTGGCTCTCACTTCAATCATAATATTTGCCTTTAAAAAGACACACCACATTTGGTCAATCTTTTCTCTCCCAAAAGACTGACACCCTACCCCTCAAGTATAATTCTAACTCTATCACTCCAGCATCCGATGTCTTTGGTGGCTGGTTCTTATCTTTCAAGTTAGATATAAACCTCCTCACACTATTAGTCAAGGCCTTCCACAATATGACCTCTGACAAAGTAAAATCTGCCCTGTTTGCAGCTAGACTCAGAAGGAGATCAGAGAAAGAGATAAACAACCCTGCTGGCAGCTGGCAGTTAGGTCATGATGTTCCCAAATCAGCAGGAACAATGCTCACAGAATATAAATATATTCAGGAAAGGCCATACCATGACCATGTGTGAAACTAGGCAGAAATAGGACATAGAAATGGTTCCATATGCCCCTCTTCTGCTAGCAAGAGTGACGGCTGCCTCTTTACCACTGAGAACTCTAGCCCTGCCTTAATCTTCCTGCCTCCAGAATAAAACTATTGAAGTTACCCAGCCACCAAAGTCTCACACCTCTTGACCCTATCTCCTTAATCCCCCAGCAGAAGCCCAAGACCTCCAGAAGCACTTCTCTATCCCTCTCACTGAGACACAGGAGGCCTGTGTGGAGGACCTCCTCTGCTACAGGAATCTAAACAAATGGAACCATGACTGGCCTCAGCTAAACTCCCAGGGGTCTTTGGCTGGTGGGAAGAAAAACAGGACCCAACCTTCCATGATATCTCCCTCTGTTCCCCAAGACCTCCTTTATAATTCAGAACTTTTTTCTCCCCAGTTTCAGACATAATTCTGACAAAGCTTCCTGGATCCGCCATTTTTTCAAGAAATATGGAGGATGGAGAGAATGTGGGGATGGCATTGACTGACCATAAATATGGAATTTCCAGAACCCAGATTGTGAGAAACTCTGCCAGTCCCACAGCCCAGGACTGTGACAGAGAGGAATTCTTGGGAAACGAGGCACAGAAGGATATACCGTGGACTTTAAAGACATACCAAGATGTATGGAATCAGTTACAACAGCCGTTGGGTCTGAGGAGGCACCTTGGCTGGTGATGCCAAGGTCATGGACAGAGAGATGTTCACCATGTCAGATGGGGTGGCCACTCTGGAGGAGGGGCAGGGCTGGGGCTGGCCTGCGGCCATGGAGGTGCTTCTAGCAAAGCATTGTTTCTTGATTTGGTCCGGGATATAAGGATGTTTGTTTTATTATTTCATGAAGTTATACATTTTTATGTATTTTTTGGCAACCAAATTTCATTTTAAAATGAAAAAGTTAGAAAACTGTAGCCTTGGACAGGTTAGTTTCTGCAGACAAGGATGGAATCAAGGAGCCCAGTTATGGGTGGTCCCAGCAAACCAGGAGAGGTGACAAGGGGGACCTGAATCAAGGTGATAGCATGGCAATGGGGGCTGCAGTAGGATGCTGGACGTCTTGCAAGTACCCATGAGTCTCCCTGCCACACCAGATTGAGCCTGAGTGAAAGAGGAGAAGCGAGGGCACCTGGGTGGCTCAGTGGTTAAAGCCTCTGCCTTTGGCTCAGGTCATGGTCCCGGGGTCCTGGGATCGAGCCTCACGTCGGGCTCTCTGCTCAGCAGGGAGCCTGCCTCCTCCTCTCTCTCTCTCTCTGCCTGCCTCTCTGCCTGCTTGTGATCTGTCTGTCAAATAAATAAAAATCTTTAATAAAAAAAAAAAAAAGAAAGAAAGAGGAGAAGCGAGGTTAGGCCATTGTTTCTCTGCCACAACCACATATCCCGGAAAACATGGCGGCCAACCATGGGCGTGCGTGTGTGGATGGGATGAAGATGTCACCGAGGTGCTAAAGAAGTTGTCTCTGCTTATAGGTGGGTGAGACCCACAGGAAGGGGTGTCCTGTTGGAAGGATATCATGCCCATCACCAAAGCTCCTGGTCTGAATGGGGCAGACAGGTGTGGGCCGTTGCTGGAATCAGCATAGCCCAGAGACATTTCCTGACCTTGGGGAATTTGGAGAGGGCAGAGACTGTCAACCTAACTTGTCAGATTTCTGTTGGCCTTGAGACCACCCCTCCCTCTGTTCCTGGCACACACATCTATCCTTCTCACTTCTGAAATGCACATTAAACAAGGTGTCCCTTTTGTTGGAGCTCATTATCCATTTGTTAAATCGGATAATCCATCTTGTCTCCTTAAAAATGTCACGCTCATAAAATAAGGGAGCGAGGCACTTAAATAATTTAAGGGAAAGAGGGTTAATAACCCAACTCTTTTACTTTTGTTTCAGAACAAGCCACACCTAGATGTGCAAAATAGCAACATGTGCATATGTGTCTGATGAAAAGAGGCTTTTTGGCAGAAAGAATCCCATTTTCCCACTGACTTTCGTTATGATTTCTGATATATGTAAGTTATCTCCTGCTCCCCACTAGCTATAGGGTTTCCCAGTCCTGCCCTTCTGATATGTTGGACCATCTTTAAGCTAACATTGCCATGGATCCGTGGAGCTGTTAGAGTCTAGGCCCCTAATGGGAGGTCCTGGTGTCCTGCTTACAGAACCATCCATTTCAAGTCAGTTGCTTTGCAGGAAAGCTGTTTGCAGCTTTGAATGGATTCCCCAGCCTTGGGTATGAGAAACTCACAGCTGGCTGCACTAGGAGTGAATTATGATGTCAGTATTCCAGAATTCCTAATGAGTTCTCCTGAGCAAAAAAAAAAAAAAAAAAAAAAATGCTGTTACTCCACCTCCCCCAAGTCACGTTTCTGGTTGATTAATGGGCAAAGGCACAGAAAAATCCATGGCTTTGGGGGAATGAAGAAGAGTGATATCATTTCTGCTTTAAGAAATCACTCTTCCCTAATTATTTTGTTAGAAAAAAATGATTTCATCTTCTGTTTATGTATCTCTTCTACATCTAGATTCAGATCCCTTCCCCCGCCAAAAGAGCAGATTTGGATATATACCCCTTCTTCCACCTTTATCCCTGCTGATTTGCCCCAAGATAGAAAATCCAGCCATGCCCTTATTTTCAATCCCATGTAGTTTACATGAAATAAATCTGCAAACCTCTGATAAAAGTCATTGCTGCTTGTCTTCAAAGAGGCAGCTCCAGATGAAAACCATGATTGGCTGAGCCCAGCCTGAACCCTTCATGGCCCCTCCCAGCATGGGTGCCAGGCCTCCCACCAGCTGGGGCATCCTGCTGATCCTTGGGGGAAAGTCACTTGCCACAATTATCCTGCTCAATATTGATGCCTTTCGTGGGGTTGCTTAGGCTAATTAAAAGTCACGCTGTGCATGACTTTAATTAGGATTCACATCAGGCCAGGCAGGGCTTTCAAAGGGAGAAGAAACCACCCACTGAACATTCAGAGGGTGGGGGCAGAAGAAAGGGAGGGAAGGAGGATGGTTTATTTATAACCTTTCTTGCCACACGCACACTGTGAGGCCAACAGACACGTGACCCCCTCCCGAAGGGCAGAGAAGCTGGAACTTGGCGAGTTCAGTTTGGCCTGTTTGGTTCAAGTCTCCATAATCCTGGGCTCCTGGACTTTCTTCTCATCGCAGCAGAGGCTGGGACACTCCACCAAAAATGAGTAAGGGTCAGGGTCTCAGGTTGCAGCATACCATTGACTTCCGGGGTCGCCCCCACCCTCCCGCCGTGAAGTTCAACCTCTAGACTCACAGGGGACACAGGGTCAATTATGCACAGGGAACAGGACCACTGCTGTCTGGCGAGGCTGGTGCTACTTCTGACCACCTTTGACCTTCCAGGGTTAAGTGAGTCATCGCATGTCCAGCGCTCAACGCAGAACCCGGCAACGGAGGTAGTAGCTATTAGGAATATCTCCATTTTGTGTTCTTCTCTTACGCTTACAGTTGTGATATCAGAGACTGGGTTCATCTCATGCTTGTATTTGAGGGTCTAGAAAATGACTGGCTCTTTGTTGTGGTTGTGCTGTTTGCTGCTTTCCTTAGGAGGAAATGGGACTCAGAGCCTACTCTGAATGGGAAGATACGTGTATCCATGGGAAGGCCCTTGGCTGCAATTACAGAGTGCTCAATGAACTCTGTCTCAGGCTTTAAAGACAGTTTCTTGTCTCATATATATGTATATCAAGCTAGCTGGAGCCCTGAGATCCTCGGGCTCGTGTGGCAGGAGTGTGACATCACCATGGACTCAGGATCTTCCCACACTTCTGTCCTACCTTCCTCAGCATATTAGCTCTTCATCCTCATGCCTACTTCCTCATGGTCACAAGATGGCTGCCAAGATGCAGATCTTCCATCCCTGGAAGGGAGAAAGATTTTTTTAGGGTGGGCAGCCCCCAACCTATTTCTTTTATCTTTACCCAGAACAGAGTCCCATGCCAACTCCTGAGCCAATCATTGGCAAAATGGAAAAGGATGTACCATGATGGTTATAGCACAGGTTGATCCTCTGGGATTGAAGATGGGTTAGCTTCCCTGAGATCTTGAGATCACTAGCTCCTACCTCAACACAAAGTCAGGGATCTGTTTGCAGGGAAGAAAAGAAAGGCAGTGGATGTTGGCTAGATGATCAAGAGTGTCTTTATTATTATTACTGTTGCTAGGAGATTTTGCTAACTTGATGGAAACTTGACCCTTATCATCAGCTCCACTGTAATGAAGTGGATGATCACCACACTAGGAGTCACAGAAGACCTGGGGAATAGGCCTGGTCCTCCTGGTAAGTAGGTTCCTTGCTGTCAGTAGGACATGGGTGTCTTCTCCTTTTCTATTTAACATCACACTAGGTGCATGTGCCTCATGAACATAAAGTGGCTGCTGATGTACCTGCAGCTGAATCTGTGTCCTTCTCATAGTAAGTTATGTCATAGTGGTTATGTCTCCTTGGTCACCTGCTTAGCCATTGAAAACCAGGGAGGCTTTTCAAAAGCATGCTACTTAGACTTAAATACCAGAATATTAAGCTAAAAGAGTTGAAAGTAGCCACCCTAGAGTGCAGGAAAATTGGGGCAAAGGGAATGAGAAAATGCCTTTTCTGTGACAAACCTTACAGAACCGTTTGGTTATCTTTGTGTTCATACCTTTCCTTAAATAGAAAAAAATAAGGTTGGAGTCAACTATGAAGAGGGTCTGCATCCCAGCCTTGACCTTACCTGGTGGGGGGAGGAGACGGGCAGTAACTGACCCAGGTCGCAGACCCACCTGACTTCCACCTCCCCTTCCTCTAGTCCGGTCTCTGCTCCTCAGCTGGTGCATAAAGCTAGAGAAGCAATTTCATCTAATCACCTGGGTCATTTTCTCAAAAATCGGTTTCTTTTTAACTGTTTTTCACGAGGAACAAAAAAGAGCATAAGAGGCAGCCAAATTGCTGTCCCTGCTAGCTCTCGCTCTGCAGAGGGGCTGGCCTGGAAGGGCAAAGGCCTTCGGGGCAAGCTTCAATTTTCAATCCATCTGGAGAGACAGCAGCCTCCATGCTTCTTTATGAAATGAAATGGCAACTTAGGGAGAGGCAAATAAATCGGAGAGAAATGCTTTTGACACACACCAGAGAGCAGCTGCTAACCTGAGGGAGAGGCCCAGAATCAACTTCTATTAACTGTAGTTCAAATTCTTTGAAAGGTCTTTCAGATCAACTCTGGAAACCAGGAGTTGGCTCAAAGGACTGGCATTTGAGCCCAACTTAGGTCCTACCTTGCTGTGTGGCCAAGGAAAAGTCACTTAACCTCTCTGGACTTTGTTGCTGCATATGTCAAATGAGGTGGAATGATTTCTACTCTGAATGCTCAAAAAGACAATAGGAAAAAGCAAACAAAATCATAGAAATTGCCCCAATTGTAAATTATTTTATGGGACATTTATGACATTTTCTTAAATGTCTTTTATGTCTTAATGTCCTTCTGTCTCAAACTCAGTTGTGACGGCCTTACAAATGAGGCCGATCTGCATGGCATAGCGTTATTATAGGGGCGGGCACACATGAGAATGACGGCTATGCGATTTGGGAGAGCAGCTACCTTTGCAAGGAGGGAGGGGCATTTTGGGGGGTGGGGCGTGGAGGCCTTCGACTCTCTCCTGCTGTCTGGGAGGTGGAGGCATGGATATTCATTATAGTATTTTGTGTATCTTTTGTAAATCTAAACTAGAGTTTCTCAACCTCTGCATTGTTGAGGCTTGGGGCGGAGCAATCCCACTGCATAAGGAGCCATCGTCCTGGACCTTGTAGGCTATATAGCAGCACTCCTGTCCTCTCCCCACGAGATGCCAATAGCATCCTCCCCTCCAGACTGTGACAGCCAAAAAGTATGTCTCCAGACATTGCCAAACGTCCCCTATGGGCAAAATTGTCCTCAGTGGAGTCACTCATCTAGAAAAAAGAGGACATATGTCTCAGAAATATT
Source organism: Enhydra lutris kenyoni (assembly GCF_002288905.1). NCBI lineage: Eukaryota > Metazoa > Chordata > Mammalia > Carnivora > Mustelidae > Enhydra > Enhydra lutris. The sequence goes on along the minus strand of NW_019154090.1, from coordinate 12,619,899 downwards.
AGATGACTTCCCTGAAGTCACACGGTTGGTAAATGAGAGACAGTCCAGAATCCAGCTCTCTTTAATCCTGTCCCATCTTAAAAATCAGTGTCCCTTGAACAGGTATTTTTAGTGTTAGGACAACAGTGGAGTTGCACCGGACATAAATACAGCTGGATACACTTGACAGAAAATAAAATATGGGAAGATTAGCCTCAGTTTTACAACAAATATAAGAGTAAACGCAATGCTAATAATTAAACACTGACTATGGAGATGCCGGTAAATAACCCAGCAGGCCACGCCCCTGCGCAGAGCCCCGCCCAGTAGGAGGTGGAGACCCAGACGGTCTCAGTTGTCAAGGGCCACGCATACTCGGGGTTTATCTACCAAGTTGAAATCGACTCTGGGGTTTGAATTAGACTCAGTCTTTCATACACTTGATACTCCCTTTGTTCAGTAAATTTAGAACCTGAGCCAAGCTCAGCGTTGGGTGCTACTGCATCGTTTGCCATAGAGGAGGGCGCGGCCATCCCCAGCTTCACAGCAGAGCTGGGTGATGGCTGTTTGGTTGGAACCCGCAGACCCTGACAGTCCTGCTGCTCACGAGGAAATGAAAGGCCCACAGAGGCCAATAAACTGAGGGCAAGCACCTCACCACTACCAAGATGTGATTCAAATTTCCAGGGCACAGCGGGCCATCACACCGTACTGCGTCTAAGTCACCGGCAAATTCAGCTGCTCTCGTGCAGGGAGAGGAAGCCCAGAGGACTCGACGTGGGTGGGGGTCTTTAGGGGTGCGGGGGGCCTTGGATGCTCTGATGTCTGAACAGGCCAGGGAAGCTCAGAAGACCTACAGAAAGAATGTGAGCACAATTTGAAGATTTTCCCAGGCATAAAACAAGGAGGGAAAGCACTGCCCATTCCCGTGGCTGCCGCAAGCTTCCTTGGGTGTCCTGGAGGAGTCATTGATTAAGATCATCCGCCCAACAATGGTTAGGAGGACAGGGGCTGGGGCCAGCCTGCCTGAGCATGATCTGCAACAACCTCAAGAGCTGTGCCACTTTGGGTAGGTTACTTAACCTCTCTGTTCCTTAGTTTTATTGTTTGTAAAGTGAAATTATCATGAGGCTGTACATTAAGCTCACCCATATACAATGGCTGCTCCCCATAGGAAACTGTCAGTAATCGGCAATTTCATATACTACTCCATAGGGTTGCGCTGGGGATTGAGTTAATAATTGAAAAATATTGGGGCACCTGGGTGGCTCAGCGGGTTGGGCCGCTTCCTTCGGCTCGGGTCATGATCTCAGGGTTCTGGGTTCGAGCTCCGCATCAGGCTCTCTGCTCAGCAGGGAGCCTGCTTACTCCTCTCTCTCTCTGCCTGCCTCTCTGCCTGCTTGTGATCTCTGTCTGTCAAATAAATAAATAAAATTTAAAAAAAATAATTGAAAAATATTAACAACAGTGCCTGGTGCCTAGTAAGTTCTAGATAAGTGTCAGTATCACTATTTATAAAACTTTAAGGAAATGTATAACACCTTTTCCCTGTGTTTGGTGTCTTGCTTCCTACCAGTTGTTAACTGTGAGCTGTTACTAACTTAAGAAATAAAATACTCGGTGGGTCAGAATTTTTCTGAATGGGATGGAATAGGGTGCAGGATTATAGAACAGGAAGGGAACTAGCAGATGGTTTTACATACCATCAGGTAAATCTTGGTTTACGAGTCTTGTCAATTCTGTCGTGTGTGTGTGTCCTCCCACATGTATGTCTCTGCACACGCGTGTGGTGCAGGTCATCATGAGACATATATTCCGTGCTCCATGTTAGGCAAAGAAAGTTTTAAAGTCACTGTATTAAACCATATGGACTGGATGCCATGAGTTCAGATATTCTTTTTTTTTTTTTTTTAAGATTTATTTATTTATTTATTTGACAGAGAGAGAGAGAAAGCACATGAGCAAGGGGAGTGGCAGAGGGATAGAGAGAAGCAGACTCCCCACTGAGCAAGGAGCCTGATGCAGGGCTCGATCCCAGGACCCCAGGATCGTGACCTGAGCCGAAGGCAGACGCTTAACAGACTGAGACACCCAGGCATTCCCAGAGTTTCTTTTAAGGGACATTCCAACTGTGCCACTCACTGACTTACTATCTTGGCTGAGTTCCTGGCTGCTCTGTAGCTCCGTCTCCTCCTCTGGAAGTAGGGGAGGACCCTTGTACCTGCTTCATGGGGCTATGACAAGTCAATGAACGGACAGAAGCAGGTAGAGACTTGTGGCACCTGATAAAGAGCCAGCTAGAGGATGGCTGTCTGTGTTGTTATTTACCGTGGTTTATCACCTTGACAACCGACTTTGCCTAAGAGGGCACTCCACTGCCAAAGGAGAGAAATTGATTTGTCTCTGATTTTAGGAAAAGTTCATGAGGTTGCCCATTCTTGGATAAAATAGCCTACAAACATTAAAAACCAAATCCTCATGTAAACAACGACACCGCCCCAACGGCTTATGCTATGAAAAGACGGCCTCACATGGAGAGAGGTCAATCCAGGAAGGCCTCCCAAAGGAGGAAGTTCTTGGCTTATCTCAAAGAGATTCATGGGTGGGATCAGAGGAGAGCCAGGCCAAGGACACCCAGAGAGAAAAAAGGGATCTGGTAAGATCCTGCAAGTTGTGATCGGCAAGCCTCACACTAATGATGTGATCAAAAGATGGACTGTCTCTTGGCAAGGGGCCATCAGCACTTGTCAATGTCCTCCGGGGTCCACGGGCAAGAGACAAATCAGCATTCACAGGTGCACGCAGTTGAGGACATATTATGATCATGTCAGGGCCGGGCATCTGCCTGAGCGTTACAAATGTTTATGAATATTAATAACCATTTGTTCCCAAAGGACCACAAATCAGTTAATTAGGGCCCTGTCAACCTGTTTATATTATCTATAAATGAAAACCCATCAGCAGCCAAACATGAAATTAAGCGGGCCGTGTGTGGGCTGCACCATTTCTGGATAAATTACACAGCCGGCTCCTACCCGAGCCCCCATCCTTGGCAAGGAGGCGGGCATTTCTCTTTGCTGCCCTTGTTTTATTCAAGTCAGTGGTTACGGGAGGCACATGATCGATGGTGTCTCACGCGTGCCTTCTCTGCATGCGAGGAGGGGGTGATTTAAGACCATCGGTAAATTAGCTGCAATCCAGCATCTTGGAAGAGAGGGAGAATGCCCATAAATCAATGTTCCATAGACAGGTAATCAGGCCCCCAATCCAAGCGCTGATCACCACAGACCCGGGTCCATCCGTCTCCTTCCTGGAGTGATGGGACAGGAGTGGGGCCCCCAAGTCACAGCCCTGTCTGGTCTGTGTTCCATCTGGACAGCTCTGCACGTAGGAACGCATGTTCCATAGAACAAGCCTCAAGAAGTCAGAGAGACAGAGACTGAAGCAGAGAGAGGGAGAGATTCATTCAACAACCACCAAGCGCAGGACACCGCGCTCAGTGCCCAGAGACAGACAGACAAGGCAGGGAACAAAACAGATCATGGAGGGGGCGGCAGTGACAGGAGCAGAGAGAGATCCAGACCCGCAGCATGCGGTGATCTCACAGAGGCGAGAAACCCAATCTCCTGCCTCGTTTCGCTGGGGATTCCTTCCTGAAAGCCTCCTGGTGAGACAGATTCTTGTAATATTTTTTCCTTTGGGCAAAAAAGAATGTGATTTCCTGATCACACTGATGCTAAAACAATACCAAATTTAGTCAAGTTGCATGAAAATGGGCCCAATGACTTGAAGAGTCCGGAGGGAAGACGATCTGAAAAGCCAGCTCCTTGTGAAAAGCCACTGTCTCGTTGGTGGGATCATGGAAAACCGGGGTCACGAGCATGGATCTGGGACTGGCTCCCTAGCTTTATCCCCTGGCTCTGCCAGTCACAGGCTGTGTGACCTTGACCTCTGTACTTAAGCCCTCTGTGCCTCAGCTTCCTCATCTGTAACGGGAGGGTAATAAGAGGTCTGACCACTTGCGAGTGCTAAAGACGTTAGTACATGTGAAGAGCAACACATGGGCTCTCTCGGAACAGGCCTGCCTGAGGGGAAGTAGGTAAGAGCCACAGGCTAGAGATTGGCGCTCCCTCCCTCACAGGCCAGCTGTGCAAATTTTGGCATTACTTAACCTCTCTGCTCTTCCATCCTCTCTCTTTCCCCTTCCAGTGGGTGGAAAGTAGGTCTAATGGGGAATTGGGACCATGCATTTACCTTTAGGCGGGCTTACTCGGTTCACCCTGGGCTCCCCCACAAGTATAAGGTGTCCACACCCCTTGGAGACTCTGGGGGAGAAACTTCCTTGCTCTTCCAGGCTCTCCTTCGTCTGTGGGTCTCCAATCTCTGCCTCCATCTTCACACTGCCTTCTCCCTCATGCCTCCTCTCCTGGGTTTCCACGGATCTAGGATCCACCCGGCGAATCCCATGTGATCTCCTCCTGGGAGCCTTCCCCTCCTTACATCTGCAAAGACCCCTTTTCCAAATAAGATCACGTTCATAGGTACTGGGAGTCCGGAGTTGGACAGCCCACAATTCAACCCACAGCACCACCCAAGATGGCGACGAGAGTGGCAGGAAGCCAAAGGGACATAGTAGCAGCGTGGCCAGAGCTCTCCCGTGCATGGCGCTCCCAGCATGCCCAGGCAGTACCCACTGCCTGGCCTGAACTTTAAGGCATTCACTCTTCTCGGGCTTGGGGGCTGTTATTACCCTCCCTTTACAGATGAGAAGCTTGAAAAGAGATTATTTGCCTCCAGTCATCCAGCTAGAGCCCAGTTGGAGCCAGAAGCAGAAGCTGGCAGTCTGTCTGTCCGCAGGGTCTGAGCCCTGACCCCGAGGCAGGGCTCTCCGCTCGCCCCATCTTCCAAGCCGAGTGCGAGATCTCGATCTTTACGTGGCAATTCCCAATGACCAGATGTGGTGACTTATTTGTTAAAAACCAAACGAAACACATCTGTGGGCTGTAGACCTACGATGGGCCCACCACGTCCAGGGGACAGGAAAAGGTTAACAATGCCGACTTGGGGCGTTGGGAGCCCTGCAGTGTGGGCCGCCCTCCTCTCAGCCGAGCCCACTGGCCCTTGCCGTCCTCCAAGATAGCTCACTCCGGGGTCCTGCTCTGAGCCGGCCCTAAAGGAGCCATCAGCGGGAGGTGACAGTCACCGTAATTCTGTTTTTATTATTATAGAGCGCTGGTCATTTCTGGCTGAGTGGCGCTGAGTGACGGGTGTGATTTAGGAATCTTATGGAGGGATTAGGGAGGCGAAGCATTTTCCTCTGAGGCCCATCCTGGCCGCAAACAAGTTTCTGTGGAGGATGCTGATAAAAAGCAAATTATTTTATTCTGTTCACAATCAATTCTAACTCCAGACTGCAGAGTCCCCCAAGAAATAAGGTATTAAAACTTATCGTGTGGAGCTGAATTCTTCAAGGAATAGTAATCCTTAAACAGATGGAGGAGAAGTCGTCTTAAAAGCCTTAAAATCCAGTGGTGTGCTCCCCGCTCATCCTTCTTCTTAACGAGCCACGCACCATCTTGACGTATTTGGTGTGAGAAATGGATTCAGACCGCATTTCACTGACAAGGAAAGAGTTGCCCCCACGGGTACTTGTACTAAGGGGAGGAATTTTTGCAGTAGGGTCCTGGGTTCGGGTCCTAAGCGCTGGGTCTTCCTGACTATCAGAGTCTTTTTCCTCCATCTGGTGATGGCACTACCTTCTCTTTGTGGGACCACCCCCCCAAACCCTGCCATGCTCTGTTCCTGTGTTTGGGTGGGGTGGGGTCTCCATCCCTGGGTCCAGGAATGGGCATATGACCTAGGCCTGGCCCATCCATTGTCCGGCCTGGGTCCCCAGCAGGGTGTGGTCATGTGACTTGGGTTGGTTGGTCTAATCAGAGTCAAACCTGGGATCGTTGCTGCCACAACTAGAAAAGAAGCCTCTTTTGCTAGAGCAGTTGCTGTGAGGGCAAAATCAAGGCACGGAGTTGCTGCTCATCATCGTTGCTATCAGTCAGGAATCAAGCCAACCCGGAGGAAAGCAGAACTGATTGATGGAGAGAAATGGATCCATGTTTCCATATCCAGGTCACTTAAACCCTGGATCCAGCCATACCTGAAGCTGCCAGCACCACAAGCTTTCATTTATATAAGCTAATATACTCCTTTCATCTCAGTCTATTTGATTTGGGTTTCCGTCACTTGCAGTCAGAAGAATTCGGACAAAATCCCTCCTCGAAAGATGCCACCTGCTGCAGGGATCTGTTCTAGCCCAGAACTCCTGTCATAGATGACACACAGAAAAAATGCCCCTTCCTTTGCTTGGTCAGACATATAACCTGGCTGGGTCCCTCAGACTGTTTACTTATCTTAAGTCCCTGTTCCAAACTCAGAGAACACAAATCCATTCCTGATTAATCCCTCCTGTGACAGATGAACTCCGTCTTCCTTTGACTGACCCAAACAGCCAACTCCGTCTTCCTTTGACTGACCCACACAGGCTCCTGCTTACTGCTTCTGACCTAACCCACCCAAATGAGAAATGTGCTTTGTCTAAAATCACACAACTGACAAACTATAGTCAGCATGGGCCTTGGGACATATAAGTATTCTGGAAATATTTGCTAGGCAAATAAATCACCAGAAAGATGAGAAATAGCGCACTAGTTGTCTTGGTACTCTACTGGGTCACATCCCCAGAGTCGTCATGCTCCTAAAATATCTTAGATGCTGGTACCAGGAATGGGCCATGCCACAAATGCTACTATTTCCTTATCAGCTCTCGCTCATGGAAAATAGATTCTCATGTCCTCATCTAAGAGGCTTTAATGTAAGGTTAAGATGTATTTTCCTCCAGGTTAATTTTCTTCGCTGACTTGCCTGATCCCCAGTGAGCCTCGCCCCGGCCGCCCCCCACTCTCACCCCCCTGCCCTGCTTTATTTTCCCCACAGTGCTCGCCACCAGCTGGTGCAATGATTCACTTCAGATGTATTCTGTTTCTCATCAGCCCCAGGAGAACAGACCTTTTGTTTGTGGTTCAGCTCCTGGGAGACCTTCTGGCCCAGAGCAGGTGTGCCATGAAAGTTTGTTGAGTGAATCAATGAATGAATGAAAATTATTTGCTGCCTTAGATGATCTCTGCTTTTTTTTTTTTTCCTTATTCCCATGCCATGCTAACAAGATCTGGAGGCTGCTCCTTTCCGTCTCGAAGCCTACCCCCATTGTCTCGCCTGGGCCAGAGCGACAGATCGGTCCCTGGTGCTGAGGAGATGGCCGTCCTCAGCTCCTCTGCATTGGTTAGTTTTGTTCCCCGGGAAGCAGTCTGCAGGAGAGGGTGCCTGGTGTCCAGCCGCTGACGCCAGGCCGCCTGCTGGTTGCTATGGAAACCGTGTGCAGGAGAAGCCGGCCCCTCCCCCATCAGAACTGTGGCATGGAAGACGACAACGAGGCGGCCTCTCGGTGATCTCATTAGCTCCTCTAACCAACGGCCCCTGTAAGTTTCCTGCTGGTCCCTCTCCAGCCCACATTTTCGCCGAGCTCTGGTGATGAGAACAAGGGTCATTTCGAGTCCTTGGGCCCCTGGCATTTTACAGTCTGTGCGACATCATCAAAACACACTTACTGAACACCTGTTATGCGCGCGGGCCTGAGGGCAGACTTTGTCCCCAGAATGGAAGACAATGAAGGCCATCCAGCAGGTGGCCCAGGGCTCACCCGTCCTGGAGCCGCCCTGTCTGGGTTCGAATCTTACAACTGTCGTCTCGCTAGGCGTAGCGGCTTTAAGATGTGTCTATGAGTTCTTTAACACTCCTTCTGCTGGGAGAAGACCTGAATTCCCTTTCCACGGACCATGAACGAGTTGTCGGCAGGGATAGAATGTGCAGCAGTGACACCGCAGGGGTCCAAAGCCTGGTCAAGAAAGGTGGCACAGATTCTGCTCTTACTACCCTCCGCCCCCTTCGGACTTGTGTGTTGGGAGCCCTTGAGCCATCAGGTTCAGCTACCCTGAACATCTGCCTGAGACACTGTGACGGAGACCACAGAGAGGGACAGAGTCGGCGGAGGAGCCCTAGCCCCTGGGTCAGCATCACTGTGAGCGTGGGGACTTCCGATGAGTTCCCAGCCCCCTGGCAACGCACAGCGGAGCAAGGACAGGCTGACCCCACCAAGGTCAGCCCAAATCTCAGCTGTGTCGGCAGAATAAACGTTCTTGTTTTATGACATCAAGTTCTGGGGCAGAGAGACCCGAATGTGGCACAAAACTAGAAAAGTTATAAACTAGGAGCCATCAGTGTCTTCATCTGCATTATGGGAACCGTCGTTGTGTTTCCTTCAGAGACTGCTGGAGGGTTCAGTGTGTTAGCAAAGCACCCGTGGCTTTGCTTTATGGCAGCATAATCCAGCATAATCCAGCAAGCCAGGGCAGAGGACCCTTCCAGCGGGTCTGGGAGTAGCCTGGAGCTTGGGGTGCCGAAGCCAGACGCCCTCCATGTGTGTTGTGTAGGAACTGTAGCTGAAGTTCTAGAATCATCTACGGAAACAAATGTTAACTAGGTAGGATACACGAAGGAAAAGCAACGATACGAAAGGGCTTCCGGGGGAAGTAAATCTCACTCCCATTCCTGTTTCCCATAGGCAACGACTGAAAATCAGGGAGCTGTTTCTCCAGTGGCCTTCTGGCAGATGTCTCTTCATATACAGCATCTGTGCAAAATAAACCCATAAAAAATAAATAAATACAGCAAAGACAGGAAGACAAAGGGAAGGGAAGGAAAGAAAAGAAAAAGTCAGTAACGGCTCCACAAGGGTGGGGACCTGCCTGCTTCTTTCCCTGCTAAGACTTAGGGGTCTAGATCAGCACCCGGCCCCAGGTTCCGGATGGACAAACCTGTGAGCAGTGGACACAGCCTGTTTCTACTCTCGCGGCAGCATGTGCACCGTGCACACCGCTCTGCGACTCACCTCTCTCGTTTCTTCAGCCTGAGACCACGTCTTCTCTGCTCACATGGGGCTGCCTCGTTCTGATGGTGGACAGAGTCCACTGTGTGGCCGCCTTGTGGCGCATCTCACTGGTTCTCCCTGGTGGGGATGTGATGTCCTTAGATTCTGAGCTCTTGCTGCTACGACACACACCGTGTGCGAATGTTTCGAGCACCTGTGAACAGACTTCCCTCTTGCTTCTTTGTCTCTCAAAGATGGAGGTGGTCCTTCCATTGCCTCTCTCCTATCTCTCTCAGGAGCATGATCTGGAAGAGCTAGAAGACATCCGATGGCCTGAACTTCAGCACGTGCTTCTGTGGACATTGAGGAAGGCTTCCTGGAGGAGGGACACCAGAGCTAGGCCTTGAAAGTAGGGTTGGGACTGCCACGGAGAGGCAGCCAGGACACTGTTTATGGGCCGCTTCTTGAAATGCACACCCTTCCTCAGAGGAAAACGTCAAAAAGGCCAGCTCAGCAAACGGGATCCACACCCCTCATTCCCCGAACCCGTACAGATGGTCCCCAGCCTAGTCTCCAAAATTCCTCCAAGCATTGTCTCTCCTCATAGCAGCCTGGCAGGCAGTGGTTGCAGGAATATTGTCACACACACTGTACGGGAAAATAAAAGGAGGATATTTTCAGTTCAGAGCTCAAGTGCCCAGATCACAGTCTCTCCCTTCCTTCTCTGCCTGCCAGTGTGGAGCTGGGTGGATTAGTCCAAATAGTTCATGGACACTGGCTGTGGCTCTGGAGCACGTCCTAGAGAGCCTTCTGTCTTTTGTCTAGCATAAACCCCTCACTTGCTGGAGCACTGAGAGGCCCAGGGTCTGGGGGCAGGAGTGGCCAGCGTGGTGGGCTAGTCACTCTGGGACTCAAAAAGTAAGCCTCCATCTGCGCTTGCTTGTGGGTAAAATCGCACGCCTCCGCTCTAGTGTTACTGTGCGCCTTGTGGACAGTCTAGCTCAGTGGGGAAATGGGGGTTTGCATGCTTTCCTAGGAAGACACTAGCTTGATTCTGGCAGACTCAGGCTAAGGCGAAGAAGCCAAGCCCAGAGACACTGTCAGCATCAAACATTTAAATAAAGATCTGATTTTTAGCATCTCTAGAAAAATGGAACAACTGGCCATCTTAGGTCTGGACAACTAACTAGATCTGTGTCGTGTGCCCCCTCCAGCCTGGGCTCTGTGGTTTGTCCCAGTCCCCACCCTTCCCTGTTGCCTTGTGTACTGGTCCACTGCCCTCTTGGCTCATTTGTGCTACTTGCCAGGTCCTCGATGGTAAAAAGATTGATGTCCCTGCTAGAGTTTGAGAGGATATTCATACGTCTTTCCTGATGTAGCTCTGTCTGCACTCCAGTGGTCTAGCCCGCGGTGATTAAATATGCTTTTCTGATGGGGGAAGGGAGACTCAGAGGGTCAAGATGCACCCATGGTCAAGCAGGTCACTCCCTACCTGCACCCTACCATGTTAGCGCATGGACCTGAGATTCCTTCCCCAAAATACTTCCTGCTGGCAAAGGGTCTCCTCTGTCATGTGGGGAGAGGGAGGAGACAGAGCTCAGAGAGGGGAGATAATCTGGGGTAAAGGACTCAAGGGGTCAAGACCAGGATCCAAGCTAGCCCCGGGGTAGGAGAGGGAGATGGGTGCAATGTGGTAATTTCCAATAGCTTCTAGAGCTCCAGGGATAACGACTGCTGTTGGTTATATGTGGGGCCAAGAAAGGACAAAAACAAAAGAGACACATGCCAAGAGAGATGGAGAGATAGGAGAGAGAGAGAGAGAGAGAGAGAGAGAGGAATGTGCAGAGGGAGACAGAGAGACAGGACTGAGAGGAGAGAGAGTTCTAGAGAGAGCAAGGGAAAGACAAGCAGGTTGCTCAGAGCCGGGAGCTATAGCAAGCAGGGAGGCATGGGTTCCCGGGCTGGAGGAGGGGGAGACTGAGCCCCACAGGAGCCCCTGCTTTTTCCTGCCAGGCCAGGCCCCCACGCAGCTGCTGGTGCTGTTACCCCCTCCCCCAGACTCCCAGGAACCCAGCAGCCTCGGCCCAGTCACCAGCACAGGAGGGAGTCCCTCAGGGCCTCCTCTGCGCCCAGCCTGTCTATCTGCTCTGTCCCCCAAACTGTCCCTCTCCTGGGTAGAGCAGTGGCTGCCTTCCCTCTTGTCCTCCACCTGGGCAGGGGGACCAGCCTGGGCTTCTGCCTAGTGGGGTGGTGGGGGGAGTGTGGGAGGTGCTCCCCTGCAGAAAACTCCAGGCCCAGGCCCTGCAGATACAGAACAGACATCCTCCCTGGGAAGTGAGAGGGGACAGATGTGCTTTTAGGGTCTCCATGGAGATCCGCCAACCTGGCAAACTTGACAGGCATCTGGGCCTGGCGTTCGAAGCTTTTGTCTTCCCAAAGCCTCTCCCCAGAGTGCGAATGTTGCCAGACAATCTGCCAGGCGTCCGCAGGGGACCGGGGCTTCTCTCCTGGCTGCTGGGGGCCTGGCTCACCAGAACACCCCAAAGCAGGGGCAGAGGGCTCAGGGTCCTTGACGAGGCATAGGTTTTGGTTAAATAATGCTCAGCTCTACCTTTTGTCTTTCCGTTGCTGTTATGAAACACGCCTATGCCAGCTCTGGTGACAGTAGGAAAGCCCTCCAGGTCTGTCCTGGAAGAAAGAGATAAAGGAACAAGCGTACCGTATCTTGACTGTGTAACAAAAAGCATGTTTAAGAGGTGGAGGCAGATAACCAGAACACCGTGTGGCCATTCATTCAATCACTCAGCAAATATCAGAGCCCCTGCTGGGGACCAGCAGTCAGCACCCCAGATGCTCTCCCTCCCTCCTGGAGCTGACATATATGGGGGAGATGGACGCTTGACACGTTGGCAAGAAGAAGATGATTCCATCCAAGGACACAAGATGAAATCTTGGACCAGAGTGTGGGGAGGGTGGGCGGGCAGATATCACACGATTTGCCAGGAAGGCTGTCCCACTCAGGTGGCACAGGAGCGGGAATCTGAATGAGAAGGAGCAGCTGTACAAGGAGTGCAGGGAAGAGCATCTAGGAGGTGGGAACAGCCAACACGGAGGTTCAGAGTCTACCTTATTTGGAATCTAAAGCATTCACCAATCAGAATGGTTCTCATCTGCTCAGGGTGCTTCTTGACTTTGTGAGGCTGGAGTGGCAGCCTTTCACTTCAGTAAGACCTTATACGTTCTCCTTCCTCTGGAGAGCAGGGTGGTGAAGAGTGCAGGGAGCTTCATGGTCCCCACTTTCAGGTTAACTCGTCCACTGGCCTGAGAACCAGGTCCTGTCATTCCTTAAAGTTAGGGAGCTGGAAGTTTCCTTTGCCATCACACAGGCCTGTGTTTCCCAGATGGGAGCACTGACACCCCCCGGCACAGTGGGGCATACCCCCCTCCCACCTGCCCGTAATCAGATCTGTCTCATCAAACCACATCAGCTGCCTTGGGAGGTTAACCTCATCCTTGAGAATAATAATCTTGACCGTCTAGCTGGTTCTTTTACTTCTGATAATTATAAAAAAAGTGTGTATCTGGGAGCCACCTGAAATCCACCCACAATGACCCCTCGAGAAAGCTGCTATAAATTCATGCATAGCTGAATCCCAGAGATTTGCACAAAACCATGATCTTCATGACCCCGCATATCCCCACCGTCCCTCCTGTCCTCTGGGCTGGTTCGTCCCCAGCTGACGTTCAGAAAGTGGGCCGCTCAGTTCTCAGAGACAGGTGTCAGTGCTTCTCGATTTCTCCCTGTCTCCCCTGCCTTTCCCTCCCTCTTCCTGCCTCTCTCCCTCCCCCTGCTTCTTCTCCCCTCCTTCCTTTCCTTCTTCCATCCTCCTTCTCTCACCCTCGCCCCTTTCCAGAACCCAGCAGATTTTCAGACCTGAGATCCGTTCAATCCTTTTATTCTAACTCCACTCTCCTGGTGAAAAGCCTACTAATTTCATCCTCCGCTCTGTAAAGGGGTAGAAAGATCCTCGTTCCTTGTGAATGTTTTGAAACAACCCATTGCATCACATAGGAGCCAAATCCCCTCCATCAAATTCTTCGAAGAGGACTGATGTACGCATTCATTCATTCCACGGCATGTACCGAGAGCTCCGATAAATGTTAGATTCTGCCCAGATCCTTAGAGGCAAAACAAGGAACAAAACAAAAATCCTGCCCCAGTGGGACTTCTAATGTGGGGAAGAACTACTTCACGAGCAAACAAAGATACAGTTGCAAGCAAAAATGAATGAATGAATGATCCTGCCAACGTTCCAGACAAGTTCTTTTTCCTCATTCAACACCTGGCTTCACTCTCTTCTCCTCTGCCAGCCCCCATGGCTAGAGGCTCCTTGGCCACCACCCCCACCAGGCACCCGAGAGGAGGCCTTACAAAGAAGTGCCAGGGGCACAAGAAATGTTCAGCGAACGGAAACAGATGAGCAAGCCCATGTTTGTGTTTAGAAAGTATAACTGGGGACATGCTTGTGTTTACACGCGTTGCATGACAAGCAGATGCGTCTGTGGGCTTGGTAACGGGTGAGGTTCTATACCTGGGGCTGTGTGTGTGCAGTGAAAGGTGTACTGTGGATTGGAGTGATGTCTTCAGCAAGGGCAAGGTTAGAGCATCGCAGTAAGAGATTTGGTGGCACGAGTGTGTGAGTGTGTGTGCACTCGTGTGGGCATGCGTGTCTGAGTGTGTGTGTTTATAACACTAAGTGTGTTTTATAAATGGTTGTGCATTGGTGTGTGTAGGAGTATGTGAGTACATGTGTAGGAGTGTTTGCAAGTGCACATGTGAATGTGTGTGTGTGTGTGTGTGTGTGTGTGTGTGTCGGGGGGAGGCACGCACACGCACACCTAACGGCCCCAACCTGACCGGCTGCTGTGGGTCACAGAGCACGCTGACTTCTCGTGATCCAAGATGCAGAACAGAGACGGAGTTCTGTCCAGGACTCGGGAGGAGAAGAGAGGGGAACGAAGTGGGTAGAAATTCCAAAAACAGAAGCAAAAACAAACACAAAACCCTGGCATCCTGCCTCTGGGGTCATCATGAAGGGTCCCCGCGTGCGATCGCCTGTCTGTGCTGAGGGCATGCGTGAGACCGACCGCTCCCGTCTCTGGCAGGGCCCTTGAGGCCTGGGAGCCTTTGCCTCTGAAGAGGCCACGGCCGGCTCAGCGGCCCCCAGAGGAGGCAGCCTGAGGAAGACAGAGCAGTGGGCAGCACAAAGCCACCCAGCCCAGAGGACATTGGGAGAATGAGAGGTGTGGATTCCCAGAAAACCCTTACCTGGGCCCCGAACACACTCTGTTCTCGGTGGCGTCCGGTACTCACTCTCCCCCCTCCCCCGGGGCAAACCTTCCACACTCTGACCCGGACGGCTTCCTTGAACACCGGCCCTGATGGCTCCCACGGGCCTGTTTCCAGGCTGCCCTTGGGGCTTCCCTGCTTCTGCCCCCTTCTCTTGTAGTTCTCCTGACACTTTCCTTGGTCAGGTCTGTTTTCCAACCCCCACCGACCACCCCCGATGTGTCACATCATTCTTGCCCCCTCCATTCTCCCCCATTCCCTCTGGAGAGAAAAAAAGGGAGGCAGAAGTCAGGAGCTAGGGCGTGGACGTGCTGAATTTTATTTGGAGTCTCCCCATCCCTATAAAGCATCTGGCTCGCTCGCTCCCACACTTCCACCCCCTTGCCCACCCCTTGGCCATTTGCCTTCCTATCCAGTCAAAGCCCAGGACTCCAACCCTTGAAATTTCTGAGTCAGAAAAGCCCTCCGGCTGATGTCTTGGCTCCTTCTCCTGTCCCCAGGGCAGGGCAAGCTGTGAATTTATTCTTAATTAGCTAATATATGCTAATGGAGGCCCCAGGAGGGCCCAGAGGTCCTGGACTGTAACCAGAGCTGCCCCTGCCTGGGCATTTGTCAGAGTGACTCGGGCTTGGGGGACTCAGCCCTTCTCTCCCAGTTGGTGCAGGTCACAGCCAAGGTTGAACACAGTCTCTGCCTCTTATGCTCTCAGAGACATGGGAACGGGGGCTCCACAAGTGGTTCCAGATGGTGTGGGCGCCATGCTGGGAGGCTGCTGGAAACCAGATGCCTCCAGGAAGCCATGGGCCCCACCGTCCCGACACAGCTCTGAGTCCTGTGAGGACGTCTGCTCCGGAATTGGACCCAATCACGTGTGATCGTGCCTGGGTTTCTCCTCCCGTGCCCCCCCCCCAGCTACCCCTTGCTGACAAAATCATCAACCATCAGAGATGCCCCTGCAAATGCCAGCCTATCCATATTTTGTGTCCTTACATAAAAATCCAGATTTCTGACTTTGCTGGCTAAGACCAAGCACTCGGCAACTTCAGGCCAGCATCCCTGGGTAGTGATCATACAGCAGGTTCCTTTGGGGGAACCGTGTCCAGCTCTGGCACCCCCAGCCTAGGGCCACTTGCCGGGTAGGTGGGAGCTAGATATGTGGCGTTGATTCCACAGGTAAGGGAAAAACAAACAAAAATGACAAAGTCTCTAGACTGATGTTTTTAAAAATTCAATTTATTTAAACTAAACAAACATACAAACAAACAAAACCAGTTCCCTCATTTCTCCCACCTTCTTTGCCTGGCATTGGAGCCGCTTGTGACGAGCTCCACGCCTGCCTCCTGCTGGGGGTCAGACTCCCACACCAGGCCCTTCCCTCCACACATTACCACTCTTCCCAACCCTGGAATAGTTTTCCTGCATCTTCCTCTCTCCCAAAGTCCAGCAGTGACTCCTTCAAGGACAAGCTTCCAGGCCACCTCCTTCAGGAAGCTCTCCCAATCCAGCAAACCCAAATGCTGGCTCCACTTCATGAAGACCCAGTGCAGACCAGATTAGCAATTTCTGAGATCCTGCTAGTATGGGGCATTTTGGTTCCTCTGGGAAATGAATTGAAAAGGGTCCCCAGGGCCCAGGACTTCCCATTCTCTTCCCTTCTGGGCCCTCCCACTCCGTTCCTGCTCCAAACCCCAAGTTCTGACTTTGCTCTCAAGACAGGCCACCACCCAGAACCACCCCAGTGCACCTGCTCCAACCCACGTGCTGAGCCATGGGACAGGAGCCCATGAGGGACCTGTCAGCCTATGGTAGGGCCCTGATTGAGCAGAAGAAATGGTCTGCAGATGCCATTAGCCATGGCAATGACCCATGTCACCTGGGCTATGGTTGCAGTAAATCGCGTTCAGTGGCTCTGTAACACCCATGCTGGGTTAGGAAGCAAAGCCTGGCTCGGCTGTCATGGAGCTGCCTGGAAGAACCATCTGTAGCTGCCACCCACAAGTGATGACACCCTCGTCCCACCGCACAGGCAAGGCCATCCTGGGGGAGGCTAACTCCCACACAGACTCAGGACATGTCCAAGGCCATCACGGCAGGGCCTTCCCACCAAGGACCCTCAGTCAGGGAGGGGGTTTTCCTCTAACGACACTTCCAGCCTCGTTACCTCCTAGTCACGTGTCTGTGGGCATGTCCTGTGGCCTCTTTGTGCCTTGTTTTCTCCACTGGTCCATTAGGGATCGTTACTGAGTCCCTGGGTGGGGGGGGGTGAATTATTTATTACACGTAGAGGTGCTTAGAGCAGAGCCGGGTCCCTAGTAAATTCTCAACAGATGTTGGTTATCACTATTTTCCCAGCACATCAGCCAGCACCTGACGGTTTCCCAAGCCTCATCCACACCTCTGTTTCTGCTTTTCATGATATTTGTGCCTGTCTCTAATTTCCTTTAGTCATTTTTTAAAAATCGGCACACGTTCAACTTAAATATAATTATCACCTTATGTATTCACATTTCAAAATTTAAAACCAGTGCCATTTGTCATAAATAGAAGACCATACAGTGTAACCCCCACTGTGGTGGCCTTCCGGGCTGTGAGCCCGAAGCCCGCACTCTCCGGCAGAGGGACGGGCCCACAGGCATTGGACCCGTGTTCATGGCAGGCTTGTGGCAGGATCTCAAAGACATACTGCACTCCCACGTGCATGGCAGCGCCATTCACGAGAGCCAAGACGGGGAAACAGCGTGTCCATCGGCGGATGGATGGATCATGAAAATGTGGCATGTATAGACAATGGACTATTATACAGCCATCAAAAGGAGGAAATGCTGTCATTTGAGACAATGCAGAAGACTCTGGAAGACATTGTGTTAAGTGGAATAAGCCAGACAGGGACAAATACTTCATGCACGATCTTATACATATATGGAATCTAAAAAAATAAGCAAACTCATAGAAGTAGAGAGTAGAATGGTGGTTGCCAGGGCTGGCGGGGGAGTGGGCAGGAGGACGGCGGGGAGGCATGTTGGTCAAAGGACACAAACTTTAATGTACAGAATGAACAGGTTGTGGGATGTCATGTACGGCATCGTGGCCACGGTTAGTTACATCGTGTTGTGCATTTTACACTTAAAATTTGCAATGAATGTAGATCTTAAACATTCTCATCACAACAAAAAAGTAAGTAACTGTGTGGTGATAGACGTGTTCATTAATTTGATTTGGGTGATTAAATCACAATGTCTACGTATATCAAATTGTCACGTTGTACACTTTAAGTATATACAGTTTTATTCATCTGTTATACCTCTGTATATCTGGGAGGAAAAAAAAAGTGACTAGCAATGAGCGAGACCTTCCCCAGGAGGAGAAGGGTATGTGTGATTTGATGCTAATGTGTGCGATCTGTTTGTTTTCCATCCAGACATCTAGTATTTCTTTGCAAGCCCCATCTTTCCTTGTGGCTTAGAAGTCCTTTGCTAAGCAAATAGCCTGGCACTGTGGTCGGAAGATGGGGTCTGGGTCAGGACAGCCCACTCGCTCCTGCCTGGCCCCAGACATCCGTTTCCTTACCTGAAGAGGGAACAGGGCTTGAACAGAGCAGGAGGCCGGGATGGCTAGAGTGACCAGAGCAGAGCAAAGTGCGGAGAATAGAACAGAAGTGGGGGGGCAGAGAAGTGGGAAGCACAGGCCTGGCAGACCCACCCTACAGCCCTTCCTGTCACAGAGGGAGGAGCAAAGAGGCCCGAGGTGCAGGCTTGGCGCCTGGTCCCCACAAGACTTGATCTGGGCCGCGGAGCCCCTGAGAACAGATCCACACGTGTCCAGGCCTCCCTGCATTGACCTCCTTTGCCCATGTTTCCTGGTGAACCCTCCTCCTCTTTCAGTGTTGGGGTCCAATAACCTCTCCATGGAGACTTTCCTAAGCCCCGAGGCAGGCAAGCCCATGCAGTACCTTCCACGCACCTCTATCCCCTCCCTCTACCTTAGAAGCACAGCCAGCCATGACTGCTTCTCGCCATCCACACGGCTGTGACCCTGAGCCTTGCTGCTGTCAGCACATCGGTAGCCTCTTCATTGGTGTCCCTGATTCCTCCCTGGATCCTTCCACGCTGTTCACCCACCAGGAGCCAGAGGGACCTTTTAAAAACATAAATCAGACCCAGTCATACCCAAACTCAACATTTTCTAATGATTACCCATCACACTCCATGTAAAAGTCAAAGCCCTACACTGGCGCCCTTACTGTTTCTCCAACATCCACGCACACGCCTGCCTCAGGACCTTTGTACTTGCAGTTCCCTCTGCCTCTGAAGCTTTTCCTCCAGATGTCTCCAGAGCTTACTTCTTCACTTCCCTCACGTCCTGGCCTCTCTCTGTCAGGTCATCCCTAAAGCACCAATTTGAAATTGCAAGTCATTCAAGCCCATCCGGGCCTCTCTTAGTCTCCCTCCCACTCTTTATGCTTCTCCCTGGTCTTCATCGTCACTTGGTATTCTCCATTGATTTACATATCTGTTTTGCTTACTATTAATCTCTCTGAGAATAATTTAAATTCCACGATGGCAGGGGTAAGACTCACCGCTGGATCCCCAGAGTCTAGAACCGTGCCTGACACATGACAGGTGTTCCATAAATATTTGCAGGTGGTTTCCCGGAGATGGGCAGAAAGGATGAGGCTTGGGGACTTCACAAATGCTAAAGAGAGGGACCCAGGGCCCATGTGGGTCAGGGCCTTTGGGGGACGGCTCTGTCTGGGGTTAGCAGGAAGTTAGGACAAGAGCATGGACAGGTCATTCTGCTGCCCAGCCAAGCTGCCGAGCATGACCTTGACAGAGGCCCTGGACAGCAGAAAGAAGAACAGGTCCCATAGCGACAACAGCTGTGATTACTACTACTGTTATCATTTTCGCTGACATTTATTGAGTGTTTACTATATGCCAAGCAGTGTTCTCAGCGATTCCCGCGTCCTAAGGGATTTAATCGTCATGATGACCCTGTGAGTAGGGACCATTCTTATTTCCCCTTTTACAGATGAGAAAACTGAGGCACAGAGTGAGGGCATAACTTTCCCAAAGCCACACAGCTACTAAGTGACAGAGCCAGGGCTAGACCCAGATGACTTGGCTCCAGAGACACAGACCAGTCCTTCCTGCCTCAAGGGCCCTTTTGCGGTTTTCTTGGGCGAGGTGAGCCCCCGAATTTGCCCTAAACCGTGGGTGAGCAGGAAGCCTCCAAAATCATGGAGAATCAATTTCCTTCCAAAGCAGGTAGCGGCAGGGCCACACCCGGTACAGCAACAGCAGCAGATGGAGAGACCCAGCATGACTTTCCTGCCATGGAACACGAGTCCCAAGCACCCTGGGAGGCAGGGTCGTTCGAAGGGGCTGGCTGTCCAAAGGCTCAAGTCCCACGTGCATGCTTGTCTCCCAAGCAGCAGTGGACTCTGTAGATACACCCCCCGCAGCACCTCTCTTGGGGGCTGGACCTCCTCCCCCTACTCTCTTTGCCTCAACTCTGAGATGGGAAGACCATTCCATCTAGGATGGGATCCCCCTAGAGGAGTGAAAGGGAGCGGTGGTTAGACCCCAGCCCTAGAGCCCCACCACCAGGGTTCAAATCCCTACTCAGCCAGGAAGTAGCTGTGTGACCTTGGACAAGTTGCTTGGCCTCTCTGTGCCGCAGCGTCCTCATCTATAAAATGAACATGACAGTAAGGACATCTCCCACGGAGGGAAGTGTGGGGATTAGACACAGTGGTGCTCGGCACAGAGGGGTCCCCCCGCAAGGTCAGCTAATGCTTCTTCTGTTTCTTCAGGCTTCTGATCCTCACCCAACAAGAGACCGGGAAGGAGCAGGTGAAAGCAAACCAAGAAGAAGGTGGCCGCCAACCAGAAACGGAGAAAGGCTCGCCCCAAAGCAGCAATCCCCACACTGCGGTTGCCCCTGCAGGGCTGGGATGCCGAGTTCTCTTTCGACAGCACAGCCGCCCAGACCTTGCGCCAGCCATAGGGACAGACCTTGCTTTCAACCTCAGGCCCAAAAGAAATGCAAATAACTAAGTCAACAACGTGAAACCCCAAAGCCCTGCAAGTCCAGACAGACAGCCCCTTGCTCTGGGGAGGGAGGGCCTGGCGCATCATTGGACACTGAGAAGAAAACGGTGTTGTTTCCCCTTCCTGGCGTGGCGGAGACAGGCTGCGGGCTCCAGGGGCGCAGCCCAGAGCAGGTTTCAAGGAGGAGCTGCGGGAACGCAGCATTCCCGAGGCTTCTGGGCCAGTTTTCATCGCCTTGCATTTTTGTCTACAAACCAGAAAACACCGCATTCAAGTGCTGACGCTGGGGAGCCGGCTCGGGGTGTTGGGGATCCCTGGAGAAACCGGAGGACCCGCTCCCTCTGTCCACCGCCCTCTCCAGCCCTTCTGCCAGGGCTGCTGGGTACAGACTGAACGTGCTTCTCTCCGCCAACCATAGGGCTGTCGGGTGCCATGCCGGGGACTTGGGAGAAGCCCACGGTGACTGACAAAGTGGGACAAAGCCACTTGATCCTGCATGAAGTTCGAGTCTGGGGTGCTGATGCTAAGTACTCGTGGGAAATTAGGAATCACCATAGAGGAGACTCTGCCAATGAGTTGGTAGAGCTACGGGCATTTACATTTTTAAAAGTTGTGAAACACAACACACAGCCCGACGAGCTCATAGTACATATTTATTACCATTAACAGGTTATGACCAGGCGCACAGCCAGGTGCCCCTCCCACTGCCATGTTCAGGTGTAGATGTTCCCAGAAACTTCCCCATGTCCCAGCCCAAACGCAGCCTCCTCCCGTCTTCAAGGTCATCACTGTTGTGACTTGGGACGCTAGCTTCCTCGTCCTCCGCCCACTTTTACACAGCCTGAGCCCGTTTGCCCCAACACACACTACCGTCGCGCATGGCCTGATTTGGGACGCAATGTGCGTGGGATAATTCATCATGTATTCTTTTGTGTCTGGCTTCTCGTGCTCAGCGGCATGATGGATGTAAGTTCAATCCCCCCTTCGCTCTTGATGGTGGACCCGTGGGTGAGGGCCTCCCACGGTGTCCATCCCTTCCCCTGTGGATGGATGCCTGGGTCTTACCATAACACCCAGGCTATTCCCAGTGCGAGATGTCCTTGGGCGCTGTGCTCGTGCAATCCATTGCCGCTGGGGATACACCAGCAGAGCTGTGGGGTCTTTGCATCTTCAGCTCCATGAGATAACGCCAGACTGCTTGCTGGAGGGCTCCTGCCAGCTTATACTGTCCCCATCCTTAGGGACAGGGTCTGATCTCTCCACACTGGGAGCCATGGCAGCATGACATTCTCACTCAGGGTCATGCCGTTGGTGGAGGCTAGCCCTTTGCTGGAGGAGGCCAGCACCCAAGAGGAGCATCCTGAGGCAGGAGCAGAGACCCAGTGGACATGACTCCTTTCTACCCATGAGGACAGCCCACAGGCTGCCCAACTCAGTGGCAGTGACTCAGAATTCTAAGAGAAGCCTACCCTGTGTCTCAGTTTCCTAGCCAGAAGTGGAGCCGTTGGGATCCCACCCCTCACTCTGCACTGAGCAGGGCACAGTCGGGACTGTGTTCCAAGGATGGTATACAAGACAAAAATGGTGCGGCATCCAAGTCGCCCATGGAGCTCGGTATTTCCAGACAGCACCGTTTCTCGGTGAGTCTAACAGAGCGCTTCTCTGAGCGCTGGGACAAGCCATCACTGTTCTTAGCTGAGTTCCAGAATAAGGCATTCACCACCTTTAGGGGCTGGTGGCGTGGAGGGAGAATTGTGTATCTCTCAAGGGCAGAACTGCATTCAGCCCAGTGAGACTCCAGGCGTAGAGCAGAGTCGGGGACGGAACAGACTGGAAAAAGCAGAGTCTGGGGCTCTGATCCATGCTGGTTCCGGGTGCAGTGAGCTGGGTTTGAGTGCGCAGCATGGCCTGAGCCTGTCGGCTGGCTCTGCTTCCGGCGGAGGGGCACGCACGGATGGAATGGTCCAGAATGGCCCACGGGGCATGTGTAGTTGAAAGGAATCCACTGTCCTCAAGACAGGGTGAGGAGTCTGAGAAACAGCATTGCGTCTGTCTCCTCCAGAATTGGTCTCTTTTCAATTCATTTGGACCTTGTGATTTGATCAAGAAGTAAGTTCCAGGTTGGTCTCGAGAATCTTAACTATGAAAGAGCTAATCCATTGGGTAGATTCGAAGATCATCGCTATCTAATTCTAGAATGTTTTCATCATTCCCTAAGAAAGCCCTGTATCCATTAGCGGCCGCTTCCCATCCTTCCCTCTTCCCAGCCCCAACCCCTACTCTACCTCTGTGTCTGTGGCTGCACCTCTTTCTTTCTTTCTTCTTTTTTTGAGATTTTATTTATTTGACAGACAGAC
This sequence comes from Enhydra lutris kenyoni, assembly GCF_002288905.1. NCBI lineage: Eukaryota > Metazoa > Chordata > Mammalia > Carnivora > Mustelidae > Enhydra > Enhydra lutris. The sequence continues at coordinate 12,597,183 of NW_019154090.1, read as the reverse complement.
ACAGTGAGAGAGGGAACACAAGGAGGGGGAGGGGGAGAGGGAGAACCAGGCTTCCCGCTGAGCAGGGAGCCCAATGCGGAGCTTGATCCCAGGACCCTGGGATCATGACCTGACCTGAAGGCAGCCGCTTAACGACTCAGCCACCCAGGCACCCCTTCTCTTCTGGACATTTCATGTAAATGGAATCATGTGCCATCAGGCTAGTTGTGACTACTGCGTTCCCAGCACGTGGTTTGCCGTGGCTCAGTACTTCTTCCTTTTGTTAGGGCCCGAGACTATGCATTGCGTGGATACACCACACTGTGCTTGTCCATACAGCATGTGATAGTATACTTGAAGGAGAGAGACAGACAGACCAACAGAGAGATGGAGACAGGGAGAGACAGAGATGTAGAGAGAAACACAGAGAGAGAGAACAACAGAGGGTCATATTGGAATCGGGGGGAGGGGCCAGGGTGTGTCTGAGGCAACTCTGTAGCCAGATGGGAACCCAAGCCAGAGCACCAAGCCTGCTGTGTGACCCTGGGGAAGACCTTGCCCTCTCTGAGTATCAATTTGCTGATATAGAAAAAAGAGGCCAATCCCCCAAAACATCTTTAAGATCCCTCTCTCTGACTTTCTGCATTCCTAGCCATGCTCTTGACCCAGTAACACACAAAAGCTTATCAGCTATTGCCACCTAATTGGAAGAACTATCATTTCCTGAAATCAGGTTTTTGTGTTGGGGGTGGGGAGCTGTGGGCAGAGCCCTGGCTATCTAAAGAGTCCGTAAGAATCTTTTGGTTTGAGGCTCTAGACCAATTCAAAATGGCTTAAGGTAAAAAAAATAAATAAAATAAAATAAATAAATAAATAAATAAATAAATAAATTTTTTTCATTAGCTGGAAAGATCTAGGGAAATTCTAGCTGCCAGCTTGAGTTGGGGATGGCCCAAGCCCCTCCCAGTGATCAGTGATGCCGTGAAGGGCGTGTGTCACCCTAGCTCTCCCACACTGGGTCACCCCCAGATGGCAATGGTCATGGAGTGGGGGTCCGGAAGAGGAAGGCTGTGTGTTGCGCCCAAGGCACCAGGGGATGGGGAGGGCACAGCTTAAGGCCCCACCCAGGAGGCGAGGAGTCGGGGCTGTCCATAAGCTAAGGCTCTAAGCACACTCCACTGTGCCATTGGTCTTCACTCACAAACACAAGTTCAAAGATCAAATTACAAAGCATGTCAAGACGATGCCTGTAGAACGTTAACCCCCAAACACGGGGCCCTTCCGAGCCTGTCCCAGCGCTGACCATGCTCTGCACGCAGTGAAGGCGTTTCCAGGGCAATTTTTACCGTGCACCATTTTTACCTTTCACACCATCTTTAGAAGATAATCCTCATTGTGCCCCAAGCCATCCAGAAGACGGAGTGCCCCCTGGGAGCCAGCAGGGCCTTGACAACTTCGGAAATAAAACTGAGGGTTCACTCCCAGAAACACGCACTATTCTTCTTCTTAAGTGCAGAGAGCTCGTCTGTCACCCCGGCTTTGGGGAATAGGTCGGGGCTCCACATCCACTCATCGGGAGGGGTGGAGGGATCCCCACAGACTCAAAGACCACGACTGGGGAGAAGACAGAGAGGAGTGACGCTCGTTTCTGCGGCTATCCCGTAACTTCAGGACGATTTAGTAAGCTGGCCCAGGAGTGGGCTCCGCGACTAGGTCTCACAGCATCCCGGGTGTCGTTGGTCACATGCCATCTGGGTCTTTACCAAGGCCAGCCACACGCAAGCCGGGCTGCCGATCTGTGTGGCCCAGCATCATTCACAGTTTCTAAGAATCATCAGGGAGAAACGTGGGCAGATCTAGGGAACAAGCTTGGTCCCTGAGATTTGCTGCGGATCCCAGGAAGCAGGTGAACCAGAAGGTGCGTGTTAGTCTGGGATCTCTAGAACACAGAGGATGAAAGTGCAGCCACCTTCTTTCCACAGGGCAGACCCAGGGAGAGGGGTGAGCAGAAAAGGGAAGGGAGGCAGGTGGAGGCAGATACAGACTGAGGCTTTAGTGCCCGCAGGCCCTTCCGGACAAGCCCCGAGAAACCACAGAGCCCACGTCCCCAGCACCCTTGGTTGGCGGTGGCTCGGCTTCTCTGAATGGGACACGAGGAGTGACCGAGGGAGAAAGGAGAGGCCACTGGACAATCCCAGAAAGGTGATCGGAGGCCACAACTGTCCTTCAGCTCGAGGTTGCTCAGAGTGCCACTGGGAACCCAGCCCCGTTCCAGCTGCTTCCAGAAAAGAGCCATGTCTCCTAAACACTGCCCCTGTGCTCTCCCCTTCCTCATTCCTGAGATCCCACCACTGGGGCTGGGACTGGAATTACTCAGGCGCTCACAGCAGGAGTAGAGTCTGAGGGAGAGGGTCTTGGGGAGGGGTCCAGGTATCTGACAAAAGACCAAAGATAGGGCAGAGACCAGGAATAGTTAAAACACCCTGAACACACCCAGATTATCCATAAGCTACAGTAGGCATGAATTTTTTAATACCCATGCCGTTGCCTGTATTGGGGGATCCTGTTGAAGACATATTCTTATATATTTTAAAACTAGAATCGTATTTAAAAGAGGTGAGCAAGATGCCCATGGCCCGAATCACAGAAGAACGAGAGGGGCATGTCCTCATAGCCTCCTGTTTCAGGGCCCAGGTTACTGATTTTAGCCATGATAGCAACAATTGTATAATACTGAGCGTCTTAACATGTGCCAAGAGGTTTTCCAAATATTTTACACATATAAACCTATTTCATGATTAGGTTCTGTTATTCCCCCCATTTCTCAGATGGAGAAAATGAGGGAAAAGATGTCTGGGGATTTGAACCCAGATGGTCTGGCTTCAGCGTCCATGATCTTAACCCCCGTGTTAATGGTACAAAAAAAGTCACGTGTGCTGTTCACATTTTAAATGGTTACTTTGCTTTCTCTCTGTAGATCTTTCTACCTTTCTGCGCGTCTTCCTTTGGGCTGAATGTACACAGATGGAGTCTTGTAGGTTAACCGTGCCCCCAGTGGGGGTCCCCAGGGCTGGTCCCACGGCTCTCCAGGGCTGCGTCCCAGTCCCAGCTCTGCCTCCCACAAGCTGTGTGGCCAAAGACCCTCCATCCCCACCAGCTGTCAAACAAAAAGGGAGGCTGGCAGGAGGCCTGGGCTCCTCCACTTCTCAGAGTCTATGAACTACACCGGATGATTCCTTGATTTATCTCCAGGCACATAGCCCAGCAAGGCTGCCCCACGCCCTCCCTCGGCACAGCCCCATCCCTCCAGATACATCTCCTTCTCCTCACCTCCCTTTACAGGCGGCCTCCCAGACTCTTCCCTCATTTTCTGGTTATGAGTCCCAACAGAGCCCTGTGACTGGGTCCCCGGGGAGGGCCCTGCACCAGCCTCATCCCAAACCCCAGGGGCCTTCTAGAGGGGAGAGGGACAGGACTGACAACCCCCGAGGCAGCAGAGAAGGGTGCATGCTGGGAGAAATGTCACTCCCATCCACGTTACTCTTGCCTCTTGGGCCATATGCCACTGAAACAAGATTCATAAATATTTTGTACCCAGAAGCCATCTGCAGAGTCTAATAACGAGGAGCTTGCTACAGTTTATGGCATAAGGTGTTTACCGAATGCGTGTTAATTACACTTGTAGCAAAACAAACCTCTCTCTTCAAAGAAAGGGTGTGGGGTGCGGGCGGGAAGAAAGGGCTGGAGTGGGTGGGGCAGGCTGAGGTGGTGGGTGGTGAAGGAAGGAGCCAAGAACCCCAGGAATATGGGGGCAGAACGTCTGACCCAGGCAGGAAGGACAGGTGGGGCCAGGGGTCAAGGAGACTGAGGACTCGGGGACACGGGACAGACTGCCTGATCCCAGAAAGACAGGCTTCTGTATCAAAGGCCCAGACCCCTCTAGACCTTGCTTCCATCGGCAGATGGAGTAAGAGACGTCCAAGGCTTGGGCTCTCAGCACTTGGCTTCTGGTTGGGGAGGGATGAGGTAGTGAACAGAAAAACAGGAGGTAAGTAAGAAATTCACGCTGTCCAGACGACCAAGGTTGGGGTCAGCAGAGAGCAGGAGTGGAGGGGTTGTTTCGCTCGGCTGGTCAGGGACGGCCTCTCTGGGGAGGTGACCATGAGGACAAGCAGGTTGAGTGAGGAGAAGACCACCAGTAACAGTGCACCCCAGTCCCACCAGCTGCTCCCTGCCCTCACTCCTTTATGTCCCTCCACTCACTCTCGAGGTTAGACAGGCAGGTCCTCCATCGGGTTCCCTCCTTCCTGGTCAAAAAGAAAAGCTTCCTTTCCCAGCGTCCCTTGCAGTTAGGTGCTGCCATGGGACTTGGATTTGAACAGTCGCCTGCGGCTGGCCCAGAGAAGTCTCCAAGCCAACATCCTGTTTGGGAGGGGTCCAAAGGTAGGAGCCTGGGTCCAAGAGTCACTGTATGGAGGGCAGCCCCCCAAAACCAGTGAGAGCTGAAGAAAGATCTTCTATTACAGTGGCCTCTGAGATTTAGTAATCACTTACTCCTGTGGGCCTGGGATTATGCCAGGTTTAGTACTGGAAGTCCTGCCTGCTGGGGAACCCCCCAGTCTGAGGCAAACCAAAGTCTGGCTACCCTAGATTGAAGGGTCATCTGACAATGGCGGTGAACTCCCCTGACAACCACCTTATAAGATGGGTACTGTTATCATCATCCCTGTGTAAATGAGGATACCAAGGCTAGAAAGAGGTAAAGTCATTTCCCTGATGTCGTTTGCCAAAGACCACCTAGGGACTGCGGGGAGTGGAGCAGGAACGGAAATGAAAGTCTATCTCCTGAGTCCGTGCTTCTAACCATAATGTTATACTGTTTTGTTTTGTTTCAGGGAAAGATGAGAAAGGGAAGATCCAGTAGAATTGTATCCCAAGAGCAGCCTGTGAACTCCTACATAAACCTCAGGACCCATCTGTCACATCTGTCTCCGTTCATTGCTCCCAAAGCATCTGAAGCAGGAGAAGAGTGTTTCTCTCTGGAGACTCCTCAGAGCCTCTTGTCCCTATGATATCATCGAGCTGTATCTTAATTATCCATTTTCCTGAGCGGATGGTGGATTCTAGAGACACAGAGACCCCTGGGTCTCCATGTTTGTATTCCTCAGTCTAGCCCTACCCAGAGCTGATAGTAGGTGCTTAAGAAATATTCATTGTGAGACCCAAAGATTTATCGAGAGCAGCAGGAGAGAGCGGAGGAGAGAATCAGGGCAAAGCACATGGACTGGAGCACAGCAGAAACATGAGAGGCTAAAGAAGGAGCAGAGAACCACAGTCTGCGCCATCCCATCCCGCCCCCTGTGACATCTGTGTACAGGGAGTCCTTATGCGTAGTGGGGAGGGCGGCTGGCGAGCTGCACCTGCCCTCTGGGCCATAAAGGACCAGTCTTTGTGAGCTCTTCTCTGTCCAGGCTGCAGTGGTCAGAGGCTGCCCAGAAAGCCTGTGTTCCTGGTGGGGGGAGGATGGGACAGGATGAGCTCAGGGTCCTAATTTGGATTTTTTGGGAGACTCTAGGCTCCCACTTCAGGGAAGTGGGGGTGGGAGGAGGGAGAAGGAGAGAGAGACAGAGAGAGACACACACAGAGAGAGACTTGCCACTTCCCTCCTAAAACCCGTGTTTTCCCTTTGGAACAAGGGAACAAGTAACCGTTGTTCCCTAGTAACTACCTGGCAAGATTCTGGCTGGGGTGGGGGATTCTCCCCAGTTCTCCCCAGAACCTGGGCACCGCTGGAAACTCCTGCCTTCTTGGTTTGAGTTTGCCCCTTTATTTCTTCTGGAAAAGGAGGGTGATGCCAGAGAACGTGAGCTGATGGGGCGCGGGGAGGAGGAGGGATTTGCTTTATCATCAGAAACTCTTGCTCCTTTTCCATTCGGGAAGGATCCAGCATGTGAGGTGGGTCCAGCTGCCCCATTTCTCCCATTTGTCTTGGCCCATGGACTGGTTCATGGATGAACGCAAGGCCCAGGTTGTCCCTGCGTGAGGGGTGTCGCTCCTTGTCCTGGAGTTGCTCTTCTGGCAGAATTTCAGCCCAGAGGCATTGGGGTTCCCTTGGCCAGTTCAAGGGCAGAGCTACCAGACAGTGAGACAGGGATGCCCCCACTGAGGGAAGCCAAGAGGGGAAGGATTTTCTAAACACACGGTCAAAGCCCCTGGGTCTGTCTGTGTCTTAAATGAGATCTCCGGGAATTTTCTTCTCCTTGATCCCCTAGGTCACCACTGGTAGCCGGAGTCAGCGTGAGTTGGAATTCTGTCACTTCCCGCATAACACACCTAACTTTATATCTGCTATATACCAACACTGCCCAGAGTCCAGCGTAACTGGGCAAAAATACAGCTTCTTCTAAGAAGTGAACCTGTAGGTCTCGAGGGAGAATTGTATCAGACTGGCAGGACACAGAAATGCGTATTGTGAGACCACCGGCAAAGCCCATCTCCTAGGAAGGCCCGGTCTCCTGCTCTCTCTGGGCCGGTCATACTCTCGTTCGTTCTTAGCCCCTCCTCTGTCTGCCCTCGTCCTGCTCTGCTGTGTCACAGAGGAAGCTCTGCTTCCCTAGACTCCCTGGTCACATCGGGCCAGATTAGGCCACACTGTAAGCTCCATTGGGGGACAGGAGATTCGGGGGAGAGGCAGAAGCCAGGACATTTCTCACTCTCTTCTGCCCTGGGCCAACACAGGTCTTCTCCGTGGCTCCGGCTCCCTCATGGTGTCCCCGCCCCAGTCTGGCTCACTCCTCACCAGGCCCCCGCCTGGCATCCCAGCCAGCTGCTGCATGGGGACGAATTACCTTCTTCCCTGGGAAAATGAGTGTGAAGCCTCACTGTCCATCCCTTGCTGCCAGCTTCGGTGTGGTCAGGGGAGAACAGTTAACCCATTGAAGAGCAAATATTTTGGAGCTGAACTTACTGGAGGTAGAGCCAAGCAGGTTTCCATCCCATAAAGGCAAACATGGGTCAGCAGCATCTCCACAGCCCTGCCATTTAGCCGCTAAATGGAAAAGGGTTTGCTAATGATGTTGGCCTTGAGGGTGATTGGAAGAAGTCCCATTTAAAGGAATGACTGGGACAAAGTTGCCAGTGTTTTGGTTCATGTGCTTGCTATATATTAGTTACAGTGACCCATGCACGGGTTCGGGTACGAGTAAATAGGTCAATACGGTTCTTTCTTACGCCCATGGCGAGAGGAACAGCCCACACCACAATTACCCAAGGGACGTTCAGGGACCCAGTATCCTCATCCACCTTATGTGCCGCGCTCAGATTTTAAAAAGATAGAGTGTAAGGAAAGGCGGGGTCAGGTGCGTAATTCTTATCCCAGAATCGTCCTTCGGTTGTGAATCCCAATACCTTCGTGATCCTGACAGACCGGATGGGCATTTGCTCCCCACCACCCCGACTGTGACACAAAGCCCAAGAAACAAACAAGGAGTGAGCGAGGAGAGGTAAGAGGTAGGCAGAGAATATGAAAGTCAGTGCTAGCCCTGAGATCCGGTGACCGGTACAAGGGTGTGGGGGTCCCCGGTTTCGGGAGGAACCCCGTGTGCTTGGGCAGTTGTTCTCATCTACCCCAGGGGGAGGCTGAGTGGCTCATGCAGGCTCCTTCATCCCCCTCCCACTATCATCTTCCTCCCATTTCCGGCTAGGTAGCCTGGTGATGGGTGCAGCTCCCCCCACCCCAATCCATCACGCTGCTCCGTAGCCAGGTGGGAGAGGGACAGCTGGATCTGGTGGCCACCGTGAGCTCTTCCGAGTGCCAAAAGGCTTGGTTCTGTCCTGGGAGTGGACAGATCTGAGCTTGACCTTGGCCGTGCTCCTTTCCCTCTTGAGTCGCTCCAGGGAGACCAGTTAAGGGTCCAATAGTGCGATCGTCAAGGCTGGGGATTGTTTCCCAGGACTAATCGGAAATTCCCTGGGAAACTCGCGAGGAAGGGGCGGTAGGAAACTTCTCGAGATAATGCCGACTCCACAGGCTCAGGGCACTGTCCCCAGCAAGCTGCCGTCACTTCACATGCCAGCTGAAGGTTTGGGGGTGCCTGGGGCACCCACACTTCTGACCAACTGGCCACAAATCCAGGGGGTCTCCCTGACTCGCTTGAGCTCAGTGATTTACGAGAATGACTCACAGAACTCACTGTCCTTAATAGTCTTCATATAAAGGCTATCAGTTGGGACCGGCCAAACGAACAGACACATGGGGCAGGATCAGTGAGGGTCTCAAACACAGAGTTCCCCGTCCTCTCCTGGTGGAATCAGGGCACGTCACTGTCCTGCCACGTTCATGTGGTCACCAACCAGGATGTCGCCTCCCTGGAAGCAAAGACAAATGCCAGATCAGTGCTCTATGGTGGAGAATGGGGTGGAGGGTGGAGTCGTATCTCCAACCCATTTCTGTACTAGCCCATCCTGTCGTCCCAACGCCAGCCGTGGTGCCTCCTCTGGGTTATGGGCTGAGACCCAGGAGCAGGAAAGACCAGATTAAGAATATTGGTGAACAGTTATTTGACCTGAGCTTTTCCAATTTCTCCCTCTTCTGAGGACAGAATGTGTATTGCTCTTGGGGAAACATCTCTCTGTCCCTCTCGGCCCAGGGGTGCCCTGCGCTCGTTCCAGGGGTGAGCAGGTGACCCAGGCCAATCAGAGCAGCAGATACACTGGCCACCTGGATTTGCTCCAAGCTGGTCCGCTGGGATGCGGTCCTTACACTGTCACTGAATCATTAGAGAGACATCTTCTTACGCTGAAATTCGTGTCGCGATAGCATAAGCTGAGGAATTCTGGGAGGTACCCTATGGAGAACATGTGCCTGCCCCGAAGCCACATGACAGAAGCAAAGATGAAAGCAAAAAAGTCAAAGAGGCCAAGTCGCGATGAAATAATTTAAGTCAGGCGCCCCGGCCAGGCCGGAAGTCTGTCCACTCCCCTCTGGATGCGGCAATCCCGCGTCCCAAAGATTTATTTTTTCGTTTTCTTTAAAGTCCAATGATTCTGCTTGAACTCCATGTTGGTCATTACAGCTCAGTCTTCTTGGGATACAGACTGGTCTCTCCAGAAATAAATTCAAATCCTTTTTCTTTAGCTTTAGGAAAATTTTCTTAAATTATAGTTTTTATTAAGTATTTGTTAGTGAACAAATACTTAATAAAGGATTTGTTGCCACTGTTCTTCCTTCAGGGATTCCTTTTATCTGTATGCTGGTTCTTTTTTCCCTGTCAACAAGTTTTTTTTCACTTTCTCTCCTAACGTTTGTCTCCCATCCTCCCCACTCCCCGTCCTCCCACCACCTCCCCCCACCACCACTTACTCCTCTCTGCCTCCTAAAGCCTTTGAAGCAAATGCTTAATCAACTATCCCCTCCTTTGCCACTACCTTCAAACAGCTCTCCCGACCCTCCATCGCAGACCAGCCTTAATCCAAACCTGACTTTATCTCTCAAATGGAGGCTTTTGGTTTTCATCCTTTGTTTTCCTCATGGTTCAGGAGCCCCAGGCCAAGAGGAAGGGTCAGGGCCCTCCTTGTGTCCCTGGTCCTGAAGGTGCCACTTTCCTTCTGACTTCAAAAGTAGGCCATGCTTGAATCTCCTGCCTCATGTCTACACCACCCATCCAACACTCTCCACACCCTCTTCTGGAAACACCTCATACCCTCCTTCATTCCACAAAGACTCTAACTCTTAGCTCATCCTCTTGTTTTTTTGTTCTGTTTTGTTTTTTCACTCTTACCTAGAACCTTACCATCCACCAACATTCAAACCCTGGCTCTAGTCTCCATCAGACGCATCAGCTAGGGCCAGGGGCTTAATCTGCTTGTGCCTCAGTTTCCTCCTCTGCAAAATAGGATTAATGATGGTCCAATCTCATATAGTTGTTGTAGTGACAACAGGAGAGACAGCACGTGAAGTACTAAGAACAGTGCTTGGCCCACAAGTATTGGCTCGTACTGGGATTATGAACGTTGCTGTTCTTATCTGGCTGGCTGGAGGAACATACCTGGGCTTTGAGCTGAAATACTGGCACGTTAAAGAAAAACAAAAAACACTAGGATTTCATTTTGATGTCTCAGAAGGTACCACTGCAGAGGCATGAGTTTATGAGCCAGTCAAAAGAAATGATGATAACACTTACCCCCATGTAGGAGGGCATATTTATTTATTTTATAAGTAGGCTTTACTGATTCCCATCTCTGACCAAACCAGCTCACTATCAGCCTGAGCTAAAAAGTAATCATTCCTAACAATAGGGGAGGAGCGCAGGAGGGTTTCCGACATCAAGCTGAGTGATCACCAATGTGTGAGGTTGTTTCATTCTCACAGACACCCCGGTGCCTCTCCGAGGGCATATTTCTATGGCCACCAAACTGCCACCCCACTTCTCCATGCCACCCTCACCCCCAATGCCATCCCAAGCCCACATGGCTCTCGAACCTTCTCTGTTCCTTCTCCATCGGCACCTTTCACCTGCGGATTTCACATCTGCACACAAACTGTTTTCTGAAAACTCTTGGCCTCCCCTTGAGTGATTTGATAGACAAGTAGAGTGATGGGAAGGGCCTCTTCATTAACCACGATGAGTCATAGGATTCCGTGCAAGAGCCCGTAAAAAGCAACCTTTATTTTCCCTAAATAACATAAAACTGCCATTAGTCATCTCACCCAATACCTGTCCTGAGTGACCATCGTGCTCACTTTACCTTCTACAAATTAATGTAAATCACTAGATTCGCGGTGCACCGTTGGGATGGGAGGTCAGAAGAGTTGTCCAGAAGACCTCTGCCTTCCTTCCAATAAAAGGTCCTGCACTGTGCTCTCAACCCATTTCTATTTCTTATTTCATATATCTGGGAAGGAGTCTTCCAAACTCAAGAGTCCATTCTTCATGAACCAACAGAGCAGAACTCTATAGTGTTCCTCTCCTCCTCCCTTCACCAAATCTTGCATTTGCTGGCTGGCATGACTACTTCGGCCAACATATGGAGGACAGCATCCTTGTCTAGGAAAACAGCTCCATAATGGGCCGGCCCATCAGAAAACAGACTGAAATTACATGCTGAAGCACAGTGGAAATTTTCCCCTGCATGTTTTATGTAAACAAGTTCATTTGTTCATTCAATGAATCCACAGTTCTTCAAAGGCCCTGTTTATATTAAAAGAAAGAAGCAGAAAGATTTGGACTGGCCGGCAGCCAGCTCCACACCTACCGAGTTGTCAAGCTGTTAGAGCAACACTCGGGAGCTTAGATGTTTATGTTGAGATGTGCTCTTAAGCCAAAAGTAAAATATTGTTTTTGGAAGCAGCAGCCAGATGTGTGAGCAATGGAATCACATCTTCAGAGACAAAATGACCAGTGTTTTGCGAAAGGGCAGAGCTGAGCTAGGAACGGGCCTCAGACCCTGGGCAGCCCAGAGCACCCACCCTTTGTGTGTCTTACAGAGAAGCACAGAGAAGCTTTTGCATTAGGTCATTTCGAAGTAACAAGAGAAAGTGCCCGATGTCAGGACATTAACACGGGACAGTCTCTGGTCTATTTCTTTGGATTCTAGAGAAAAAAAATCTACCCACGAAAGGTCTTAAAGTGGAGTCCTTTCCCAGTCTGATGTCTTGTAACTGTTTACGAAGCATGTAGTAATCAACAAGTGACTTTGAGAGAGGTTTTGTGAGAAAGAAAGTCTTGTACCAGTCAGGATTCTTTGGTTGCTTGAGACTGGAGTGCCGACTCAGGCTGGATTCCCTACACCAGGGATTTTATTGGGTCACAGATCTGAAGTAGGGTGCCCATTTTTGCTTCAGGCATGGCTGGATCCAGGGACTCAGAGGAGGTCATCATGTGGCTCTCTTTCTCCATCTTTCCTCCACCTGGCTTCATTCTAGGCAGACCTTGTACACCTGGACTAAGGTGGCCGTCTCCTCCAGCTCAACACCTCACATCTCAGCAACACCAAGGGAAAGAGAGCACTTTTGCAGTTACTCTTGCTGATAGCCGAGTATATTGACTTTTCTCAACGCTCATGTGGTCACATGACCACATTTAGCCAATCACTGCAGTCACAGGATATAGATTTCTGATTGGCACAGTCCTGGACTTTGCCAAGCTATAGGAACAGAGGGTAGGGAAGGGGGGGGGGGTCTCCAAAGGAAATAGGATTAAAGACAAGGAGAAAAGGAAGTGGGTTTGGGGGCAGGGAAACTTGGTCTGAAAAACACAACGCAGCAAAAAAAAAAAAAAAATTTTTTTTCTAAAGAAGTAAATGGACATGTTTGGTTTGAGAACGATCATAATTAAGATGAATCCTGGAATCTTAAAGTTGAAAGCACCATCCCAGATCTAGACCAAGTTTCCAAACATATTTTTTAAGGCAACAAATCTTTTTTATCCAATAAAACCCAAAGTCTATGGAAATGTCCACCATGGAAACATCAGCACTGAGCTATTTGGTTTAAGGAGGAAGGGAAGGGAGGGGGAAAAGACTCCCCACCCTGCCTTCTTAGTTTTCCCAACACCAGCGCTTCTCCCCGAGCTCCTCCTCGGAAAGTGAGGGAAGACATCCAAAATCTGGGGGATCCCCAGCTGACTCCAGGGGTTATGTAGAAATTGCCCTAGAATTACACAGCCTCTGCACCAAGAAGAGGCTCTTTCTGGCTCCATTCCCCTTCACTTTTGTTGATTTTTGTCAAAAAGGATTGTCAAAGTTGAGTATTAATATGTTTTAATCAACTTTATAGCTCTTGCAAATACTCATTTGAAAGATAAGAGATCAAAGCCTTGGCCTCAGAGCCCTCCACAGGTCACAGTATTAGGCTTGAATTTAACATAAATGTTTTTGTTTTAATTGCTTTGATTTTCAGTATTTTATTCTGTGTGGGGACATGATACTGGTGTTCCATTTTATGATGGTGATGTGTGTGCGTATCTTTCTATTTTTCTCTTTTTGAGTTAAAAATATTTTTTATTGTGGTTCAAAATATGCATATGTTAAATTTGCCATTTAAACCTTTGAAGGTATACATGGCATTAAGTACGTTCACATTGTTGTGCAATGATCACCCCATGCATTTCCAAAACATTTTCAACTTTTAAAATTAAGACTTTGGAATATGTTTTGGGGACAAAAGGCACAGCACAGGGACTACAGTAGGTGGTATTATGATGACATGGTCCGGGGACAGATGGGAGCTACCGGGGCAGTGAGCACAGCACACCCACGTAGACTAGTGGAATCTCTCGGTTGTACACCTGAAACTAACGGAAACTCCTGGGTCAACTCTATTTCAGCTAACTTCAACTGACCCTGAAACTTCATACCCATTAAATGGTGATTGCCCATTCTCCTCTACCCCTAGGCCCTGACAACTATATAATTCTTTAAAATACGTGTATAAGAGTAAACTACATAAATGCATCCAAATAAAAATATTTAAGAAGTCATAGTACAGATGGTGCACAGGGAAAAAGATAAAACTGCAAGAGGTGTTTGGAAAACACTGCAGGAGCCTCCCGTAAGATGCCAAACCCTCCTACGATAGCTCTGAAAACTCTAATTTAACATTGGGAAGGACAGAACTCCCTTCTTTATAAAGCGGCCTGTTTTAGTAAGGACAGTGTTAGCTGTTAGAAAGTTCTTCCTTGCTTGGAACCTCTCATCTTGGCCTGAAGACGGGGGGGGGGGGGGGGGGGGGGGGGGGGGGGGGGGGGGGGGGGGGGGGGGGGGGGGGGGGGGGGGGGGCGCTCAAAAGGCGGGGGTGTCCTTCCAGACTGTCACACTTGAGAAATTCCAATGCTGATTTCAGAGTCCAGTGAATGGGCTCCCTTCCTGGCTAAGAACTCCAGCCTTTGCTCACAGATCTAGGACCAACGTTGCAATAGAAACACGTGAGTAAGGTGGTTTCCGACCCAGACCCACCTCCCCACCTCTAGTCCCACCTGCCTGGTTTCTTTTGAGGGTCCGCCTCTCCTTCACTATCCTTCATGCTGATTGGCGAGGATGACTCCACCCCCTCGCTTGGGGGCATGGCCATGTTGCCCAGGGCCAGCCCCTCCCAGCAGTCCATGGCCTTGGTGATTGGCTCAGGAATGAGCATGTGACCTAGCCTGGCCCCAGAAACAACCCAGGTGCCCCTCACCCAGCCTCACCTCCCTGCCAGCCATAGGTGCCGCTCTGGCAGTTCAATAGCCTCCTTTAATCAGTGACTTTGGCTTTTTTTTTTTTTTTTTAAATAATGAAACTATGGCTGTGTCCAAAGATCGGGGCATTCTCAGGGTTCCAAGAGTTGTCCCAGTGCGCCAGCAGAACAGGAAGGACCGCCTCCGCTGTCCTGGGAACACGTGCCCATGGACTGTTGCTTGCAAGTTCTTTCAAATCGATTGCCTTTGATCTTGAACCTTTTTGGGGAAGCGTCTGAAGGACTTGGAACCCATCTCTCCAGCATCTCCGTTCTCCTCACTTTTATCTCCTCATTGTCTGGCCCCCGGGGTTGGTGAGCGCTGGGTGTTCCCTCTGCCTGCAGTGTTCTTCCCTGGGTCTCGGGTGAATGTCACCTCTTCGGTGATGCCGTCAGTGACCAGCACCAATAAAATAGCCATCCCCCTCTCCCACCCACTTCAGTCACTGTCAACTTCTTTCTCAGCACATGCCGTAATCTGAAGCCATTACCTAGCTGCAGGTCCCCTTTTGTCCTTTCTCCGTGGTGTCCTCCAGTGCTCAGAATACCTGTGCATAACCGTAAGTAACTATTTATTGAGTGAGTGAGTGGATGAATGAATGAATGAATAAAGAGTGTGACTTCAACCAAGACATTGCACCTTGCTGAGCCTCACTTTCCCCATCTGCAAAGTGGTGCTGATTATATAAAGCTTTCTCCCCAGGAGAGATTAGATTATTTTTTGTTAAAGCTTGAATAAAGGGAAGCTCTTGCAAAACCGTGTATTGTCGTGCAGAGGTGATTTAAGCTGATTACATTAGACTTTCACACCAGTTCTGCCAGGAAACCCTCCAGTGCATGCTCACACGTGAGCAAGTGTGTCTTGCTCAAGATCACACAGCAGAGCCTCTCAGGGCCGGCCCCTGGGCTGGGACTGTATTGCACCAAAGCTGGGATGCCATTTACTCAGAGGTATTGATGGAGTACCTATTATGTGCCAGACACTGACAGAGACACTGAGGGTACAGTTGTGGACAATCCAGACCTCCCTCCGACCACAGGGAGCAGGGCTGGTGGAAAAACAGGTACCAGACAAGTGAGATCGATGTGTCACAAGGAAACACCCGTGAGCTGTGGCCAGGCTGGCCAGACAGGGGGTTTCTGGATGACCTCCAAGGGATGGTGACTTTTGGCAGAGTCACAAGGAGTAGGCAGGACAGGGTAGGGGAAGCTCATTAGACATGGAACAGTATATGCTAAGTCCTAGAATCACAGTGACAAAAGCGTCGGTGTGAAGAAATGAGAGATGGAGAGGGTTTAAACGGGAGAGAAGACAAGATCACATTTCTGACACCAAAAACCCACTCCATTCACTAAGGAGAGCTTGGGTTGAAGAGGGTAGAGTGGCAGCACAGAGCACCTGAGAAGTTCCCTGGGATGGTCCGGGTGCAAAATGGTGGTGCATGGACTGCATGTTAGTAGAAATTTTTTTTAAAATAAAGCTTTTTTGGGATATAATTTGCATACCATCATACTCACTCTTTAAGGTAGACAACTGAGGTGTTCCTCCTTGTTCACAGAGCTGGGCAAACATTCCCACGATCTATTTCAGAACATCTTCATCACCCCAGAAGAAACCCCATACCCCTTAGCAGTCACTCCCCACTCCCAGCCCTAGCCTTAGGCAACCACCAGTCTACTTTCTGTCTATATGGACCTGCCTCTTTGGGGCATGGCAGGCAGATGGACTCACACCATATGCAGCCTTTTGAATCTGACTTTGATCCCTTAGCATCCTGTTTGCAAGGTGCACCCATTCATCAGCTTATGGGCTTTCAGGTTCCTTCCACTCTGGGCTGAATGAATAATGTTGTGGTGAGCATCTGTGTGTGCCTAGGCACCTGGGTCTCTTGGGGTTGCTCCCAGGTGTGGAATTGCTGATCCTGGTAACACTCGTTGTGTTGAAACTTTTGAGGAACCTCAAGACTCTTTTCCAAAGTGGCCGCTCCACATTCCACCAGGAATGTCTAAGGATTCCAGTTTCTCCACCTCCTCACTGACACTTGCTATTGTCGTTTTGAAGATGGCCGTCCTCCTAGGGGTGAAGTCACATCTCACTGTGGCTTGGATTTGCATTTTCCCCAGCAACGAATGATGGAGAACAGCTCATTGGTCCCTTGAAGGGCTTCTTTGCAGAAATGTCTATTCTTGTCTTCCCTTCCATGGCTGCTGGGCTGCTGATTTTCACAGCTAGCCATGAGGCTGTTGGTTTTCAAGGCTCCAACAGAGCAGGGGAGAGGGGAGATGGGATTAGGGCAAGATAACACTGCACGAAGCTTGCTGTTCTTCCTGAGAGTTGGCCATTTTTCTTCAATAAACCCTCCTCTTGTTGTGAGCGTTCAGTTAACTCTCCAGAGTTCTGGGTTGGTTGGTTTTGACAGTTTGGCAGTGTTCTCACCGCTTCTATGGGGGAGTGGATTTTTGGAGGCTCTCACTGTTCTCTCAACATTCCAGAATGGCTTCTCATTGAAGTATGAGATAGGATCTTAAGGGCTTAGTAGGTGTTGGACACTAAAGTATGGCGTCCAGGTAATGCCCCCAAAACTCAAGGAGGGAGGGATCATTACCTCTGTTTTAGAGATGGGGAAACTAAAGTATGGGGTGATAAAGGGTTATGTGACTTGCTAAATTTCATGCAGCTGGCAGGCAGGAGTGGGGGCAGGAGGAAACGCCCGTCTCTGGGTGCCTCCTGAGTTAGGAGGGGCCTAGGCATCAAGGCCAGCTCTTCCCCAGGGGAACATATGCAGCTGGGAAGGCTGGAGCAGGACATTCCCCTGGGAGGATCCTTCACTATCCTGGCCCGGGGTGCAGGCTCCTTTCCCACTCTGCCCTACCCCTCAGTTGCCGCCAGCCAACAGGCCCCTCCTGCCTCTGCCACAGTCCCACGAGTGCCCAGGGATGGGTCTGTTGGGATGCTGGGAGAGTCTTGGTCTGAGCCAGAATTCATGAAGCTTTTGGAGTCTCATCAATCTTTAATTTTTAAAGAGATTTTTCTGGGGTCATTGAGCTACTTGTGGGCATCCCTCCAATTTCACCTCTCACCCCTGTCACATGAGCTCATGCTGGTCTCCTTGCTGTTTGCAGAACACTCCAAGCATTGGACAGGTGGTTGGATGAGTGGATAGACAGGCGGGCAAAGAGATGGTTGGATAGATGGATGGACAGGTGGATGGAAGGATGGATAGATAGACAGAAGGATGTATGTATGGATATCTGGATATCTGGATAGACAGATGGACAGATGGATGGTCCCACACTATGCTGTCACCGGTCGTGCGAATGAGTTGGTCAGACTCTTCCTTCGGAGCAGGATTTGTAAGTAGAGCAGGAAGGCTCTGTGTGGAGCTATAGCATCGGAGCCAGGAAGGACATCCGGCGACCACAGCACTGTCACCAGCCGGGATTCCCTCGGGAGCAGAGGCAGGTGAGCCCAGGGAAAAATCCTGCCTCAGAAACATGTCCCTTGGAGTGGCTTCAGAAAAAGTGCCATGGATACCCCCAGATTCCCGTAGAATGAAAACACTCAGGGACTGATCATTCTGTACCAGCCAACAAGCCGCTGACTTTCGGCGGCCTCTGCTTCTCCAAGCACGGTTCCTAACAATGGCTGGTCCTGCACCAAGACTAAGGGTAGGGCCATGTGTGAGGATGGATGGTGTGGTCTTTGCGGCCAGGATGCTGGGCTTCCCGTCCCTGGCTCTGCCCCTGATTTTCAGAGCTGGAGGCAAGTACTTCAGCTCTCTGCCCCTCAGAGAGTGTGGTACTTACTGCCCAGGGCTCTGGGGAGGATTCCAGAAGTGAACGATGGAGAACTCAGCCCAGGCCTTGCACAGCATGTGCCCAGCTCTCACACTCAGTGCTTGGAGCGAGGACTGGCAGTAAGCCTTCAGGAAGGGTTTTGAGAATGAATTCATCAAATGGACACTCACAAATTTAGTCTTATCATTATTTCCATTTTCCAAATGGGAAACTTGGGGCCCAGAGAAAGCAAAGAGCTTGTCTTTCCAGTGGGAAACAGGGGCCCAGCTCACTCGCAGTGATGATCTCATGCTCCGCCTCTAATTCAATCTGGGCCAGAAACAAGAATTTCCAAATTCAGGGCCTGGGGGCTTCTTTTAAATTCCCCTAAAAATACCCTTCCTTTTGGAACCCCCGATGCCTCTCTGGAGGGGGAAGTTAGACTTCATGCAGATGGTTCCAGGCTTCAAGGATTCTCAGAATAGCTCCCTGCCCTGCCCATCCCAGACCCCTCCAGCCCCCACCATCTGGTCCCAACCAGGAACAAGCCTCGTCCCCAGCTGTGCTCTCTTCCCTCTGGCCTGGAGAGATTTATGGCTCCCCAGCCTCCACTGTCTGGCCTCATGGAGGTGGTTTTGCTGCGGGCCCTGGGCTGGCTCCCTCCCTCCCTCCATCTGCCTCATGGCTCCCAGAGGGCCACTTAACCAGTGCCCGTATTAATGGCCTCTCAGCATCAGTGGCCAATTCTCTAATTTCTCATAAAACTGCCTGGAATTGAGTCCCAACAACAGTGCTGGGGAAAGGGGTGCTGTTCATGGGAAAATTCTCGGGATCCGGAGCCCGCATTGGCTGCCCCAGCTCCCAAGCCCTGGGCTTGCAGCCAATCTCCAGCTACCTGCACCCCCCACCCGCTGCAGCAGCCTCTGATCACACATGGGTGTTGTGATCCAGCTCACTCCTACCTCAGGGCCTTTGCCCCTGCTGCTTCCTCTGTCCTTTGGGGTTAAGCTCAAACACAGGTCCATTTGGGCCTGCTGCAACAAACCAGCTTGGACTGAGGGGCTTATAAACAACAGAAATGCATTTCTCACAGTTCTAGATGCTAGGAAGTCCAAGATCAAGGCTTCCGTCCACTTTCTTGTGTCCTCACCTGCTGGAGGGGGTGAGGGACCTCTTTGGGGGGTCTCTGTGTAGGGCATTAATTGCTTTCATGAGGGTCCCACCCTCACGACCTAAGCAGTTATATCTCCTAAAGACCCCACCTCCTAACACCATCGCTTTGGGGGATCCAGTTTCAACAGATGGATTTGGGGAAGAGACACATTCAGTTCATAGCATCACCCCACAGGGAGCCTTTTGTCATGCAGCCTCCTGGGCACAGCCACGTGACCCCAGCAGCTTACTCCATCCTCTGCAGAGCACTTCTTGCTGCTCAACTGGCAGGTCCGGTCGGCGGAGCTCACTGTTAGAGCCCCCACCCCTCGGGCCCCTTGCATGGCACACAGCATGTCCTCGTGCCCGTCTGAAGGGTGAATGAACTGATCCATTCCCTTAGAATTCATTTGTTAAGGATAGGCTCACCCAAGACAATATTTTAACAAGGGAATCATCATCATCATCATCGTCGTCGTCGTCGTCGTCACAACCAATACCCACAGAATGTTCCCAGAGTGCCAGGCTTCACATGTGTCATACATTTAAGTCCCCAATGATGGGATACTCTTACATATTGTTATGTCCATGTCACCCCTGACTCCTGCCCTTGGGGCTTTGAATTCCTGTGGGAGGAGCCAAGCGGTGCATTCATCATATTCGGGGTGAGAGTCACCCCGTAGGCTGGCTCCCCTAAGCGCTGCCTGCAGCGTGAGGGGCCATGGAGAAGGTTTCTCCTGCAGGAGTCCCGAACCAGCTCGCCTGGTTCTTTCACCACCAGCTCCCGGTCTGCCTTCCCGCTTCCGTGAGGACTGAGACCCGCTCCGGGGAAGCTTCTGCTTCTGAGGGCTCAGCATTCTTTAAAGCGCAGGACACTTACTATGGGGCCGGCCCGCCAGTGCATTAAGTGTGTTAACTCCTTCCTTCACAAAAACCCTACAGGGTAGGTACTAGCATCCCTGATTCTTTAGACGAGGAAGCTGAAGTACAGAGCAGATGCAGATCTCTTCCAAGGTGACACAGCCAGACAGCCTGGCTTCCGGGTCCGTGGTCTGAACCAGCGCTCCAGCTCTCCCTTCTGTGGGGCTGACTCACTGGGGACGGGAGGCAGAGGATGCTACAGGACTGGACAGAGTGGCAGGCTACAGTGTGTCCGCAAAGCCATCCCCAGTTTGGCTGCAGCCAAACAGAAATGTCAGCAGTTGTCTTCCTTCAGCTGAATCTCGAACCCCAAACGGTGGTATTAGGACTGGGGCTCTTTCATCATCCCTTTCTGAATACCTTTGCGTCGGCTGCAGTCTCGGACTCCATGCGGCGGCGGGATGGATGCCAACAGTTCCCAACCCATTGTCAGTTCCATCTTGAAACCCAGCAGGGAGGAGAGAGCCTTAGGTTGAACCTCTCCAGTGAAAAGATGGGAATTGCCTCTCCTTGAATCTGATTGGATAGCCCTGACTCATGTGCCCACCTGTGAACCAATCATGATGGCTAAGGGAACAATGCAAATTCTCTGATTGGCTAGCCGTAGGTTTTCTGTCAACAGCCGGGGTCAGCTCCATCCAAGGAAGACAGAAGAGTGTGGTCTCCGAGCAGACACTCATGCCCTGGTCGGGAGGAGAGGAGAAATGGGGAAGGAGGGTGGGGGGAACACCAGGTCTTCACTGCAGTGCCGTGTCCAACACGATATCCACACTAAAGGAACAGGAATGTCCTCCCTGCTGTGTGTTCAGGCATGGCAAGTGCTATATTGTTTGAATTTCCTAGAGTTATGGTGACATAAATGTTAGGACCAATTTAATGTTAAAACCTGTTTAACTATTAGGGCCTGCTTAGCCAGAGCAACTCCATATTGCCTAGGTAGCCATATTGTTGTTTACATCCATGGACTTCATTCCGTGAATAAACGCCCCCGTAGTTCATGGTATGGTTCCGGGTATTGATTCTGGGAGTAAACGCCTTAACAATAGAAGCCACATATCTTGGGTCTGCGGTTATGCCCTATAAAACCAGCCTGTGAGATCGGAAGTGGGTCCCTCTCTTCCGAGGTGGCCCTGGCCGGTCAGTCCGACTTCCAATGCTTGGCATAGAATAAAGCTCTACATAACTTTCACTTTGTCTCAGTCTCGTTCCCCTGGCTGGTCAGTCTGACTTCTAATGCTTGGTATAGAATAAGGCTTTGCATAACTTTCACTTTGTCTCAGTTTCATTCCTTTGATAATGGACCCCAACAATAAACTTTCATTTTTCTCTACTCTCCATAGCTGTCTCTTGAGTGAATTCCAAAACAGGGCACTTGTGGTCCTCCTGGTAGATGTGTGGCTGGTGGGGATTTCAGGCACTGGACCAGGGGACCAGGGGTGAAGAAATTCTATAGGAATTCTGGGGTTACAGTTCTGTGACTCCACTGGACCAGGGAAGAGGGGGATCTGGGTACCTGTAGGAACAAGGATAATACTAGCGGACACTGATCGAGGTCTTCACCTGGGCCAGGCTCTGTTCTAAGCTCTCCACCTGCATCTTCTCATTTAAATGTTCCAACAGCTCTCCACCTCATTAGTCCCCTTTTAGGGACAGTCAGACCAGAGACAGCAACTTTTGCATCGGTCACCTCCCGTTGGGGCGGGCTTATCGCCAACATAGTCACCTCACCGTGCCTCCTGCTGGACAACACTCAAGTTATCCACCATAATCCTGAAGCCACCCCAGGGCTGAATAATGAGGGTTCTAGGCCAACCGTGTGATCCTTTCCCTTTGCTTGTGATTGGTGGACATTGATCCACGTCTGAACAATGAGGTGCAAGGGTAATGTTCTGTGGTATTCTAGGAAAATCTTCTCTCACTGAAAAGAGGTAGATCATGAAGAATGTTTCTCCTCTCCCTGTACCCCTTCCTGCTTTGGATATTGGACACTTGGATACTTCTCTTCGCATCTGCTGCTGCCACCCTGATCCAAACCCTTATCTTTTGCCTAGAATATTCTGATGCTTTCCTCACTGGTATCCGTGCTCCCACCATCCTCCCCCACAAGCAGCATCCAGTTCTTCTGCCTTTCTGCCCAGAAGTTCTGGGAGATTCAGCAGAAGGGCCCAGTACCCCAGGTCAGAACCATCCTGGGCAGGTCTTACCCAGCTTCTGCCCAGCAGGCAGGGAGAGAACAGCTCTGTCCTCCTGCTCTTCTCCCTGCTGTTTCCCTTCTAGCACTTTCCAAGCCAATGTTCCTAGTGCAGGGCTGTCCCAGCTTCCCCACCATGCAGCCTGTCCCTGCTGCCCTGGGTTCAGCTTCCAGGTCTTTCCAGATCCTCCCTGCCCATTCACCCTCTCTCTAATCAAAACCTACCCATCGACTGTCCCCTTCCCACTGGCCCTGCTCCCTACCGAGGGACAGGTGGCTCACAATGCCGGAGGAGCCAATGGGTAAGAGGAAGACATTTCAGATTTCTTATTTGTGTTTCACCAGAGCCCCCCTAGAGCTGTGGAGGTGACAAATGGGGGCTTTCAGACATCATGGTAGGGCCAGGATAAGCTGTTCCAGAGACAGGAACACTGCAGGCCAACTGGCTGGAGGAGGGCAGCTCTGCGGGGGCCACACAGACTTGCCACACTCTCTTTTCTGGCTTTTGGTTCAAATGGTGCTTTGGAAAAGAACACGAAAATACCCCAGGCAGGTGGGACTTGTTTCCATGGTGTGTGGCCAACCTTCAAGGACAATGGAGCCTCAGGCTGCTGGCAACAGCCCGTCAGAGCCCAAGGAGCCCTGGTGTGGGTGGCGGAGTTGCGCCTCCATCCATCACAGCACCTGCTGGCAGGGGTCACCGGCAATGTTGCGTGGGGGGAGGCGCTGCCATGTCTGTGTCCCAGCAGGACCGAGCCACACTGGGATCCCGTTTGCAGAGACTTGGCTACAGAACGGGGCCAGGAACACTCTCTGTCCCCCTTACCTCCAACCCCTCTTCGGTTTCACCTTCTCCGACCTGCTGGAGGCAGCTCAGAAAGTCTGACTCTGCCTAACGGTGGAGCCCGGAAAGTCTGCCCGCCTGCCCCTGCCTGAGGGGCATAAAAGGAAATCTAGCCTCCCTCCTCCAAATGGACCGATGAAGGGGATCCCAGTGCCTGTGATGTGTAGGGTTAATTGAACACCTACTATGGGCCGGGCCCAGTGTTCACATGAACCTGTCCCTTCCTGGATTCCTCCAACAGCCCTGTGAGGGGCACCACATGCACCCCCTCCCCTGTAGAGAGGAAGGAGGCAAAGAACTGGAGGGGGTAACCCAGGGTCACGTGGTTGAGGGGTGTCAGAGCTGGGATTTGAGAACACGATGCCTGGGACGGGCGCTCACTCCCCACCTTCAGGCCTGCCGGCTGCTCCTGGAAGGGGAGGTGTCTCCGCGGAGGGCAGGGTCTGTCAGAGAGGGGAGCCCAGGAGGCCTCCCTCATGGGGAGCTTCTGGCATCCCAAAACACGGGACCTGCCAGGACAGGGTCATGAAGCCCATGGGCGGGCTGAAATGTCAAAGAGGACTAAGGCTTTATCATGGGGCTGTGCAGAAAACAAGAACTGTGCTGACTTAAAAGAAAGATGCTAATACCAGGTGCTCTCAGGCATGAGGACAGGGACGCAGGGACTGGTGGAGACAGATGAGGGGGCCTCGTGATCAAGTGAGGAGCTTTGTGGCTGGACTTCCTGCGTTCCAGTTGATTGTCCCGTGCCTCAGTTTCCCATCCGTAGCAGGGGCTCTTAGCAGCATGTTCCTTCCAGGGCTGGACTGGGGCTGGCTGGGGGAGCACAGGCAAAGCATCTGCTGGGCGTGAGGCCGTGGGGAGCACTGGGGAGGCCTCGCTGGCTGATGGGGCGCACACCCCGGGGTGTCTCTCCCACTGGCCAGGGGCCTCTTTCGGAGAGAGCTCCAGAAGCCTGAGAGGTGAGCCTTTTGTGAAAGTGAGGCCCAGGGCCTGTGATAGCCCAGGGCCCTGGGGACGAATTGCTTCCATTTATTCTACAAAGCGGTGTGTTTATCTGCATTTCCACCTGAATGCTCCAGGGAAACGTTCATTTGTGAGGATGCTGCTCCCAAAATAAACCCGTGATTTCATCTGAGGAGCTAATTAGGCAGAATCAATGTGCTTTACTCTAAAGAGGGTCCATTTCAGACAGGGAGGCATGGTGATGAAGGTGATGGGCTGAATGCAGAGCGGGGAAGGGTTTCTCGGATGGCCCAGAACCTTCCCTGGGGAATCTCACCCGGGCCACCAGGAGCTGCAGGATCAGAGCCCAGGCCCCCTGCACTAGCGCTCCTGGCCGGCACCCTCGGGGTGGAGGTGGCCCCTGTGCCCCACGTCCTGCCCCACCTCTCAGGGTCACCACCAATGGCCCAGGGGGACTTCAGCATGAAGCCCAAATCAGGAGCCGGATGGGCGTTGGTTCAAACGTGGGCTCTGCCATTGACTGGCTGAGTGGGTCGAGGTTCGTGCAGGACCGCGCTGAGCCTCAGTGTCCTCATCTGTCAAATGGGAATAGATAACACACTTCCTTCCCAGGGGAATTGTGAGGCTCCGAAAAATTACCTTAAGGAGTTTGGCAAATGCCCAACGCGTTTGGAGTGCGCAGGGACGCTCGCGGTGATTGTTACACTTGCTCCTTCGCTAAGTGGACAATAATACTCAGCACGCGCACGTTCGTCACAGAGGTTATGGTCTCTACACGGAGGAGCACAGTGCCCGGCACCTGCGGGGCCTCAGAAACCGAGCGGTTCTTCTCTGGGGGTGCACGGGTCGAAGCCCCGATGCACACTCGGGATAGGCCGGGAGAGGCTGCACTGCGAACTGCCCCCCAAGAAGAAGCCCCGCCCCAGATGGCGGATTTCTTGTTCAAGTGCAGGCGCACGGAGGGGCGGCTGGGAGCTGTGCTCAGGAGGCTTCTCACTTGTGACCCAGGTGGTGGGGCAGCCCCGTCACTGCATCCCCAGATCTGGGCACAAAGAAGCCAGGTTGGCAGGGGGGACCTCGCCCTGGCAGTAGAGCGCCCAGCCTGGGGGCAGGCAGTCACCGGGCTCGCGGCTCATTGGCCGGAACGTGCCCACCCCTCCACGCCTCCCCGCCCCCTCCCCCCCGCCCCATCCAGGGACTGGGCCCTGCAGGGGTGTGTGCTGGCAGAGGGGACTTGCCTTGACTTCCAGATCCACGTGGAGGGTGGATCCTGCGCGTGCGAGCACGTGGCCAGGGAGGCTGGGCCACTCTTGTCCCTGCTCAGGAGCCGGCTTCAACTGCAGCCCGTCGGTGGGGAGCCGCGGGGCTTGCAGCTGAGGCGCGCTGGGATCTCCTTCCCGGGGCGGCCCTTCCAGGTGGCACAGGAGCTCGTCAGGAGGCACACGCGGGGCTGTTTGATTCTGCGGTGCCGTGTGTCTGTACATTTCGGGTCCCAGAGAGACGCGTTTGCTGCAGAAGGGCCTCCTCCTGATCGCAGCAATTCTTAAAAAACATCTCACTTGTGGATTGTGTGTCGTGTGTACATATGTGTACGTGTATATGTGTATGAGTGTGTATATGTGTAAGTGTGTATGTACATGCATGCATGTATGTGTATGTATATGTGTGAGTGTGTACGTGTGGATATGTGTGTGTCATGTGTATGTGTAAATGTGCAGATGAGAGATTTTCTCTAGCCTCCGGGCTCACACAGAGCTCCCACGGTGTCCCGGCTCTCAGAGGCCCGGTTGCACACATGCGGGCTCTCTCGACAGTGGCAGTGTTAAAGGAGCCGGCGTAGACGCTGTCTCTCCACTCCGCAGGAAATGGCAGCTCTGGCATGGAAAATTCCAGGACATGGATGGTTGAGCCTGGCTCTGAGCTACCCTGAGCTCCCACTGGGTCTCATGGTGCACCCACATTCCCCAGCCCCCTGAGAAGTGTGGAAGAGAGGTTGGTCTCTGCCTCCTCCTTTTTCGCCTGCTCCCCTGCAACCTGTGGTCACGGGGTCCTCACCCTGGGCTTCCCAGGCTCCAGGACCCTGCTCAGAGGCTGGAATTGCTGTGGGAGGGGGGCCGGTGCCCTTAGCTGGGTCTCTGCTCCTCCCCCTGGAGGCCTCCCTGACTGCTCTGTGTCCTCCAAAGTCCCTTCCCATCCCAGAACGCCCAACTTCTTCCTTCGTGTTTTTCTCAGTCCTCCGATGATCTGGCTCATGTGATTGTTGACTCCCCTCGGGGAGGCCAGGTCTGTGAGCACAGGAACTGGGAACAGCCCAGGGCCATGGCTTGAGAACCCCGCGCTGCGTGGGGCACAGTGGGTGTTCTTTGCCAGTGTTCACTGTGGGCACGAGTGCAGGGACGAAGGAACAGAATCTCACCCTGGTACCATGCCCATGACATCTCGTACAGGTCCCTATGCAGCATGCTTAGTGTCCCTCCCATAAAGCTCTGAACTTCTGGTGTGTCTACTCCCAGCTGACTGTGTCTGAGAGCATCACCCAAAACCCTGGAGGGCTACTCTGTGCTTCTGGCAATGCCTGAGACTCCCACCCTGCGGGATCAGCTCTCAACCAGTGACTCTCAGCAGCTGGTACAAGAATGCTCCCGGCCCCTCCCGCTATAGGGGACAACTCAGAGGTGTGTGTTGTCCACGGGTGTTTGATGTATATATATGCTTCCCAGAGGTTCCTGCAGGATTGGGCACCAGGTGCTCACATGTTTGTGCTGGCTAACGCCCTGTTTTGAGCGTCTCCCTTCTCTCTCTCGCATCCCCACCCCTTACCTGGGTGGCGAGGATCACCTGCCAAGTAAACCACTTGCCCTTGAATCCCCGCCTGAGGTCTTCTGGGAGCCCAAACTCAGGTGATCCTTCCCTTTCGCCAGCCCTCCCGGTCACGTTGCCTGCTATTATGATCTTATAGGTATCCGGCCTCGAGTCATCTTGTTTGCATGATTGCTGTCTTCTGTCTGCTCATCAGCTCTGCGAGGCTGGGAACCACGGCTAGGCTTCCGTTGTGCTGAAGGTCACGCGCAGTGCCTGGCATGTGGGACACACAAGAGGTAATTGTTGGATGATTGAGTAGATGAATGAACAGATGAAAGGACGGAAGTGTATTCAGGCAACCATGATTATTAGATTTTGCCCAAAATTGACCTGTCTCATGTCTTCCCAGGCCTACCGTGTCTGAGGCCTTATCTAAGAATTCTGTGTGGATGGATGTGTGCTGCTTCTCTCTAGTTGACTTGGGCTGACATCAACAAGGAATGTCCAGACATCTTTAATCATTAATTAATTAATTAATTAATCTTTAATTAATTCTTCAATCCTGGAAGTCTCCCCAGTAATGAGAATGTAAAATGATAGTGATGAGAGGGTATGGACATTTAGGGCACAGAGGCCTGGGGGAGCCTTGGATCCCAGACCTGAGGAGGCCTTCTGGATGTGGCATGGGGGGTCAGGTGCAGCTCTGCAGTGGGTGTCTGGCCAGGACCAGGGCCTAGTCCCAGCTCCACTACCCGTGGACAAGCCACTCCTCCTCTTTCTTGGCCTCAGTGTTCCTTCTGTAAATGGGGATGCTAACCCAGCCCTCAGATATACCAAAGGGCTCAGAAGCACAAAATCCTGGTATTTTAAGTTACAAAGTCTTTGCTCACCACACCAAGCGGGAGGAACTGTGGATAAAGCGCAAAGTGGAGGATAGAGTGCTTTGGGCTGTAAGTAATAGAAAAGTCCAACGAGAAGTGGGCTGTATGATAAAAGACGATGCGCCATCTCACTTCTCACTGTCTGAGCTCATTCAGGACACGAGTTTGCTCCCTGGTCTGTTCTTTCTGAGTTCCTGGGGGCAGGGGCCTTGCTTGCCTTTTTTCTCCACTGTCCCCAGAGCGTAGACCAGAACCTGGCACAGAGAAGACACCAGTCATGATTCTATCCAGGACCTCATCTCGTCCTTATAACCACATGGTCTATTTAAGTTGTGATCCTCCCAATGCTAGGTGGAGAAACTAAAGCTCAGAGAAGGTAAATTACCTGCCCAGAGTCACACAGCCATCCTGCAACCTTGCTGTCCCTGCAGGGTCTTCCATAGGCCAATTGCCCCCAGTTCAGGGAGTATAGGGCTGGCCCAGATAGCAGAGAGGTCTGCAAAGACAGAAGTCCAACATCCTCCTCATTTTGATAATTGCGCTGAGGACATAAATTCAGCAACATGTGCTTGGTTAGCTGGCCCTCTTCCTCCTAAGTAGCAAATTTATGGGGCACACATGCACATGGGTGATTATTTCCTGATAGTTTATAGTATCAAGGCTCCTTTATTTCCCTCCAATAAATCTAATTTATATGGATTGGCAGATCAAACAGTGCATTTCCTGGCATCGGGAGGTTGTGAATCATTCAGTGATTTAGGAAACTGGGAGAGATTAAGGTTTTGCATAATGCAAATCGTGATGGAAACGTATTTGGTTGGACTTGCTGTGGATGCAATTAGAGCAATGAACACCAGGAGAAATTCGTTTTCCCGGGACAGAGAAAGGTCTGCTTGGTATGCAAAAGAGCACCGTTATTTGCAACACAGGAGCCCGGAACGTGGTTAGCAAAGCACCCAGCGACTGTTTGATTTGCAGCTTTAAAGGACTCAAGGATGAATAAAACATTGAATTAATTGCCAAAGAACTGTCACCAGCCGGCATGTGATCTAAGCAGCTTAGAAAGCACAAAATAACCCGAGTCCAGGCCTGCGGTTTCCCTGTCCCTGGCCCCAGAAACTGCGTTTAGCTTGCCATACTTGGTTCCACCTGGAATTTTCTCCCTTCAAGTCTCTGCCTTCTCAGTCCAACTGGTCCCACCTCAAGTCCCCTCCTCCAGAAAGCCCTCCCTGCTTGCCCTGCCCTGCTGTGGGTGCTCTATCGCCTGACCTCCTATTGCAGTTGCCTCATTTGTGGAGGGGCTATTTCCTGAGCACCTGCTGTCTGCTAGGTAAGCTCTGTTCTAGGCACTGGGGAAACAGGAGTGAATAGAGCAGAGGGTGATTCCTGCCTGTGGGAAGTGAAAGACAACAAGCAAAACAGAAATTAGTGCCCAGGAAATGGCAAGTGCTGTGGAGAACAGAAAGCAGTAAGGTGGAAGGGAGGGTGAGAGATGCCAGGAGGGCCGATCAGGTATAGATCTAGGTAGGGCAAGCCAGGCGGGCCTGAGACGGTGACACCTGAAGGCAGTGAGGGCGGGAGCCATGAGAAATATGTAAAAGAAGAACATGCCAGCCAGAGGCAAGAGCATGAGCAAAGACCCTGAGGCAGGGAAAATTCCCTGGTGTCTGAGACACAGCAAAGGCAGGTATAGCTGGAATGACTCAGAAGGAAAGTACTGGGCAGCGAGTCCAGACAGGGAGCAGGGCCAAGGTCATAGAAAGCCCATTCATTTCACCTCTCAATGCATTCATTCACTCAACAAACATTTTTTAAAGCCCAACTATGTGCCCGGCACTTGCTGTTCTAGATTCTGGGAATCCAACACTAGCCGTAACAGGCAAGTTCTGTGCTCTCATGGGGCTCACATTCTGGTAGAAAATAGAGAATAAGTAAAGGAATAAATAAAGAAAGGTAATTTCAGAGAGTGATCAGGAGGCATAAGAGAGTAAGGAGGTGGAGAAGGTGGGCCTGGTGAGGATAAGGGACACACCACAGGGCGGGGAAATAGACTCATAAGGGGGTGGTAGGGGGTGACTTCCCTGAGGTGTTTCCCACCAACATCCAGTCCAGGCCCACGATCCCAGTAGAAATTCCTCATTGTTCTTGAGTGACTCTTGTCTTCTCCCTAAGCCCATTTAGCAGATGAGAAAACTAAGTCTCCTTTAGGCCTGGGAACCTGGCTTCCACTTTCTGGCCTCTCCCCATAGAGTCTGGCAGTTGGCAAGGGAGAGAATGAGGCAGACTGTCCGCCCAGAGCTGGCATGAGGGAGGATCTTACACAATGTGCAGGTTCTTAAAGAAACAGCCTCCTGCAGCATCTCCTCCCCAGGAGGACTGTGACCAAACGCCCGCCCTGTGCTAGCTGCCCCCACAGGAGCAGGGGATTCTGGGAGGGGGAGAATCCAGAGTCAGGAGGGAGGAGCTCCCTCCCCAGCACTGCAGGCACTTCAGGGACAAGGGGCCGGAGGGCTCTCTGGGAACATGAGGGTAGGCCTCTTTCTTGGTTGCAGTGGGCGGGTTGGGGGCCGCTGGCAGGGGCCTGGCTGTGAAGGCCGGTCAGAGCAGGCTGTCCGGCTCGGCTACCCTTGCTCAGACGCAGGCCAAGAGTCTCCGGGCAGGGCAGTTCATCTCCCCTCTGTGGGAATCTCCTTCCTGTCCCCGCCTCCACCCTCCCTCCACCCTCCCTGCAGCCACAGAGACCACAACTCAGAACTTCCATGACTCCCACAGGACCCAGGCTGAGAGGACACCCTAGGGACGTCACCCTCTGACCAGCCCAGGCCAGGACCTCCCAGCACCTTCGAATCAATCCTCCAACTGCCTCCAAGTGAGGACTGCTGTCATCCCCCCCACCTGCTGAGCGGGAGCAGCACCCCCCCCCCAAGAATCTGTTGAATGAACAAGTGAACGGGGCATGGGGGGGCTAATGGCGACTCCCCCTTCCTGCTGCCCCAGGCTCTCGAATGCACAGAGGAGGGCTGTGCCCTGTGCGGGGAGTGTGGAGTCCTCCCTCAGGGGCTGTTTCTTCTTGGTCCAGAGGCAACACGGGAGGGACTCTGCTCTTCACCACAGGGGTGTGGGGGCTGGGTGTCACTTTAAAACGGAAGGCCCTGCTCCCATGCACCAGGCCGCTGGTCGGGCTCCGGGCTCCTATCCCTGTGGCCTCAGAAGGCTTGGGGGAGGGAGCAAATGGCTGTGATTTGCTGTGATTTGGCCTGCCGAGGAGGACGGGGCAGGGCCGGGAGGGACCGAGGCCCCAGGTGAGGCGCTGACCGGAGGCTCTCTTTCCGGGGTCTGCTCTGGGCACCTTGGATGGACATGGCTTTGAGTCCACACCGCTCGGACAGGCCAGCTTGGTGGACATCTGTCTGGCTCTCTGCCATTTTCATGTGAAAGGCAGGTGGGACATGACATAGGGGACAGGGGCTGCCATCTGCTCTGGAAAAGCACCGCATCAAGAGCCATGTGTCCCACGACAAGGGTGGAGAGGCAGATGGGGCCAGAGGGTCAAGGGGAAGAGAACTAGCAGAAGGTGCTGTCAGGCTGGCTCCCATGGAGGGGGGCTCCGAAGGGCCGCGCTGTTCTGGGTTATGTCTCCATCTGGGCCTGTTTCCGTCCTTGGCGGCTTGGGGCTCAGTCCATCTCATAGCCCTCCAACCCACCCCCGCGCCCCAGCCCGGGGCCAGGCTGTTCCAATGCCCCCGGAGCCTCAGCCCTGCTCAGTGGCCAGCTGCGGGCTGCCATGGGAACCAGCTCTGTCTGGCTCCGAGCTCGGCCCCGCAAGCCATCCAACCTCAATCGCTTGGAGGCCCAAGAGTTGGGGATGGTCCCCAGGCTACATCTGCTCAGGGGCCAGGAGGTGGCCCCCTTAGGAGGCTCTCTCCAGCTCTGACCCTCCTGGTCTGGAGCCCTGGACCCCCAACCAGAGGGGCTCAGGATGCGGGTGCAAACAGCAAACAGGTCGGGGGGAACCCCACCATCCTCTGGCAGTGCCACTGTACGCTTGAATTTCCAGAAGGAAGAGTCTGTGGTCTTCTCTCTCTGCAGGGACTCTGCACAGTGGGGTGGTCTGCTGAGTCAGGACAGCCCGTTGTCCTGCTGCAGACACCTCGCCACAGCCCAAATCCCCTTGCCGACCTCGAAGTGACTCGTTTCCTTGTTTTATTGGACACTCAGTGACAAATACGAATCTGGACAGCGGCCCACGTGGCACGGAACCCCTAGGAGCATCGGCAGGGGTGTGACTGGTGACCGGCAGGAGGGTCACCCTGACACAGAAGGGAAAGGGCAGGAACGCTCTTGCTGACCTGGGCACGGCAGCCCGGGAGCAGAAGGGAACTGCCACGCCCGGCCATTCCTGCCAAGCTGTCTTCACTTCTCTCCCCTGCACACCCGCCCCTGCTCACTCAGAGGAAATGCACAGATATTCTGTTTTTAATTAAAATGTAATTTAATTTTCCGCTGAAGACAAGGTTCCAGAATTAATATTGCAATGAAATCTAGCTGCGCCGTACAACATCTCTTCTCCTGCTTGTTAGGAAATCAGGAGGTTGGAGGGAGAGAAGGCTCCAGGAGGAAGTGTGAGGTTCCTTCTTTGGTAGATGCCACAGCAGCCCAGCCCTGGGCTGGGGAGGGAAGACACAGCCCAGGACACCCCCAGACCTGAGCACCTGCAGGGTCTGGGGGAGACAGGGGGGAATAGAGTTACCATCAGGCCGCGGAGGTTGGACTGACTCTGCCACTCAGCAGCTGTGTGGCCCTGGGCAAATTACTGAACCTCTCTGAGTCTCACTTTCCTCACATGGAAAACAGGGATGACCATGGTCTCTCTCTCATTGACTTGTTGGGGGGATTCCACAAGTTCCTTGAGATCTGGACTCATATGTCAGTGGTGAGCGAGACTGTCCCTGGCCACCTCGCCTGAAGTCGCCACCCAGCCCCTTGCCAGTGTCTGTCTCACTTCCGTCCACGCTCTTCATGGCACCGAGCACCGTAGCCCACGCTGTGTATTTCACTTCTCTCTCTTGCTCTTTGCCTGACTTCCATCACGAAAATTTGAAGTCCTCGAACAAAGGGAATTTTGATCTTGTGCTCACTGCTTCACTTCTAGAACCCATGATAGTTGCTGGTGCACAGTAGGTGCTCCGTAAAGCCTTGTTTGGGTGAGACAGTGAATGAATGAGTGGAGGAGAGGGTGAACGAATGAGTGCGATGCAGATCCAGAGCCCTGACTGCACAGGACGGGCTCCTTGGGCGTGTTAGCTAAGGCAGCCGTCAGCATCCTGCTCCCTTCTGTTCTTTTTCTTCCACTCACTCATTCAACAATTACCCGGACCTCCTAAGCGTCAGGTGCCCTTCCCAGTCGCTGTGTGAATACGGCCCTTGTGGGGAGAAAAGCCTGAGCCCTGTCCTCTTGGAGCATATGTTTCAGGGGCAGGAGAGGGACACCGAGCCTGTAAGTGGTTAAATACACAAAGTAGTGTTCGGCTGGGGTAAATCTGAGGGAGAATAAATATGTCAGGGGAAGGGGACAGGGAGTAATTGTGTGCTGTGTCAGCAAGGCAGGAGAAGGGGACCTCTGGGGAAGGTGGCCTGTGAGCAGAGGCCTAGGGTGTTGGGAGGAGTCATCGGGTATGGGGGGGGTGTGTTGGGCTCCTCCTGACAGGGGGACAGAGCCAGGGCAAAGGCCCAGTGGGAACTGTCTGGAGAGTAGGGCGGCTACAGGGGTGGGTGGTGGTGTTCCCTGGGGGTGAGGTGGGGAGGGAGGAGAGCAGAGAGGCACTTGGAGGGGGCGCAGTCGTTCCTGCAGCGCCCGTGCGTCCGGGTTCGGGGTTCGAGCAAGATGGCAGCCGGGATGTCCCAGCACAGGAGGGACCCGAGCGGGGTTTGAAGTCCCCCTCGGGCCACACGTGGAGCCGCTGCAGGGAAAGGGAAAGAAGGGCCAGGGCGGAGGCCGGGAGGTGGTGCCCAGGCAGGACGACAGTGTGTCAATGAGCAACGGAGAGAGAAATGTTGGAAAGAAGAGTAAGTGTGTGCGCGGGGTCTTGTTTTATGTCATATGTTCTGTTTTCCTCCTTAACAAGCCTCATCCCACGAGGGATGCAAAGTGCTGGGGGAGCCCCGGATACGCCCCTCACTCCCACTGGTCAGGCGTGGTCACTGACCACCAATCGCAGACAAGGGGTGTATCCTGTCACTGGCTCAGCCCCCTGTGGTCTCCTGGACTGGGCTCCTGGTTCCAGGCACAAGTTGGGTGTCAGCGGGGCCGTGGGAGGGAGCCCCGTGCAGAGAAGGTGACCCTGCGGTGGGCTGCAGCCTCAGCAGCATGAGATCCAGGACACGGAGTAACTGTGCCCGGGCCTTCCAGCATTTGTGAATCGCAGAGAGCCAGCTGCAGCCCCCAGTAATTACTTGTGGTAAAGACTGAAAAGCAAGAGTGCCAGTTGTTGAGACCCAGATGGTGGCAGAGCAGAATCCAGGGTCTTGACTCCGCCAGGGCCCCCTTCTTCATGGGCCCCACTGCCAGCCCGCCTGCCTCCTTGGAAGCTTCCAAGATGCTCTACTGGGCCTTGGGAGGATAGGCTCGTTGAGCTGAGTTCACCGAGGTCTTGCAGGAAGTCTGGGCAGTGCAAGACCCCCATCGACCAATAGGCTGATCAATACTCTTGTCAGCGGAAGCTTCCTGGCAGGGGACTGATTCCCAGAACTGGGCTCTCAAGACGGGACTGTGACAGGCAGGGACACGGGGGACCTGGCTTTCTGGATGCCCCGGCTGGTGGGTGGATGCAGGGTCCAGCAGTGGCTCTGACAAGGGCCTCATCAGCTCCCGCGGGAGGATCTCGGTTCTGCCGGCAAGTGAGGGCAGGAGCACGGGGCGCAGGCGAGAGCAGGTGCTCCTGCAGAGGACGCTTGCGGGGCCGCGCGGCTTATTCAAGTGCTGCCCTTCCTGATGTACCTGCTTTCGGGAGTGAGGGGCACCTTCTGCCCCACTCCCACCGCTGTGGGCTGCGTGTGACCCTGGGAGGCCGCTGTGACCTTGGCAGTGGGCACTTGGTAAGTATCTGTTGAGTGGGCGATAGAAGCCGAAGCTGGTGACGCCTGTCACAGTGCACCATGGACCCTGACAGCTGCTGAGGGAGGGCCTTTTCCAGGGTCTCTGAGCATTTTATTTCTCTTTGCTTGTCTCCTCTTTCTCACTCTGCCCTTCCCCCCACCATTAAGCACAAGTGACACTTGAGTCCCTGAAGATCACGGGATATTGGGATCTGGACAGACACATGAGGAGTTGCCAGCAGCTGTCCCTCCCCAGGCTGCTGGGGGGTGCTGCAGCTCCTGCCTTGGGGGAGGTAGTGGCCCTCGCCTGGCACGTGCCACACAGAGGTAGCCTATGTTCACCCCAAGCTGTGGCTGGGGACTCAGGGAGGAACAGACCCTGTCCCCGTCCTTGGTGATGCTCAGCCCCTCAAGTGCGAGCGTAAGTCAGGCTCTGGGCTGAACCCTCATCTCCATGCTCCGGTGAGCAGGAAATCCACCCCACCCTTGCCCTAGCTTCAGCCCTGGGGGAAGGAGCTCCTGCTAAGGGATGTAGTCTGTGCAGCTCTGGGATCTGTCAAGCGACAAGAGGTAAAGTGGGCAGGTACTTTTCAGGCTTCTATCAGTTGGTCCTTGGTTGTCCCAACTCTCTAGTGACTCTTTCCCACACATCCCAAATTCCATCCAGAGTAAACCATGCCAGCCCACCTTCTGCAGATACCCAGACTTCAATCACCTCTTGCCGGCTGCAAGGTGCACTCAAGGCACTTTATGTCCCTCCTGAGTACTGCTGTGGGCCACTCTCTGGTCTGCAACCCCCTCACCCCACCCCTACAGTTCCTGCTCAACATTCAGCTAGAGGGACCATCCTCTGCAGGGCAGCCCCCTCTGAAGCATCCTGCAGCCATCCTCCAGGCTCTGCCTGATCTTGCCCAATTACGTCTCACCCACCCTTGTTACAATGCAAAGCAGATTTATTTGCATGTGCAACAGTGGGATTAGGAGATGATTAAAAAGGAAAGCAGTCTTCTATAGGAAAAGGTCAAGATTCTTAAGTAGCTGATTTTGGGACCCAGTGCAATGGGAAGACACATTCCCCACTCTCCTCCCCACTCACTTCCATAGGCACACTGGCCTGTGTGCTGGGCCTCACGTGCACGCACACACACACACACACACACAAGCCATAACTGAGCCTCAGGGCCTTTGCACTTGTCCTTTCCCAGATATCCTGCCTATGTGGCTTTCTTCCTCAACTAACCCAGTCTTTTCTCAAATATCATCTGATCAGTGAGGCCTTCCTTGGTCATCCACTTTAGAATTGTGTGGGCCTGCACACACACACACACACACACACACACACACACACACACAGACTCCCTATCCTCTTTACCTGCATTATTTTTCTCCTTTGTAATTATCATAACTCCACATGTTATTTACTTCACTTCCTGTCTGGATCCCCCACTAGAGTATCAGCTCCAGAAGCGCAGGGACATTTGTTTATTTAAGCTATGGCCATAGCAACTGGTGTTCATTTTCTTTTGATTGGATGATGGGTGAATGGATGATCATGGATGGATGGATGGATGGATGGATGGATGGACAGATGGGTGGATGCCTTTGTGTTGTCCCTTCAAGCTGTTCTGGAGGCCTCTGCTTTTCCTGGGTCTTATATGAGACAAATAAACCTTGAGGAATCCCCCTGCGTAATGCCACAGGGAGGTGGCCAGAGTCCCCAATAGGTGTGTGGACTTAGAGCGAAGCCAGGACCTGGGCCACTGGCCGGGGTAGAGCCCAGGGAGGCAGCAAGGCCCAAACACAGGACCACTGCACCCAAGGGTAGGATTAGCTCAGGCCCAAAGCATTTTATGCTTGACCTACTTGGTACTTTTTAAGTTGTCATTTTGGTAATATTTTAAAAATCAGGAGATTTCACATAAAAGCCCTGACTTCTTTCAAAAGCTAAGAATTAAGCTGCATGGGGCTTCCCTTCCCTCACAAGATGATCGGCCATAAACCCCTTACACAGAGCACATGCACTTTGGCTCATGGCTGCCCCACCCCCACTCCCACCTGTTCACCACTTAGGTCATTTAGCAGGTGGCTGGGTGGGTCACCCGGCCTGAAGGGTGGATGGCTCAGAGAGATATTGGTCCTCCCGTCACCTGCACTAGGTAAACTTTCAGAAAAGGAAAAGAATCAGCAGCAAATTGTCTGAGGTCAAGTTTCCACCTTCTTGAAGAAAAGGGACTCAAATAGAACTAAAAACAGCTAACATGGTGGGCACTGTTCCAAGTGTTTTTATAGGAAAATGTTTTTTATTTTCTCAGTACCTTAAGTAAAAATTCTGTTACTGCCCCATCTCATAGACGAGGAAATTGAGTCACAGAGGATTCAGGTAAAAGTGGTCAAGAGAGAGGACTCCTGAGCCCAGCTGCCTGGGTTCAAATCCCAGCTTCACCAATTTATTGCTTCGTGACCTTGAGTGCATTCCTATCAGCTCTGGTACCCAGCTCATCAGTAAACTGCACCATGGTAATCACAGTGAGTTCCCGGAGCTGTGCTCAAAGAGCTGCTATACCCCAAGCACCGGGAACGGAGCTGCCCCCAGGGAACACATCACTGCCAACAGCTGTAGAGATTGGATCTCCATCGCTCCCGAGACCTCTCATCTAAACAGTCCCTCTGGAACTTTAATGTGACTTCAGTTCTGCCTCTTCCGGGAAGCCCTCCCTGACCACCATAGGTTCTTGGTCTCCCTCACATAACATGCTTCTGGTCAGTGCCCCAGACCTCCCCCTCCCCCCTACCACCCAGTTCAGCTTATCAGCTTATGTCTGCAACTGATGATGATGGTGGTGATGATGGTGATGATGGTGGTGGTGATGATCACGGTGACAATAATGAACTATTACCGAGCCCTGATATGACCAGAAGGTACATTCCATGCTCGTGTATCACCTCGTTAAGCTGACCAAAGGCAGACATAGACTCTGCTGTCATTCCTACACCCAACCAGGCCTCCCCACAGGAGGGAAAGACCAGGATGCACAGCTCTTTCTAAGCCCCTGCCCTATACTCAGCTTTTTATACACACTGACTCCCTTAACTCTGCAGGATTGATGTGTCCATCATCTCCATTTCAGAGATCAGCACACTGAGGCTCAGAGGGTGAGATGGCCAGTGAGTGGCAGAGGGTGGTCATGCACTCAGGTGTGTTCGGTGCTAAAACCCAGATCTGCCCATATCTCCCTCTGGCATTTCCTGCAGATGTGGGTTGGAAGAAGATTCCAAAAGGCCAGGCTTGCCCCCATGTAGGCTGTTGGCTCAGAGAAGGCTGTGGTGAGACTGTGAGGTAGCATTTTGGGGTCCTCTCCCCATAAACTCCACTGAGCTCACTCCACATAAGGAGACTGGGCTCCCTGCAGAGGACATGGCTCACCTGTACACATTGGCAGGATGGCTTCAGGCTTGGCTCCATCCAGGGGCTCCTACAGTGTCAATAAGATGCCAAGTCTCCTCCTCTCAGCCCTGCTCTCCCCGTGTTGGTGGCATTCTCAGACAGGCTCTTCCAGGTAGGGGCAAACCGGTCACCAGCAGTTCCAGGCTTCCATCCACCAACGTAGTAGCCTCCACAGAAACCAGAAACCTCCCTCCAGGAGTCCGGCTGAGCCCCAGGAGGAGGTTCATCAGCCAGATCTGGGTCCCATGAGGAGGGGATGAGGCCACATGGGTGGCCACAAGGAGTTTCCACTGCTGAACCCAGGGCTGGATGTCAGGGTGTGCGCTGGGTGTCAGTGCTCCTTGGCAGCAGTGCTGGGTCCCAGGAAGCCATCCTGCCAGGGAAGTCAGACTTGGTCGCCACCTGTGGAGCCTCGAAACCTGTCTCTCTGGTCCTCCCAGGGCTTCTAGAGACTGACTACCTTAATTCCTTTCTTTTGCTGCTCAGACCAGCCGCAGCGGTCTCTGGTCTGCCATGAAGAGCTTGGATACTCTGACCATAAAGCCTCGTTTTACAGATGGGAAGACTGAGTCCCAGAGAGTAGAGGTGAATCCCCCAGGCACACAGCTGGCAAGTGTGGATCTGGGGTTTGAACCCAGATTCAGGTAGGGGGGGTCTGCTGCCATCCCTGTGCTGCGGGTGCCCTTCCTGCAGGGCGGGGTCAGGCCCTGGGTGAGGCTGCCCGAGGCCCCAGGCACTGACCTGGTGCCCCGCCATGTGGCCCTGCAGGTGGGAGCTGCGCCTGCTCCCCCTGCCCATCGGCTGAGTCCCGCTCTGTCTCGGCCAGTGTCGATGGATGCTCGGGGCAGCAGCAGGATGCAAAGGTGAGCTCTGATGGGACATTGATTTTCCAGCGGGATATAGGCTCTGGCGCTAGTGCATTTCTTGCTAATGGATGGGGAAAATCAAACACAGGAGCAGCACTGCCCGGGCCTGGGGCCATCCTGGGCACCTGCCTCTCTCCTGCTGTTGGCTCTTCGGAGGCAGAGATGGACTTTCCCGGGGGTGGCTCAGGACAAGAGGCTCTGGGTCATGTCCCAGCTCTGACCCACACGGTCTCTCGGTGCCCCAAATCCCCATTTGCCCAGGGGTTCAGGCCATTCCTATACACAGGCAGAGCTGTCACTGCGTTCTTGAAGCCACACCAGGGAGCCACCCCTGGTCTTTAGGTCACCTGGAACTCCCCAGCATGGCTTTTCTGCTTTGACTCTGTTCACCTCCCCTGTCCCCACCTGGCTGGAGTCAAGTCACCTCTCCCTGGGGCGCTGCTGGTGCCTCCCCCTGACCTCCTGCCTCCACCATGAGCACTGCACAGTCCACCATCCCTGTAGCTGTGACTTGACATATTAACCCCGTAAATAGGTTCTCGTTACCTCTCGGCTCATCATCCCACAGGCTCCCCAGCTAACTCTGCGTCAATGCTATAACCTTTGCCTTGACTCTGGCATGTGTCACCTGTTTTCCCTTAATCCTCCACGTCCACTCTCCTCATCTCCCTACACACCCCTCCTGCATAAGGGGGAGTACCTCTCCTCCCCATTAATCTTTAAAAGATTGCCTGGTTATTTCCCCTCATTATCCTTATGTCATCATAAAATTAACTTTATTGGTTATTAGTGGACCGTACTTAGTTTCTTCTGTCTCTAGTTGGCCATTTAAACCACTGACCCTTAAAGGTGTAACACAATTCCAGGTACACAGCAGGTGTTCGGTAAATATTCCCTGAATGTTTAAATGAATGAGTAAGTGAATTAGTGAATATATATGTGCTTAGCTAGCCACACCTGTGTACACACACACACACACACCCTCTGATACGCCTCCTGACAATGGGAACCTTTTCCCAATGACATGACCCAGTCCCTGTGAGCTTTAAATGGAGCACCCTATGGAGCCAGGGTCCACCTCCCACCCCCTGCCGACACCTGCTGAATTAGAACAAGATATTTATTTAGAATCTCCCTCCTCTGGGCAGAGCATCGCCAAATCTTGTGGATTTATGCCCTGTCCTCCTCATTTCTCCACGAGGGTCTGGGGAAGATTCGTGGAAGAAATAACACAACGAAACCTGACTTTCCAAGAGCCTGGGGACGCCAACCGCAGCATCTTCGCAGGAAGGTAGCTTTTCTGCGATGGCAGCTGTCGCATGGGTAATGTCACACGGTCCTCTGGGGAAGCTCTGCCCTCACCTCCCCTGTCTCCTGAGGCCCCACTTGCCACTCTGGCCTCCTTCCCGCAGTCTCCTCTGTGGTTCCTGGTTCGCGGGACACATCTTCTCTGAGCCCGGAGCGGGGCTGGCTATCCGCTCCCCCGGGATCTATTTCCACTTACTGTCCTGACTCCTCCCACATGGTCAGAAAGCTGCTTGCGGCCCCCTGAGTCCTACGGTTCTCCCTCTGGTTGTGCCTCACCAAGGGCTCTGCTTACCAAGTCACAGACAGGAACGTGTTATGTCACAATATGCCACAAAACTCGAGCCTACAACTTTGAGCCTTTGTAAATACTGAAAAGTAATGAAACTATACTCCATGTCTTATAAAACATTCATTGCATCATGGGCCCCTGGCATAATAAAAACATACACATTAAAAGATAACTCCCCAGAACCATAAATATGACACAAAATTAACATATGGGCTGGAATGGACATTAAATCTTTTATTCACATGAATAAATGTACTTGTCTTTCTAGAGCTTCAGACGCTGTTTTGGAATCATTTATCTGGCCAAGTTTGTGACAAAAGCTAATTCAAAGGCTAGGCTTTGGAGGAAGTCAGCTGGGACCTGGGGTCAAGTCCAGGTTTGATCTTCAGGGCTGTGTCGCCTTGGGAAGAACTTCAGACCCTCTGCTCTTCAAGTTCCTCATCTGTAAAATGGTAATAGCAACAGGACCCTTCCTCACTGATGTGGCCTGAGGCCACAGAGGAGTCCCACGTGTGGACCGCTGCCCCTGCTGACTGCTCATGAAGCTAAAAGCCTTTGTTGCTACCTTGGCCACTCAGGGACCCTCCAGGGATCACCCCCAATATACCAGGTACTGCTGAACTCCCAGGGAGTGATGTCTTTATCTTCATAAATAGTTAAAACAACAAAAATATTCTCCTAGATATATATAAAGAGCATAGCGATTGCACGATGGGCCCTAATGTAATAAAAGTTACATAGACCAGATTAGAAATACAACTCTCTCTGGCCCATAAATTTGACCTACAACTTGCACATGAGCTAAGGAAGACATTAAACATTTCATTAATGCTCATTTGTTGGGCCTCTAAGAGTGTAGAACAAGGTCCCCATAGATGTGTTTGCTGCCCCCACTTTGACCTGCTTTTCTGGAATTTGGAATCCATCCCCACCCCCGAGGAGGCCCTTTCCATCTGCTCAGGACTCAAGGGAATTCATTCATCCAACAGATACTTGGGGATCTCCCACTCTGCTCCAAGGAAGGTTCTAGGCACTGGGAATGAAACCCTGAATGACAACAAGCCCTCAGAAAAACATAAAAATCACTGCTCTCTTGGACCCTCTCTTCTAATCAAGTGAAACCAGACAAGAGGAAGGGAAAACCGATGGACATCTGGGAGGGAGGAGAGAGGAAGGAAAACAGACACCGGCGTATTGAAAGTTTGCTCTGTGCTGGGCTCTGACGTGCTCTCCCGCTGGAAATTCACAGCAACCCTTTAGGTGCAAGGTGTGTGAGCTTCCCCATTTCACAGAAGTGGAAACTGAGACCCCGAAAGACTAAAGGTATCCAAAGGGAAGTGGTTAAGACATGAACTGGACCAGATGCATCTGGATTCAAAGACTCTCATAGGTTTGGAATGAATGAATGGTTTCCAGAATGAATGAATGAGTGAATATAGGAGCACATGCACATCATTCAAAGGGCCCTTCAAGCAGGGATCCCAGGAGAGCTTTGCAAAACCCAGGGAGAGTCTAGGCCTTTCTTTATGTCCTCATACCTACTTTCTAATCCCCCCAAGTTATTCAGGATCGAGGCGGAGACCCCTCCCCGCACCTCCTCACCTGCTCCTGGAGCATCACACCTGCACTGTTGTAACACCCCGGCCGTTCTGCCTGCTTCTGCCCTCACCCCCTATAGTCCATTCTCCACTCCGGCTAGGGGAATCCTATGAAAGCCCCAATCAGGCCATGCCTGCCCTGCACAGAGCCCTCCATGGCTCCCGCCCCACTCAGAAGACAAGTCGCTATCCCTATGAGAGACACTGGCCTTGTGTCCTGCTCCATCTCTCTGCCTCCCTGTGCCCTGCTCTCCCCTTGCTCCCTCTGCTCCAGCCACGCCTCCTCCAACACACCAGACATGCTCCCCCTCTCACTTGGCTGATGGATCCAGTCGATTCTCTTTGCTTCATCTAATTTTCTGTAAGTAGTGTTTCCCTGCATGACTTACCCATACATAATTCTGTAAGAAGCTCTTGGAGTAAACTGAGTCCCGAGTTAGAAACTGAAAATTTCTTAAGACAATGGATCTCTTCCCTCACTTGTCTGGTCCCTAGAGTGCCAAGAGCAGTGCAAGGGAGGTGGAGAGTTTTTGTCTCTCTTGCTTACTTCTGTATTCCCAGCACACAGAACAGTGGCTGGTATACAGTGGATGTGCCCTAAGTGTTTGAGTTTGTGTGGATTGGAAAAGGATCAACAGCAGCTGAGGAGGGTGACTTCAGTCTGGGTGTGGGGAGTCACATTTGAGCTAAGACCTGAACGATGAGAAAGAGCCACCAGGAAAAGATGTGGAGGAATAGCATGTGCAAAGGGCCTGGGGCAAGAACAATCTTGGGGAGTTGGAGGAACAGGAAGGAGCTCAGTGCAGCTACACTGAGGGAGCAAGAGGAGAGTAAAGAGTGAGGTGTCTCAGAGTCAGCAGGGGCCAGGCCATGCAAGGTGTTGAAGGGCATGACAGGGAGTTTGGATTCTAAGTGCAATAGGGAGGCACCGAAGTTTTCAGAGTAGGATAGTGACATGACTGATTCATTTTTTCTTTCAAGATTTCAAGTAATCTCTATATCCAATGGGGGGAGGGCTCAAACTCACAACCCTACCATCAAGGGTTGCACACCCCACTGACTGGCCAGCCAGGTGCCCCTAATTTATATTTTTAAAAGCTCCTTCTGATTACAGGGTGCAGGCATGGATTGGGAAAGCCAAAGTGGACACCAGAGACC
Organism: Enhydra lutris kenyoni; assembly: GCF_002288905.1. NCBI lineage: Eukaryota > Metazoa > Chordata > Mammalia > Carnivora > Mustelidae > Enhydra > Enhydra lutris. The sequence goes on along the minus strand of NW_019154090.1, from coordinate 12,553,699 downwards.
AAGAAGGAGCCAGGTGCAATGATCCAGGAGTGCCATGGTGAATGATGGGGCTCAGGCTGGGTTGCGGGAGCTAGTGGGGGACTCAGATGTCCTTTGGAGATAGACTCATGAATCCAGTTTGGCTGTGTGGGTCTGCTTGAACAAAGCCCCAACTTCTTACAGTGAGATGCAGCTGTGTCTGGAAATTCTCTTATTCCCTGAATACGTTCTCATGGAGACATCACGGGAAGGAGAGGTGGCTGGACCAGTGCCCTGTCAAAAATATTGTCACAACACAATCCTAATGGCCCCCAAAACCCCACACTCCCAGTGGGGACTTCATCCTTGGGCTTTCCCACTGGGCATCCCTTCCTGGAGGACAGCCTCTGCTGGAGTCTGCCTACACAAAAGCTCATGTTAGTTTCACTAATTGATATAAATGATTCACTTTTCACAGAGGAGTCTCGGTGCTGAGTACGTCCACATTAATTGGGTTGGAGGAGGAAAATTAAGTGCTTCAATTTGCCATTTTTCAAGATGAAAAATGGGAAAGGAGAAGATTATTTGGCTTAAAGAGAGGAGCTGTGAATAGCTGACACCCCTTTTGGGGAGGGGGCAGAGGCTGCCCTGGGGAGGGGTCTGAACTCCTGCAGGGGGGACAGCCCAGGGGAGAGGATGAGTGGAGATGAGGTCACACTCACCAGCACCTCCAGCAGCCCTTCATATGCATGAAGGACTTTAAAATGACCAAATGCTTTTCAAAGGCAGGGCTCATCCCATGTTCATGGCTGCCCTGTGGGGGTATGACTACCCTGCCCCCTGGGTCAGATGGGAGCCTAAAGTTGCAAGGACAGGAAACCTAACTTTAAGAGATGTAAGCATAAAGGGAATGTGTGGATGGGCTTATAGAACTGAAAAGTCCCAAGAGTGGTGTGGGCCTCAGGTAGGGCTAGATCCAGGTACTCCTGTCATTTATTTCCAGCTTACAGCATTTTTCTGTTCCTTTCCCTTCAATGCAGGGAGATGCCACCTACCTGCCCAGCAACCCTGGAGGGAAGAGTTTGCTTCCTGGTGGCACTGGTGCATTTCTCAGGATTCACCTGCCTGGACCATCCTGGTCACATGCCCCTCTCTGACCCAACACTGGAGTCAGAGTGGGGGATATTCTCAGGGCCAGGTTGCTCTTTTAGTGCCTTGGCGCCAGCTAGAAAAGGGGCCCTTTCCTATTGGGAGAAACAGCCCCATGCCAGGACACAGGCTCAGTGGCCAAAATTTCAACCCCTCATTCAGATACAGCTGGCCCAGTATACCCAGTCGTTCTGGATATGTCGATTACAGGCCTGGGTTGTGTGTCTGGCATGGAGTTGGGTGTGGGGTCCATCCTACCCAGAAAATGTCCACTGAGAGTGGAGGATGGAAGTTTCCCAGAGGGAGAATCCATTTATTCACTTAACATATTCTTACAAAGTGCCCATTATGTGCCAGGCACTATGCTAGGTCCTAAAGACACAGCAGTGAAGAAAGAGGGATGCATTCCTCCTGAAGCTGGCATCCCAGAGAGGGAAACAGGCAACAAATGAATTAATGATTATATAATAATCATCATGATGATGCTATGGAAAAAATATAGCAGGACCAGAAGACAGGTATGCCATGTCGGATCGGGGTGGGGTGGGGAAGGCCTCACTGACAAGGTGATGTTTGAGTGAAAATTGAAAGAGGGGAGTCACGTGGCTGTCTTGGGGAAGAGGCTTTGGGGGGTGGGAGGAGGTGCAAAGGCTCTGCGGTTAAAGGTCGCCTGGGCAGATAGTTGGGTGGGACCAGAGTCTTAAGCGTCATTTTGAGAACATTGGCTTTTGCTCTGAGCGAGATGGAGCCGCTGCAGAGTGGGAGCGGGGAGTCGGGACCTGATCCGACTGATGCTGAGAGGCTGTGCTCCCTACTGGCGGCGAACCGGCCATTCGCCCTCCTGCCCGCACGGAGCTCAGGATCCAGACCAGTGAGGTGCGGGGACTGACACTGCATAGCCGTGCTGCATTTTCAAGTGTGGAATATGTCCTACACATCTCTCTCCTCTCATCCCGCTCAGAGTCTACGCCCTCTGGGAAGCCGCTGGCTCTCCCTGCTGGAGCCACCGGACTGCGCTGGACTTGTGTGACCCACGGACAGAGGGACCCCGAGCCGGGTCCTGAGGCTCCCTTGGTCCCCTGAGCCGGGGCCGTCCTTGGGGTGGGCAAGGGGACACAGCACAGCCCTGCCCGACCCGGAGGAGTCCCTCGGCGTGCCTGGTCCTCAGATTCGGAGGACACAGCCTCCGTGGCCTGCCTGGTCTCGCCACTTAGGGGTCCCGGAGGAAAACCACGGGCTCCATTAACGGGGATCCTTCCGGGTGCGAATGGCAGAAACTCAATTCAAACAGACTTAAGTGAGAAAGAACATTTATTAGCTCTGCTGACCCAGCTGGATCCACGGACTCCAACAATTTGGTCACGACTCTGTCCCTCTCCCTCTCTGGGCTCTGCTTTCCTCTGGGCCGGCTTCACTCTCAAGCATGTTGTCTCCAAGCAGCGACCACGGTGACCGCCAGCGGCTCCCGACTTCCCTCCCGCCAGCCCAGCAGCCCCTGCGCCCAGGGTCCCGCCCCACCAGATGCTGCGGAAGTCCCGGGGCAGCCTCTCATTGGCCCATTTGGGGGGTCACATGGCCATCCCGGAGCCAATCAGAGCGTCCAAGAGGATGGACACCCCCGCTTGCGTGTACTTGGTCACAAGGCGGCCCCTGGTTCTGGGTTGGGTTCGGTGCTGCTCAGTGCGCCCGCTGACTCAGTGGGAGGGAGGCTGTGTCCCCAGTGGGAAATCAGAGGTGGACGAGGGCGGATACAGACAGAAATCATGGGTGCTCATGTGGTTCCTTATCCCAGAGCGGGAGAGGGAGCCTGAGAGGTGGGACGTGCCTCCGCCAAGGCCACGTGCTCCAAGTGGCCAGAGAAGGGTTTTCAGTGCGGGGTTCCCACGCTGCTCCTGAGGGAGTGGGGTCTCCCGTGTTTTCCATGTCAAACAGCCGTCAGGTCCACAGGAGGCCTGGGCTCATGGGTGGAGGCCTTTCTCCAGAATGGCAGTCCTCACTTGTGCACCCCAAAAAGCAACCCATGAAGTAATGAGCCACCCCAGGAGGCCCTTCTGTCCATCCCCGCATTGTCCCAGGGGCTGCTGACATCCCCGCCGGCGCTGCGGCCCCCAGCTCAGAAAATACCGATGAGCAGCGTCTAATGCACCCTCCCCCAATCGGGCTGCTCTCCTGCTCCTGGCCTGGGAGGACCTGCAGCAGGGAGAGGAGAGCCCTGGGCGGGGGAGTGGTGCGGGGAGGAGGGAGTGGTGCGGGGAGGAGGGAGGAGTGTGGGGAGGAGGGAGGAATGTGGGAGGAAGAGGGTGGAGGCTGCCAGGAGGACATCTGCTTCCCTTAGAGATGTATGGGGGCCCTGCGATGGGGATTCCGTCATGTCTGGGTGCAGATCCACACCTCGTCCCCAAATACGTGTGTGTCTGCGTAAGTGCACACCCACAGGGACATGGTAAACACACTCGTGTGAGCACATTTACACATGTGTGCAAAACCTCTCACACCACACACGTGCCTGTCCACACATATATCCTCCAAAATGCATACAACCATGGAGCCACACCCTCCCCCCTACACACAGCATTTTCCCACCATCTCACACACACATGCATGCACTTCCTGAAACGGTCGTTTGCACGGAGCCCTTACGCATCCATGCAACCTCACATGGATGGGGTTGAACACTGACTTGGAGGCCAGAGTGCCTGACTCGCAATCCCAGAGTCTAGGGTCAGTCCCGGGGTCTGGGATCGTCCAGCACTGGGTGTGCGGGGGTGTGCGGGGGTGTGCACGAGCCGGGTGTCCGTGTGCCGGTGCGGGCCTGGGAAGTGTGTGCCGTTTGGGGCTGTGGGGTGGGGCATGGATCTTTACACGATCACAGCGTGGGCACAGGGATACAGGAGGCACCCCACGTTGAAAGGCTTTATCGTCTCCCTGCACACCGGTCCCTGCCGCATTCACTTTCCCAGACGCGCACCATCTCCAGGGCTGATAAAATGCCGCCAGCTAGACGCTGCCAAAGCCTGCCTGCCCCTGGCCTTCTGGGAAGAGACGATGAATTCTCCTCCACTGTTCGCTGGCTGCGTCTACCCACGCAAAGCCTGGAGCCTCCCATACTTCCTTCCTCCGTGCCTCCTCGACCCAAGAACGGACACCCTTAAATTCCAGCAACCCCAAGGCAAACAGGACTGGAGTCCTTCCCTCTCTCATTAATTTCAATAATAACAATGATCATCAAAGAGCCGCCATTTGTTGAGCAATTGCCACACCAGGGCCACTATTACCACTACCTTAATGCCCAGGATCTCACTGAACCCATCCCACCCCTGCAAAGCCCAATTCAGTAGTCATTCTCACTGCTGATAGATAAGGAAACCGAGGTACAGGGTGGTCAGTGAGTGATCCAGGCCGTGAGTGGTAGAAGCAGGACTTGACTCCGGCAGGCCAATGCCAGAGTAAAATTGTCTTCAAATTTATGTGCAAGATGACATGCTCAAGCGGAGGCCTCCTTAGGTACGCTTCTGCTGACATCTGCTTTTCCCTCTGTTGCTTCAGCCGTACCCCAGACCTCTCACTGATCCCGTCCCTTCTCTCTGAAGCTTCTTGGAAGTTTCCATACTGTTCTACATGCTGTTCCATGCAACTGAGAGTCTTTTCCTCCTCCAGCCCTGCCTGGGAGACTTTGGGTTATCTCTCAGGCTTTAGCTCCGAGATCATCGCCGTCCCTTTGTGATCTTCTCTGATCCCAGAGTGGAGTTAGTTGTTCCATACTTCATGAGCCCATAGCACTGTGCTCAAAGCTGTTTCAGAGAATTTAACTGTTACACTGTTACACTGAAGGAGTAGAAAACTGTTACACTGAAAGAGAGAAAAATTGGTCAGAGGATGAACAAACTGATGAGAAACTAAGTATCAGAAGACAGCAATGCAACAGATATGAAGTACACATCCAGAAAGTTAGTATAACCCAGGAGTGATGAGTGATAAAGAAGCAGGACAAAACTGTTAGATATCAATATGTATATTACAGGAAAGAGGGTCAGTAGCTTATCAGCTTCTCAAAGGGGTCTGAGAAACAAAGTGTTTAGAAAAATATTTACACACAAAGTGAGAAAGAGTCAATGGAAAACATTCTAAAAGAAAGTGAAATACTCTGTGTATTTCTGTTGTCATTCAATCCTATTTATGTTATTGACTCATTAAATGTATCAACAAACAACAGAAGGAGTCAATGTAAATATTTCCATTAAAAAGCAGTTTTTAGCTCCAGGAGTACTAATAATAGAATGACCTAATGGGTTCTGGTGGCAAGTCAGACTCAAAATCCAACAGCATATAACTTAATTATCTTTTCCTAAAGATAGGATGTAAGTATTGTAGGGTCTAGGAACACGAAAGGTTATAAGGGTTCCAAAGTGCATAAAGTTATGTTTCTTAAGATCCCATCAAATTCAAAGACTTAGACATAGAAGGGGAAAGACATGTATATATTGTAAATTTCTCAGCCTAGTGAGAGCCATGAGCCCTTCCTGGCAGACAGGAAAATAAGGTAAAGTGTGTAACTTGCATGCATAGAAGTGGGTTAAAGGATCATTCCCTTCATAACATCAAAGAATCACTGACGTTACAGCATAAATAAAGTTGGCGCACACCCTCGACACCACAAACAGGAATCCAGACATGCCCCTGGCCTAAGTCTCTGCTAACCATTGTATAAATTACAACAAACAGGCCTCTGGAGCCCGAGGTCCTTCCACTTGTCCCTGTGTGGTGTGCATGTGCAAGGATGGTAGGGTTCAACTCCAGGTGGAGTCCATTCTTTTCCAGTTGTTTCCTCCAACGCACAGAAGACAGACAGATGTCTGAGGGAAGGACAGTCTGCATCCAGATAGACAGTCCTCAGATTTCCACCGGGGTAGTTAGATATCACCACACTACCTCAGAAGTAGCGTCTCCCTTCCAAGTCAACTGCGTGCTATGTCGGGAGACCCACGGGCCCCGCGTGAAAAGTGCCACCAACGAAGGATGAGTTTGACTCTTCTGAAAATCACAGGGACCCCAAAAATCTAGAGGGAAATCCCTAGTTTTCTTTTTCTGGTGACAGCAAAGAAGAGAAGGAGGAGAAGAATTAGACACACACGAGAAGAGCCAGGTTCCAGAACAATGGGAACAAGGCAGTGGGTCCAGAACATGGAGAAGTCACACCAAATCGAGCCGGACAGAACAGTGACTCCAGCATAAATCCCAGGAGAGATGACACAGGACTGTTCTTGCCAGGTGCTGGACTAGGCACTGGGGGGTTAGATGCAGTTCTCTTCCTCCAGAGGCCCTGGGCCCGAGGAGACCGCTGCATCAACTGATCCTCTCAGGGCCAGTCTGTGGAGCGTTCAAAGCCTGGCCGGTAAAGAGTGGGACCTCCTGGAGGGTGGGGACCATCACCATATCCAGGAAATCTGTCCATGGACCAGGCCCCCCAGGGCACAGAGGACACAGTAGAGGTGGAACAGCTTGTTGCAAAAGGCAAAGGAGAGCAGTTTCGGGCTGGATTCATTCCTAATTCTGTGACTTGAGGAAAATGATACTTCTGGGTCTGTGACTTCATTTTTAAGATGAAAATGCTAATAAATAACATTTGTCCCATGTGGCTATGATAGAGAAGATTGAATAATAAATTGATTGCACCCAGTACATGATAGTAAGAAAGAATACCAAAAATCATCATTATTATTACTGTTGTTGTTGCTACTATTATAAATGAATGGTGATATCTAACTACCCCGGTGGAAATCAGAGTAGTTACTTCTTACCCTGTACTCTTGATGGAGAATGTGCGTGCGTACGTGTGTGTGTGTGTGTGTGTTGGGATGAGGGTGGGGGGAACCACCTTCAAGGCATTGTGGGGATCTTCCTGCTTTGTAGGCTTCAACCCATTTCTCAGACCAGAGCGTGGAGGCGAGGGGGCTGGGGCATGGGCATCCTAGGGCGACTCGGCGAGGCAGAGGCAGGGATGATGGTCATAAGGAATGATTCCAACTCAGTGCACTGGCATCAGCTGTGTGATAAGAAGGAAAATAAAGAGAAGCCTCATTGCTTGGCCTCCAACAGGGGCATCCCCCAAAGCAGTTTCGTGGCACATGAGGCTCCTGGAGAACTAAATTGCACCCTTCTTCCCTGTTATCTTGAAGAGGCAGTGAGCATTGGTCTTGGGAATGGGGCCAGTTCTTCGAGCAGCTTCAACAGCCATCCTTTACTGGGATGGACCCATGGGCAGAAAGCAATTCACAGGGTTAGGGACCTAAGGGGTCCCCCAGCTTTTCCTAAGAGTCTGTCACCTGTGCAAAATCTGTCCCTTAGGAAGATGAACAGAATGACTTTCAGTGAGCTGCTCTCTGTCCCTCATTGGTCACCAGTTCTGCCCCTCGAGGTCAGCTCAGGCCACCTTCCAGACCTTTCTGGTGAAAGCATTGCTTTGTTCTAGCCCCCACTGCCTCCCAGTGTCAGACCCTGAGCCTGGCTCCAGCCTCCCACCCATGGTTCCCTTGGTTCCCTGGGTCCCTGCCATGACAAGTGGTTCATTCCTTCATTTGTTTGTTTGTTTGTTTGCCATGCTTGTATTTGAGAAGTGGCTACAAGATATACAAGTACAGAGAATGAGAAAAATGCACATGCCCCAAAACATGAAGAATGGAAAATTATTTTTCTTATAAAGGTAATGAAAATTAAAGATAAAATTACAGTATCTTTTATCTCCTGTAGTGTCCCATTCCCTCCCCTTAGAAATGATAACTGTGGGGACGCCTGGGTGGCTCAGTTGGTTAAGCGGCTGCCTTCGGCTCAGGTCATGATCCCAGCATCCTGGGATCGAGTCCCACATCGGGCTCCTTGCTCATCAGGGAGCCTGCTTCTCCCTATGCCTCTGCCTGCCATTCTGTCTGCCTGTGCTTGCTCTCTCTCCCTCTCTCTCTCTCTGACAAATAAATAAATAAAATTAAAAAAAAAAGAAATGATAACTGTGAATTTTCTAAACTTTATGTTTCAGAGAAGGTTTAACTTCACAGCACAATCGAGTGGAAGGCACAGATTATTCCCATAAACCCCTGGCGCCGCATGTGCCCAGCCTCCCCCACTGGCAGAGTCCTCACCAGAGTGTCGCGTTTGTTACAAAGGACGAGCTTGTGTGGACACGTTGCAGTCACATGGAGACCGTAGTTGATCCTAGGGGCTCAGTTGTGGTGGTGGTGTCTGTGCTATGGGTTTGGGCAGATGTGTAATGACATGTACCCATCATTATAGAGTCATACAGAGTGGTTTCACTGCCTTAAAAATCCTCCGTGCTCTGCCCGTTCACCCTTCCCTCCCCTTTAGGCAGGTGGTTTCAGTTAAATACTGTCACTCATGTGTTCCTCCGGGCACCATCTTGGATCTCTGCTTGTCCTTCACATCTTGGCTAAGGCCCTTTTGCCATCAGCTGTGATGGGGACACCTGCAGGAGGAGCAGGTTCCAGGTGGGGACTCTCGGAGCTCAGGTGGGGACATGCTATGTCTGAGGTGCCCACAGACTTCCCAGTGGGCTTGTCCAGTAGCACCTGGACACTCACATTTGGAAAATCAGAGGGAGAACAAGCAGCCCGCAGGGTATGGGAACCAACCCTTCCTCCGTAAGGACCTGTGTTCCAGGCCGTCACATTGTGGGAGGGGAGAGGCTTGTTACTGTTTACTCCTCACTCTTTCCAGAAGCTTCCCTGGAGCCTGACTGGAGTGCTCCCCTTCCCACCCCTCCCGCACCCACTGCTGATATTTGCTCTCTCACTGTCTGTTGTGCTAAGTGCCCAGCTTATTTATGAGAGATGCTAATAAAGCCGCCAGATCATCACATTAGCAGCTCCCCGCTGAGACCTCCCTTCTTCTAGGGGCGACGGGTACCAAACACAGCCCCCATCGTCAGGCTAGCACAGCTCATGACATTCTTCCAACAAGGAGGCGAGAGACTTCCTGAGGCACTCACAGACTTGAAATTGCTGACCCAGATTCCAGAAGGATAGCACCCGCTGGGCTGGTCTGGGTGCCTGGAGGCTTTCTGGACCAGCCAGGTTCCCCATCCCCCACTTGACAGAAGGGACACCTGAGGTCCAGACAGGGGCTGACATCTCCCATTCTGCAGATGAGAAAAGATGATGCATATATCAGCTCAGGGCTGGGGACAAGGAACCAGGGCTTCCTGCCTCCATAGGCCCATCTCATCTTTTCCCTGCCAGGTAGAATGACCTTTCTCCCCAATCTGGAGGGTCATCCAGGGATCAGACTCTGTGTGTGACCCCTGGTGATTAGAGAAGGAGGGACGTGGCTCATGCCTCTGCCACTGAATCCTGCACACCTGCCCACCCTTCCCGGCTCCTCCTTCAGGAGATCCACCTGCTGCCAGGCCTCGCCCAGGATGCCCAGGGTCGGTATCTCCCAGACTAACTCGTGCTTTCCCACTGCCCTGTTTTCTTGACCAGCCCCCTCTTGGTGCGATCCAGCACACACACTCCTGTGCCTGGGGTTGACAGGTTTCCAGCCTGTCCACCCTGTGTGTCCCCCCTCCAGCCACAGCGACAGGTCAGACACTGGCGTGCGCTCAAGTTGGTCTGATGGAAACAGACTGGGGATGTCGGCTGGAAGGAGAGGGGAAGAGAGGCTCTCCTTCCCCTGCGGTTCTATGAGAGTGATGCCAAGTCTGGAGCTTCGAGTGGGAAGCCAGCCCAGATAAAAATACTACCGGCTCGGATGTGTTGAGTTAAAAGTGACAGAAAAATCCACTCAAATCGGCATAAGAAAAAAAAAAAAAAAAGAATCTGTATTATCTTCATCGAGCTCAGCTCAATCCCGGTACTCTGAGAATTTTGTCAGGATTCTTTCCCCAACTCTCGGCTCGCCTTGCCTGTGTGTCAGTTTCACTATCGGCCTGACACTTTCTAGAGTGTCATCTCCCATCTCGGCCCCTCCAGCCCAAGGACGGCACCTCTCCCAACGCTGCTGCCAAAGTCCTGGCACTGACGGACTTCCATCAGGACCAACCTGGGTCACGTGCAGCTCTGAGCGAATCACTGTAGTCAGAGGAAGGGGGGTGCTCTGATTGGTCGGATCTTAATCATGTGATAACTGGGTCCAGAGACTTTGCCCCACCTTCTGCCCCTATGAGCCACTGAACGAGTAGGTTGCTTAGCAACCACGTCCTGGCTCTTTTCCTGCAGCACCCAGGACTGGGAAAGCCACGCCAGAGTCCTGAATGTTGAATTATAGGGCTCCTCAGTACTTCGATTTCAGCTGGCTGTGGCTCCTTGGAGGAGAGGACGGCAAGATGACGTTGGTTTAAATCTTGACAGTGACACTTGCTCACCGAGAGACCTTAGGTAAATTACTTCCTGTCTGTGGTGGCTCTTGTATAAAATGAAAATAATAATAGGGCCTGCCTGTCTCGGAGGGTTATTTGAGGATCAAATAAGGTGATTTGTTATGGGGACTTAAAAGAATGCCTCTCCCATATTTGGGGATCAGTAAGTAGAGCTATTAACTGGTGTGGGAGGAGGTACACCTTATTACATCTGGTCAGGACGGCCCCCCATTCCCCTCCCCCTCCCCTGGAAACCCCCTCCACCCCTCCACCTCCCTTGCGACCCCCTTCATTCTCCTCTCCCTCCCTCCTCCCTTGTGACCCCCTCCACCTCCCTTCTGATCCCTTCCTCCTTCCCTCTTCCCTGTACCCCCTCCACCCCTCCACCTCTCCCCTGTCCTTTGACCCCATTTACGCCCCTCCATCTCTCATCCCCTGTCACCCTCTCCAGACCCCTCCATCTCCCCTCACCCCCATCATGCCTTCCATCTTCCAGGTAACAAGAGGGAGCAAATTTCTAATGTGGATATCAGCCATGTCACCTCCTCACTAAAAGCTCCTGAATGCCTCCTTCATGGCGTTCAGAGTCAAGTTAGCGCCCCCCCCCCCCCCCCCCCCCCACTGGTCTACAAGTTCCTGCAGAATCCAGCCCCTGCCCACTTCACTTAAGCCACACGGGGCCTTTTTCATTTCCAAACACACCAAGGTCATTGAGCCTCAGGGCCCTCAGGGCCTTGCTGCTCCCTCTGCCTGAAGGGTCTCCCTCAGATATCACTATAAGTGACTCCCTAAGTTCACGAAGATCCCTTCCCAAAGTCACCTCCTTGGAAAAGCCTTCTCTGAGCATCTGATCTATGGTGAACCGCCTCCCCCCTTCCCTTTCTGTCCCCATCAGCCTGTTCTTCCATTCTTCATGTCTCCTCTCATTGTTGGAAACGGTCTCCGTCCAGTGTTTGTGTTTTTATTGTCTGTAAGGGGCCTTGGGGCCCTGGAGGGCAGAGTCCAGACAAGGGAAGGCAGGAAGGAAAGAAGTCAAGTCTTAAGGCCTAGACTGGGTCCCTCTTACTGGATGATCAGAGGCTGCTTTTAGAGGGAGAGCTTTGCGGGGCCCTGATGGGCAGATGGGGTTCTCAGATACCAGGAGCCATCGCTAGCGGCTTCGCTGGGTCATCATGGAGGCTGGATCTGCTCTCCTGCACCTTAGTGGTAAAAAGAACAAAAGGCGGCCACCCACAAGTCCTGCCAGACCTTTCTGGAATGCAGGAGGCCGCCACCTGGTGAGTAATTCACCTACAGTCAGCAGCCCCAAAAGCAAGCAGCCGGCGGAACCTTTCGTATTTTTAATCTACTCAAAACCAGGGTCTTAAAGCGCCTACTTTTCCATCCTGCTAATTCGGGAGGCAATTAGCTACTGGGTGTTCTCGCCCGCCAGCTCCAGCTCGGCATGTCAGCTTGTTTATTCGCCCATTCCTGCCCAGCTAGGCCAGCTGTGAAGAGCTCTGTTAATCTGCTCTTGAACTACAATGTTTAATAAGACTCTTAAATGATAGAGGCATCTGTGCATAAATAGCACATGGTAAACCTCCCCTTGGGACACTAACCTGATTTATTAAAAATGCTGTAACTACCAAGCTTTATATATCAACATCATTAACACAAAAATATATGATCTAATCTCCTCCCGCAGCCAGGCCCTGATGCAGACTGACAGCTCGGATGAGAGGTAAGAACTGGAAGGTGGCGCCATGAAGGGTCAAAGGAGCCCGTTTTAAATATTTTAAATGAAGCCAGGCCAGCCAACTAAAATTTGTTTTCTCCGATGTTAGCCTGGGAACATGTGGAGAAAAACGGACCCAATTTCTTTCCGTGACCAAATGTTCCCACTGGGCTGGGCTGGGGCTGAGGTCACCCTGACATGTTTCTCTGTCACTCTGATGGGTTGGGGAGGGTCCCCTCCCGCCACTGTGATGGGACTTAAACTTCAGGGCCCAGACCACCCTGTCTGCCAGACACTCAGTGTGTCCCAAGGGACGCCCATTCACACAGCCCCTCACGACTGTCACTCCGGCTACCTCCGTGCTCTCCTCCTTGCTACCATTTAATAGATTTCTCTGAATGGGCTCACTCTTCCAAATTTTAGCCTCAAACTGAGCAATATTATCTATGAAATCATAGATTTGCTGTGCTAGTTATAAATGCACATCTTTAAAACTTTAAAAAAACAAATAATGAAATAAATAACATTTGCCAACGTGGGAGCCGCCTGGGTAGCTCAGTCATTTGAGCCTCTGACTCTTGATTTCGGCTCGGCTCACGATCTCCATGATCTCACGGTCATGAGTTGGACCAGCCGCAAGCTGGACTCGGCGCTCAGCGGAGAGTCTGCTTGGGATTCTCTCTCCCTATCTCCCTGCCCCTGCCCCCCCAGCTCCACTCACACGTGCCATCTCTCTCTCTCTCTCAAATAAATAAATCTTATAATAATCATAATACTGGCCAGCGTACCATGCTCTCCTGTTGTGACAGGCCGTTCACCTGACATATGCTGAGTTGACTCCATTTACCCAGGTTTAGAGCAGGCAGTGTGGACTGGGGACTTAGAGGGTGTCAGGTGCTTTGAAGATTCGAAGATGAAGGTTCAGTTTTCCAGCTCACAGTCGGGTCTAGGAGAGGCGCCCCAGCTGGGAGCAGATGGTGCACAGCGCCCCCCTCAGGCCACATTCCTGCAGCGCCTCCCCTCTGAGCAAGCGCCAGGAGAGATGCCTGGGGTGGGTAGTAAAGGAAGTGGTATCTTGCAGGTAACGTCTTGATGTGTTTGTTTTGTTTTGTTTGTAATGATGGGTTTATCGTCTGGGTCTAGGTCTGGGTATCTTCATCAGTGAGCGGGAGAGAAACATGGTCTAGACTGAACCGCCAGCCCCCTCCCACCCCCAGCTTTGGACCACTCTGCCACCGGGCAGTTTTCCGTCTTCAGGAAATCCCTTACTTTTCCTCATCTACAGACACGTATGGCATGTCTTTCTAGTTACAGGATTTCTTTTAACTGTAAAGTTCTAGGATAATTCCAGAATATTCTAAGTCATCAAACTCAGGAAGGCGAAGAGGTCGGAGCGCCCCGGAGGGTGGGCTTTCAAGGCAGATGCCCTGGCCTTGAGTCCTGACCTTGCTACTCTTTATGTGACCTTGGGCAAAGGATCCAGTGCCTCAGTTTCTTCATTTGCAATAGGGGAAGAATCACATGGTCACCGCTTTGGAGGTTGTTCTGTTGATTCAGAAAATATACGTAAATCCTCTGTGTCTATGCCAGGCATACAGTAAGCACTTAGTGGTCTCCTTTTGGCATTTTTAATGTTGTGACCCCCAGACCCCGCTCAGCCCAAGTCTCTAATTCACATGAGCCCAGCCCATCCCTAAAGACCCTGAGGTCGAAACTTTAGCCTGAGCTCAAGATCCTGAGAATATAGTGCTCTCGTGTGGCCCAGAGAATGTCCCAAATGGGACTCATGGGTGTTTGTGGGGGTTGGGGGGAGAGAAGTTAGGGGTCTGGGACCGTGAAGGGCAGTTTCGGAACTGGGGGGCCCACGGGCAGCAGAGGAGGGCCATCAGCTCGGGCCGCAGTGGAAAAACATCTGGATCCTCCAAACACTGGGGAGGGCCCACCAGGCTGGAATTCTCATGGCGGCCCTTGTGTGGCCCTCAGCAGGTCCTCGAGTGTCCCTGGAATGCCCGCAATGTCACCGGATCAGCTTGTGAGCGGCCTGCCCCCTGCAGACTGTTTAACAACCACGGAGCCTGGACCCCCTCCATCCTCCTGCCCCCAATAGCTCTGTGTCCAGAAGTGTGGGGGAGGGGCTGGGGGCGAGCATCAGAAACAGAAGCCACACCTGGGCAGAGGGACTCCACTGTCTCCCGGACAATGACATCTGATTCCCCTCCTCACGCCAGAATGGGCTCACTGCTGTCAATTGGCGACTACTGTGCCTCCAGCTTGACCCAGAAGAAACACGCCTGCAGCCGGGGACCTGCTGCTCGGACCACTTGTCCTCACTGCGGGGCAAAGGGGGAGCCGCTCCTGACACGGGGATGTCGCCAAATACAGGCAAATGCTGTTGCTGGTTTCAGCTCCAAGAAGCCGAGGCTCGAAATCGGTTCCTCAACCCGACATCAAGGAAGCAGGTGTTGGAGAGGCCGTGTTGGCATTTCATTAATGAACCTTGGATGGAAAAATCAGGCAGTAATGTGTTCCTCTGCTTTCTGCTGGTTCTGGTTGCAGCAGCTTCTAGGAGAAAAGTGGGATGTGATCATTCTGATTGGAGGGGAGGTGGCAGAGGGCCTGGGAAAAGGCAGGTCATGGCCATCCCAAGGCACACTCCGCAACGCTGGTCATTTCTGCTTTCTCACTGGGAAGCGCCACCCACAGGTTGTCCTCTCCCAACTGTTTCACCTGTGACTTCGTAAGGCTCTGTCCTCGGAGCAGGATTTTATTTAATGAGGGGTCGCCTGTAAGGCATGTTTCCAGGTTTGGGGTGTCAGCCCCACAAGGGCCAGTGGACCAGAAACGACTGGTGGACCGTGTCTGCAGAGCAGTTTAATGTCTGCCCTCCCTCTTGCCCCCCAATCCGTTCCTCCTCCCCCAGTGTCCCCATCTCTAACCAGCACCGCCATCTGCCCGGCTGCTCAGCCAAACCTAGGCTTCTTCCCCACTCCCCTGCCACCACTCGTCTCATCCATCAGCAAGCCCTGTGGACCATCAACCAGACCTGATCGCTCCACCCCCCAACTCCGCAGCACCCCTGTCCTGCCTTTGCCACCGTCATCTTCCCCGTGGACCACAGCTCTCCCTCATTCTGATCTAGCCCCCAGGTCTCTTTACAGCGGCAGCCAGAGTGAGCCTTCGAAAACACGAAGCAGATGTTACTCAACTGGGAATGCGTCAGTGGCTTTCTGCTCTTAGAATCCAAAAGCTCTTTCATGGCCTCTGGGCCCTTCATGACCTGCCTCCATGGCCAGTCCACCCTGGTCTCTCCCCTGTCCTCCCCTGCCCCTCAGGCATGAATGAAGGAGCAAGGATTGGCCAGGCCTGGGTCACAAACTTATATGGCCCTTCAGTGTGACATTTAAGAAAATCCTCAAAGGCAAAAATTTTTTTTGCCTTTAAGTGAGTTTGGGGGGAACTCAATCTGAGAGGATCTCTGAAAGGCGCCTTATGTCTACCTGGTGTGGACATCCAGGAAAATAAGTCATGGAGAGGCAATGTCCCACGTTCTAAGATTTGGGGTCTGTCTACCTAGCCCCAGACAAGAGAGCCACTACTCTGTGGACCTATGGATGCACGGCCCCAACACGAGAAGCCCGTGACTCACCCTGGAGAAATGTTTTCCCTTTCCCAGTCTCCAACCTGCTGAGCTGGTCAAGTAGAAAGTCCTGGGCAGGGGCGACTTTCTCTTAAACACCTCTCCTCGGCTCTCTCTCATTGAATGAAGACACATCAGCCATCACAGGAGGGAGTAACTTGCTACAGATTAATGTGTTTTCACTGTACTTGGTTTTACAACAACCTTCTGCTTATTTCCATGAATATTGGTTTCCTGCTCACAGGACATAAATTTTATTTTAAAACAAAATTAAGCATGAAAATAAAAAGTCCAATTCAGACAAATCTTAATGGTAGAGATGCCAGTGGGTTATTGGTGTCGCTGTATGCACCGGGCTGTTTGTGGGGAACGCTGAGCTACATCGGCTGCTCTGGAAAGGCAGGGCCAGGAATTTTTATCCGAGTGTCCCCAGGCCTGGCCAAGCACTGGCTCCCAGAGACACTCACCCAAGATTTGTCTGGATTGAATTAAGCCAGTATCATCTGTTCACAGGTGTCCCTGGAAAAGCTGACCTTGTCACTGGCTCACCTCCAGAGGACACAACGCAGACAAGGACTGAACCTCCGTGTGCTTCTCTCTCTGCAGAGAAAGGAAGATTCTACCTATCCAAGGCACCATCCCCACCCCTCCCTCATGGTTAGGAAACAGGATGTGGTCCCTAGAGCTGTCAGAACTGCCTCACGGCTGAGCAGCAGACGCAGATGGCATGTTTCTCCCCGTGCCTCACCTCTGCATCCTGGCTGTGCCTAGCTGTGAGAAAATGTGTGGGACTTTGCGGGGAAGAGCATCACTGACCTGGGTCTCTTGCCAGGCTCAGAAGTCCCATCCACTTTCCCATTGCCCACGTCGCAGAAGGAGCTTAGCCACCTTCAGAGCCCAGTTCAGCTGCTGGAGAAGAAGTCGCAGCCGTTGGTCACAGGAAAAGCTTTCGGGCACTGATCTGAGAGGGTGGGCTGTAGGGTGGGGGCTGACGGATGCCACAGATGGGAGGGGCTTTCAGACACCACCTCTCTCTGAATTCATCTTCAGAAAGCCTCGGGGTGCGAAGATCTGTGTGCACAGCCATTGCCAGCAACACTATTTATAACAGTGAAAAATAACCTTTAAAGTTGGAACAATTCAGTATCTTCTACCAGACTCGTTGACGAGTGCAGTGGTTAAGAACATGTGTTCAAATCTTGGCTCTGCCATTTCAATATATCTATAAAATATACACATATAAATTAATATGCAGATATACCTACCGTGTATATATATACACACACGTGCATGGATGCCTCCTCAACCTTCCGTGATTTTCCTTGCTCTACTCTTCTCTGTGTCCCCATCACGCCAACGGATCCCATCCTTATACCGGCATATTCTGCTGGTTTCCATCGAGTCACTGATGTCACATCACCATCCAAGCCCGATATTTAGTGTATTTCAAGCACAGATTGTATAGAAAACATTTATTGATCCCAAGAGAAAAACTCTGGTGTTCAATCACCAACGTGAGTGATTCTGGTTAAAATTCTAAGACATATCCCTGCTCCTTCTCTGGACCTCAATCTCCTAAACTCCTCCTGGGTCGAGGACCTTCTCACGCTGCCCAGACTCTGGCCAGCCCCCCTCACCTCTTGTCTGATTATTAGATGGCTTCCTCCACCATCTTCCTGCCTCTGCCCTTGCCGTCATTCATTCTCTCTCCATGTGAACACAGTGGGATCTTGCTGGCATTTGAGACAGGCAGTGTCCTTCCTCTGTTTAAAACCCCCTAACCATGGGGCATCTGGGTGGCTCTGTCATTAAGCATCTGCCTTCAGCTCAGGTCATAATCCCAGGGTCCTGGGATCGAGCCCTGTGTTGGGCTCCCTGCTCAGCGGACAGCCTGTTTCTCCTTCTCCCACTTGCCCTGCTTGTTTTCCCTCTCTCGCTGACTCTTTCTCTGTCAAATAAATAAAATCTTTTAAAAATCTTTAAAAAAATAAATAACCCCCTAACCCATGTCTCTCTCTCTTGGAATAAAGCCCAGTAAACCTCAGCACAGCTCAAGGACCCCCACATCATGGCATTGTCACCCTCTCTAAGCTCAAGTCCACTATGCAAAGTTCTGTCTGGACACAAAACTCCCACCACAGTATCCTTGGTGTGGAAGGACCCCCATGGCTCCCTGTGGCCCCTTCTAAACATGATCGTGTTCTTAGCTGCCAAATTGTCAACACAAGCCGGGGGCTCTGACTGCTTCCTGACTGCAAATTCTTTTTGAACACTGCCTGAAAAATATCTGTATGCATGATCATTAATACATATCGTCACATGAGTAGTGCCTTGGTTTCATACTAATCATCTATTCTTGGCAGCCAAAAGACTGATTCATGTTTTTAATAATGAATTCAAAAAAGCTACAGATTTGCTATTGTATCATCACCATAATTTAAGAGTTGATTGCAAAATCTTTCCCAGAAAATCTTAAATTTTTCTGCCAGCAACAATATTCCAAACTCTGCTGTCCCTGACAATGGACAGAGTCTAAAGGCCCAACCCCCAGCTCATCGATGGCCACCACTTCTTGCCATGGCCAGAGAGACTCCAGCATCTGTCTCCTGCCTTTCCCTCCAGTCTCACGCTCTACCTCCTTTCCCCAGCCTCAATGACCTCCAGCCATACCTGCCTTCCTTGCTCTGCCTCAGGACCTTTGTACATGCAAAGAGAATCCCTCTGAAACCTGCCTTTCAGGTGGTGGTGTGACAGAAACACAGAACTTCTTTTCCAGGACCACCATGGAGCCCAATGTGGGGCTCAATGACCCTGAGATCAAGACCTGAACAGAGATCAAAAGTCTTCTGCTTAACCAACTGAGCCACCCCTTCTAGCAGAGAGAAAGCAAGCAAAGCAGGAGCTGGAGGGGTGATCTCTTCTTTCAGGATGCAGGAGTAGCGTTTTGTTGTTTTATTTCTTTTTCTCCTTGCCTTGCTATTCCTGGGTCTAAAGGAAAAGAATCATGTGGATATTCACACAAAGGCAGGCCCAACACCAGCACTCAGAGAACGATTTGTATAATGTCTTCTGGCATGAACAATGAGAGTTTCTTTGAAGAGTTGAAGCTACAGCAGAGCCAAAACTTAACCTAGCTAAAGTCAAAAGAAAAATATTTGCAATTTTCTCAGTCAATAAACTGGTCGAAAAGCCTTTTGAGACCACTTCTGCAGACAGAATTTCTCCCCTGCACCCAGCAGGATGTGCTGGTGGCAGCCTAAGACCAAAGTGGGATAACCAGCCTGTCTCTGAACCACCCAACCAAATTCAACAGACAAATCGGCCTCAGAGAAAGAAAAGGAAGAAGCCCAACCTGAGGGAGTGGATATTTCTGCTCACCCCTTCTCGGCTCGCACTCTGTCTGCTCCGTGCACAAGAGGAGTCCCATCTCTATGGTCAGGTCGTCTGGGCTTCCCTGCCCTGGGTCCATAGCAACAGGCTGAGCAGATTAGACAGGAGAAGAGAGGGTCCCCTCCCCTGCTGGGTCATGACAATAACAGTGGCCATGATCGTCTTCCTGTGGCCTCAGCTCCTCACGGGCTGCCCTGTTCGACAGTGACTGCTCCCCCTGGGTTCCCCTCCAGGCCTGAGGCTGGGAAGGGCCCCTCTCAGTTTCTAGTCCCTGTGTGACTAGCCCCGTGATTCTCCCCACTGTGCCTCACGATCCTGATCTATATAATGTGCACAATGAGGGCACCTTCCTTCTTGGGTTATTGTAATGATTAAATGAGTGAATCCATAGGAAGTGTCTAGAACAGTGTCCGGCGTATAATAAGCACTCAATAAGGGTTGGCTGTTGCTATGATTCTTTTATTACTGCCATTCCTGCGTTAAGCACTTTTCTTGGTATCTTACTGGATCCTGTGACGTATACTCTTCACTCAAACTGGTAAAGTTTGACACCCATAGATCGTGGTAAATTATGTATATACCGAAAACCACCACTAAGAAAATCTATACAAGGAGATACACTTAAAAGCACCATAGAGAAATCCAAATGGAATGCTAAAAATTGTTCAAATAACTTACAGAAAGCCAAAACAAAATGCAACCCCAGAAAGAACAAACAAAAATAAAATGACAGACTTAAACCCTAACATATCATTAATTACATTAAATGCAGATGGTCTAAACACACCATGGGAAACACAAAAATTGGCAGACTGAATTTAAGAACATGCCCAATTATATGCTGTCTACAAGAAACTCCCTTCAGATATAACATCACGGGCAGAAAGAAACCAGTATCAGAAGAACTCTTGGAAATTGAGAAACGAAAAAAGAATACTGGAACGGACATTAGGTGTGAGTACAATAGACTATTCTTCAGTTCCTGGGCGGCTTCAATCGTGTGTGATAGCCACGTAAACATAATCACATCGGGTGGTGTGGTGCTCGAGGAGAGAAAGGAAACCCTTCAGACAATTGCACTTTTTTAAAAGATTTTTTTTTATTTGAGAGAGAGAAAAAAAAGGTGGGGGGTGGCAGAGGGAGATAATCTTCAGCAAACTCCCCACTGAGCGCAGAGCCTGACACAGGGCTCGATCCCAGGTCCCTGGAATCACGAACTCAGCCGAAATCCAGAGTCGCTTGCCTAACCAACTGAGCCACCCAGGCACCCCTGGACAATTACGTTTTAAAAGTGGGAAGGGGAAAGGACCTTAAATATCAGGAAGGTTTTAATATATCTAAGAGTTAAAATGTCACTAGCCATTTGTGGTGATTAGTTACATATATGCATATACAGAATAAGTTACCACTGAGAAAAACACATAAAACAATGTACTCTAAAACCCTATAAAAAAAAAATCACAACGGAATTACGAAAGGGACTCAGAAACTATAAGAAGGCAAGAGAAACGGAGTAAATTGAGAATCATAATAAAATAGCAGTCTTTGGCCCTAACTGATCAATAATTATTTTAAAATGCCAATGTTCTAAACAGACTAATTAAAAGAGACCGGCAGACTGGATTGAAAAATACAACCCAATTACATGTTGTTACAAGAAACTCACTTCAAACATAATGACATAGGGGGGCTGCAGGTAAAAGAGTGGATACAATCACATCATGCAAACATGAATTTAATAAGAGGAGAAGGGGATGTATTAATATTAGATTAAGTAGACTTTGCAGCAAAGAAGATTACTAGAGACAAAGAGGGACATTATGTAGCCGTAAAAGGACCACTCCACCAAGGAGATACAGCAATCCTAAATACATATGCACCAAAGAATGGAGACTCAAAACACAGGGGGCAGAAACTGATAGAGCTGGAGGGAGAAGCAGATAAATCCACAATTAAAGGTGAAGACTTCAGTACCTGACTTACCAGGATTTGATACCCTCTGTCAGTAATTGACATACCTAGAAGCCCGATCTCGCAGCCAGGAAATCAGTAAGGATATAGTTAAATGGAACAGCACCGTAAATCAACTGAATCTAACTGACATTTATAGACTACTTCATCTCAACAAGAGAATACACCTCCTTCCCAAGCTCATAACGGAACATTCGCCAAGAGAGACCATACCCTGGTTCATGAAGCAAACCCTAACAAGTGGAAAAGAATTCAGATCATGAAGGAAGGGTATGTTCTTTCACTATAATGAAATCAAACTAACAATCAGTAACAGAAAGACAGCAGGAAACTCTTCAGACAGACAGATATCACATAGCACACTTCTACGTAACCCGTGAGTCAGAGAGGAAGTCTCAAAGGACATCTTTTTTAAAAAAGATTTTATTTATTTGGTAGATAGAGATCACAAGTAGGAAGAGAGGCGGCGGGGGCGGGGGTGGTGGGGTGGAGCACGTTCCCTGCTGAGCAGAGAGCCCAATGTGAGGCTCAATCCCAGGACCCTGAGATCATGACCTGAGCCGAAGGCAGAGGCTTTAACCCACTGAGCCACCCAGGCGCCCTCAAAGGACATTTTAAAAATACACAGAATTGAATGAAAATGAAAACAAAACACATAAACAACATGTGTGATCTGCCGCTGAAGTCATGCGGGAGAGGAATTTAGAGTACGAAAATGCTCACTGGGAAAAAAGGTGAGATCTCAAATCACTTATCTCAGTTCCTATGAAACTAGATAAAGAAGAGCAAAGTAAATTCAAAGTGAGCAGAAGGAAGGGCCAAATGAAGATAAGAGCAAGACTCGGTGAAATTAAAAACAGAAAGAGAAAATCAATGAAACAAAGAAGAATTTCTTTGAAAAGATCAATAAAATCGGCAAGAATCTAGCAAGACTGACAAAGAAAAAAAGAGAGAAAAAACCAACCACCAATACCAGGAATAAAACACTACAGATCCTATAACTATTAAAGGCATAGTAAAGGAGTGCTGTGAATGACTTTATACTCATAGATTCCATACTTTAGAAGAAACGGACCAATCCTTCAAAAACCAAAAACTACCAAACTCAATCAAGATGAAGTAGACAACAGTCCTGACCTATGTAAGAAATGGCATTTGTCATTTGAAAGCTCCTAAAGAAGTAACCACGCCCAGAGGTGTCACTGGAGAATTTTATCCAACAGTTAAAAAAAAATTAACACCGTCTTTTCACAATCTTATCCAGAAAACAGATAAAGGAACACATCCCAGGTTAGGCTTTGTTCTTTGCTTCTTGTGATTTTCAGTTTTCTATTATGCACATGTTAACTTTTAAAAAATAAATGTTAACCTTAAAAACCAAAAAAGAAAGAAAGAAAGAAAGAAAGAAAGAAAGGAAGAAAGAAAGAAAGGAAGAAAGAAAGAAAGGAAGAAAGAAAGAAAGAAAAGAAATACCGACTTCATGACATGATACAGATACCAAAACCAGACAAAGACAGTACAAAAAAGAGAAAACTTGCAGACTTCTTTTGTGAATTTAGACATAAGAGTTTCCCAATTGATTAACAAATTAAACCAATAATGTAGAGGAGAATTATATTACGTGACACAGTGGGATTTACTCCAGGTGTGTGAGACTAGTTCAATATTTAAAAAATCCATCAGTATAATCCACCATATCAACAGGCTAAAAAAAAAATCATTTTAATGGATGCAGAAAAAGTATCTATTCATGAAAAAATGCCCAGCAAACTAGGAACTGAGGGTAACTTTCCCAGTCTCACAGAGAGCACCTACAAAGAAAAAAAAAAAAAAGCTATGGTTAACAACATACTTCATGGTGAAAGACTGAATATTTTGTCTCTAAGACCAGGAAGAAGGCAAGAATGTCCATTTTCACCACTTATGCACATTAGTACTGGAAGATCTAGAGAGTGCAATAAAATGGAAAAAAGAAAGAGAGAAAGGGAGAAGGACAAGAAGAAAGGAAGAAAGAAAGGAAACAAAGGCATACAAACGGAAGAAGTGAAAATGTCTGTATTTGAAGATGACATGATTTCTTACAGAGAAAATCCCAAAGAACCTACCCCAAAGCTCCTAGAACTAGTGAATTCAGCAAGGTCACAGGATGCGAGATCAATACACAAAAGCCAATCGCATATCCATATACCTAACTATGAACAAATGGGAACTGAAATTTAAATGCAATACCGCTTGTAATTGCTCCAAATAAAATTAAGTACTTAGATGCAAAATTAACAGAACATGTATGAGATGTATATGCTGAAAATGACAAAACGCTAATGAAAGGAATTCAAGAACCAAATAGAAAGCCCTTGCTGATGGATTGGAAAACTCAACAGAGTAAAATGTCAGTTCTCTCCTCATTGATCTACATGTTAGAAGAAGCATCTTCTATTAAAATCCCAAGGTTTTTGTAGGCATAGACAAGCCACTGGCGTTCTGTTCTGTTTCTGCTGATGCCGCCGGGGGAGGGACGCTCCCACCTGGCTTCCTCCTTACTTGGTTAATTGGTGGGTGGAGCTGTGGGGTCGAAGTGGTTCTCTGCCGTGGGTGAAGGGGTGGAAGACCATGGGCTTCGTTCACCTTCTATGGCTGGAGGAAGGACTGGGGGGGATACTGGGTCTAGGTGACCCTCTGCTCTTGAGCGGAGGAACACGAGATGCCAGATTTGCTGGTACTCCTCAGGTAGGCAAAGGGCCTGCCGGTGAGGATGGGGTGGGGGATGTGTTAACTGCCCCCCCAAGCTCTGCTGGGGTCGCTGATAGATTTAACCACTCCGCTCACCCCACAGCCACTGAATCCGGTCTTCTCTTTCCCATTCTTGGGTTAGTTGATTTATTTTGTTTGTCTATGCCTTTTGGTGGGTTTGGGTTGAGGTCTCTGCAGAGCCCCAGGCAGGACACACGCAGGTAAAGGGAAAACCCTGGAACTCACATGAGGTGTCATTCGCGTCCTGAGGTTTCTCGCCTGTTCATCGTCCTCCCACCTCTCTGCGTCCTTTAGGACGGTCCAATTCTTTGCAAGTATTTAGCTGGATTTAGGGGGGAGAGCACAGAAAAGTGACTCTACTCCATCTTGTCCCATAACCACAGGACAGTTTCTTTTAAAACTAAAAGTGGACTTACCTTGGGCACCTGGGTGGCTCAGTTGGTTAAGCAACTGCCTTCAGCTCAGGTCATGATCCTGGAGTCCCAGGATCGAGTCCCACATCGAGCTCCCTGCTTGGCAGGGAGTCTGCTTATCCTGCTGACCTCTCGCCTCTCATGTTCTCTCTCTCTCTCATTCCCTCCCTCTCTCAAATAAATAAATAAAATCTTTAGAAAAATAAAAATGAAAAAAATAACAATGGCCTTACCCAGACCCAGCAACTGCACCCTTGAGCATTTATCTAGACAAAGGAGGACTTGCATTCACACAGACATTTGTACATGGAAATTTCACGGCAACTTTATTGATAACAACCCCAAACTCAAGACTACCCAAATGTCCTTCAGTGGGGTGAGTGGTCTAGATGGTAGGACACCCACACCACAGAATATGCCAACAAAGGGAAGGAGAAACTATTGGTGCACACAACTTGGACGAACCTCAGGGGAATGTTGCTGCATGAAAACAAAGCCAGTCTCGAAACGTTGCAGCTTGTAGGGTTCCATTTTCACAGCATTGTTGAAATGACAGAACTCGAGAGATGGCCGTCGGTTAGGGGTCTGCCAGGGGTTAGGGGTGGGGGGGCATAGCTATAAAGGGGTAGCACACGGGGTCCCTCTGGTAACGGAACACTTCCATACCTTGAGTGTGGTTGCGGGTGCACAAAGCTACACATGGGATAAAATCGCGGAACCACACACACACACACACACACACACACACACACACACACTCGTGCGCGTGCATGAGTGCGTATCTAACTGGTGAGTCTGAATGAGCCCTGTGGATTGTGGCAATACCGATTTCCCAATCCAAGATGTTACCCGAGGAGAGAAGAGTGAAGTACTCGTAGCCTGATTCGGCAGTATTTAATGTGGTCCCTCAACTACCCTAACTAGCGGAGAGGACCCTCCAGTGGCTTTGTTCAGCAGTATCCCTGCCCCACGCTTTGGGAATCATTCTGGGACGCTTGGCGCTTAAAACGGGCCCAAAGGAACCTCCCCAAAGTGGTTTTTCCTGATGCCTTCAGAAAGAACCATTGAATGATGAAATGTTACTGAGATAATTTTCAAAAATGCTCTGCAAATGGCATTTGAACTAGCAGGCAGTGTCCTTGGCAGTGGCTTCGCAGCTCCCCGTCACCCAGATCCTCAGGTAAGGAGGGTTGCATGTGCCTCACATCCCGGGCAGATGGATGCACGGACATACATGTGCATGTGCACATACAGGACACACCGGCAGACGCTGTCCTCCTCCAGATGACATGTCAACTCACGCATCTGCTGTTATGTTGCAGGAAAGGCCCTACATTCAAATAAAGCATGTCCGTGTGTGTGTGCGCGCGTGCGTGTGTGTGTGTATACACCCCTGTGGGTATGTACACACACCTTCACCCCTCACCCCTCAGCCACGCAGTTATGCCAACACCATGCATTCATGTACGTGAGCCCGGCCAAAGAAGGCAGATCCTTCATGTGCAAATGTCCAACGAGCTTCATATCAGCCAAGCCTGTCACTGTCGCCCTTCGAGCTGCTTATTAGAACGCTAAATCACACCCCCGGGCGGGCTGCTTTGATGAGAGTTCTCTCCTCCATGATGTAGGACAAGCAGAGCTGGGAGAACCTCTCTTACAGGGTGAGTGGCCTCAGTCGGTCTCCCCACCCCCTTTCATATATATGAATGGCTTTAATTTAATTAAAACCCTCCAGTGGTTCTGTGACGGGTGTCAGAGATGCAGTAAGAAATCCCCTTCACTATTAACTACGAGATGAGAGCGACTCTTACTGCTCTGGGGAGAGACACTGCTGTCCTCCAGGGAAAGCCCATCCTACCCGCTGCCCTGTCCCCAGAGAATGGGCTCAAGAGCAGCCTCCCCTTCTCTGCCCCGAAGGAAGGGAAGATGGCGCTGTGGGACAGAGACAGGGGCAGATGGAGGGCACAGATGTGCAAATACCCAGCAGGCACAGATGAGCAAATACCCAGATTCAAACGCAAGCTGAATGTAATTACTTGGTTAATTAAATATTGACTTTTAACTCAAAAAGTGATTCAAACAAACTGCAGAAAAGACTGTCCAGAGCATAGAGAGGGCAGGAAAAGAATCAGAACTTTCAGGAAGGGAAAGAGGCGGAAGGGGATTGTCAACAGAAAGGTCTGCCATTGTCCTACTGGGCACAGGTGCCTACTGTATGCAGGGGCGGGGGTGGGGGGGAAGGTCAGAAGAGGGAGGTGTGGTCTTCAGTCACCAGGCAGGTGGGCAATCTCTGACAGAGCCCACTGGGCAAAACTAGGATGTTCACTGTCTCCTCGCAGTCTTCTACCCTGAGACCCCATTGCTTTTCCCAGTGGTGCCCCACGTGGACCAAGAGTTTCTGGTGTATGGGAACTGGACACTGTCCATCTGAGTCTTCCTGGAACATAATGCAAAGCGTGGCGAGGGGAGGAGCTCCACAAATGCTCACGGAGCGAATGCATGTGCTCTTGTGCAAGCAGTGACTGTGTGTGTGCACTGGGTGTGTGCCTGTGTGCACATGTGCACGCATGTGTGTTTGCATGTGAGTGCCTCTGTGTGTGCCCGTACGTGTGCAGCACATGTGAGTGTGCAGGCACACGTGTGTGTGCTCACTGTGGGCAGGCGCTGTGGATCTGGTTTCAGGTGAGGACTTCACTCACCAGCTCAGAGGCTCACAGAGTCAAAGGGGCTTCAAAGCGCCCTCTGGCCCCGTCTCAGTCCCATAGTTCACAGCAGACTCCCTGGTCCTCTGGGTCTGAGTCCTCGGCCCAACTTTTCCAGCTTCCCTCCAGGTGGGAGGGGACACCTGGCCCCATCTGGGAGCTCAGGGTCTGCCTGGGAGCCTTGAAGGGACTCAGGGGCTCCAATGTCCCCCAGTCTGGGGAGTCGCTCAGCCACGGAGCTGGGGGCTTGGGTGGGACCCCAGTGTGATTCCCAGGATCCCCTGACCTCTCGACACTCCAGTCCCTGCCAGTGTCCAACTGCCCACCTGGGACAGCCTTTCTTCCCTCCTGTCCCTTGTCACCCTGATGGCACCTCTGTCCCTGAGCGTCCTGGCTGGATGATCGGGCTTTTCTGGTTCTTCATGCCGGTCCTAACTCCCCACCCCCTTGCTGGTTTAACCTCGAGGGGACCTTTCTGTTGACACCCCCACGCCTCATTTCATCCTTCTGTGAGTTCCTTGGCTGCCCTCTGTGCGGAGCGCCTGGTTCCTTCTATCCCCCATGCAAAGCCAGAAGGCTGTTTTATTTCCAGAACTCCTATACAACAATTAAAAAAAATGAATCACTCGTGCTGTGTGTTTATCTCCATCAAGGGCTGAAATACAACCTGTACCATTTTTGTCTGAGCACTTGCTGGCCCAGTTTGGGTTGGAGCTGAAGGGATTGATGAGGTTGTAAAAGTCACGCTTTCAGCAAGTCAAACATACCAGTGTCCAACGGAGAAGCCATTAACGGTGGGGAAGGTGGCTGTGGCTTGGCATGTGTTTGGAGGATCCAGAAGAGACGGCACAGAGCAGGGGCCAGGGGCCTTTCAGAGTCATGACGTTGGGTCCAAACTTGGTTCGGGGCCAAACGCCGCAGCTCTCGAGCAGAAGAGTGATGCCCATGTTTTAAAATAGAAATTCCAGTGGGTATTAAGGAGGGCACGTATCACATGGAGCACAGGATGTGGTGCATAAACAATGAATCTTGGAACACCGAAAACAAATAAAATAAAATTAAGATGTTAAAAAATATAGAAATTCATTATCATCTATAACATTGCACTCTTGTGGTTAACTCTGCCTGAGTTTTCTCTTAGACATAAGCCATCTCGTATGTAGAACTGCAATTGCATTAGAAAAAAAAAGGGTTGTATGTCTTGAGAAATTATGATAATGAAAAATAGCACCATAAACCCCCATTCAGTCAGAAGAGAGATGATTGTGTTTCCTGCTGATTCCCTGGGCCGGCTCGCTGGCACCGAGATGGATTTTCTCCGGCTGAACAGGGCTCATCCGTGTAGCTCAGCACCCAAGTCCCCTCTTGGTTATGCGTAACTGTGCAGTCTAATTTCTACGAACATCCACTGCCTAACAGTGAGTGCATCTTCACGAAGGGAGGGTGAGGTTGGGAAGTGGGAGAATTATAAACCGTGAGCTGTTTGATGTGTGACCCCAGACAGAGGTGGTGGTTCCTCTAAACACTCACTCTTAGAAGCTAAATTCTCCCTCTGTGACCAGTTAGGACAGCGCTCTGAGAACACAGATCAAGGGGGCTGTTTGTCGGTCAGTCATCCGTGCCCATCAGTAATTCTCTCGTGGGTGAGCAGAGGAGGGAGGTCAAACACGCGGCTCCGTGTGGCGAACAGGTCCCCACAAGCAGGACTTGCACACACGCGTGCTGGTGTCCCACCACGTGCAGCCTCTGGACAGTCCAGCTGCAGGTCTCTGTGGGCCCCGTACGGCTTGTGGGTCTTTGGTGGACAGTGGTGTTCTAATGGTTCAAGAAGCCAGGCCACTTGACAGTAAGGGCAAGTCCGTGGAGGTGTCTCTCTGGGACAGCGGATCTTTTCTGACAATCCCCTTTCAGAGAACCCACTTGCGAGTTGACTCGTGCGGCTGCTGATTTAATCAAAGCACAGAGCCCTGCAAAGGCTGGGGCTCTAACCTGGCTCTGTCTCCCTGGCCGGCGATGACCTGTTTGCTGACCTCCCCCAGCCTCCGTGTCCCCATCTGCAGAACAGGAATAATAGCAACGATATGGCAGGGCTGTCGTGTGGATTAAGTAGAGTTGACGCGAGTACAGATGTAGGGAAGAGGACAGCTCCGATCCCCCGATGTCACCGCAGAGCAGGAGGACAGACCTCTCCCACGGGGACACGGAAGCCACGTGTCAGTCCTTCAAGGATGCTTTGGTTTGGGGTTCTCAGAGCAGCCCTGGATGTCTCTGGTGAGACCCCTGCTCATGTATTTGTTCATTTGACGGATATTATTAAATTAAGCACCAGGTCATAAACAAATACGGGGTTTATAAATTTATTTTTTTAAGATTTTATTTATTTATTTATTTGGCAGAGAACGAGAGTGAACACAAGCAAGGGGAGCAGCAGGCAGAGGGAGAGGGAGAAGTAGACTCCCCACTGAGCAGGGAGCCCGATGCTGGGCTCGATCCCAGAACCCTGGGATCGTGACCTGAGCTGAAGGCAGATGCTCAACCAACTGAGCCCCCCAGGTGCCCCCGGATACAGGGGTTATAAATAGAATATCACCTCTGCTTCCAGTCTAGCAGGTGAAGCAGATCCAACAAGTGAGTACGACCGAGCTTGTGTCCGACTGCTGGTTGCTTTCCTCTTCTTTGAGGATAGAAACTGGATCTGTTTGGGATGTAAAATGTCCAACTCAAGGGGACAGATCAGCCCTGCCAATCATGACAACCCCATGAGTGGTCACTGAACCACTTCTGGCCAAAGAGCTGCGAGAACCAGTGGGCTGGGGGGCTTCTGGGAAATGCTTTGCTCCCAGAAAACTAGAGGGTCCACTCCCTGTTTCTGTGCAGTCACAGCTGGAAAGAATATCGCCCCAAACCTTGCGAAGGACAGAAACCAGGCAGGAAGCAGGTGCATGACTTTTCTAGATTCCAACAGGACAACCAACCATCCCAAAACCTAAGGAGAAAAAGAGGCACCTGCAGGGTAAGATGTGACTGCCTTACCTGGGCCGGATGTAGCCAGAACCAGCCGGAGGAGGTCAGCTGAGGCAGTGGTTCTCAACCCGGGGTGATTTTGTCCCCCGGGGGCATTTGGCAATGTCTGAGGACACTATTGTCCTAGCTGGGCTGGAAGAGCTCCTGTCGTTGACGGGGTGGGCGGGCGAGTCTGCTAAGCCTCTTACGCCACACTAGACCACCCTCGCGACAGACGGTGTACCAACCCCAATCGTCACTAGTGTCAAGGTCAGAAAACTTGAGATGAACCACCATTGTGTCTCGGCCGGCTCCGAGCTGGTCCCCGGGGTTCTGCCCTCGCTTCCTACAGCTCATTCTCCATAGAGCAGCCAGAAGGAGATGACAACCAGATCACGCCATTCCTCTGTTTGACACCCTCTGAGGTCCTCATCTCTAGGCTTCCTGTGTCTACACAAACCGCAGAGTCTGCTCCCCCTCCCACTCCAGTCCAGCCTTGCTGGTCTCACTGCAAGAACATGTCCACCTCAGGGCCTTTGCATTTGCTTCCTCTGCCCAGGATGCTGGGGCATTCTCCCCGTCCAAGTCTTATCACATTTTATCCGTCTCTGTTCAAGCGTCTCATCTTCAGAGAGGAGAAACAAAATCCCCAAATCCCCACCTCAGCGGCAGTAGAACTCACTGGAACGTTTTAATGTTTTTAAAAATGACTAACTATTGGTTTTTTAAAAAGATGGCTGGCCTCTGTAGGGCAAAAAAGCAAGAGTGGGAGCAGAAAGACAAGTTAGAGGAGCCCGGGGACATAGATAGTGGCTTGGACTGGGACGGCAGGGCTGGAGGTCATGGGCAGCCAGTTTGAATCTGGACATCTTCAAATGATTAAAAAAAATAGATAAACAGAATTTTCTGATAAAGGATTTTCTCAATTCTCCTCCAGGAAACAATAGAAGAGGTGGCTTTGGAGGACTTTTCGCCTGCCCTCCCAGACTCCCCATATCCTCTGAATAAACCACCCAGAATACGGATAAAAGCTAAGCAAAATCCGTGTGCCCAAGCAGCCTCACCTTTCCAACCCGTCCCCTCAGCTCGCCACACCGAGATGTAGACACACACATTGATGGATAAAGACTCAATCTACCCATAGTCAAAAGATAGGGGGAAAATCAGGACACCTAGAACCACGTAGCTGGGATTTGAAATAATAATACTGAGAGGCTGCCTTCTAGTAGGAGGTGTGAAAATGCTCAGAAGCTGGAGATGGGAGGGTTGGGGGGCGCAAAGTCACTTCGCTGGCATCCTGGGCCGTGCACACGGATGGTAAGAAGTTCACGGACGAGCCTCTGCTTCCTCCTTCTGCTCATTCCCGGAGATCAAACCAGGCAGCCTTCGGCTCTGGCTTTAATTAGCTAGTGTGGCTCGACTGCCTGGGACTCATGCAATCGAGATGAATGGAAAATGAGGTTTGTAATTATTTTCCAAAGACACACAGTCTGGCTTCGCCCCAGGACGAGTTTCAGGCCCCTGGAAACCTCACTGGCTACACGCAGTGTCACAGGGCAGTGTCGCAGGGCCTGCGTTTAGGAGGGTTCCCACTCGATTCAATGCTCTGCTCTCTTGAAATTCTTAATAATTTTTTTAAACAAGAGGCCCCACGTTTTCATTTTGTGCTGGGAAACGGGCATCCTCATTTTCATTCCAGTTGCAGAAACCCTCCTCTCAAGTCTTTCAGAAGGAAGGATGACCTGGGGTAGGGGGCATTCCTGGGACTGTGATGGGGAAGGGTATGGGTTCTCACAACACCTCCGGGTGGTTGAGGATGGGGGCCCTGGGGACAGGAGAGTGGCCTCAGCTGAGTGAGCCTGCAGGATAACCCAACCAAGGGAGAGAGGCATCATTCTCCCCAGGCATAGACAACCCAGAGCTCAGAACACTAGCTGTCCCAGCCCCAAACTTATCAACAGAGTAGGCAGAGCTCAGTGGCACCCTGATCAAACCTATCCTGAAGTCGGAAGGGCAGGGCCAAAAAAATGAGAAGGAAGAAACTAACCAGGGCCCTCCAGGCCAAAATCCAGTGACGTTCCACCTCTGGCCAAGCTCAGATACTAAAAGCATGACTTGGTTCTCAGGGTATGAGCTGAGCGTGGTGAGACCTGTGTTATTCAGTCAGCTCAGGGGCACCTACGAATCTCAGTGAGCACAATCTTTTCTGAGTGGCACCTCCGATGACACATGGATTGATCAGACACTTGGAGGTTTCTCTTGGGAAGGGAGTTGCTCTGATCTGGACTCTGTGCTTCCCAATGGCTGAGAAGGGGCAAACTGGTGGTAGGTCCAAGTATATAATGTTTAGGGCCCTGTGCAAAATAATGCCCAACAATTCTTGAGAATTTCAAGTCAGCTGAGGCAGCTGGGTGGCTCAGTCAGTTGAGCATCTGACTCTTGATTTTGGCTCAGGCCACGATTTCAGTGTTGCGGGATCGAGCCCTGTGTCGGGTTCCGTGCTCAACGCAGAATCTGCTTGTTCCTCTCCCTCTGCTCCTCCCCTCTCCACCAATAAAATAAATAAAATCTTTTAAAAAGAAAAAATAAAGAAGAATTTTAAGTGAGTGTTGGCAGAGCATTAAACCAGGTATGGGGCCTTCCGAGCCTGAGGCTCTGTGCAACCGTGCAGGTCACGTGCCCACCCAGCTGGACCTGGAGAGTAAGGGTGGCATTTAGAAATGTCTGGAGGTGGGACGCCTGGGTGGCTCAGTTGGTTAAGCGGCTGCCTTCGGCTCAGGTCATGATCCCAGCGTCCTGGGATCGAGTCCCACATCGGGCTCCTTGCTCGGCAGGGAACCTGCTTCTCCCTCTGCCTCTGCCTGCCTCTCGGCCTACTTGTGATCTCTCTCTCTCTTTCTCTCTCTCTCTGACAAATAAATAAAATCTTTAAAAAAAAAAAAGAAATGTCTGGAGGTGATTCAGGTTCAAAGTTAACAGGAAGGAAATGGGCTGTGGCTTGAGTACCGTTGGAGGGCCAGTGACTAAAGGGACAGATTTCCCTACGGTTCCCACCCCAGCTCTGAGCATCCTGGAGGAGGCCACAGTCACCTTAACAACAACGCCATTGTTGGAATAAGTCTGATTCTTCCTGGAGAGCACTCTGTGAGGAGTGAGACTGATTGGATGCATAATACATTAGGGTCCATTTGTTTAAAAACTCGTCTTTGTGGTTGCAGCTCCCTGGGGTGTGGTAGAACATAAGGACCATCATTGAGGCCTGGGGGAAAGACCTGGAAAGCCGGCAATGGTGGGAAATCTGCTCCTGAGAAGTTTGTGAAGAAATCTGGCAGCGTGCCTCAGTTTCCCCATCTGTGAAATGCACGCGATCACAGTACCTACCTCCAGTACTGCTGTTAATGAGCTGGCAAATGAGCCACAAGCCTGGTGGTTTCCTAGGCAAATAGATGTCACTGTTTGCTGTCCCCACCCCCTCCTCTCTAATAGAGAGAGCACCGAAGCTGTTCAGTTAACAGTGGAAGAGCCCACCGCACTTAGGTGTGTACCTTTGTCTGCGGTGACCCCCGTCACCTCAGGAAGGGCTGCGTCCTCCAAGGCTCTGAATTGCCGACAGCACTTTGCATGGACTGGTCCTTGGGGGGAAATATCTGGATTCCTGTGATGTCAGTGTTAAAAAAAATTCCTTCCAGGTCACCCAGTCTGGAGCCCTAGGTCACGAACGAGGCTCAGAAGGTGAAAAGGTCCTGGCCAATGTCACACATCCATCAGCCAGTGACTGATGGAGCCAGGACTTGAACCTGGCCTGGGGACTCCAAGGCCCCACTCACTTACTGTCCTCACCAGCTGCCCAGGTCCTACCAGGGCAGCAGGAGGCAGGCAGTGGTCCAGAGGCATCATCACTCTTCCCAGGACAGAGACCGGGGCTGGGGCTTCTGCGCTGAGGGCCTCCTGTGGCCTCAGCATTGGGGGGTGGGAGCAGACAGGATGGGGCTGACCTGCGTTCATGTGACGTGTGACAGCCCACGCAGGGGCCCAGGTCCTGCTAACCACCCTCGTGGAGCCCCCACCAGTGACCCCGTCCAGGTCCGGTCAGTGGGCCCAGCACAGTATTGTTAGGCTGTCCTTCCCCATCCAGCCTGTCGCCTCATATTTGCCCACTTGCTCACAGCTCTCTGTGGATACCTGGGTTTTTGTGTTTATTCCCTCCACAAAAACTGGATTCTAGACCAAGGTATTCAGCCCTTGGGATGTGACAAGATACAGGACAAACAGACTGGGACCTAAAAAATGTTCTGGCCCAATGCAGCGTTCCGGGCATGCAGTGTGGGGAGGCTCCATTGGCTCTGGTGGGGAGGAGGGTTTTCTCACTAAATCTGAGTCTGTTTTATTATTGATTTGAAACTTTCTATAGATAATACACCCCCATCCTGCCTGTACTGGGGGCAGACTCTTCCCACCACTCCTCGCTGACCGTCCCCTTGAATGTGCAGCTCCAGGCAGGACATATGACTTTCCCTACTGTTTCTCCAACATGTGAGATGTAACCCTGCCACAGGGCCTTTGCACTTGCCGTGTCCTCTGCCTAGAACTCTCTTTCCTCATTTAGAAGCTTGGTTCATGCCTTCACTTCCTCCAGGTCTTCTTGACTATCACTTTCCTGACTACCTTATTAAAAAAGAACACCACTCCCAAGGATCCCCTTTATTCTGTTTTACTTTTCCCCACAGGCATGATCACTTCCTGGTAGACTGCATATTGTTTTTTGTCTGTCTTCCTCAACCCAGCCCACTAGGGTAGGGCTTTGCTGATTGTGTTCCTTGCTCTTTCTCCAGCGTCCCCTAAATGAAGCTCAAGAAATACTGAATGGGTAGATGGATAAGCAGGTTCTTGCGTGCAAGCCCTGCTCTTACCCTGTGCCAGCTGTGTGACCTTGAGTGAGTCACTACCTCTCTCTGAGCCTCCATTTCATTTTCTGAAAACAAAAACAAGGCTAGCCACAAAGGGGCTGAACCAATTAACCCAGGCCAGAGGTGAGAACACCTGCTCCCCTCAGGGGAGACAATGAGCATCCCCTCCCTCCATCCCCTCTCCCCCACAATCTCTGGTGGAATGCAGGGGAAGGAGGTGGGGGAACCTCTGAGCCTGCCCAGGCAGGGGCAGCATTCCTCTCCACTCGTCCCACCTCAGCCTGGCCTTGGAGAATGTCATGCCAACCGAGCAGAGTGGGAGAAACGGGCCAGGTAACAGGTGGATTTATAACCTGCCTTCCCAGCTAAGTGTTCTAAGAATGTGCACATCTATAACTCCATTTCCCTCCTGAAGACCCAGGGACAACCCCAATGAACAAAGATACATGAGCTTCTCCCCTTAAATGAGAAGGCAGGAAGAAGTGCTCCCATCTGAGTGACCCCGAAGGAAAAAAGCCACTGGTGGCTAATGCAAATGCACCCGCAGCCACTGCCTGGAGCCTCCAGTCTCAGCGGGGGTGCCGACGCCTTGAAAATTGGGCAGCTGATTTCCAGCAGGATTCAGAGATGGGAAGCCAGAGATCACCACCCCATCCCTTTGCCTGCCGCACCACATAACCCCCCTCCCACACTCGGCTAACACACATTTTACCTCCAATTCCGACTTAAACAGCAGCTGCCAGCCTGGCCTGGGGACCCCTATCTCTATACATGCTATTGTAGATCGGTGGCCCGCCACTGCAATAAAGAACTCTCGATGAGTCGTCTAGAATTTCTAAATCAGCACCGCAGAGAGCCTGGCGGATAACAAAACAAGACAGGCTGCCCTACAAAAGGGACGAGTGCTCAGCTCAAGTAGGTGACCCCAGGGGACTGGCCTTCTGAGGTCAGTCCCTCCCAAACATCAGGTCCAGGAGCGACATCGCTTCCCCACTATGAGGGCAATGGCGGGGGCGGGGGGTCATCCCGGCTACCTGCTCTCTCTGCATCCTTTAGCGGGAATGCTAAAAAACCCCACTAGCTTTCTTAATGACATTCTGGTTCCCAGCACCGCTCCTGCAATTATGGGGCAGAGAGCGAGAGAGAGAAGGGCAGATGGTCATGTATTAGATCAGCCATCGTCAAATCGAAGTGCTCAGACCCCTGGGGGGACGTGGTGACTTTCTAAAGGCTCACGGGTGCAGACAGCTTTAAGAGAATCAATTTCTAGGTCCCCGACTGACATGTGCGCCCCGTGGGTTCTTCTTTCCCACATCCTCTTTTACACATGCCCTTCTCCCAGCTGATAAAAGAAAGATTGATCAGTCGGAATTCCAACAGGGAACAGATGGCCCAGTCTTGTCCGCTAACTTGAGGAGAGTTTCACAAAGGTACGATTCCAAACATGTGGGCAGAGGGTGAAAGGGTCCGGCAGGGCACTGGCTAGTACCAGGGGGAGGAAGGATTCTGGAAGCTGGGGGCAGAGAAGTTGTACACCGTGACCCTCGACACAAGGGGTGACCTGGAGGGGAGGGGCAGCCGGAGCTACCCCACAGTGGGAGCCAGTGAAATGAGGCCCCGCCTCTCTCTTCTCCCACTGCCTCTCCTCACCCAACGGCCAACACAATCAGGAACCAGAAAGCGAGGCAGCCCATGTTGGCGGAAGGTCATTCAAAGGGCTGAGTGAGATTTGACAGCAACTCTTCAATTGCCACCTGCTTATTTATGTGAACAAGGTTTACCACGCTTATGTCACCCCAACCAAAAAAAGAAAAAGAAAAATGAGTGGGATGCATTGATGCTGTAACTTCCCATTATAACAGTAAGTCATACTCATTCATGAATACATGAATTAATTGAAAAACAGTCCTGCAATAGTCACATGGCTTTGATCAATTGTGCACTATTCATAATTTTGAGAACTAAATTCAGAGTCATGGGTTTAACATTTAAAATGTTCTGGCCACAGACATTTGTAAACTTTCAATTATAATTTATACATGTTTTTATTGGAATATACATGCTGCTTTGTTGTTTTTGTTGGAATAAAGGACTTGCCAGCCAAAAATATGATACATTTGCATCAAATCTTGCCAGGGGAAGAAATAATGCAAAGTTTCCAACAATCAGAGAAGAGCTTCTCATGTATTTTTAAAACCAATGATGGTAAATTTCAAATGACTGTGGTATTGAGTTTCCACTTGAACACACAGTTTTAAAAAAAAATGGTAGCACAGCTTTCTTTTATAATGTAAATGTTAAATACTTCAGATGCAAAGATTTGAATTTATGAAAAAAAAATTAGGTGTTAGCAATGTGAGAGTCCATGGATTTTTACATTTGGGAGGAAATGGAAGGGATAAGTCTGGAGAATTAAGAATTCAGAGATCAGGGATTTGGCCCTTCATATAGCCAAGAAATCCGGGGAGGGAATAAGAGAAGAATCGACAAGATGTCTAGGACAGCCTTTTACGGGTGCCCGACAACACAGCAGGCATGTGATGTCAGCAGGACAAAAGGTTGCAGATTTCCTAGAGAGGAAGAGAGACTTACCCGTGGCTGGAAGGAAGGGTAAGATTTGAGAACACGGGGAGGAAGCTGCCAGGACATCTTGGGAAGGAAATTGGCTTAACGACCCTGAGATCCTCTCGTTCACAACCATTAACAACAATGACATTATGATTCTGCATTTATTGAACACTGATGTTTTCCAGGCACTGAGCTAAGCAAAGCATATCTATTTCTACGCCTGTGTGTATCTATCCCACTGACCCTCATTCCTAAAAGAAGAGGTTTTAGCACCAGCAGCACCAGATTCTACACTGGGGACTGGCTAAGTTCCTTGCCCACATCACTCAGCAACAGCTAAATAGTAAGGCTAGATTTTAAACATTTAACCCCCCCGTCCTCAGATTCTAGCACCTATCCTTTGTTTGCCTCTCTGTTGTTTGGTTGGTCGACTGTTCACATAACCATTCAATCCTTTCATAGGACCAAAAATTACTGAGCACTGGCTGTGTGCTGGGCCCTGTTTAGGGCACTTATCGATACATGTCAGTTTCTGGTGAGTCTTCATCGACATGATTTCCTGCAGAAACTCCCCCTGGTGTGGGTTAATTCTCCCCTCCTGACTTGACAAGGAGGGACAACTGTCCTTCTGGGTCCCAGAAGGTAAGCCCCCCTCTCTGCTCTCCTGTCTGTCATTCCCTAATCTCAGGGCCCAGCTCCCATTCTCCACCTGCCGTGGCCAGTCCCTGAGTTGGGGGTCCACACAGCCCCATCTCAGGCCGTGGGGTATTGTACTGTCTTTATAGTCAAACTTTGTATGAAAACTATATCAGACTTTTCTTCAATGCCTCCTTCCTCAGCTCAAAGTTTCTGGCTCAGTGCTGAGTGAAGTGGTCTGTGTGTTGGTTGAGCTGTCATTATGCTGTGAGTTTTCAAAAACCAAAATGGCAGTACCTTAAACAAGATTAAAAAAAAAATATATGTATTTCTGTCTCATCTACGTGTGGGCCATCCAGGGCTAGTACAGTGTGCTTCCCAAGACATCAAGGCCCCAGGAGCCCTCTGTCCTGCTGCCCTACCGTGCTCAGCCTAAGGCTTCTCATTCACGAATCCAGGTCCTACTCTGACTAGACACCCTCGTCTGCACTCCTGTCTGCAGGGAGCAGGGCAGAGCGATGGAGGGAGAGAACGCTCTCTCTCTCCTTCAGAGAGTTTTCAGAATTGGAACACAACACTGAGGCATATGATCCCACTAACTAGAACTTATGAGCTAGCCATGATTTTTATGAGCTAGCCACCATTTTTACTACCTTTAAGGGTAGCAAAAATGTGTTCTGAATGTCCAAAGATCTGGGATTCTATGACTACAGAAGAGATCATGGACACTGAGGGGCAGCCAGTAGGATCTGCCACAGCAGCCTACACTCTTTCAACTTGGCCTTGACTTCTCTCCTTCTCCTAGCCCCCACCACTCTGTCCCATCTCTTGTGAGACCAGAGAGCATACTGTCTCCCTATCTGTGACCAGCCCTCCTCCCCAACCCTCCTCCCACCCAAGAAAATCCTACCTTAGTCGTTACTAATATCGGTGCTGAGTAATCTCCAGGGACATGGTGTCCTCCAGCTTGTAACATTTAGAATTTGTGAGAACATGTTCACAGATGGGCTCGCCATTGATTTACGATCCAATTTTCATATTTTGAAGCAAAAATAAATGTTTTCTGCTCCGTTAGTCTGTCAGTGACTGCAGGGAGGTGACAAGGAGAGGTTCGCCCACATCAGACACTTGGAGTGGCTATGCAAGGCCAATAACCGTTCCAACACGGAGAGGACGAGCACACAAAGTGGGAGGTTTTAGCTCCGCATCCATGGGGTGGGGGTGAGGGGGTGCATGCTCGCTAATGTCCACTCCAGTTCTTGGAGCAGGAAAGGGATTTAGTAAATGGTGCTCGGGACCCCCAGACTCTGGGCAAGACAACAACTCAGGCTTCTCCAAGTCTGCACAGCTGGGAATCATGTCTGAATTACACCATGAAAGTCTCCAGTGGGGACCAGGAGCCCTGGGGTCCAGCCCTTCAGTTATGGTGGCCTTTGGAACAAGACATAATGATGCCCTTGTCGCCAGGACCCTGTTCCTTCACATCCCTGTTCCCCTTTGTGGAAGCCCCCACGTGGGTGCCCACTGGTGGAGTCCAGGTCACAGGACTCTGTTTGACCTGCCAGGAAAGTGGAGGAGGCAAGTCTCCCATGTCTGTGGTCAAGATGAGATGGTTGTTAAGAGGGGAAATTCTCCCGGGGTGCCTGGGTGGCTCAGTGGGTTAAAGCCTCTGTCTTTGGCTCAGGTCATGGTCCCAAGGTCCTGGGATGGAGCCCCACATCAGGCTCTCTGCTCAGCGGGAAGCCTGCTTCCTCCTCTCTCTCTCTCTGCCTACCTCTCTGCCTACTTGCGATCTCTGTCTGTCAAATAAATAAATAAATAAATCTTTAAAAAAAAAAAAAAAGAGAGAGGAGAAATTCTCCCAAACACAGGAAGTGTGTTTAGATGCGTGGGGGTGGTGAACTCCAAGCTAAACATCTCCTACAAATAGGAAAGTCTTTACCCTCTCTCGTCAATGTTCCGATCTCAATTTTGTTTCCAGTTCTTCTGAGGGCAGTCTTACTGGGGAGAATTCTTTATGATTTCTCCAACACTCTCTATTACTGTGTCTTTTGGGCTCTTTAATTATAAACAGGAGAAGCTGGCTCTCATTAACTTTGCCAAAAAATGAGCTTTATTTGGAAAGGTAAGAAGAGGGCCATTAAGTGAAGCAAGTCTTGTGAGTCGGGTTTTAGAAATGAGGAGAACCATGGAAGCTTAGGACCAAGGGATGCTCTCTCCCCACTCACTGTGCGGCACAATGTTCAGACCTATATGCTTCGTGGCGCTTGTCATCACCTGAAATGATCTTGTTTACCTATTTGCTGGTCCTTTTCCCTCCTTTTCCATCTCCTCAAATAGACTGGACAGAGACCACAGCTCTCTGCTCACCACCTCCACTGTGTGCCGGGGTCAAGGCCAGGTGCAGGGGAAGCACTCAGCAAATGTGTGATGAAAATGTAC
Source organism: Enhydra lutris kenyoni (assembly GCF_002288905.1). Lineage (NCBI taxonomy): Eukaryota > Metazoa > Chordata > Mammalia > Carnivora > Mustelidae > Enhydra > Enhydra lutris. The sequence continues at coordinate 12,513,091 of NW_019154090.1, read as the reverse complement.
ACAAATGATTGAATGAAGAATGACTTGATTTCCAGAATTTCTAATTCTCTTCAAACTCTAGAATTCCATGGCTTCTAAGACCAATATGAGGAGACCCAAAAGGGAAGGAAGTGGGAGAGATTTGGAAAATGGCGAAACCACCAACCCTCTGATTTCCTCTGTGTTCAGACTCAGTCCACCATCCATTCCCCAGAAGGCGTTCATCAGCTTGTCTCGAAGACGTGTGCCTCCTGCTTGCCATCAGATATCTTCAAAGTGCCAGCAGGAGACTAGCCGGTAGGAATTCTCTGATCTTCAAGGTATTGGACCGCATTCTTCACTCCACAGGGAATTGTCAATTCTCTTCAGTACAGAGGAGCTCTGACTTGGAGCAGAAAACCCTGAGGAACTGTGAATTTAAAACACACACAGGGAGCTTAGGTGGAGGTATCTGAATTAGATCAAACTTTGCCCCTGGAGTCCAATTTGAAAGCATGGATAAGCAGCCTTGTGTTTTAATGATCTCAAATATTTGGTTAAAGAAATGGTATAAATACCTACATTAAATCCAACCACTGCCACTATTAAAAATGCCGTAAGGTTGTTTATTCCCATGGCTTGGTCAGAAAGCAACTGATACTTGACAAGCCCAGGCAAGCTATTTGTTAAAAGGTGCACAGAAATGAACAATATTAAATTAGGTGCCCGTTTATCCCTCCAAGCTACCCATATTCCTGGCTTTACACTGAAATTCTTCCCCCATGTTTATCTATATTGTTTCATTCCAAGTAATATTTATTACACGGATTCCTCAGGGCACTTTTTTTTCCTTTTTCTTTTCTTGACTCCAGTTAAATAAACTATTGATTTTGTTTTCAAGGTAATTTAAGGGGGAGGGTGGGATAATACGGTTCTGATTTGATAAGTACAACATTAACGCATTCAGAGTAAACACATTTTAGAGGTTCCATCAGGGCTTCTAATTTGTTTTTAAAAAATCAAGCCAACCAAACAATGGCTGACCGCCATGGGGATTTCTGCCGGGGCTGCTCAGGCACAAAGCTGTGTGTGACATTAATAATGCAGAGAGAAATTTTTAAAAAGGAAATAGATATTAGTGGCTGGGGAGGCTCTTCCAGAAACATGTGCTCTTCAAGGATGAATTAACGCGGTTTCTCAGAGCCAACTGAAGTGAAATGCAATTTTTGAGGCACGGGCATAACTTATTCAAGTGGCCCAAGAAATGCCCCGGAGTGTCACTGCCCAGGGGGCTAGTCCTCTTGTCCACTCGAAGACAATGACCATCAGTCATCAGGAAGGCACCTTCTCTCTATCAGCAGACACTTGGTTGTAAGTGACAGAAATCCCAGGTCCAACCGGTTTAAAGTTCTGGCAGAGTTTATTGGCTCCTGCCAGGGAAAGGTCAGGGATAGAGCTGCCTTGGGCATGTCCAATTCTAGAGGCTTAAACTCCATCAGGACTCTGACTCCCTCTTTCTGTCGGCTTGGTCTGACATCACCCCGAGGCACACTGTCCCCACGGGAACCTCGACCGTCAGTTTTACCTCCTTCTGTCTCAGGACCTTCTGCACTGGCGCCTTGCACCTGTTCCTCCCACGCAGGCCCAGGGTGAGCTCTGATTGGCTGTGACTGCAGTCACATGCTATTCCTCAGCCAATCACAGTGGTGAGAAGCACACGATGTCTGGTTGGCCAGACTGGAGTCGCATGGCCACCCCTGGAGCTGGCCCGACCCTGGCAGAGCCTTGGTCCCCACAGCGAGCTCGGGCACGGAGACAGCTGCCGGCCTCACGTCCACCAGACAGTTTTTCCCCCGGAGTCAGCCCAGAGCCCTCGTGCTCCTGGGCCCGTCTTGACCTGGACCTCATTCCTCAGGACCTCTGCGCCCCACCACGGCCACCTGCCTCCTGCCAGAGCCTCTGCTTCCAGAACACGGCTTCGGCCCAGACGCCTCCCTTTCTCCGCTCTTCCTCGGCTCCCGCCCCCCGGGAGTGTCCCGCGGGCCCTCTTTCCACCCCCACTCGCCCTCCTTTGTCCGTCCGTCCCTTGCGTCTGGGTCCCCCCAGCTCCTCATGACATCAGACGCCACAGGCCAGCCGGCGGCTGGGCCAGAACCGCCAGTGCAGAACAGCCTCGTCTCCTGCTCGGGGAAGGAAATGCCAAGCCGGCCCCGCTCCATAAATCACACTGCAGCCTCGGGCGGAAAGCAGTAAAGCTCTGACCCAATCAAACTTTTCACACGGAGAGAAGGAAACAGGTGGTTTGCATGTATATTTTATCATATTGTATTTATTATATCGCATTGCATTCTATGTATGTATACATGCTAAAATTATGCAATATAATAGAAGATCATTCTTTCTACTAGTGCTGAGAATTCAGCCACGTGTAAATAACGGAACGTGATGATTTCTCTCTGGAGCACACACCGTATTTTATTTACACGCAGAAATCGTCACCTCCAGCAGCAGCTGCAGCAACATCGCGCGCTCTGCTGAGCACAAGTTCCAGCACTTTACATGGACGATCTCATTTACTTCTCTCATCAGGGTTCTGAGATAAGCCCTGTACTTGGGTTCTCCTTTCCCAAGCGAGGAAACTGAGGCACAGAGAAGTTCAGCAGCTCTCCCGCGGTGAGAAGGGGAGTCTGGTACCTGTGGGGATCGATGTTTCCTGCGCGGTGAGGTTGGATTTGCGAGGCTAAGAGACCTAACTTGAAGCTACTGAGATTTGGGCTCTTTCTTTTTATGTTACCGCGGAATAACATCAGAAATCAAGGGGACCGGGGGCGTCTGGGTGGCCCAGTGGGTTAAAGCCTCTTCCGTGGGCTCAGGTCATGATCCGGAGTTCTGGGATGGAGGCCCGCATTGGGCTCTCTGCTTGGTGGGGAGCCTGCTTCCTCCTCTTTATCTGCCTGCCTCTTTGCCTACTTGTGATCTCTGTCAAATAAGTAAATAAAATCTTTTTAAAAAGGAGGGGGGACTGAAGCCACGTCCAAATGTTTTCATATTTTTCATAAACGCAACGTATTCACAGATCACTGGTGCCATTAAAACAGTACTTCATAAAAAGAGACCTAAGGTGCTCTAAAGGCAGTAGGAGTAATCCTTACCATATAATCCTTGTAAGTGAAGGCATTCTAGATACCTCTGTGTTCTTATGATTAATAATTTAAACTTTATTTTTTATTGAAAGAATTCGGTTATGCTGGTGTTCATTATACTTTTAACTCTTGTATATTTTAAAGATATTCGGCTATTTTTTTTTTTTAAAGCACAACTCAACTTCTTGTTCATGTCAAAGAAAATGAATTATCAAAAGCTTCTATAGCTACGCTTCTGTTCCAGACATGTTGTAAATGTTTTGCAAATATTGACTCATTTAAACTTGAGATAACCCTTTGAGTCAGGCATTATTAATGAACTATCCCGTAGTTGGTGGATGTGGAAGCCAGGATTTGGTATAAGGCAGCATGGTCCAGGTTCTTCACTTTTCACTCTTTGCTTTTCACTCTTCAATTACTATATTACTCCATGTTTCCACACACAGGGACCTGGAACAGTGCTCACTCTCTAACGCCCATCAGTCATTATTTGTTGAGTGAAGGAGAGAATGAATGGATGAATGAATGGCCCTTCACAAAGTTCTTTGATTGACATTATTTCATTTGAATGTTACAGAAATCCATTGACCACTGAGCCATGTGATCAGTCTCCCCAACTTACAAATGAAAAAACTGAGTCATGGCATCATGAAAGTCAGTTATCCTGCGAGGAAGTGACAGAGCTGGGCCTTGACCACTGTACTTTCCACTTCCACTGAGTTCAGGAAACTGAAGGCCCCAGGCTCAATCCAAACCACATTTAAATTATTTTTAATTAGTTGGGAGACTCCAGATTTCTAAGTTGTCTTTAAAGAAAGAAGGAGATGGGGATTCAGTTGTGGGGGACCTCATTGCTGTAGGCAGCTGTCTGGCCCCCCAAGCTGCCCCTCCCCCACCCCTGCCACCCATACTCTGTCCCCATGGCTGCACGTGATCACTGACCCTCTCACAGAGGAGAGGATTAGCAGTCTATCTTTACTGAGGAGGAAACCAGGGCTTGGGGAGGTCCACAGTCACAAGCTGAAGGCAATGGTGTCACTCTGGTGGGTTTGGCTCTGGGACCAGCCCTTCAGTGGCACCTGCGCTGAAGGTGACCCTGCCTGGGGCCTGGAGTACGATGGAAGAAGGTGTGAAGTGGGGAATGTTTCCTGTTGACTGGGATCCCTGAGACGCTGACAGGAGGCCCCCCCCCACCCCTTCACTGATTCCTCAGCCGTCAGGGAGAAAGAACAGATGCTGTTCCACTACTCAAAACAAAGAAAACAAAGAGAAGTTTCCTTTCTTCTCCTTCCAAGCTCCTTTCCTCCTTTGTCTCCAGTGGCATCATCTTGGAGGTTTGCATTTTGAGCGTGCTTGGCCCTCTCTCCTGTCGTTGGGGAGTGCTCTCTGCTCTCTCTGCCATGTGAGAGATCAAGGGAGGCCTTGAACTGCCCCTTCCAGGGACCCTGCCTGCTTCAGAAACAGAACATTCCTTCCAGAACAGCATCCTTGTCTTGGTCTGTTTGAGGCTGCCATCCCAGAAAATCCCGGACTAGGGGGGGCTTGAACAAAGGATAATTATTTTCTCTCAGTCCTGGAGGCTGAAGTCCAAGATCAGGGTGTCGGCAGGGTCAGTTTCTTAAGACACCTCCCTTGCTGGCTTGTAGATGGCCACCTTCTCACTTTGCCCTCACATGGCCTCTCCTCTGTGTGCACACACTCCTGATGTCCCCTCCTCTTCTTAGAAGGATACCGATCCTATCAGATTATGGCCCCACCCTTAGGACCTCACTGAAGCTTAATTACCTTCCCATCTCCAAATACAGTCACAGTGGGGTAAGGGTTTCCCTCCTTCCCTTCCTTCCTTCCCTGGTTCCCTCTCTCTCTCTCCACTCTCCCTTTGTCCACTACAGATACTCACCGAGTCACTATTATGGCCAGACACAGGGATAAAGCAGACATAGTTAGAATGTGTCTAGCCCTCATTCACGGAGCTTATACTCCATGGGGGACACAGAACATAAACAAGCAGAAACAGCATACTGTCAGCTTGTATTAAATATTTTGAAAGAAAAATAGTAACAGCGATGGTTGTAGGAGTAAGGTGAGTTATTTCAGAATCAGGAGTCAGAATCAGAATCAGGAAAAGATTCTCTGAGCAGCCCCCTCAACACACACATGAAGACACAGGCGATGAGAAAGAGAGAGCCAGGCTGAGACCCAGGGGAAGAGGATTCCCGGCAAGCCTGAGGTAGGAGTGACTGCGCATGTGTGGTTATCGACAAGGAGCCGTGGGGCCTGGGCAGAGTGGGGGAGGGGACAGAGGCAGGAGGGGGTGGGCAACATCTGTGGGTGCCATTGCCCTGCGGGCTTAAATTGCTCTGGGGGCTCCTACTCCAAATTTCTCCTTTCCTTTTTCTCCCTCTTTTGGAGTTTCTTTGTGCCTTCCCCATCTCTGTGGTCTCCCAGTCTCTTCCTGCATCTCTCTATGACTCTCCTCCTGGGTCTCCATCTGCCCGCCTCCCTCTGGCCCTCTCAGCTGCACCTAAGAACACACAAGGGCTTTCGAGTAAGGTAACCTCTGTCCAAAAGGGGGCCCAGAGGCATCACTGGCTCATTCGCCTCTCTTTGCCTCCATTTTCTCTGCATCACCTATAAAAAGGGATAGACTGTACTCAGGACTACCGCCTGCTAGAGTTGCCCAGGAGGCTACATAAGTTAGGACATGTTCTGCTCAGAACAGCTCTTGGCACATAATAAGCTCTCCATAAATACTTGTCACATGAGAAAACCAATGGATGACTTCAAAGTACCCTTCTAGGTCCTTGCTGCAGATCAGACCAGAGCAGGACAAGATTGCTTCTTTCCTCCTCAACGACCTCCCAATGGAGATCATTTCCTGTGGTCTACCCTATCCCTTTAATTCTGAACAACTGCTGCCATGGGAAGCAAGTTTCCTTTTATTTTTTTTTTTAATTCAATTTCTTTGAGCGAGAGAGAGTTAGAGATCACAAGCAGGGGGTAGGGATACTGGGAGAAGCAGACTCCCCACTGAGCAGGGAACCTGACACAGGGCTTGATCCCAGGACCCTGAGATCATGATCTGAGCCAATGGCAGATGCCTAACCAACTGAGCCACCCAGGTGCCCAGCAAGTTTCCTTTCAGCCAAAGGTAGCAGTGGTGCAAGACTGAGCATGCAGCTTCTGGGGCAGGCTCTGCCCCCTGATTGTGTCACCTTGGGAAACATACACATCGTCCTGCCTAATTTGTCAAGAGGGATTGGTCTTGGAGCAAGGATTAAGGGAAGCAAGTATACAGAAGGTGTTGAGGACCCTCAGAGTGACTGTGCTAGAGTGTTATGGGCAGAACAACAGTCCCCCAAAGGCATCATGTTCTAATCCCTAGAACCTGCGAGGGAAGAATTTAGGTCCCCAGTAACTGATCTTGGGAATAGGGAGATTGTCCTGGATTTTCTAAGGGAACCCAAGTACTCACAGCATCCTTGAAGTGCAGGAGGGAAGCAGGACAGGGATCAGCAGAGGGAAGCAACATGGGAGGGACAGGGTGTGGGGACTCAACCTGCCTCTGCTTTGAAGATGGAGGAGGGACCCTGAGCCCAGAAACACAGGTAGCCTCCCGGAGCCAGAAAAGGTGGCAAACAGATTCTCCCCAGTCCTTCCACAGAGAACACAGCCCCACAGACACTTTGGTTTTAGCACCTTAAGATTCATCGTGAGCTTCTGACCCTGAGAAATGTAAGAGATAAATAGAAGACGTTTAGCCACTGAGTTTGCCATCTTTTGTTATAGCAGCAAAAGGAAGCTAATGCAACCAACTGTAACACCCACTCCGTTAGGACGGGGAGTTTCATGTCAGTTTTACCACTGTTGCCGCCTAGAGCACGGCTTAGTACCTGCTTGGTACAAATTTGTTTAATGAACGGATAGGTGATGTAGCTCTCTGAATCGAAGTATTTCATCCCAGGCCATAGATAGTGCCTGGTTTGGAGCAGGCACGTGATCTTCTCCTGCCTCTGGACGTTGTTTGGACATTGTTATTTGGACATTGTTACTGGTGGGAATGTCAGCAAAGGAGCTCTCCCTTTGGGCGGTGCGTCCCATGGCTCTGAGGGCTAGGACCACGGTAGCCACCAGTGATGGAGACCAGTGCTACCATGATGGGGACCAGTGCACTGCGGCATACAGATGGTGGGTATGGGGAATGAGGCACTGGGCAGAGCAGAGAGAAGAACAGACAAGAGCTGAAACATCCCCAGGGTTTGAAACCCAGTAAAAAACAGAACTCTTCTGCTAATGAATTAGAAAGGAGGGAGGGCTGGGTTCAGCACTGAATGGAATGTTGGCCATAAAATCTGCAGCATGTGGAAAATCTGAGTTCCCAAGCACAATCATGGGCCATCAGGGACCGTAGATGTGAGCTGGTCTCCGGTCGCAGCCATGTGCAAGCTCTCATGCGCGGAGTAAGCGTGATACCAACCTAAACTTGCGCGGGACTTTACAGTTTGCAAAACATTTTTAAATATTTTAAAAATGCATTCTCAAGGCAACTCTTATTACTGGCATATACACCAGGCAGGTGGGGAAACGGAGGCCCAGGGAATTCACTCACGAATAGATGTTTCTGAAGTTCCCACTTGGGTTCTTGTTCCAGATCCTAAGGGCACAGCAGGGAAGAGAGCAGACGAAGACCAGCCCCGGGGGGAGGGCCACATAATGGCGAGGGGAATGGGAGGCTTGGCTGCCTACATCTCTCTGCTGGGGGGCTCCGGCTTGGGCCCCAGGGAGGCTGGTTCAGCCACACCAGATGGTGGCAGATGTGCCATGGGACAGCCTCCTCCAGGGCACCCCAGACTTGCCTCTGGGGTCACAGACAGACCCAAGGGCTCCTTCTCATCCTGGTAGCAGCCTGCTTAGAAGACAAAAGAAGAAACCAAATGATTCTTAATTTCTTTGGAAAAGAAGTTTGGGTTCTCTATGAGTGGCTCTGGAATTTTTACAAAGCAGAAGGCAATTGGGTTTGAAGAGAATGTGACAGCTTCTCTTCCTCGTGAGCATTCTGCCCTCCTTCCAAAAAACAGAGGTGTGACACTTCCCATCCCCTTGAGGCTAAACGGGACATACTCTGGACAGTGGGGAAGGGATGAAAGAGGCATCGCGCGGGTCACGAGCTCCATGGCAGGTGCAGGAGCCCTGGGGCGCTCTCCCCTGCGCTAGGGTGGTGGCAGCCAGGGCTTCGAGGTCTGTCCCGAAGGACAGAAGCCCCTTGGATGGTTGAGTCCACATGGGAACCCCACCCTCGTGGGTGGTCTAGACTTTCAGTGGACCTACACGAAAGAAAAAAAGAAAACCCACATAAATAAGCACATAAGTTAATATGCAAATTTCTGATGAGCTTACCCCCGAAATTTGGAGGGAACTTTTTTTTTTAAAGATTCTATTTATTTATTTGATAGAGAGCACAAGAAGGCAGAGTGGCAGACAGAGCGGCAGGCAGAGGAAGAGGGAGAACCAGGCTCCCCACCGAGCAGGGAGCCTGATACGGGGCTCGATATCCGGATCCTGGGGTCATGACCTGAGCCAAAGGCAGATGCTCAACCGACTGAGCCACCCAGGCGCCCCTGGCGGGGGACTGTTATAGCAGAGCCCGGCCTCGTGTGTTCAACAAGGGGTTGTGATGATGGGCACAGGATACTTGTCTTGAAGCTGACTGGACAGAGCATTCAGTTTCTATGTGGAGGGTTGCAGACAAATAATATAAAAATGAAACAGTTTTAAGATTCTTTTATTCTTACTTTACATACAGAAGTTCTGGGCAGGCACTGATGGAGACTGCGAGGCTGTGGCTAACTTGCTCTTTCCAATCCTTTCTTGGCACTACCACCAGTAAAGAATATTAAGCCAAGAACTCAGGCATTTGGGCGTTTCTCAAGGGCCAACTCTTATTGCGACTTAATTAAGGAGCTCGTCTGAGAAGCGCCGGACTATTTAACAGAGGTTGACTGGGCCTGGGTGACTCGGGCTGCACAGATACGCGGCCTGTATTGGTCTTCCTCGCTTCTATGAAAGCAAAGTAGGTTTGTGTTCCACTTGGGGACTAATCCATTAGTCACTGCGAAATCTCTGAGGACAGGCAGGTCCATTTCAAACCTCATTTGCAGTTGGCTTTTCATTTTAGTGGTTTTGGAATGGAATTCATCTGCCTAAACCCTAGAGTGTCTGGTTACCTCATGCAAATATTTAATACCCACAGCGAAACTTCAATATAACACTAACAATTTGTTTTCCCTGAGATCAGCCTCATTTGTCAAAGCTATTGACCCAGGCCCATAAAGAAATGTCATTCTCGCCCCCTTTGTAATGGTTTTATGCAAATAACTTTAAAGACGTAATTCCCTGGAAATGTTTAAGGAGAAAGGAGATAAGAAGAGAAGACAGATCAAGGATGAAGATAAGCAGAAAGGTGGGGGAAGGAAGAGGGAAGTGGAGGAGAGGTGGACTCACAGAAAGAAGGGAGGCAGGAAAGGAGGAGCCAGGCACTGTGTCAGGAGCACGCTGAACACCTCTGTCCCCAGAGCGGGACAGGTGGAAATCAGTTCCTGTCAGGTGCCCCTCACAGCACTGCCGTGGGCACACGGGTAATACAATGCTTTTGAAAGGGTCAGATACAGCTTGCACAATTTTGACTCTCATTGTGGGAGCAGAGAGAGAGAAGTCATAACCATAATTCTGCAGTGAGGCCAAGATCACTTGACAAAGGAAGGCATACCTGGGGACTGGCCACACTTCCCAAGGGGTACAGGGGCACGGACAGCTCGAAGCTTCCCAGTGTTCTTGTTGCCTAAACGATCTGCCAGAGAACACACTTGCTGTGTGCTCGACATGTCTGTTCTCTCCGCCCATCTTCCTTGCGCAATTCTTCTCCCATTTCACAAAGGAAAGGTGTGGTTTCCAGCCACCCCAAGCCTTCCCATGGTTGCCTCGAGGTGCTCACATGTCCTGGGCATCAAAGGGCCAACGCGGCACATTGGCATCTGGACCAGGGCCACTCTCACAGAGGCTAAATGATGCTCTATTCTTCTTTGGAAGAGATGCCTTCCTGATATAAGTATTCTTTTAATGTTCAAAAACATCACATTTTGCTCTTTATTTATATTGTTTTCATCGGTTAAGCACTACTAATCACTCTTCTTTTATATTCATTTGAGAGAGAGAGCAAGTGAGAGTATGGACAGGCAGGGGGGGCAGAGGGAGAGGGAGAAGCAGACTCCCCGCTGAGCAGTGAGCCTGATCCCAGGACCTCAGGATCAAGACCTGAGCAGAAGGCAGAAATTTAACTGACTAAGCCACCCAGGCACCCCACTACGAATCATTCTCATGACAACTCAATCCAAAATACATGTTTAAACTCTTAGAGACTTAGGTGCACAGTAAATTTTAAAATTATATGCATGATAAATTATATATAATATACATTGTATATAAATGATATACAATAAATGATATATAATACATGTATTATATAATACGTATACATATCATATATAATATGTATTATATATACAACTTATTATATATAACATATAATAATACACCCACACATATGTATTTGAAGACTACGGGAGCAGAGCACCCAGCACTGTGTTTCCCTCTACCTGCCCCAAGGCACCCTGGTCACCTGATCATACAGATTCGTTTTTCTTTCTTTCTTCTTCTTTTTTTAAATGATATGTTTTATTTCTACAATTTTTTTTTAAGATTTTATTTATTTATTTGACAGAGAGAGCCAGAGATACAAGCAGGCAGGGCAGCAGAGGGAGAGGGAGAAGCAGGCTCCCCACTGAGCAGGGAGGTCGATGCGTAGCTTGATCCCAGGACCTTGAGATCATGACCTGAGCCAAATGCAGTCGCTTAACCAACTGAGCTACCCAGGCGCCCCCAGATTCATTTTTCAATAGGCAGGTGGCTCCTGAGTTCCAGGGGCCCCTGGGAGCTCCCTCATTAGCAGGGCGTGCTGTGGCCCAGACGAGGTCCCCATACAGCCCAGCTACCTCACAGGCGGCCTGCCTACCAAAACCACTTCACGAACTACTTTTCGAGTTTCCATTCAGCACATAATGTGGTCTCATCCTCTTCATGAATCTCTCTTGCATTTGCATTTCACTGTTTCCTTTTTTCCAGAAGAGCCACTTCCTGGCTGAGACCATTAATCTTTTAGACTTCTCCACTTCTAGGACTGTGTTCAGACTTTGCCCGAACTTCTCTGTGATGCTGGGAATCCCATGGAAGACTGCGTTGTCATAGTGAATCTCACAGAGGCCCCGACCAGCCCTCACATTCAAGTTCACGTATCTGAGGTTCCTGACGTCATTTAGAATCCAAGTATTCTACTAATGTGATCTACTCACTATATATACATATAGATATGTATATATGTATAGATATATACATATGTGTGTATATATATCTATATATGTATATATATACACACACACACAGTGTGTGTATAGTAGTATATTATATATATACATAGTATATCAATATAGTATATATACATATACAGTTTATTATATAGTTTTTTATAGTATATATAGTGTTTTTCATGCACCCCACACCTCTGTAAAATAGCTCATCCTTCAAATGATATCCAGGATCCAGGTTTCATTTATAGAAAAGTAAAAATAAAAAAGCATCCTGATGAAATTAATCTGTGGGAAACTATCTGATGAACACAGCTATAGACTGTGAGGGGAAAAAAATAAACAAACAATAAACTACTCCTAATATTGCTGCCTGAGCGTCTGTTTTGTATGGCCAAGTAGCCTGCAGGGGCTTGAAGGGACAAGAGCCCTCAGAGTCACAAGCAAATATAAGCTCCTGATATGACTCCCTCCACTAGTCTTGTGAGAAGCACTCTTCCCTGCAGCCCAGAGCTTTCCTCTTGCACACCCCGTTAATCACAACCCCCTCCACCCTCCCCAGCATGAAGCTTTCTAACACCCCTGCTCTTTGTGGTTTGAATCAACCAATCCAGCTTTAGTGAGAAGCCCTAAAGTGCTCTGCCAACAGACCCTGAATAATGACATGTGCTCCTGCCCCAGCCTTGCTCTCTCCACCAGCACCCTGCCTAACCTCCCCTGTGAGTCATGAACATCTCCCTTTCACTTTTCTTTGCAAAATTTTGTTGAACAAAGCACTGCTTAACGAATGTTCGTTTAACGAAGTCACAACAGATTGGAAGTTGGATTTCTGTTCAGAAATCATTGTTCACCAAGAATCTAAATTTTAATCAACTTTTTTAAATTGAGCACACATGGATGGGGACAGGTCCAGCCCTTCCTGGGCTCCAAATGCTGAGTGGTAGGCTGGTCTTACTCACCAGCTAAGACGTCTTGTCTCACCCACCAGCTTTGCTGGAGGAGAGTCGAATTCATGTTGCAGCAAAGCTACCTGATGCTGTATGGGGGGGTGGATGGCCTCCCTCAGTACTATTTGCTAAGTACATAAGGACTTCCTTCCTTCCGCTATATTTGAAGTTTGGTGCAGCCAAGTGACCAGCTTTGCCTGTGACATGTAAGTAGAAGTGGTATGTATCTTTTCTGAGCCAGTGTCCATTAAGCGACATTATCATCTGCCTGCCATAGTGGTTTTCTAGAAATATGTGTCATGATGAAGACTGGGTCCCCAGATGAACATGATATGTAGAGATCCCTGCTGTAGCAGAGATGGAAATGCAACATTTATGAGAATTAACTACTTCTTACTCTAAACCACTGAGATTTGGGGATCTTTTGTTACTGCAGCATAAGCTAGGCCATCCTGACTAATACACATTCATTTATAACTGGCTAAAGCTTCATTTACAACTTGTTAAAACTGTGAATTGAGAAGTTCTACTATATGCATCTCATTTTGGTTCCCATAATTTTTTTTTTTTTAACCTACAGAAGCTCAATCCTTTACTGGGTCTAAATTTTACAACTGCCTTCTGGAGCAAATTCTGTGAATTGCCAAGCTTGTATTCTCTCCTTGGCATATGACTTCCGAAAGGGCCTGGGAGTTTACCACCAGGATGTGTTCTGCTCACCAAAGACCTTTAAGCATTGGGTCTGTGTTCATGGTATTAATCCCAGTGGCCATAACCTCTGTGACATTTCTCCTAATTCCATTTTCTGCTCTAACCTGGTCAATAAGCAGGCCTAGGGTCCCTCAAAAATGGATTTAAATAAGAATGTAAACAGGAAGGTCTTTACAAAAGAAATGCCATGTGCATCTAACAGAGACCAGGGAAAGAGATTCATTAGCCCTGGAAACTCAGGAAAACAGATGAGCAGTACCAGAACATGACCAGTAATCCAATTAAGCAGTGACAGACTCAGACACTTCCTGCATGTGTCCGGCTTGTGTCCATTCACTTGGTGAATAGTGAATCCTGATGGCTAGCGAGAACCTTCACATCTTTAAGTCACTGACAACAAAAGTACCAAAAATCTAATTTAGACAACCATCAGCTACAGAATAATTAAAAATTTTTATGTGACCAAAATGATATTTTTCTCTCTATGCATGTAATTGTCTCCCCATTTGTCTGAGCCTTGGCAGATCAGGGACCCAGCATTCTCACACTCTTGAGTGGGACCAGAGCACCCAACCCAGCATCAAAGTCCTAAATGAGGTCAGTTTCTCCAGAAAAATTCTTAAGAATATGCATCACCACATTCCGGTGACTCTGGCTTTAATTTTTCCTCTCAATTTCTTAACTGTAGGCCTAATTGAAACCACACAAAGCTACTTGAGTGCTCTGTCTTAAAGGGACAGGAGGACACCTTCTGGAGGAATGGAGACCACTTGATGTCTCTTCTCGCAGAACCAGCTGAATCTAGAGACTGACAGTAACCAGCTAACCTGCCTAACATCTGAGACCCTCCACAAATCGTCGTCTTCCTCCCTGCGTCTGTAATCCTATCTGACTGCACCTTCTAGGCTGAGACACTAAATACTCTTTTTTAAATGCAAACATCATATAACCCAAAGATTTTATCAGTCAGGACTCCTAGTTGCATACAACAAAAAACCCTGAATTAAATAGCTTTGAATTAAAGGAATTTATACCATCTGGTAACTACGAAGCACAAGGAGTATTTAGTCTTGGGCACAATTGGATTCCGCGGTTCAGATGATGTCACCAGGTCCTGACTAGGGTCCCCTGGTCTCTGGGCTCCTCCTTCCCCTCTCAGGTTCACCCCTAGAATCTCCTGTCCTTGACTGCAGGACAGATAAGAGTCCGCCACATCCCCCAGAAGCCACTACAGCCGTCTCATGGCATCTCATTGGTCCTGAGTACATCACATGCCCGTTCCTGCACCAGTCACAGTTGCCGGGAAAGGAAACCCAGATGAGCCTGTTCCACGTGACACCAAGGGCTGGTCAAGCCATGTAGGCGAGAGTGGGGGATGGTTTCCCAAGAAAACTGTTATTATTTCCAAAACGATAGAGGGATGATGTATCCAAAATGAGGGGAAAGCAATTTGGGAGGCAGAGAAGCAACGCCTACAATACCCAGATTCCCATGTGAAAAGATTTCTTTTCTCCACCTGCCCCTCAGTACACCCTCCACAAATGACTCTGTAGTTGGGGATCTTTGGTTACAAGCAACAGAAGCCAACTCTGGCCAAACTAAACAAAGTTATGGAAAGTTCAGAGACTGGAAGGAAAATCTAAAGAAACATTTTCGAGAAGGATAAAAACCAAGTCAACCCTGGGATTCTAGGAAGAAGTAACAGATGGGCCATTTTTTCAGGGAGCTCTAAAGGGTTCCAGCTCCTACCAGAATGTATGTCTCTCCTCCACAGATCCAAAGTCTCACGTGTGAGGATGCTTGATTTTCTTAGCCAAGATTGAATGCTGGTCCCTGTGGCCAGGGTGGAAGAGAGAAAGGCCATCTTGCTCCACGGAACCACCAAAGTGGCTCCCAACTGGTGCAGAAAGTAATTCCCCAAAACAAAAATGAAGGTGCTATTATCAAAAACTGGTGAGGGAGTCAGGACATAGATTCCGGCCTGCCAAAAAGAAGAAGAAGAAGAAGAAGAAGAAGAAGAAGAAGAAGAAGAAGAAAAGAAGAAGAAGAAGAAGAAGAAGAAGAAATGGAGCTGTAAACCACAATTGACTGTTGACCGCTTTTGCTCCGCATCCCCATGTCTATTTGCCAACTCTCCTTGGTTTGCACAGGCAGAGCCTGAAAAAAACAAACCTCTTCCTTTCATCCGTGTATACCTTGGAGCCTATCTTGGGTACATGCACAAGAACCCAGGCTCCAGAACACTCACTGAAGCTTTGTCTGTGATAGTGAGAGCCTGGGAGCCAACCTGGATATGCGTCTGCTGGAGACGAAAGCATGGCATACTGCACAGAGGGTAAAGTATGCTGGAAATATGGGGGTGAGTGCAAATACGATAAAAGTGGAGAAGATAAGCATTAGTATAGTAGAGGCCAAATTCAGAGAGAGAGACACACAGAGATAGAGACAGAGAGAAAGGAAGGAAGGAAGGGAGGGAGGAAGGGAAGGACAGATGGATAAAGGAGAGAAGGGAAGGGAAGGGAGGGGAGGAAGGAAGCCACAGGTGCCCAGCCCATGGCCAGGGTATTGTATGCTTTGCGTTGAAATGATTTGTTTCCTGAGTCTACATGTCTTCCTTAGATACCTCTGACTACGAGCGGCCTCACCACTACTCCACTTCTCAGGATCCGTGTGGTTATTTGTGCTATGCTGCCGGGGACTGAAGATGCCCTCCCCGCCACAGCGCTGGATTGCATTGTAATTTGTCTATTGATCATCAGTCAGGATTCAGGAAGGAGCTACAGGCGCGGCCATCTCCCCACGGGGAACTGGATATCGTCCAGCCACACAGAACCAGAGATCAATGGCCAGATCCTGTCTGTGCTGGGATCTGTGAGGGTCCCCCAGATATGCACAGGACACAGGGGCTCTGATGCTCACAGAGAGAAGTGCAGTAGGACCCGGTGTCCCTGCCCTGGCTCTATCTCAGGACCCAGGGTTGCAGAACCCTGAGTCCCCCTCACGTCCCGCAGGCTGATGGCTCCATCCACAGAGATTCCTCCCCTTGGGGCTCTCTCCCAGGTGGGATGGCTGAGCCTGCCTTGTAGCCAGGGGCTTCTCTGGACAGCGATGTGGGTGTGTCTCTTGGGGTGCAACAGCGTGCAGAGTCGGGGAGCTATACATTCAGGATGCTCTTCGAGCTTTCCATCCACACCCTTGCTTTTTCTGGGGGCTTACATAAGTCTATGCTGGGCAGGGGAGGGGTGCAGGGGCAAAATTGCTCTATCTCAGTCAATAGCTAATGTTCCCTCCTATCATTGAGTCTTCTGGGGGGAGGGACCTTCAACTGGCCAACCCAAGGTTCTTATGGAGGCTTTAAAGTTGTTGGGAGGGTCCTCAGAGGGCATAAGGTGGGGCAGGGGTGTCAGAAGGAGCCCCTAACCCCAGGTCAGCCAGAGCAGCATTCCTCTTGGTCTGCTCAACAAACTGAATTTTTCTCTAAGACTTCATTTGAAGAACGTCTTCACAACTAAAAATTTTGAGAATGCTGCTTCAGTCTAAGCTCAAATTACTGAGTTTCAAAACTGTTATATTCACCAGAAATTATTGTTCTAGCTAGAGTCACATGCCCCCTCAATTTAGCCCCCACATGTTAGTTGTCTACTGCTATAAAACAAGTTACCTCACATCTTAGCAGTTTAAAGTACCACAGGTCTCATCTCCACAGTTTTGTGAGTCGGGAATCTGGGTCTTCTGATTCTAGGCTTCTGCTGTTCTGCAATCAGCATGACAGCTGGGGCTACAGACTCATCTGAAGGCTTGCCTGGGGCTGGACAATCAGCTTCCAAGCTCAAGTGGCTGTTGGCAAGATTTGTTTCCTCAGAGGCTGTTGTTGATCTGAGGGCCTTGGTTCTCTTCTGGCTATTAGCTGGAGGGCTTCCATGGTTCCTTAGCCCAGGGACCTCGCCAAAGGGAGCCCACTACTTGGTGGCCAGCTTCCTCAGGGCAAGCAAGTGACAGACAAAAGAGGAGGTGAGCAAGATGGAAGTCACAGTCTTTTGTTCCACCCCAGTTTTAGAAGTGACACCCATCACTTTTGCTGTATTCTAGTTGTTGGAAGCAAGTAATTAGGTCCAGCCCATGCTCGAGGAGGAAATTACAAACGGACATAACACCAGGAGGTGGGAATCATCGGGAGCCAATACTAGACGCTGCCCACCACACCAATGTATGACTAAGTGTGGGGTAGTTAGATTAAATTGTGAATAATTGAAAGACTGCCTTTTTGTCTATTTCCCAATTTTAGAATGTATCTCTCTCCTGGCAATAGCCCTTGTTCACACCATGTTTGTGAACAAAAATTTTTGTGCTTTGTTGGCCTCAAACTCATTTTTTAAAATGTGACATTTAAACAAGTGTTTCTCACTTGTTAGCTGAATTGTGTCTTTTCCCCCTCAACTCATGCTTTTATGGAATGTTGAAGAGGATGAGACTTTGGATTGGATTTTCTTTTTTTTTTCCCCCTTTCTTTAAGGAGAAAATACTTGGCTAGAGTTGAGTGCTTCCTACTCCCCATTAGAAATCTGACATTTTCATTTTGCTTTTTCAGCCTCTCAATCTTCACATAGCCTGAGGTGGGGGTGGGGTCCACCCAGCAGAGTCTTACAGTAATCCCACCCAATAATCCCCAAGGCATGTCTGAGGGTTTCAGAGAGACTGAAAGGTCCCAAGCCCATCCCTTTCCAAGGTGATGAAAAGTTGATCTGGGCAGGGCACCAAGTGTCAGTTATCAGATTCCAAGTGGCATTGTCCTTGGTTCCTGGCCCTGACAGTGGCATTTGTGGAGGGTGGGCTCCATCAACCAAGCAAGAGGGGTGACCGAGCACCAGGCTTAGGGGGATTCAAGATCCCTGGTGCAGTTCCTGGCTGGGATGGCTGTTTGGTTCTGGCAAGGACCAGGGCACCATGGAGACGAGGAAACAGACAAAATGACTCATCTTGGCTCCGGGCCCAGAACATGTATGCTAATGCCTTCGTGCAGACAAAAATAAGATTATAAGAGATTGAATGCAAAAAGAAACAACTTCAAATGATACTTGTCTTTAATCCTTCCACTCAGAAACCCAATAATTTGCTGAGATGCAAAATGTCAAAGAGAAAACTATCACATTAGCGAAGTTTTTAAGTCAGTCCTTTCCTTTCTGCAGCTAATACTGCACTAGGGGTAGACATCATCAATGCTCAGCAACGTTTGAGGTTCCCCTGCTCTCCCGGTCCCACAGGAGGATCACACTGTCCAGCCCTTGAAGTTATGTGCAGACAGGATCTTGTGTGGTCAAGGAATTCTAATAGCAAGTGACACGTGTTGTTTTCAGGAAGAATCATTAGTTCTGATATACCATTCCCTATGGTCTCTTGCTATGCCTTGGTGATCGTGGGAGCATATATTCATATGATGGCATCTTCAAAAGGTGGAGCCTCCATCGGCCCAGATCCCTGAGAGATTATGATGAACGCAGTCCCCTAACAACCCCATGAGATGTAGAGAATGGGTTTTGTTGTGTTAAGCCAAGGAGATTTTGGTGTGATTTGTTATTGCCACATAACTTTGCCTGTCCTGACTAGTAAATCCACCATCTTGAGCCCCAATATTCTGTTTGTACAGGTACAGGGAAAGCTTATAACTTCCCCTGAACGTCCCCTCAAATAAAGACTGGTTTCTCAAGTTCCTCCAAATAAAAACTTGTTATAGACAAGATGGTGGCTGACTTCAGCGAACAGAAATTGCTGCCCCCGAACTCACACATAATGAAAAGGAAAGGAGCATTTAAAAGCTCTGTCATTGGGAACAGACACTTTAATGGCTCTGTCAATGGAAACCTAAAGTTGAAAATAGCCAAGTGCTCGCCTTTCAAGATCTATATTTCAAATGAAATGACATAAGGAATAAACCTGTAGGACTTAGGTGCATGGTGCTATTTGGGAATTATTTGAGCTAAATAATTGCTGTCATACGCATTGTGATGTATATTTTCTATTTTGATCGTTTAAAAAATACAAAGGAGAAGGTAAGAGAAAAAAGTCCCACACAAGAGACTGGACAATTGCTCATTAACCACAACCTTAAAAATCAAAGGAGGACAGATTGCTTTTGTTTCCATAATAAGTAAGAGCCGTGAAAGGATGTGAGAAGGTTATACAGTTGCAAGTAGAAAGCATTAAAATTATGAGCATCAGCTCGGTGTGGTGGGCAATTGTTGCTTTCGTTCACCAGCCTTCATTCACATGACTTTTAATAAGGCAGTGCCTTCTTTCTTTTATTTTGCTGGGGATTAATTCCCAGCCCACACTAGAAAGCGTGGATTCTACCCTCAGCTCCAGGAATGAGTTGTTGTGGGCTTAGCCCAGAAACCTGTTTTATTCTGTCTAGTCTTGGTGATTGGTTCGGAGAAGGACATCTAACCCAACAGAGCTGCATAACAAACAGTCTTACAGTCCTGGAGGGTCATGAAAAGGTAATCCGTATTTTCCTCACTTGTGGGTCTGCAGATGAAGTGGCATATCTTTGCCTCAGATTTCAGGTCAGGTTCAGGTCCACATGTCTCCATCCCAGGCTCCTAAGATGCTGGGAGCTTGCCTTTCTCGTGCCTGTACCAAAAGAGCAACTGCCTAAGCATCCCATGGGAGCATTTTTAAAGGCTCTTCTCATGTCATCCACTCATATCCCATTGGGCAAGCAAATCACATGGCCAAGAACCGAAGTCTGTGGGATAAGGATGTTGCTTGGCTCACTCTCCAGGGAAGCATCCAGAAACCACATGACAGAGGGAAGGGTTTGGGATAAATAATCCAACCTACTGCCCTCGCATGGCTCTGAACCATTGAGTGACAAGAGCATGTCATGCTATTTTCAACACAGAAGGAGCTGGCTGAGACTCTGGGTAGGTCACCTAGCTCCTGGCCACACTCACACACGTGTTAATGTCTCCTTCAGAAGAACCTCAGAGACTCTCTAAGTGGAGCCGAAAGTTGGTGAAAGATCGATGACAGATGGCAGAAAAGGGGAGGATGAAATCTTAGACTATCACCCTTCTCATTTTTGAAGCGGTCTTTGGACACCAGCTTCCAGCTATGAGCAGGAACATCAGAAAATTCAGCCTCAGGCGGAGGCCACCCTGAATTGAGGGAGTAACTGAATCAAAGATTTACAAAATGAAAGGAGCTTCTCTTCCTTCCAGACACCCATGGTCACCGAGGTACACAGTCCTCTCATCCTCTTGTTGATGCTATTTTTTACTGCATGGATGCAAACCAGAGAGCTGAGCTATGGCCACAAGTAGGAAGGATTTGTCCACTGTTACTGAGCCAGAGTTTGGGGATTGGAATGGAAGCTTCTCTACTTCCCAGCCATGTGACCTGAGCAAGTGACTTCTCCTTTCTGTTCCTCAGTAACCTCATTGGTAAAATAGAGATGATACCAGTACTTACAGTGTTATTGCGAGGATTAATTCAGTGAATAAGTAGAGTGCCTACAAGGGTTTCTCTCACATATGGTCACTCAGTAGGTGATTTTACTATTAAAATCAGTAGTAGCAGCATGATGGTTGCTGCTTGTTTTCTTTTAACAGAAGATGGGAGTTTACAAAAGACAAAGGAAAGAGGAAGAGAGGGGAAGAAATCAAAAGCACTATCCAATCTCAGAAAAAACTACCCAGAGACATAATTCATTAGGTTTGTGTCAGAGACTCCAGGTCTATCCAATATTCCTTCTTTCCTTCTTCCTTTTTATCTGAACCCTTATTTTTCTTTCCAGAAGCTGCAGTCCCAGCTAAAAACATTTACCAGTCTCCCTTTCATCCTGGGATGGTACATAGATCGAGCCAACAGTTACAAAATCTAAGCTACTGGGTGGTACTTTCAAGAAGTCTTGAAAAGGAGCTAGCTCAGCTGACAAGTGCTCTTTGCTATTGTCTGTCTTCTGAAATTTGGTCTCGTGGGCTGGAGCTCTGGCAGCCATCTTGAGACCATAAGGACAGAGCTCACAATAAAGATAGAGGTGTAGAAAGCCAGAAATAACCTGGGTGTCTGGTGTTATCATGGAGCCACGGTACCATCTATGGACAGCATACCTCTAGACTTCTTTAGCATGAGGAAAAATAACCTCCCAAGTTGTGCTTGGTGGGGAAGGTGAGGAGGTCTCTGTAACATATCCAAAGCAAGCCTCAAGAAACTTCATCCCTGTTTTCAACCACCCATAACAAACTACCTCCCACTGTGAGCGTGTGTCTAGTTCTTCTCTTTCCAGGTGGGTTCTTTTTTGAACAGAAATGACAGATATTGCTACTACTTTTCCATTTGCATGGAAAATGTCGAATTATAATGGATCATTTTCATTTCACCATGCTAACAGATCCTCTTCTGAAGTCAGTAACCAGAGAGCTCATTTAAGGAGTAACTTCCTGATCATCATATTTTTGAATAGATACATATTTTAATTTGCTACCCCTGCTGAGATGCCTGGTGGCATCTGTGCTAAGCCCTGGAGATTTCACTGTTATTTTCCTAAGACTGATCCATGTCAGCCCTCAGATAACCTTCAACTGCTTGCATTTGTTAAGGGGCATCATAGAATCATGAAATCAAGATCAGGAAGGAACTTTAAGAATAATTAAATAGTTAATAGGTGAAATCTGCTTGTGGAATAGAGCAAAAGTTTGTAGAAGTTGCCAAGTGCCAAGGCACACTGGAGCCTTGTTCTGTAGTAGAAAAATCTAGAGCTATTTCAGGTTATATACGCTAGGGAGGGAGCTTCCTACCCCTCTACCTAAATCTTTCTGACCCGAGCCACCCTGAGATTGCATTTATCCTAGTTACTCGGATGGGATCATCCATGAGTATAACCGAAGGTGATCCAATCGGAATTAATCCCAGAGCTTTTGTGGAAGCTACTGGACAACACCTGCTTCTCCCTTTGCTTGAGAATCTCAAAGACGCAAGGATGCAGACACTGAGGCAAGGCTCTTTGCCCCCAACAGGTTCCTGAGGGTGAACCAACATCAAGATATCCTGATGACTGTGTCTGAACGCTTGATCCTGCTGTATTTGACATCCACGTAAACTGACACATAATTTATTGTCCAAACCAAGACACTTGGGGAACTGAACAGGAGCACTATTAATAATTGTTATAGTTGTTGATTAGCAGGCGTAAATCAGGGCTGTCCTGGGCCATCTCTTGACTGACTTCCCATTTGTATGAGATAAGAAGAGAGTCAATTATATGGTTTCACTTATTTGTGGAGCATAACAAATAGCATGGAGGACATGGGGAGTTAGGAGAAGGCAGTTGGGGGAAATTGGAAGGGGAGGTGAACAATGAAAGACTATGGACTCTGAAAAACAATCTGAAGAGATTGAAGAGGTGGGGGGGTGGGAGGTTGGGGGAACCAGGTGGTGGGTATTAGAGAGGGCACGGACTGCATGGAGCACTGGGTGTGGTACAAAAACAATGAATACTGTTATGCTGAAAATAAAAAAAATAAATAAATAAAAAGAAAGAAATCCCCTTCTTGATGAAGCAGCTCCATTTCCTCACAATCATTTCTTCTGCTTGAGTTACCCAAGGGACTGCTCTGTGACTTATCCGTAGGTTGGCAAGAAGGGGCTGGGCCACTTTGGAGAGGGAAGGAGGCTGTTGTTAGCAATGAAGGAGATGAGAGGGCGCACACTGGGACCTCCCCGTTCAGACCAGGATACCAGCTCACCCCAAGTCCTGAGTGTCCGAAGAGCCCAGCTCCACTCTGGACACGGAGAACTCCTGGATGAGTAAGGCACTAGGGCACGGGTCCCCTCCTCCAGCGCTCACTGTCTTAGTAGGAGACATAAACACCTAAAACCACAATTCAGCATAAGACACCGAAGCCCACCCACTCAGCAGCCTCTCTGAATTGTGCTCACATTCGGGGTTTGCGTCTGTTAACACTTAGAGATGATGGTTTGCTGAGCCAGTGGACTTGACCTCTTCCCTCCTCCGGCATCGACCAAAAAATTCCAGCCCTTCCAGTAAAAATGGCAGGCCAGCCGTGGTTTAATATTTGAGCTACTTTCTGTCCCTCTACTATTAGAATTTCAGCCCAGGAGCCTCAGAGATGGGAACCCCTCATCTTCCAGTCAAAGAGATACTGGGGATGGAACAGAGAGCAGCTCAGCCTCCCCCCCCCCACCCATCGCACCCACCCTAGATCAGATCTGAATCTGCTCTGATGTGGGCTGGGTCACCCTGCCTGCATTTGGGAACTTCCCTTCTGGAATTGAAACAGCACCGTGACTTGCCTGCTAGAGCCTTCCCTGACACATGATGGGAATTCTGAGCTGCACAGAATAAAACCCCGTGCCTCCTGCAAGTCACTCCCACCTGACCCCAGGGTTGTTGGGACCGGGTTGCAGGGCTGTGGGTCAGCAGCAGACCCCGCTGTGAGGGTCAGGGTGGTCAGCTCGGCCTTTGCTTCCTGATTGACAGACACGCAAGGGCTCACCCTGTCCTGGCCTCTACTGACCCCTGCTATGTTTTGGGTCCTAAGACTACTGTTGACTGCAAAACAGAAAGGGCTCATTTATAAACCACCTTCCCAAGTCATCTTTAGGCTATATAAGCAGATGACTTAAACATCAGCATAACATAAAAAGATATGCATTTAACGGGTTTGCTTCCATTCTGAGAACGCTACTCCCCACATAGGAGCCCACATTCTTGCCTTTCAATATCTTTCAGAGCTTCTTCACGCAAACACAGAAATACAAACCTACCTAAGCTCGCCCTGGCTCCTCTCGTACACGAAAGCACCCTTCTGTCTGTACTGCCGTACATCTTGCCTCTCACCACTTACAAGATCTCACATACATTCAGCAATCATTCTACCATAATCCCATATCTGTATTTTAACCATTCCCCAATGCTTCGGTACATGGGAATTTCAGTCTTCATTTGTTTATGTTTTTGTATCTGACCAGTGTCCTGTAGAGACACGGTAGAGTCATTGACTAGTTTTGGCTCTCACCAACAACACTACGATAAATCATGTGGCCTTGCTCGTAAGTATTTGTGCACGAATTCCTGCAACAGAGATTCCCAGGAGTGGGATTTGCTGGCATAAAAAGTTAAGTGCATGTCTCAATTTTTTAGGTATTGCCAAAACGTCCCCCATAGGGGGAGCACGATTTCACCCGCCACTCACCACATGTGGGGATGGCCTGTTTCCCCACAGCGTCATCAACATAGAATACTGTCAACTTCTCGAATTTTTGCCCATCTGGTCCATAAGAAATGGTACATCTGTCTAATTTGTTATGATCAAAACCATCTATATTACAAAGACGTTTAAGAGGTCATACCCCCAAGTAGTCCCACTCCGTGTCGCTGGTCGCGCCTGGGGAGGACACAATGGGGCTGGTCCTGCTGGGCATGCCACACGATGCTCCCAGGGCAGCAAGGACAGAGGACCGCCTGTGTGACCCCATCCCGCATGTCTCCCTGGTGCTAGTTGTTGCTGTTTTGTTTCTGTTTCTGTGTTTATTTTTGTTTCTGTTTTGGGGAAGACGAACATCATGCTGACGAGAGGACTATAGTGAAGGGCCACACACTGTGCCCCAACAATGGCATCCTTCCCAAACTCGCTGCCTGCGAGGAAACGGAGGTACCATCTCTCCCACCTTCCTGAGCAGTACAAGCTGTATGTCAGGTTACTAAGGGGACTTGATGAAGTGTAATATGCCCTGCCATTCGACAGCGAGCGGCCTTGTTGCCTTTCCCTGGGATAATATTGGATTTCATACCGAGAACATCAACAAGAGAAAGTGCATACCTAACAGCTCAGATCTGCGGAACATGTGTTTCTGCTCAATTTCTGCACCTTTATTGCTCTATCTGACACTGCAATTCTTTCTGCTGGGTAACGGCCTGATTCCACTCATCTGTCTCACATCTAATTCAAGTTGAAGTCTATTAGGAAAGCCAATTCCTGGCCTGTTTGTGTCCTTTTTCACAAATTATTGTTGCTGATTCTCTCGCGCTACATTTTTTTTTTTCCAAGCTCCGACAGCTGAAAACATTCAGATGATGTTAGAGGAGATCTCATATTCCTTTCTCATGTTGTTTTAAATGAAAGATGACAATCGGGAATCCCTGGGAGACAAGTGTCCATCTGCTGTAAGTCATGTGCTGCAGGGTTTTTGTTGCTGTTGTTAAAGATTTATTTATTTATTTGAGAGAGAGCACACAGAGGGAGAGGGAGAAGCAGGATCCCCGCTGAGCAGGGATCCTGATGCGGGGCTTGATCCCAGGACCCCGGGATCATGACCTGAGCTAAAGGCAGACACTTAACCGACTGAACCACCCAGGCACCTCTGTACTGCAGTTTGTTTGTTTGTTTTTTAAAGAAAACCCAAAACAGAAGTGGGATCCGACCTTTACTTCCAAAACTGATTCTCTGGAAATCCGTGTGTTTCTGGATAAACTCATACCAGGTTCTCACAGCTCAGAAGGCAAGTTGCTCAGACCAACAACTTGGGAGCCATCCTGAAACTTACATTTTGTTTTTTCCAAATAGCCCATCCAATCCAATTTACAGAAACTCTTGGTTCTACCTTAAAGACATATTCAGCTTCAACCACTTCAACAGCTTCAACCCCCACTGCTACCACATGGGTTCAGGCTGCCATAAAGACCTGCTCTGCACTGGTCTCCAGGGGTCTGCACGTGGCCCTTCCTCCAGTCTGTTTGAAACAAGAAGGTCAAAGTGTTCCTTTTAGTATGAGTCAGATCAAGTCACTTCTCTTCTCAAACCCTCAAAAATCCCCCCTCCTCACTCAAATAAAATTCAAATCCTCACAACGGTCTAAAAGGCCCAGCGTGGTCTGGTCTCCCCACCCCTCTGGCTTTTTCTGTGCACCTGTCTCCCTCCTTCACTCTGCTGTGGCCACACGGCTCACTCTCTACTGCTCAGGCATGCCAGACATGCTCCTGCCCCAGGGCCTTTGCACTTGCTGTTCCCACTGCCCAGAATACTCTCTATCCCCAGACATTAGCCTGTCTTCTTCCCTCTCAGCTTGCAGCTCTCTATTCCATGTCAGCTTCCTCTGAGGAGCCCCTCTTGCACCCCAGCCCCACCATTCCCCGCCACACTTTCCTTCTTAGCACAAGCCACCTCCTGACTCATTCTAGATACATGTCATCTTTTTATTGATGGTCCTTGACCAGAAGATGAGCTCCGGAGTGTCAAGACTTTCATTGATCTTTTGATTTATATGTTGAGCCTAGAACAGTGCCTGAAACCTAACACACAGTCACAACTAGGTCTTCAATGAATGAATGACTCAGGGTTTAATTGGGAAACCAGGCATGATGAAGCCGTCATAGAAGCCTCAGATGCCAAAAGAAATGATCCACATGAACTTTAGAGTGTCCATAGAAAGAAAAAGCCAAACCACAGTGTTCCAACATTTTTCTTAGTACCTCCCAATCGGCATGTTTTTTGAAGAAACCAAATAAACACAATTTCATCAGCCTTGATATTTTTTTAAATAATGTTTCTTTGCCTACCCTGCAGGCTTTGGGCTCCTGGGCCCCCCCAACACGCATCTGGTCATGGAGTCATTTGCACTTTGAAGAAAATGAGGCTGACATGAGAAATCACTAGCTGTGTCAGTCAAGGCCAAGATACACAGCAGCAAATGTCAGCCGAAGACGGGGCCCCGGTAACAAGGGGCTGCCGTGCCTGTTCACTTTGCATAATTGGAAGGCGAGGTTAACAGCAACAAGGAAAATTAACATGGGCGTCCAACGGTTTATGAAGCAGATGCTGGAAAATAAATAGAGCGGAGGGCGTCCAGCTACCCAGCGCGACTCTGTTCTTTATTTTTTTAGGGTGGCGGAATTACGTGGGGGCGGGGGCAGGAGGGAAGCATGTTCAGGGCAAGTCACAGCTGTGGAGTCGGGTCCAGGACTCAGCCTGGCGTCCAGCTGCCGGCACCCAGCTGTGTGGCCCTTGGCGGGGACCCCATCTGCCCTCTCCCCGGGTTGAAGAAGGGATATTACATTGATGAGAAGCCTTTTTAAGGGCACATCTTGTCTGCTCAATGCAGGTTCTTCTGTGGTCATCTGAGTTAACAGCCTCCCAAAACTGTCCACACTTGAACCCCCAGAACCTGCGAATATGCTACCTTATATGACAAAAGGGCCTTTGTACCTGTGATTAACTCAAAGGTCTTGAGATAGGAAGAGTAACCTGGATGGTTCAGGTGGGCCCAGTGTCATCGCAAGGGTCCTCATTAGAGGGCGGGGAGTCAGAGTCCGGACAAGGGGATGTGACCTCAGAAGTGCAGAGAGATGGGAAGATGCTGCTGGGCGTCAGTGTGGGGGACGGGCCACCAGCCAAGGAACGTAGGCAGCTTCTGGAAGCCAGAAAAGGGAGGGAAATGGACTCTCCCCTAGAGCAGCCCTGCCAACCCACTTCAGACTTCTGACCTCCACAACTGTGGGAGAATAAATTCATGTTTTAAGACACCAAGTTCGTGGTAACCTGTTACAGTACGGGAATAAGAAACCGGCATGTGTCCTGACATTTGTTGTAAAACAAACAGCGTTCGAGGAACATCTTCCCACCTCTTTGACGTATGTGGTTGTTTCTCAAATTGAGAGTTTTTGCTTTGTTCTGTTTTGGTTGTTTTTGGGGGGGCGGGGACAAAGGGAGCAGAAGAGAGAGGGTCTTAAGTAGGCTCCACACCCAGCATGGAGCCTGACACGGGACTTGATCTCACAGCCCTGAGATCACCACCTGAGCTGAAAGTCAGAGCCTTCACCGACCCGGGCACTCCTCAAATTTAGATTTTTCAACAAAGGATATTTTCCACAAAATTGTGCTTTCATTTTATTTTTTTAAAGTTTTTTTTAATTTATTCATTTGACAGAGGGAGAGATCACAAGTAGGCAGAGAGGCAGGCAGAGAGAGAAGGAGATGCAGGCTCCCTGCTGAGCAGAGAGCCTGATGCGGGGCTTGATCCCAGGACCCTGGGATCATGACCTGAGCCGAAGGCAGAGGCTTAACCCACTGAGCCACCCAGGTGCCCCATGCTTTCATTTTAAAGAGTGAAAACGAACTTTCTGCTAAACAAAATTTCATCTAAATTATGCAATATGCCTGAGTTTAAATATACAATACCACTTATTATCCATTGCTCCTGGTTTAATATAAAGTTCCAGAAACTGCCATCCATTCTCCCTGTGACATTGCTGGTGAATTAGGCAGTCACAGTTAGTGGCTGGCCCGGGGAAGAGAACTCCTCAGACCTGGCCTGAAGGAGCTCACAGACACAGGACCTCTCACTGAGAAGAGATGAGCTAAGAGGGTCCTTCCCCGGTTTCTGCCACCACACGAGTGCTCCTTTGTTGCACTGATCTCTGTAGCAGCGGGAGACGGCGGACAGGCTCCTTGCATGGTGTCCCCTGGTCTCTGAGCCCCGATGTCACTTTGCATTTTGAGCCCTTGTATTTAACCCAGGAGGGGGTTAGGGAAAGTCACAGATCACCAGTGCAACGAACAGTCCTCAATCCCGCCAACCTTTGTCCAGCCTTATTGAACGGCCCCTGCATTTACAGCTAAACCTCCTTCCCTTTCATTTTTCTCCCCAGGAATCCCGAGGTACAGCAGGCCTGGGAACGAGGCAGGATTCTAAATGGCTGATTGGATGGCTCCGGTCTGAGCCGTTCTCTCAGTTTTGTCACAAAGGTTACCTAGTTCCATCAGCAAATCAATTAATCACCAGTAATGCATGGAGACACAGCTTCGCCCCCTTTCAGGACATGCTGTAGACAGACTGTCAAGTCATTTTAAAGCCATGAACATTCAGATTGCTTCTGGGATGAGTCTATCCTAGAACACAGCAATTGATCCTTTGTGCAGCTCAGATTCTGTACAAGCTGGTGATGGTTACATGGGGAGAGTCAAGGCGAGCTTGGATGGCTTTCCTTCAGGAGGGCAGAAATGGAAATCTGAACCAAAGCTTTATAAATCATCACTAATCTTCACAATGACATAGGCACCTCCCAAAGCCAGGAAGCAAGTTCTTTAAAGATACCTGTGCTGGGGGCGCCTGGGTGGCCCAGTCCCCAGTCGGTTAAGTATCTGCCTTTGGCTCAGGTCATGATCCCAGGGTCCTGGGATCCAGCCCCGCATTGGGCTCCCTGCCTTTCTTGTAGAGAAAGCTACTGAGAGCCTGTTGCTATCCTATAAGGTCAAGAATGACACTAGTATGAAGAAGAGCAAAGCTGGAACAGTCCTTCCTGACCTTGTTGAAGCCCCTGGACCCATCTGCACCTGAAGCCTTCTCTCTGAATTGTTCAGTTACATAAGCCAATACAATTTTCTTTGCTACTTTTGTTAGGGTTAGGGTTCTCTCATATTTGGAAACATCAAAATTTATAACTTCTGCATAACAAAGGATTGTATAAACAAAGACAAGAAGGAGATAACAAGTTTATACATAACAAAGGATTAATTTATTATGCTCCTATAAAGGAATAAGAAAAATATAAATAATTCAATGAAAAAATTGATAAAAGATATGAATGGATGGTTTAGAAGAGAAATGCAAATAGCCAATAAATTTGAAAAGATGAGAATCTGACCTTTAATTAGGAAAATGAAAACGGCAATTAAATATCCTTTTTCTCACTTATCAGATTGCAAAGGCAAAGTTAGCAGGGCTGTGGATAAGCAGATACTCCTATTGGTCTAACCAAATAGGAACAGACATTATCCTGGGTAACTTGGCAATCACTATCAAATTAAAATAAGAATGATCCTACCTTTGTGTAAATCAGGCTCCAGTCAGGAAAATGAAACCATTCTAATCTGAAAAACAAATAGCAAGCATCAGTTACACAGAAGATGAGAGAAATGTACGGGGTGACCCAAATCAGAGTGGAAGGAAGCCACTAGCAGCTCCAAGGATAATGAGAAAATGAGGAAGTGTATTCGTGGAACCCGGGATGGGGGTCACCCAGAAGAAGATAGTACCACACACAAATTCTTCTTTAAAAGCTGAAGCCATGAAAGACACACAATTAGTACTGGGGGCAAGACACAAGAAGGAAAAAAACAAAACAAAACAGTGTGCAGACGTTCACTTCCAGAAAGATAGAACAAGTGCATTTTTCCCTATTGGTCCCTCTAAGTGCAGCTAATACCCCTGGAAATTATACATAAAATAGATACAAGACCCTGAAAGATGGAGAGAAGAAGACCAGCTGGCTGGGCTATGAGGAATGACACGATGCTGAACTCCCTCACATACTCTGGGTAGGGTGCTAGAGAAGCTGGGGACCCAGAAACGGCAACAGGTACAGACAAAAAGAAAATCTCAAGATATCCTGCTTTTTCCGGCTAAAGAACTGGACATGGAGCAGCTGAGCAAGGCAGAAAACTTCCAAACAAACCACTAGCACTCCAGCCCAATGGGTGGAAAACCCTCAGCCCCAACCCCACCCACGCCAGCCAAGACCAAGCAAGGAACCTGAACTTACAGCTGCGCGCAGGGGTAGCAAGGTGCCCCAAGCAAAGCACCCCCCCACACGCACTGGGGTGCTGTCAGAGAAGACAGAGTAGGGAGCCTAGACTTCCATACTTGCCTGGTGTAATAAGACCCCCAACCCCAAGTGATATCAGCAGAGGCCAAGAGAGGAGCCCTAATGAGATATCCCTGCACCTCCAAGCCAGAGTACAATCAGCGGAAACTGTGAGGAGACAAAGCCCCTTCCCACCCGGCAATAATGAGGTGCCCCACACCCCAGGTTGTCAAGAGAGGTGCAGAAAGGAAATAGGGCTTCTACCCCAACCTGGCAATACCTAGGCACTGTGACCTCTTCCCCCACTGCTGTGATCTGGGAAGGCCTGCTGATGGGGAGGATTTAAAGAAGATACAGGCTCTCCCAGCCTATACACCCAACACATCAGGGATTCCCCCCAAAATCCCTCCTCCTGCCAAGAATCGGAAACATCTTAACTCGAATGGGGAAAGACAACAGATGCCCACATCAAGACAACACGGATGTCGGGATTATCTCACAATTATTTTTTTTAATTTTATTTATTTATTTCACAGAGAGAGATCACAAGTAGGCAGAGAGGCAGGCAGAGAGAGAGAGAGAGGAGGAAGTGGGCTCTCCGCCAAGCAGAGAGTCCGATGTGAGACTCGATCCCAGGACCCCGAGATCATGACCTGAGCTGAAGGCAGAGGCTTTAAACCACTGACCCACCCAGGTGCCCCAATCTCACAATTATTTTAATGCAGCCATTATAAGAATGCTCCAGGGAGCAATTACAAACACACCAGAAACAAATGAAAATAAAGAACGTCTCAGCGGAGACACAGAAAGTGTCCGGAAAAAAAAAAAAAAAAAAAAAAAAATATATATATATATATATATATATAGAGAGAGAGAGAGAGAGAGAGAGGAATGAAGTGGAAATATTTGAACTGAAAGAAAAAATGTAAAAACTAAAATTTTGAAATACTGAGGGGTTGGGTTCAATAGCAGAATGGAGGGGATGGAAGAAAGAATTCATGAAACAGATGATAAGACAATAGAAACTACTTATTCCGAGCAAGGGAGAGAAAACACACTGGGGAAAAAAAAAAAATAGAGCACATTTCATAAGGAAAATCTGCAGGCCCCACCCCTCTCTTCTCCCCGCTGATCTCTGCTTTCCAGAAACCACCACATGTTGCTCTTTTAGCTGTTTGTCTATCTCCCTGCATGCCTCTAAATGATATGTTTATGCTGCTACTTGTTTCTCTACTTTAGACATTGCCCGTCGCTCACCTGCTATAAAACCTTGAGGATTTAGTTCCCAGAGCAAACTTGCTCACACCTTCGCCTTCCCCCATCATCCTGGCGGAGTCAAATCAAGACTTCATGGTGCCTAAGGAATGTGTAGTGTTCACACAGCTGTCATGGGGTAAAAAGAATCCACAGTCGAGCCACATGCCACATGCTTGTATGGCTTTTTTGTTTTCCCTAGAAACAATTGATCTTCTTTCACTTCGTATGTTTTCCACTTTGCTATCAGTCATCCATCCCTATGTTCTCTGCCCTGCCTGTAACCCTCCCCTCAGCAGGCTCACACCGTCAGGGAAGGAGACAAGGTGATGGTGTTTTTGGCATTTCCCTCCAGGGAAGAGGTGCTCTCCAGATCTGCTTCAGAGCAGTGATCCCAATGTCCCTTGGTGCTCTGATTCATCCTGGAGACCCTGCCCCTCTCCCTGGGAAAGGATCTTCCTGCATCCCTGTCTGGGACCCACGGGGGGCTACTTTCTTGACCAACCCATTGCTGGCACAGCCCCTCCTCCTCCCATGGCTCCCTGAGAAAGGGCACAGAGGAGATGATTCTCTAGGATCTTGTGGGTCAGTGTCTCTATTCTGACCTTGCCCTTACTCTATAATGTGGCCATGATTCACACTCTACACTGGGAATAAATTTCCCAAGAAGCTTGAAGGAACTACTCTCTTCCAGCCCCAGGATAGCATCCTGAGTTCTGGTCCTGAATTTAAGAGCAACTTCTCTCTGGAGACTTCTAGGATTTTCTCTTCCTTCCAGATTTTTGTGAATTCATGATGATGTCTCTGGTGCTGGGTCTTTTAAAATTAATTGTTCTGAGCAATATGTGGGCCTAGAAAGTACATCTATCTGTTAGTTGTATAAATAAAAATTAATTGTAGAATTCCAAAAATGGCAAAAGGGTAAAATTGCCTATATCCTACTCTTTTCTTTCTTCCCCTGGCAGAGTTAAGCAAATTAGCACAGTCAGATTCACTGCCACTGACACCGACCTGGTCAGACCTAGGTCACTGGGCTACGGTGAACTCTGGAGCTGCCCCTCCAACCCCAGTAGGCTCACCAGAAGAAACTCACAGCTGTGGACGTGTGCCCTGGGCAGCCTGAGACAGGACAGGCCTGTGCCCCCCCTCCCCTGTGGTCTCTGTTTCAAGGGACCCCTTTCAACTCCAGCTTTGTGGATCTGGAAGCCCAGCCCAAAATGTCAGGGGTGGTCACAGAAAGAGCTTCCCAACCCATCAAGGTTAGTGTGACCCCTCCTGCCCTAGGATGAAATCCCTCTTTCACCTTCACTTTCCAAGGACTAGGACCCTGGAGACACCAGGAGCCAGTGACCAGGCCAGCTGCTATTGGCTTTGAAACTCCCCATCTGGGTTCTGTCCCCAGCAGGGCCTTGGTCAGGTGCACGGATGGCCTTGGGGGAGCCGGTGTCCCGAACGAGATGGAGCCAGGTGTCCCCATGGTGTCAGGTGCCTTCTCCAGCCCTGGGTTAACTTCCTGTGCTTGAGCTCCCTCAGTCATAGGCGAGTACAGAGATGGGTCCCTGCTCACTTTGGATCCCACTCACAGCTGCTCTGTGCCCAGTGGTCAAGACTTGAATTGGTGAGATGGCGGAAGATCTTGGACTCTGGGTCATTTGCATGAGGGCAAAGGTCCCTCGCTGAAGACGGTTCTTTTACAATTTCCTGCATTTACTTATGTGCTTGCATTATCCTTTGCTGAACTCTAAGCTCTGCAAGATCTAACTACGTGCATTCGATTTATCCTCATTCCTGTCCCCTCTCATTCCCTCAAAGACAGGTCTGTGCTTATCCTAAATGCAGCTTCTCAAGTCCTACCCCAAAATACTGAACTTGGGCCTGGAGGAGTCCCATATTTCCAATAGCTCCTCGAGTGACTCACAAGCACATCAACCTTTAAAACATTTGCAGTCAGTGAGAAACAGATCTGTGTTTCCCTACAGATGAAAAATTAGACTAATCCTTCTCTTTTGAAATTTAATTTGTTCACATTTAATGTAATTATTCCTATAATTTCACCTTATCTTTTTACTATTGGTTTTCCCATTAGTTCACTTTTTCTCTTGTTTCCTGCCTTATTTTGTATTAAACAAATAGATTTTTTTAATTCTATTTTATAACCTTACATTATGTTGCCAGTTTTACTTATTCTATTATTCTTTCGTGGATATCCTGCAAATGACAACATCAATCTTCTACTTAATAGAGTCTACCTTAAATTACAACTTCACCAGGTGGACAATGAAAAAGCTTTAGAATTTCTTAAAGGCATTTAACCTCCTTCCACCTGTTGTGACACCCTTGACAAGTAATTTCGTTCTACATATACTGTGAACCTCCATACTTTATTATTATTGTTGCAATTTTGTGTGCTCAAGGTTAATTTGAGTGTCCCGATGTATTTATACTTTCTATTGCTTCTCATTTTTTCCTGCAATTTTCATTTAGAATAATTTTTTTTCTTTGGCTTGAAGAACTCCATTTGGTATTTATGTTAATACAGATCTGCTGGCAATGAATTACCTGCTTTTGTGAAAACATTTATTTAGTGTCCACCCTCAAAGGATAATTGTAATGGAATGAAGTTCTAGATTGACAGTTTTTTTCTTTCAGGGTTGTGTATCTTTGTGTTTGGTGTGCTTGGGGTTCTTACATCTGTGACTTACTGTCTCTTATCAACTTTGGGGAATCCTCAGTTACATAGTTTCACTTGGCAATTCTGCTCTCTTTCCTCCCTTTAGGGTTTAAATTATATGTATGTTAGACCTCTTTATCGTGCTCTAAATGGTTTAATCTTCTTCTGTGTAATTGTAGTCCTTTTTTGGTATCCATACTTCAATATGGACATTTTCAACAAAACTTATCTTCTGCTTTGTCTAATATACTCTTATGTCAATCCATTATATTTTTCATTTTAGTTACAGTATATTGTTGTTAGCAAGTATTTATGTGATTTTTTTTAGATATTCCATTTCTTTAGTAAAATACTCTATCCGTTCATCATTTTTAAAAATGTGTTAATAGATATTTTAGTTTATACCTGTTAGCCTCATTAACCCATCATCTGTGAGGTTTGTTTGTTTGTTTTTTCTATTTTTCCCCTTGGTTTTAGTTATTTGGTCCTCTTTCTTTTTTTTACAATTTTTCAATTTTTTTTATAAACATATAATGTATTATTAGCCCCAGGGGTACAGTCTGTGAATCGCCAGGTTTCCACACTTCATAGCACTCACCATAGCACATACACTCCCCAATGTCCGTAACACAACCACCCTCTCCCTACCCCCCTACCCCCAGTAACCCTCAGTTTGTTTTGTGAGATTAAGAGTCTCATGGTTTGTCTCCCTCCTGATCCCATCTTCTTTCATTTATTCTTTTCCTACGCCCCAAACCCCCCACATTGCATCTCCACTTCCTCATATCAGGGAGATCATATGATAGTTGTCTTTCTCTGATTAACTTATTTAAGCATAATACCCTCTAGTTCCATCCATGTTGTCGCTAATGGCAAGATTTCATTTCTTTTGATGGCTGCATAGTATTCCCTTGTATATATATATACCACATCTTCTTTATCTTTGGTCCTCTTTCTGATGTACCTACTAATATTTTTTTCCTACTAATATTTTTATGAATACTGGCTAGGCATTCTGTGTGAGATGATGTCATGTTTACAGATAATATTATATTCTCCCCAGAGAACTCTGATTTATTTTTGTGTGTGTGACAACCACTCTTGTGAGGACAGACTACCATGATTGTAATGACTCAAGACTGATTTTCCATTTTTATGAGACATGGTTAATTTTGGTTTCTCCTTACTTCCTACAATAATTCCTCTGAGGGACTCGAAGGACTTTCTTGTCCATGGCTTCACCTATTCGGTGACCACTAACTCCAGGTCCTGTGGTTCTGGCATCATGCGATTGGTGAAAACTTTGCTGAGATTCTTAGACTCTTGGCTGATCACTTTCTACTTGTCTCCTGTGTCTTTTGTTGGTCCTGTTGTGGAATCAGGAAATGCTCCAAGAGGGAAAATTCTACAGAAAATCAGACTCACTTCCATTTTATCTGAGACCGTGGGCCCTGAAACCCTGGCTTCCTTGGGAATCCCCAGCTCCTAGTTTTATGCCCCCTGATCAATGAGCTTGCTGGAAAGCTCTCAGTTTGGGTGATTCTCAGCCCCTCTCCACATTCATACTGGCAATTTCTTCAAAGAGAAGACAGGTGGAGAATGTGGGACAGACCTCAGTGCCTCTCCCTTCTGTCCAAGCTGTTGGCTCCACAAGTCCCAGCAGACAGAGGTGCTTGCTCTCTGAGGGTTCCAGTAGTTTCCCTGCCCACCCAGCCTATTACCAGTTTTTCCCTTGCACACTTTGAAAGCTGGAGCTCTCTTTTTGAAAGTTGCCCTCTTTTGTTAGTCAGAGTTCCCTGTAGAAGCACAAAATAGTGATATTTCAGAGAGAGACATGCTTAGAGAACACCTAGCCACAGCTTCCAAGTTTTTAATATGTAAGTTCTATTTTTTCAGAAATTACCGAGGTCTTAAATTTGGTAATTAATTAATTTGAAACACTGTGGAATTGTAACACGGAGAGTAAAGCATGGCTCTGGAGGTCAGATGAGCTGGGTTTAAATCCTGCCTTTCCTCCTGCCAGGCAGGTGACCCAGGGAAAGTCATTTAAGCCATCTTGGCTAGCATTTCCCTATTAGTGAAGTGGGAAAAAGAGTATTTATCTCATGGGTGGGAGAATTAGTCAAGGTAACATACATGGAACTCATAGATCTACCAATCACAAGTCTGGGAAAGTTCTCATCAAACAAACAAAACAGTGTGCAGGACAGATTCCCTCCTTAAGCTGATTTCAGCCCACACACCACCACTTGTAAGCATCTGCCCTGGTCCAGCCTCCTTTCTCTTCAGACGGGATACGTGTGAGTCACAGACAGGGGAAGAGAACTGCTCAGGCAAACATATAGCTTGTTAGCCCTAAAACGGCATCCAGGACTGGAATTTCCTTTTGATGCATTTTGCCAATTAAATCTGTGTGTCCTGGAAGCCAAGCAACTCATTTCCATGGAAGGCAGAGGGGTCGAATCTCCCTCAAACTATAGATAATTCTCTAATTGCCACGGCTGCCCCGAATTCATTGCAATCATTAGCAGAGCCCCTTGTGCTCCGGCTGAGAGAGGAGAGGGAGGTCCAGACATATCATTGCTCATCTAAATTTTTAATAATGCTCCAATCTTCAGATCATCGGGGTAATCAAACCCAAATTAGCCTGGTACTCAAAGAGCAGAATGACAAGGAGAGTGGAAGGGATAATGTTTCTTTAATGAAAATTTAATCAGTGCAGATTTCTCATTGAATATTAAGGATCTTGGCCTGAAGCCAACATCAGAGCTGACAACTATGACCTAGACCTTTGTCCCACAGAGTCCGGCTGGCTTTGACACAGGTGGCTGTGCGGGCAGGTAGAAGGAAGGAAGCTCTGGAGCCTGGGGCCAGTGGGCTCCGGCCCCATCCTCTCCAGAAGGCATCTCTGGGTGGCTCCACACCAGCGTCCTGTCCCCGCATCTCAGCCCCTCCCTGCCCCGCCTGCTGCTCCCGAGACCCCACCCCTGACTCCCTAGCTCCTGGGTCCTCCGGCTGCTCAGCCTGAGTCCTTGGGTCATCCTTGGCTCTTACTGCCTCTGCCCCTCGGGCAGCAGATGCCACCAGCCCAACATTCCCAGTGGGGCCCGAGCTGGTCCCTGGGGACCCTGTCCTGGACCTGTCTGCCCCACCCCTTGTGCTCCTCAGGGGCCCCAAAGACTGTCCCTCACAGGTCCCAGGGGCGTGGTGACACACCCTCTATGGCTCAGATCTGCCCGGTGGCTCCTATGAGGCTCAGGAAAAGCCAGCACCCTCTCAGTGGCCGAGGGGAACATTCGGGGGACTGATCACAGCATCTCCCTGTCCTGGACCCTTGTCCCCCTTCCAATGTCCCTGCAGCCCCTCTGGCTCTCACTGCTCTGCACCCACACCCAGGCCTGGCACCACGGTGCCTTCTCCTAGGCAGCTCCCAGCACCCACACATGCCTGGCTCCTGCCTTCCGGGCCCTGGCTTCGTGTCACTGTGGCCACCAGTCCCTGCCCAAAGGGCCTATGGGGCCTGCACTGCAGCCGTCACTCTCTCGCCGTCCTGCCACACCTGCCTCTGGGCGACCATCACCACCTGGGGTCATAGCCCCTCTCATTTTCCTGTCCTTTAATCCCAGCCAATGAGGGACCCCTCAGGGGAGGGACCGCTCTGCTTGTCCCCTCGCTGCCTGCCAGAGTGCCGTGTGCAAGGCAGGTGTCCGGCGTGGCTGGCTGGACGGAGCTCACCTGAGGAGCGAGGCCCGGCAGGACCCTCAGAACCAGTTCGCCGGGGTGACTGACCCCTCTGATGGGTCAGGCAGCTCTAGGCCCGAGACGCCCCAGAGAACTCAAGAGAAAGAGTCCTTGTCCTCCTGGCTGGCCTGGGAGGCGAGGGGCGGACTCCACCTCGGAGCCGCCAGAGGAACCCGCTTACTGACCCCATAATTCCAGACTCCGGGCCTCCCGAACCGCGAGAGGACAAGTTTGCCTGATTTCAAGCCGCTGGTCCGCGGGGCTTTGTGAAGGCCCTGGAAGCCGAGGGAGAAGCCGGCAGAAGCCGACTGACCTTCTGAAGGACCTTCTGGCCGGGCCGGCGGTCAGCAGTGCCTCAGTCCGTGAGGTAAATTCTCCAGGGATGGGCCTCCCCCTGTCCTTGCCGAAGACCCTCTCATGGGATGACTTGGGGTTCACCTCCTCTTCGAGCCACTCGGCCTCCTCATGCTCGGGGAGCCTTCCTGTGCCCCCGTCCACCCACCACCAGCTCCGTCTCCCCCAAACCCCCTGTTTTCAGTCCCTCAGCCTCCGGTGTGTCTGTGCCTTCTGTCCCTGCTTCCCTTGGCCGCGTGTCAAGGGGGGAAGCAGCCCGACAGCCACTCATCACCCGACACACAGCGGGTCCCTGTCCTGACCAAGCGGCAGCCCAGGGGCTGCAGGTGTGGAGACTCGGTTTACTCAATTGCCAAAGAATGGGTGTGACTAAATGCTTCCCGAGGGCTCCTTCTGACTCAAATATTCTATGATTTAAGTATTTTCGCATTCTTAAGATTCCATTCTATTATTCTTCTCACGCCTTCAGTTCCTCAACAAATACAGATCAAGAACGGACTCTGCCTTGGCCCTGTTCCCAGAGCAGGAATCCAGCAGCCAACAGACAGACAGGGCTCCCACTCTCACGTGGGTGCCATTCCTGTGGGCACAAAAGACAATAGAAGGCCATAAAATGGGTAAATCCACTTCAGATGGTGACAGAATCTGTGCAGGAAATGGGGACGTGACATAAGGTACAGACGGTCAGGGCTGCTCTCTGATGAGGTGACACCTGAGCAGAAAATAGAAGAGCTTGAGAAAGCAGGTCTTGGGGAAAGGAGGGATAGCATGTGCAAAGGCCCTGAGGCAGGAAGACTTGGGTTTGCAGGAAGCAGGAGGCTGGTTGACTGTGATGGAGGGAGTGAGAGGCAGATGGTAGAAGGTGATTTGGGGGAACCTGTGGGAATGGTGCTGGGCCTTGTGGGAGCGATGAGGAGGTAGGCCCGCTTTTTCCGCCGACACACTGATTCAGGGTGACAGGTCTCATGTATGTAACGGAGCTCGCTCTCACTCTGGGGCTGTGTGGAGTGTCGATCTGGGCGTGGGGCAAGGAGGGCAGCAGGAGGACCTGTCAGGGGCCGTGGCAGTGACCCAGTGAGGACGTGCGTGACAGCAGGGGGATGGAAATGGCAGAGACAGAGGCTAGTTTGGGTTCCGCAGACCGGACATATGCTGGAAGAAGAGGGAGGCCCACAGGGTGACACTGGGTGACAGGCATTCGGTGGCACCACTTGCCGAGGAAGGGAGCATGGGGTCTTCCACAGCTCTGTTGAAAACTCGCGATCTGAAAGCAGGAGCGGCTCCGCCTTCAGAGCAGCTGGGATGCCTCCCTCAGGGCCCAGGGGACCCAGAGGCCGTGAACATCAGGGTCCCGCGTGCAGTCACCGGGCACCAGGCCTCGGCCTGAGGACTGACCCGGATCTGGACATGGGAGCAGCACAGAGCCCCATGTCGGGTGGCTGCCTGGGCAGAGCCAAGCCCCAGATTCATGGGGGAGACAGGGCCGGCGATCCTTCCAGGAGCCCTCCCCCGTCACGATCCTCCCAGACGCCCGAACCACAGGGGGTGGGGTCCTCCGATGGCGGGATTGCCCTGAGCGCCTCCCGGCCGCCTGCCCTGTGGACGCACCTGGCTGCTCTCTCGGCCCCGCCCCGGACACGGGGGATGACTTCACTGCAGAAAACTGTCAGCATCTCAGCGACTTGTCTTCATCAAGGACACATTCTCCCTTAGACAGGCTGCTCTGCTTCTCTGAGAACTCCGGCCTTTATTAGCCACCGAGGCACTTTGAGGCGCGTGTGAACAAAAAGAGGAAGAGAAAGGAAGGAGGGAGAGAGAGGGGACAGAGGAAGAAGCGGACTCTCGGCATCCACACGAGAAACTAGGGTGTCGGGTCGGTTCCGACGGGCTGTGAACGGGCCCCAGCCAGCCAGCTTTGCTTGTTTACGTTTTTGAGACGTTAGTCCCGCTTGACGTTGGATGTGGGGCCAACATCCTCCAGAGAACGGAGCCCTTGCCTACACTTGGCCTTGGGGGCCGAGGGTAACTTCTCAAATCGGCACCAGAAACCCCCGCTCTGGCTGCAAGGCTCACCTGCACAGTAACGGCCCCGACCCGGGAGCCCCACTGTGCCCCCGACGGAAATGCTCTGCGCGCATCTGCCAAGGCAGCCCCCGGGAGCCCGGGGAGGGAAGAACTGCTCGAAGCCCCTCTCCCAGCTGGGAAGGAAAGTGCAGCGACGGGGACAACTTCCCTGGGGACAGTGGCCCGGGGAGCAGGGATGGGAGCCCAACACCTCCTGTCCATCAGGCCCTCTCCTTCCGGAAGGCAGCCTGAGCAGCAGGTATTCTGCATTCTGGGCAAATAGATGGTCTGCTCCTGGCTGAACTTGGTCTTCAGGGAACATAACTAGGGGGTTCACAGGAGGGCAGGACCGGCTTTCTGTCACGAGTCCAACTTCCGCATGGAGCCAGAGCAGGGACCTGGCCCCGCAGGTGAGGTCCCCGCCCCGCCTGCCCGCAGCTGCCCACCCTGCCACCTCCCGTGCAGAGAGGAGCAGAGGACGGGCTCTGCCCGCAGTGGGGCGTCCCTTGTCACTGCCCCAAGTCAAGAACTCCTCCACATAACCTCCTGACAGCATCCGGTAGCGAAAGGTGGCCCCGTGGGAGGAGCCCGAGCCTCTGGCCCTGGGGTCATCCTACATTCTCCCTGGGGAAGAAAGGACTGAAAACCAAGCAGGTGCCCAGGACCCCGCGCAGGAGGGCTTCTTCCTAATCACGCACAATAAGCTGCACAAAAGGGGAGCCATCGTTATTAACGTTAAGCAAAATTCCAGGTTCAACGGAGAGATCATTCTCCACACTGTCTCAGGCCTGGCTTTATGATACTTTCTCTCCCG
Organism: Enhydra lutris kenyoni; assembly: GCF_002288905.1. Classification (NCBI taxonomy): domain Eukaryota; kingdom Metazoa; phylum Chordata; class Mammalia; order Carnivora; family Mustelidae; genus Enhydra; species Enhydra lutris. Next base: position 12,471,418 of record NW_019154090.1, on the reverse strand, counting down.
GGAACATTGCCATCCTGCTTCCCATGCCGTGCCTCCTGCCCACGCTGGATGGAATGATACGAATGTTTGAAGGCCTTTTCCCTTCTTGTGTGCACATAACAATATTCAGTGTATTCGCTTGAGGAAAAAAAAAAAGGGTTCATCATGCTAGATTCCTTAGAGGTCACTGAGGAAGGAGATAGGAACTATTCTTCTTTAAAACAGAGTTGTGTTTCGTGGCAGCAGGCCAGGAGGCCTACGAGAAAGGGCATGAACATAGCTCTAAAACAGGGAAATCATTGTGTGTGTGTGTGTTTTAAGGAAATATGTAAACAGTAAGAGAATGTACAACAGAATGTGTTTATGGATTCCACATCTCGCCAGAATGAAAATAGTTTTTAAGAAAATATTTGAAATATCGCCATTAACCCTGAGTATAACACATTCAAATGTCTTTAGTAGACATGCAACCATCAGGGAATTAAAGGCAATATTTAGGAAAGCATTAAAACCTAAATTTTTGATTCCATAGTGGATGAGAAGAAAACAGAAGGACCATAAAAAGCAAGTCCAAATAAAATAGCACTCATTTTGAAGATTTGAAAAAATTAAGATAATTTTTATTTTAGTTTTATGTTTCATTTTCTGCCAAACATTAATAATTACACATGTTGTATTTATTTTTCTTTGTCTCATAGGAAAAAATAAAGGATATAGAGGTAATATATTCCAGGTTTGTTTCAGCCTTTGAAAACCCCATCTTTACACAGGGGATTGTCGAATGTACCATGGCCCAAACCAAGTCCTACTGAAATGAGAACAACATTAAGTTAAGAACCTGTAACAGCCCACGTAAGCACCATTTTGTTCTGACCCAAGAGGATGTTCTCTGTGGGGTCTTGCAGTTGAAGTCCCCAACCAGTAAGTTAGCATCTAACAGCGTATTTCAGATCTTTGCTAAGTTGGTCTTTGTATTATCAGACTATCCTGACTGCAACAGGCAGAGTCCAGATAAAAATCACTAAAATAGAAGAAAAAGGCAGGGAGGAAGGGCTATTTGTCATTAAAAAGTCCAAGGGAACAGCTTCAGGCATTGTTGGATCCGGGTACGTGAGTGATGATATCAGGAAGTGATCCCCTCCTACCTCTTGACTCAGCCTTGTGCTCTGTGGGTCCCATTATTCAGTCAGGCTCTTCTGTCTTGGCACCTGTTCTCACCCTTCATAGCCATGGGAGAAAATGACCTTTCTGTTTCAACAGAAGTCCTGGAACTGAGTCCCTGAATCCCATGTTTGTCCTTTATCCAACATCTGTGGCCAAGGGCAAGGAATACTCCGACGGCTTTTGCAGCAGAAAAGTCCAGACTCAAACTTTTTGCAGCAAGGCTTTGCTGTTTAAAGGGGACAACTCTGTCCATAGCTTCAACCCCAAGCAACTTGGGACCCCAGGCTTATCAGATGAGTTTAGATAGGAGCTGTATGTACATTGAAACTGCTTTCATTGGAATACGTGATCATCTTTGAGAGAAAAGCAAACTCCCCCAGAACTAGATATCCACGTAAACACACACTCCACTCTCTTTTGCAAGACTCTTTTATCTTTCACTTTTTAACCCTCTGCCATTCACAGCTGCCTGTATTCCCCAAACCTTGCATTTCTTGGAAGAGCTTTTTAATTATCCTGTAATTCTTTCTCAATTGTCTGATGCATCAGCATGGATAAAAGGGAGGGGGAACACAGCTCTCTCATATTTATTTGGCTTCACAAGCCCTTCGTCACAGCATGACAGGGTCTGCTCTGGCTCACGCAGCACCACATCTTAGTGGCGCCATTAAAAACAAAGCCCCTGGGAGTTCACGTTGGCTTTCTCTGCCCTCGCCCCCGCCCCCACCCGCCCCACCTTGAACACGTGACGTTCAAAAACGGGAGGTCAAACACAGAGCTGGTTTATTTCAAAGTATTCACCATTTGCTCAGGGTTCCTCTTAGGCTCTGATTTTTTTCCCCCTTCTATCTGACTTACTTTCTCTTACTTAGGGGAAGTGATTTGAAAAATTGGCTTGTTTTAAGTTCATGAGAGTGCTGGAGTCCCCCAGGATACAAAGACCCCCCCCGCCCCGCCAGTGCAAGAGGCACAAGGTAGAGGGTCTGCATGCTGATTGGATTCTCATCCAACGACCAATGGTGCTGTGGGTCCGGAGGATACTACCTGGTCGGTGTATCAGGAAACCTGAAGCTTGTTAACAACATCATGTTGTGTTTACTCTGTGTCCAGAAACCTTCCCTGCTATATAGCAGGTAGTAACGCATTTGATCCTTTCAGCACTCTCTGAGGAGGACACTGTTATCTTCTACTTCAAGCACAGATGGGAGAAAACCAAGATCCAGAGCGCCCATGTAAGTAGCTGGTGGCCATGGCCCCTCACCTTGAACCCAGAACTCCAACTTCAGGGCACGGACCAGTAAGACCCATCATCTGTGTGGGCACATCAAAAGGGGCTCAGTTCCAGTGGCCAGATCTGGCAGATAAAGGACACGATGCCCACCCAATTAAACAATGCATAGCTCTCATGTAAGTGTCTCCCGGATGCTGCATGGTTCTGAGTTGTGTCCAGTAACTTCACGTTCTGTAACAAGGAAGGAATGGGTGGTGCCTGTTGGCGAGAGACACGCAACTAGCTCTTCAGGGCAGAGAACCTAGCCCAGCACACAGCGGTCCAGGGAGCACCTCGGACAGAACATTAAGCGTCACCTACAGGATGCCAATGGTCACCATGGCAACCTGTGAAGAGGATGATGGAACAAGACCAAAAGGACTTGGAAGGAACTGCCTGAACTGTGTGGCTACTTCTGGAAAGAAAATAATAGCCAGGATCCCGGAGAGAGGACAGTGGTCACTTAAATCCATGCTGTATTTGTATAGTTAGGAAGCTGTCTCAAAATCTTCCTCAAAATTTGAGAAACAAAACAGATGATCATAGGGGAAGGGAGAGAAAAATGAAACAAGACGAAACCAGAGAGGGAGACAAACCATCTTAATCTCAGGAAACAAAGAGGGTTGCTGGAGTGCAGGGGGGTGGGAGGGACGGGGTGGCGAGGTGATGGACATCGGGGAGGGTATGTGCTATGGTGAGTGCTGTGAATTGTGCAAGACTGATGAATCACAGACCTGTACCCCTGGAACAAATAATACATTAGATGTTAAATAAATAAATAAATAAATAAACAAACAAATAAATAAATAAAACAAAAAAACCTCCTCAAAATTGTTGCCTTACCTAGACCACAATTATACTGTGATTTTCTTACTTTTTTCTTTAGTTTGACTCACTTTTTTACACAAATAATTGAATCCAAAGTAGAAGATTTGATATCATGCCTCCAAAAGTGAAACCACGACCCCTTGCTATTAACTGCAGGTAACTATAAGGAGAACATATTGCTTTTTAAAAAAACTATCCAAATAATACCCGAATTATCTCTCGTGTCACAGTGGATACATAACACCCTTTTAGAAACAATTGTTTGAAATAAAAGATATTAGACATATAAGCTCTTACTGTAGGATACAAAATATTTATTTCTTATTTTAATTGGACTCCTTAGGAAAAATCTGATTATAATTTTAACTCTCTTGAGTTATTTTTGAGTAATCACTTAAAATGTTAATTTGAGAAACTTAACCAGCTCCTAAGGCCAGAAACCCAGCTGAACCTTAAAAAAACAATATGGTGCTTCCCAGGTTGTGTTCTGAACAAGTGTCTCCAGAGTTGTTTTCCTGGAGGTCTCCAGGAAAACCTATTGCCTCAGTCCAAAGAGAATCATCTGGGATGTCAGCACCAAAGTGGATCAGTTATAAAGTAATTTGGGGAAAGGAGTCCTTATTTAAAGACACACTGGGGAGAGAAAACCAAGCCCAGGTCCCAATCTCTATGCCTTTGTAATAGGATAATATTCTGACACTTTTTGCCACATCCCTCTGCAATACCTTCTCCTGTAGGTAGAGTAGACAACCCGGTCCTATTCACTTTGAGTTTGGCCATGCCCTTGCTTTGGCCCATGTGAGCAGACTTGGTGTAGACCACAGCTGAGCAGAGGCTCTCCGCGTGCCTGACTTGCAATGGTTGCCTGTGCTCTGACCTTCCACCAATAAGTACAACCAGGTAGCTCTTCCTCTTCTGGTCTGAATCCCAGAACAACAGAGGCATGAAACTCAACTGAAACCATGCCACGGCCTGTTGCCAAGCCCCAGCCAGCCTGCACTGTGAGCCACAGATGACCCGACAAGGCCAGCCGAGATCAGCCAAACCATGGTCAACAACACAGACCCTTGAGTGTGAAAATAAACATTGTTGTTTCACGTCACTGAATTCTGAGTTGGTACACATCACTATTGTGGTGAAAACTGACTAATATACCTTCCTACTGAGAAAATGGGCCTTTCCTTGTCTGCCCTTACTGGAGACGGGCTCCAGAGAAGTCCCTCACACTGTGGTTGGACAGGAGGTTGCTGGGCACCTGACACCAATGCTCCCATGGAGAAAACCACAGGTCTGCTCAGTTTTCTCATTCCTTATACCTCAAAGCAGATCAGCCAAGTTCACAAAATCATTGCCCTTGAGCCACATGGTGTCCAGTGACTTGCCTCTGCCCTGAATGACCAAAGAAGAAAGAGATGAGGAGGAAAGAGAAGGTTCTCTGGCTCACTCCATCTCCAACTTCCTGCTCTTTGCTCCTAAAATAAATAACTCATGAACATGTTCACCCTGATCATCTGAGACAAAACAGAAAGGGGTATAGAAATGAATGTATCAATTAGGTGCCGTTCATAGACCTGCTTCCTTTTTTGCCAGAGACTGTAATTAGAGCTCTGTGGTGTTCAAGTCAGTGAAATGCTAAGTAGAAGCGCGTCAGCTGGTTATAAAGAGATACCCAAAATAACATCATAGGGAATGGATCTTTTGATAAAATATTCGTAAAGGGTTTTAAGCTACAAAACATTTTCTACCCCCAATTGGCAGCTTCAGCCTTCAGTTTCCAGATTTCCAGATTTCCATGCCAGGATGTTGCTAGGTTTTTTTTTTTTTTTTTTTTTTCTTTTTCTCTCTCTCTTTTTTTTTTTTTTTTTGATGTTGTAAAATGTGCTTACTGCTTACCTTCCCCTCCACTGAATTGTCTCTTTTGCATTTTGCAGTCAGTTTTAAACCTGAGACTGAGAACTTTTTTAGTGCTGAGTCACCGATACAGGAATGGCCCGATTTCCAGCTCTCTGGAGGCAAAGATATGGGGCCTGGAAGCAGCAGAAAAGCAACAGTCAGCATATCCATTACGAGACTAAAACCAACAAAGCCTGTTAGCCAAACGAATCTCCAGGGCTCTCTGAGAATGATTTCTCTTTCAGAGCTTTTCCCAGGAACAGAGAAAGAGAGCAAGTCTTTCTGGCTACCTGTCAGAATCTTGACAAGTCAAGAAATGTTTAGCAAGTGTCCTGGGAATGTTTTAGGGGATATGAAAGAAACACAAGGAGAAATTTCTCTCTCCGGGGAGCCTGCATGATTTAGACAAAGACAAGACTTTAAAACATACAAGAAGGATATGTGTCTTCTTACTGGGCCAGAGAAACATGTTAAAAATTCAGATTCCCTGAGCCCCCACTCCAGACAAGTGCTTCCATTATACATTGTGGGTTTTAATCAAGTGTTCCTGCTTCCCAGCTAGATCGCAGAGGCTGGGAAGTCAGAGTCTAATTTTTAATAGACCTCAGAGCATCTACTGTCTCTTGAACCTGAGATTAAGAAGTCTTCAGCTGGGGGTGTCTGGGTGGCTCAGTCGGCTGAGTATCAGACTCTTGATTTCTGCTCAGGTTGTGATCTCAGGGTCGTGGGATCTCTCGTAGGGCTCTGTGCTCAGCAGGGAGTCTGCTTGGGATCCTCTCTCCCTGTCCCTCTGCCCCTCCTCCCCTTTCTAAAATAAGTAAATAAATCTTAGAAGAAGAAGGAGGAGGAGGAGGAGGAGGGAGAGGAGGAGAAGAAGACGAAGAAGAGGGAGAAGAAGGAGAAGAAGTCGTCCTCAGCCAGGTCTGGCCCACAATTTAATGGATGATTCTAGAAAGCCCACAAAGAGAGATCTTCTTGCAGGCTGGGTGAGTTTAAAAAAAGGAAAAGTCTTTATTTCATGAGGAATTGTAATGTTCCCTCGCACAGGGGTTATATTTTCTCAGAGGCTGACATTACTTTCAGGCAGGAGGCCCATGAGTGAAATATGTCGCAGGGTTCATGTCGAGGCCAAGAGTGACCCAAATGCAAACCTGGGCTCAGTTTGCCGTGTGAGCCTGGCCAGAGGCAGCTGCTGGAAAAGGTCCTGTCCCTTGAAATGATTTGTAATCTCGACTCAAGGAAAAAGGAGAGAAATCGTTCCATATTAATACTTGGAGGCCCTTCTCTCTCTCTCTCTCTCTCTCTCTCTCTCTCTCACACACACACACACACACACACACACACACACACAGACTCTTAGACACGTCCCCACCTTGATTCAATGGAGCAGAAATCCCAGGACCAAAGACTCTGAGGCCACAGTAGTCCCTGGGCAGTCGGAGCCGTTCCGCTAGGTGGTTCCAGCTCCTTTTCTTACCTGGTACGGGCCCCCAACAGGAGGCTGGAAGCGGACCTTGAACCTTACCTTAGCACCAGAAGTAGAGTATGAGGCAGCCCATGTCAAGTCCCTGTGGAGCCCAGCGCCACCTCAGCACCCCTGCTCCCCTGCATTCTTCTCCCCACCCCTCTGTCCACTAGCCCCCACGTCTCCAAGCTCCAGGCTCCACAGCCCCACCTCTCAGACCCCTGCCCTCTTCCCCAGCTCCCCGCAGTGGGGTGCAGAGCAGGGGTGAGGGCTGCGGGCTCGGGCTTCCGCTCCATGAGCCTGGGGATGTCACTACCCTCTGTGGACTCAGTCTCCTCCTCTGTTAAGTGGGTGTCATGCTGGGCTCTGTGGGGCAGAGGGGGGCTTCCCTGGGGTGTTCCAAGCCCAAGGCTCAGTTCTGAGCCTGCGTCAGGACCAGCTCGGTCAACCCGAGCTCTGGTCACTTTCTTCAGGCCACAGCTCCCCTGCCAGGCTTTCCTCCTGCAGCTCAGGCCTTTTTCTTTCCTGCCTCGACTGCACAGGGGCTCCAGGCTCCTTCCCATCAGTGGACACATGCACACGCACGCATGTGCACATATACTACACACCTACACACACGCACACACACACACCCCTAGACACAAACACCTTCCTGGGCTTGGAGCCACCACAGTGGACGGTGCACGTCCAGCTGTCTCCCCATCTCACTCTGCTCACCCTCTGGGGGTCTCAGCCTGCCCATGACGTCAGGGGCCATGTACATGCGGGTGACCCCTCACCGCCCCCAGTGACCTCCTTACCGCTCCCCGGACCCCCGCACCACCCCCAGCCCATCCAGTCCTCCTGAGCTTCGGACCAGCATTGATCATGTGACTCTCACAGGTGCCTCCAACCCAACTCGGTGAACTCCCCCGTCCCACCCCAGCTGTGGCCTCTCTGGATGTCCCCACCTCAGTGGCTGGTGACACCATGCCCTGAGTCCTTGCCAGGTCCTGTCCCCTCCTCTCCCTCGCATCTCAAACCTCATTCCCAATGTGGCAGCTCCTGGGTATCTGTGGACTCGGCCCCACTCTGCCACCACTGCCATCACCCTCCTAGCTCAGGCAACTGCCTCCCCCGCCAAGTGACCACCAGCGCCTCTCATAGATCGCCCTGGCTGTGAGCACCCGCGCCCCCCCATCATACCATGGGGATATGGCCACTGCATCATATCCCTGCTAAAGCTCACCCAGCTGCTCCGAACGACCCTCGGTGCTCCCAGTGTGACCCCAAACCCCACATTCTCCCCCCTCCGGCGCCTCTCCGGCCCCTTTGCCTGCCTTCCGTCCTCAGCATCCCCATGCGTTGCCGCGGCCACAACGCGCTGCTTTCTGTCCCGAACCCGCCGCACCCCCATGGCCTGCAGCCTTCCCGGTGCTCTGCCCCCGCTCCAGCCGCTCCCCTGCTCTTTCCAGCAGGCGGGATCCTCACTGTCCCACCAAGCCCCGGGGCGGCTGCCCCTCTCCCTGGAAGCCTTTCCGGGGTGACGCTCTCCTCCCTCCTCTCCCCCATACACTGACCACCCCTGAGGTGGCCCTGCCGGCCACTCCCTTTGTTCCCACAAGCAAAGGACGGCAACCTCCTGGCCTGCTGCCCAGGGAGATGCCTGGCACGTGCTGGGGGCTCAGCAAGTGTCTGTTGACTGAACGAAGACGCTATTTCCCACATCTCTCCCCAGCTGGATCGTAGCTTCCGGGCAGAGAACCGGGACTCCAGCTCTCTGGGTCCCCCCATGTCCCCGGCTCATGGGTCCCACACAGCTGTCAGGAGATTGATCAGCTCAGCCCGCGGTGTCCGAGGTGACCGTTTCCTGCTACTTGTGTGGCCGGCAAACCCCCGGGGGCGGCATCAGGACCAGGATGGAAGAGAAATACACGAGGGGTGCTGGGGGCCATCGGCTGAGTGGACGTGAGCACAGCCTGGGTGACTCCTGTCCGAGTTAGACATGATTAACAGGCCAGGGGCCTCTGTGCAAAATTGGGAACCTGTGGCTGTCTCTCTCAGGCCAGCACTCCAGAAAGGGCGACAGGCCATCCTTCTGAAGTGGGGCCTGCCAGGGAAGCCCGATCCGACAGAAACACGCTCGGGGCCTCTCTGCACCTTCTCGGGTCTTGAACGGGTCACTCAGAGATGACTGTGCGGTGAGAGGCTCAGGAGAGGCCCAGACATCAGCCGAGCCCTCAGCTGCTCAAGAAATATTGGGCTCTTCAGTCCTGGAGTCCGTGGTGTTCATTTCTCCTCCAGCTGATGCTCCGGGATGTGGGATCCTAACTCCTTGGGCATTAACAGCCGTTGTCTTTAGTGCCTGGTGTGCCTCTGACCGCTCCATAGACCTGCTGAATCTGGGCCTGGGGTCCTCCTCAGCCTGTCAGGGGTCCTCCCCACAAATGGGGCAAGGATTAGGCCAGTGGCCAAGCAGCCACAGAAGCCACCGATGACTACAGGTGTCCTGGTGATCAGTACGTCCCCGTGGCTGCCCGTCTGCCTGGCCTGGAGGAAGGGGCTCCTGGGTCAGCACCTGCAGCTTGGTCCCTACTCCTTCCTCCTGCTCTGCTTGGGGTCAGCTCAAGCCTTCTTTGTAGCTCAGTCTTCCCATCAGCCAAATGGGTAGATTCGTTGTGGCAGAGAGGATGGAGACATGAGATCCCAGCAGTGGAGTCCATGGCTGGAGAGTCGTGGGGAGGAAGCAAAGTGCCCCCAGGGCCCCAGCTGCATTCAGAGCCACACGATAAGGTTACATCTGTTTGTTTTAAAAAACAGGCAGCCTCTAAGGAGAGAAACTGAGACTTCTTGGCCATCTTCCAAACCTCCATTCAGTGCTGTTTCCAAGAAGCCACCTCGGGGCTAGAATCCTTTTGACCACCCCTTCAGTGTGGACAGGGCGATAGTGGTAATAAACATCTTAGCTAGAGTTCTCCAAAGAACGGAGGTGAGGAAAACGTTTGTGTGCTGAACAGAGCTCAATCCCAGGATACACGAAGGAGGGGAGTAGAGAATGAGCCAGGGGAGGAAGAGAAGTAGGTGTGACCCGTCCCCACCCAGCCGGACACAGATGCGGGCTGGCCTCCTTGTGGCTCTTACTGCCATCCCAGGGGATCCTGCCTGAACTGTAGCAAGAGATTCTGGGGGAGGGACACGTTGGAGTAACTCACCAGGGCCACCTCTTTGGACAGGTCCGTGGGGCACGGCTCCCATGGAACACAGAGTCAGTGGTGTCCCACACGATGACCCCGTGAAATGTGACACCCTCAGGGACCAGGTGGTAACATAAATGAATGAGTACAGAGAGGTGTGGGCACGGAGGCAAACCAGGGAGCACAGGTCCCCTCTGGCGGGGCACCTGCCCGTCTGCTCCAGCCATGTCATCAGAAAACACAGGCCCGCGTTCCAAAAGTCATCATTTCTCAATGAGCGCCTGAAATTGGGACCTTTTTCCCTCTGTTCTAACTCAAGCTATTTAATATACCTGCCTTGACCGTACACCATTCAATTTTTCTTTTCAAGTCTTTTTTTATAGAGAAAGAATTCATACTCCATAAAATGTATCATGTTGAAGTGTGCTGTTCAATGGCTTTTAGAATATTCACAAAGTTGTACAGCTATAACACCACTTAATCCCAGAACATTTGAATCACCCAAAAAAGAACCCCCCTTCCTGTTGGCTGTCATTTCCATTCTTCTCTGCACCCCACCTCCCTGGCCCCTGGCAATTCTACAAGGATGTCTGTCTATGAAAAGACCTTTTCCCAATAGTGAAATCCCACAATGCATGGCCTTTGAGATGCACTTCTTTAATGTTTTCAAGGTTAATCTGGTTCATTCCTTTTCATGGCTGAATGTTCCATTGAATGGATATACCACAATGGCTTATCTAGTCATCAACGATGGACAGTACGAAGCCCCTTATTAGTATTTTGAAACTTACACTCAACTGGCAACGTCCACATGAACCAGGCTATCACCTGGTGTGGCAACACTTTCTCCTCTGGAAAGGGGCAATTAATGCTTCCAAGGTCTTCTAGTTTGTGTCAGATTCAGAGGCCCAGGCCAGTTCCACCATGGACAGAGCAGACTGGGCCAGGACGGGCTAGAGCCTGCCTGCCCGGAGGGCGGCGAGGGAGTGAGTGCACGCGGAAGCTGCCCCAAGTCCTTCCTATGGGGGTACAGGGGCTTACGTCATATTGTTCTCAGTTGCCCCTTCATCCCGGCCTGACTCCATTCCTGTCAGCACACAACTCTCAGGACATCAGCAATGAAGGCAAACCTTTTTGGAGAATGTGCTCAGGGGAAGACAATCTCCCATCTTCTCCCACCTCCCAGCAGTACTTTCCATAGACGCCCCGGTTCAGCTCACACAAGCGTGCGATTCAACAGCCAAAGATCTCACCCCAAATACAGGAGGGTCACCTAGAAGCAGGAGGGTGTGGAAGTCAACAGGACAATTGTCTCATCCTCTAAGGGCTGAAGACGATTGGCCTTCTTGTCCCACAATGCATTGGTAGCTCACAGATAGAGCTGCCGGTTGTCAGAAGAGAAGCGGCCCCCCTGGGACAGGCTCTCAGCACTTACCAAACTCAGCACTGGTCCCCACAGTGTTTTGCTTCTCAAGGATGTGACATCCAAGTTGGCTTCTCAGCTGGCTGTTCTTTGGTTATCTCAGGGAAAACAAATTCCCCAACTCTGCCTCTGTAGGGTCCCCTTCCAGAATGTGCCATCAGGGCAAAAACATACAAATCGCCTTAAGAATTGTTGATATTGGGGCGCCTGGGTAGCTCAGTGGGTTAAAGCCTCTGCCTTCGGCTCAGGTCATGATCTCAGGGTCCTGGGATCGAGCCCCGCATCGGGCTCTCTGCTCAGTGGGGAGCCTGCTTCCTCCTCTCTCTCTCTCTGCCTGCCTCTCTGCCTACTTGTGATCTCTCTCTGTCAAATAAATAAATAAAATCTTTAAAAAAAAAAAAAAGAATTGTTGATATTGACCTCCAGCATTTTGGATACACAGCGGTCCACATACCAATTTGCAAACCTGTATTTATGAGAACTGAAAAGATTTGAGCTTAGTATCAAAAGAACCCAATCATCAAGCTCTCTGAAGCCGAAAAAAGCATTTAATTAGGGTAATGGAGGCACAGAAATAAAGGCATTTTGCAATCATTTTATTTCATTTATTTGTAAAGACAAATGTAACTGCTCAATTGAGAAGGAACTAATTGATCAGTCACATAGTCATTCAGCAAGTATTTTTTGAACTAGTCTGTGCAGAACATGGACAGGTGTGTTGAAGTATACAAAGCAGTGTAATACAGTTCCATCAAACGAGGCAAACGACAAGAAGTTCCCGCCATGCACCGAGGACTCTGCTAGATGCTGAGACACAGCAGTGAGCAGCACACAGATCTGCCCACAGCAGGGATGACAGGATAGACTGGGGCGTCCACCAGGAAGCTCTAATGTCCTAAAGGCTCCGTGCTAATAGGACCCGAGCTAGCGTCCGATACGGGCAGAGGTGGGCCATGCCTCCACTTCCACCAAGTGACGTCCCCCATGGAGCACTGGCCCTGGATTCAGGCTCCTTGGGACAAAGCAGGCTCTGCCCCACTCAGAACATGTGCAGGACATTGAAACGCCCTGTGCCTCAGTTTCCCAATCTCTAATAATGGGGCCTGTGTACCCATTCATTGTAAATGAGACAGCACATAGAGCTGCAGTGAGCTGTGCCTGGAGATGAGGAGGTGGGGACAGGGGTGACTGTCACTGCGGCAAGGTGGCAGGAGGTTCAGGCTTCCACTGCCGTACACTGCAGCCAGCAAGGGGGTCCTGAGTAGGTAAAGCCCATCCTGGGTGAGGAACCCACAAGCGTGGAACCAAGCTGGGAGCTCCCAGGCTAGCAGCGGCTTCAAAGCCACCAAACAAAAACGGGCCTGCAGTGTCCCCTCTTCCCTGAGCCATCACCACATAGCACAGGGGTGGCCCTAAATGTGGAGCTGGGGTCAGAGTGGGTCCCTTCTGGCTGGCCACAGTCTGTTTGTAAAGGCAATAAGGAGACACAAAAAGTTAAATAAATGTGAAAACAGACCTAAATGCCGCAGCGAGAAATCTGAGTGACTCAGCTCAGACACGGCAGAGGCTCTCAACCAGGGACGATTTTGCACAATGCCCGCCCCCCCACCAAACAAGGGCCACTGGGGAATGTCCAGAGACATTCTGGGTTGTCACAGGCCGCGCGGGGGGTGCTGCCAGTATCTGCCGGGTATGGACCAGGGAGGCAGCTAAACACCAACCAGCACCTGGGTCTCCCTCCCACGGACTCTGACCGAATGAGTCTGCCGTCCAGCTTGGGCGTCAGGAACGTTCAGACCTTCCCAGGAGTTACACTAATGTGCAGCCCAGGTCGAGAGCCACGGCCAGACCCAATTCTGCAGACAAGAAACCTAGCTCCCGCCGTCAGCAGGGACTCAGCCCCCTGTGGGATCCAAGGGCTCCCACTGCAGATGGGGGGACTCCAGCCACCCTCTGCCCCCCAGGCACCTGCCCTAAGCATCCGGGAACATGACCTCTCTCTGTCCTTCAGGAATCTTCTCCCTTCCTTGCTCTCTCGGCCCTGCTCCCACCCACTCTAAACTCTCCAGTAAGCTGAGTCCTTCCCAGACAGGAAAGGCTGTTGCCCCCAAGTAGCTCCCACCTCTGCCCTGGGAAAGTACCTGCGACGAGGTAGCCACAGCTGGTTCCCTCCTGGGGATAGACAAACGGGGGGACTATGGGTAGAGAGACACATGCACCCCAGTCTCCAAGGTGACCCTGCCTCCACGAAGCACCAGACAGGGGACCAGCACACAGCAACTGGGAGCTACGGTGATGAGTCTGGGGATCCTGAGAAGGTCTGTGAAGAAAAGGCCACCCAGCCCAGAGAACTGCTTCCCACCATGGAAACCCTAAAGGAGATTTCCAGAACATGCTCATGGCCAGGCCCCCATGTGAACATTTTCCTGCAAAGCTCCTTCTGACAGTGACCCTCGGCCCCTCCAGCATTTCAACCCTAATTTCTCTGGTTTCCCAGGTGACGATCAGAGCCGGGGGTCCAGCACTCCTTGCTGTTCTCAAACCCCAGGCAATATCAGGCCCCGCTGGAGGGCTACTAATAATTCTGCTGGCCAGAGCCCACGCCAGAGGTTCCAGATCAGCGGGGCTGGACTGGACGTGAAATCCAGCATTTCCTTTTTTTTTTTTTTTTAAGATTTTATTTACTTATTTGACAGACAGAGATCTCAAGTAGGCAGAGAAGCAGGCAGAGAGAGAGGAGGAAGCAGGCTTCCCACCGAGCAGAGAGACTGATGCAGGACTCGATCCCAGGACCCTGGCATCATGACCTGAACCAAAGGCAGAGGCTTTAACCCACTGAGCCACCCAGGCGCCCGAAATCCAGCATTTCTAATAAGGCTCCGGTGCACACTGCTGCTGTTGACCTTGGAATGACACCCCAAGAGCCACTCCACTCAAGGCTATCTACCCAAAGGTGACCATTTGTGTCATAGGCCACCTACCTTCTGCATCGCTCCATGCCCTTCCCTGGCCTGCAGGGTCCTATGGTGTGGCAGACAGGATGCCCTAACTCCACCAACCTCCTCTCTTGTCCTTCACACGGCTCCAGCTGCCCTGGCCTCCTGAGGGCTCCTCACCAAGGATCACCAAGGGCTCTCCTGCCTCAGGGCCTTCCTTCTCCTGCTCTTCCCTCTGCTTGCTATGCTCTTCCCATGACCGGCTCACCTCCTCGCATATAGGACCCTCCCTGCCAATGTATGGGACCTCCTCCAGCAGCTCTATTTCCCCTTCTAGCAATGATCACCTCCCTACAAGTCATAAAACGACTGGTTCAATGGCTATTTCTTGTCCTCAGACTGGAAGGTAGGGTCTGTGAGAGTAGAGACTTTGTTTTGTTCCCTGCCCCTGTCCCAACATCCAGAGCAATGTCCCCAGGGCGGGTGCCCAGTAACACCTGTTAGTGAATGACTCAGAAGCAGGAACTTCTGCCTCTGATCTCCTGGGTCCATCATTCTTATGCTGATTTCAGATCGCTTTCAGACATCATGCCCTCTTTTTATTGATCATAGAGCCTCAGAGCACCCGTTTTCAAACAGGAAACTGGAAGTTGACTTCACCTTGTGTGGCTCAGACAGGAAAGGCCCCCAGCTCCCTGAGAAGGGCCCCCGGTCCTGCAGGTGCGTGGGGTCGGGTTCCACGCGGGGACCTGGCTGTCATTCACGGAGTCCTGTCTCGGCCGGCTCTCGGCAAGCCAACAGCTCTCTCCTGGCTTCCGTGTCCATCCATCGAAGCAGCACTAAATTAAAAACAAATGAAATGCACTTAGGAGAATGCCTTCAGGAGTTAGCAGGCCGCCCTGGTGAAGTGAATGGGCTCCTTTTGGGGTCTTTGTGACAATCAATTATTTATGGAGCCCTAATTATGTTCCTGGCGCCACCAAGACAGAAAGGAGACAGGGTCCCTGCCCTGGGAGCTTCCCGGGGAGGGGGAGAAAGGAGAGTCTGTGAAGCTGAAAAAATGTTCCAACTGAAAAGACAGTGACACATCATGGCTGTGGGCCTCTCGGTGCCTTTACTGTAGCTTCGCTTTTAATGATGTTCATTTATTTTTCTGATCTGAAAGGTAGAGCACAGTTTATGAAATATTCCTACAAAGACAGAAAAAAAAAATCCAACTCCAGGATTTTACTGCACATATAAAAGTCTCCTTAGTTTATAAAATAAGGTTCAGTCGGAATATGTTCTCGTCAGATCCTGCCTGGATTTGTACCTCACATCGTGTCACAGACAAGCCTGCGGCCACAGATGACAGAAGCGTGACTGTGAACCACTGGAAATACCCCACACCACTTTGCAGGACTCTATAGTGGTTTCTCTATTTTTTGTTGTTCTTTGTTAAACAAACAAACACCCTCAGTTGGGAATCTGGAATAACTCTTGTGATGTTTGAAGTTCCTGATGGAGAGGAGGGAAAACCAAAGCCTAACTTAGAAGTAAATCCCACGCTCTCCCAGGGTTCTGTTTGCAGAGGTGAAAGTGGGGGGAAGTGTGCGTGGAGCCGGAGAAGCCACCCAGGGCCACACGTGTGCACCACGAGCCGTCACCCGGAGGGGCCCACCCCCCAGCACCTCCCACTCAGGGCAAACCCAGGTAGGCACGCGCAACCTGCTCCCTCCGGTGGCTCTAAGCACCATCCAAGAACAGAGGCTCCGCTGAGACAGAGAACAGTCTCTGGTCCTTGCGTCTCTGCTGTGAGTGGAGGTAGGAGACTTGGGGGCGTCCTCGGGGTTACCTGGCAGGAAGCCGTCACACCCAGGACATGCCTCTCATGTGCTTTCCTGAAGCAAACAGAAGAATGGTGGGGAATAGGAAACCTCCAGTTTAAAACTGGCCTTTCACCAAGGCTCTCTCTGCTAAGAAACCAGCTCACATATTCCTAAGCTCGTTTCACTTCATATATAACCTCAAAATTTCAGCCTGAGCGCTTACTACTCAACTGTCCTTTCACAGAATTACCCTTGGATGATTGTCCACAGGTGTCTTTTCCTATTACAACCAGCCGCTCTGGCCCTGGGTCTGCCTCTAAGGGGACAAACGCACTGTCACTCTCATCTTCTTCCAGATGAAAAGGCTCTGTGCAGCTTCATGGTCTTTACACCCCTTGTCGTGGATCCTAAGGGGATGAGCCATTTTAATTGGACATGACACCCTTTTTGTTAATCCATGACTCTTGACAGTTCAGTTGGGTATAGGTCAAAATCGTTGCTTGTATGTACTAGGAAGACAACTAAACCTAGATTTAAGGGGGAAGAAAATGAAAAATGCATTGGTTTCATGAGCAGAGAACTCCAGGAGGAGTGTGGGTTGCAGGCATGGGTGGATCCAGGACCCACACTCTCTCCATCATTGGCTCTGACTTCATGGGTTTGGGCTTCTTTCTTGGATGGTTTCCCGCTATGGCAGAATGACTGCTGGCAGCTCTAGGGTTTCACCCTCACAGCTCCGGATCCACAATGAAGAGCGATTCATCCCTGCTGCTGATCTCCAGAAGTGCTCCTCCCTTTCCTGAACCTGAGGCTATTCTTTATTCCTCCTGAAAGCCTATATTTACACTTGCAACGAGGCAACACTGAAATGACTACATAATTGCTCAGTGCTCCAGCGTGCAGACAAGTGTTTTTATACAGAGATGATTCTAGAAACTCCTTGAACTGTAGCTCGGTTTTACTGAGCAACCGTAGAGCTGTAGAGCTGCAGGATTTTCCCATTTTTACAACAATTATCAACAATCTCACAACAACTGTCTTCAGGTTTCTCACCAACTCATGCTCCCCTTCTCCCCCTCAGATGGTTTTGGAGGAACATTTCTTTTCTCCCTCCAGAAATTTCCACACGTGTAGCACAGGGATAACATGTCACATCAAATCGTATCACATACGTTTATTTAAAGTTGAAACAAGCAAAGGCCAGAAGAGTGCTCAGAGCAGGGTCGGACACAGTTCGGGCAGAAGCCAGCGTTAGCTGTGAGCACTCCTGTTAATGCCCGAGTTGCACACATTCCCTCAAGTGTCTCATTAGAGTGTCACTCCCCAGACAATTTACACTTTCTTGTCTTTTACTGTGAGGACAGCGAACAGTCACAGGGCAGAAGATCCTGTCTAAGGAATAGAGAGCAGAGGTTAGGGCACTGGAGACCCAGGCCTGTCACCTAACTCCTGTGGGACCACCAGCAAGTCACAGGCTCCCTTCCTCATCTGCAAAATGGGTAGAATCCCAGTATCCTGTTTGGGACGGTCGGGACTAAATGGGCTGACGTCTCCAAGCACTCAGCATGGTCTGACCCAGGAGGGGCCGGGAGAGAGAGCACTAGGCAGGAGTCAGGAGCTGGGACCTCCTTGGTCCTGCCACCCCATACCTGGGTGTCTTGGGACATCCCTGTGCCCCCTGGGCCTCGCCGGTCCCCTATGCCCAGGCGGTGGCTGCAGCCATCAGGCCACCAAGGTCCCTGCAGCTCTCTGGGTCCGTGGTCTGCACACATGTCCCCAGACCCTGGGCCTGCCAGGCTCCCACACAGCCCAGGTGCCCCATTAGCTCAGGGCGGGGAACGCATTTCTGCCACAAAGACTGTGCTTCACAGACAAGATTTCCAAGCATTTTCTCTCTTCCTTGCGGGCTTCTCTCCCTCAGCCTGCGGGCGATTATTTACACGTGTTCCGTCTGCAGGGGCCTCTCAGAGAACAAACAGGAGCTCATCTTCCACTGAGACATGGAGCTATTCTCCCACTCTTGCCTGGCCTGGGGCAGACCTCCTCTGAGTGATGTCCTCCACAAACCCCCCATCCTGGAGGGTGTCAGGAGGCAGCCAGGACCTGGACTGGCTCGTCCCAGGCAGGTGATGGGTTCCTGGCCACCCCAGGTCTCTGTCCCTGTCCCCGCAGCAAGGACAGTTTCCACAAAACTCCTGTTCCCAGATCTCACCATCCCATGGTGGGAAAACCACAAACGATAAACATCACTACTGATCACACAAGTGAGGCTCATAAGATCGTGGTGTAACCACGTGTGACTTTTAAAAAGTCTGTGCTGGGACGTGTGGACCATAGTGAATCTCACGCCCCCCCTGCTCGGGATTCAGAACCCAGAGAAACAGGTTCAGGGGTCCCAGGGGCGGTGATGAACCTCACTCTGCTACTCATGAGGCTGTTAAGCAGGAAGCAGCTCGGCCTAGGGCCACAAACCGACCTCATACTGCAACCCCGAGGGCTGAATTCCTTCCGCAAAACCGGGCAGAGAGGGACTGGAAGGTCCCCGATGACCCGTGGGCCTGCTGAGCTCCGATTGGACTGCAGAGAGGACAACTGTGTCCCAACTTGAAACCCTGGAGCCCAGAAGGAAAGGATGTCAGGCCTGGGGTCCCCTGGACGGCTCGCGGCTCACCCGCCTACCAGCCGGGTCCTGGGACGCGTCACCGCACACCACGCCCTGGGCAGTCCCCGTGGACGTGATGGCCGGAAGCAGCAGGTGTCTGGGTTAATGCGGGCCCAGGTGCGGGCAGCTCCTGCTGAGGCCCCGACTAACGCAGACCCTGTGAATCGCTCCGTGCTGGCTCGGACGGACAGAGGACATGAGGCACCCAGAATTATCGCGGGGACAAAGGCATGGAATTACATGAAGTGCACAGCAGCCGCCTCGCCCATGGTCAAGGACCCATGACTCTAAGGTGACCCACATACTAAAAGGACCATCGAATCCTGCTCTGAGCACAGAACTGCGGAGGGAGAACGACAAACCCACGACCACCACGTAGGCGACCCCCGGACTCGGCCAGGGCTCTCTGCGCATGCGCCGCGCTGCGGGTCTCGGGCGCTCCAGCCGCGCGGAGCAGTCGGGCTCAGCCACCAGCGTGAGCGGCCTGCGACGCCAGAGGGTCCCGAAGGTGGATTCCCGCCCGGGTTCAGCGGCCCCCCGGGAACCGTTTCCGGGGCAGACCAGTGAGGTGGGAAGGCTGGTGTGGGGGAACTGGAAGGCAGTTCTCAGGAGGGCGAATGGAACAAACATCCCCGATCCTCTATAAGTCCCCTGTGACATTCTCCTGTCACTTCTGCTCCTCCCCTCCCCAGCCCACCCCCACTGACGGAGATGTGGACACTGCAGCCAGAAGCCCCAGGGAACCAGCCTGTCTGGCTGGTGTCAAGGGCGCAGATGTGGTGGCTCTGGCCTGGAGAGCCTGCATGCCCGGGGCTGCTGTCTGCCCCGACCGCTGGCCACGGCTGGGACAGACCTGCTCTGAAACCCGGGACAGTCACCATGTTGTTGTACTTCCCTCCTGCCCCCTCTGGAAGGAATTCCAGGAAACGTTAGACCCACGGCTGTGACATGGGTTTCCTCTTAGAGAGTGACACATCCTGGCCACCGGATTACCTGTGGTCCCCGTGTCCACTGCAGCTTTGGTCCCTGTTCCCCACAGACGGAATCACGGACATCGATGCTGAAACACAAGCGGTGACAGGTCCCCAGTGCCCCATTCTGATAACAGCTTTAGAATCCCCAGATTATGTTTACAGCGATTTGCCCATGAGCCCATCAGGGAGAGGCAGAGTCAGTTTTGGGGCATCCGTGATGTCAGTTTGTAGGGAGTCAGAGGAGGCAGCGATCCCCCCCAGCAGGAGCACTGAGTCCATGCAGACGTGACCCGGGATGGACCCTGAGCCTGTGGCTGTGCATGAGCCCAGGTTTTGTCCCTCACTTCACCAAGACGGTAAATTACAAACCTCAGCCAATTCCACCCAGCGGGGCTGCCGGCGGGTGCGCTCGGCCAGTTCAAGCTCCACTGGGCCCGTCATCCATCAGCCGCAGGGCTGCTCGGAACTGCAGGTACAGGCTTCGCCGGAGAGTGGGAGCAGAGGTTCCAGCCAGGGATGACTTTGCACCCGGGACATATCAGGCAATGTCCGGGGACATTTTGGTTGTCACAACAGTGGAGGAATGCAACTGGCATCTAGTGGGCGAAGGCCAGGGATCCTGCTACACATCCCGGGTTGCACAGGACACCCCACAACAAAGGCTGATCCAGCCCAGAATGTCCAGAGAGTCAAAAGCGAAAGCCCTGGTTTAAAGCCACAGGCAACCTTTCACACCATCATCCGGATGTTGCCGGGAATGATACGTAGCTGGAGGTCTGGCTCCTCCTCTGGGTATCCCTGGCGTCGTGCACAGCTAAACCATGCATAAATCAGTTCTGTTTGCTCTCTGGCTTTTTCCTATGGTCATTCTCTCCTTCACACTTTTATTTCTTCTTACTGGAGAAATGGTGAAAAAATAAAAAAACCTGAAGAGCTGAGAAAAAATTCTGTTTTCCTCAGTAAAAAAGAAGTAAATTGGAAACAATTTCATGGGAATCCAAAAATTAGTGAACAAAGAAGACATAGGGCTCATCAAACAGAGCATCATCCCAGAGAGGAGCACGGAAAAGTCTCCAGGAGCTCCGGTCAGTCACACCAGTCACCACACCTGAGTGCAGTGGGGACAGGGGCTTCAGGAAGACCCAGGGGAAGCAGGGCCGTGCGAGGCTAGTTGGAGCCCCCCAAAGTGCAGAAGGTAACACATGAATTTACTTAAGACAACTGGGAGCTGGTTTGGCATAAAGGAAATATTAAATAAGATAATGGCACGGGTGTTACAGATTCTGTTGATGATGCCGAAGGTGGTTCTCCCATGACCAAAGCTGGGAAAACTCTCCCCGACAGGGCCTGTCTTCCATTCCGTGGCTCCGTGGACAGTCGGTCCCTTGCTTCCACGTCCACTTGGGAAAGGTGACGTGAGGCATGTGGGAGAGGCAAAGCAACCAGGGTCAGGGTCAGAGGCACAGACTTGCTCTCAGGAAAGTGCGAGCAAACCGAACAAGGATCCGGGAAACTCGGAGGCCTCTGCAGCCCCGGTCACCCTCCCGCCAGCCATGGGGGACCCACCACTGAGGCCCCCAGGTGCCTGGCTGGCCCCCAGCTCCCTGACTCACAGCCCTGATTATCTGCCACATTATGTAGCTCCATATTTCAGCGTCCTCGTTGCCGTGCCGTGGCCTGACCTCCAAAGGTCACTTTCTGAATTTGTTCACTAAGGCCTGGGTTGCTGACCCTGCAGTTCAAGCCCCTAATTTCCCCTCCTCTCCTCCCCCATCCTCCAGGAGCATGCACACAAAAGGCCTCATTGTCCCATAGCCTCAGACCCAGACACGCTCTGGCCTTCCGTTTCCGCAAACGTCCACCGCCGGCCTTGGGTCAGAGGTCACCCCCAGCACCCACGGCATCTGGCGTGGCTGGTGTGCTCCCAGCAATCCCGAATTCTGCGTGACACCAGCTGGCAAACAGGAAGCCTGGGCTTTGCAGAAGCAGAGTCCTGAGGGGAAGGGATGGAACAGAGCCCACGGGACGGTCACATCGACTTCTCAGGACAGTGGGGAAGATGAGATGGTCCTTTTTTTTGAACAATGCTCTTTTTCCCCACTCTCAAGGGGACACACATGTCTTTACTGCTTATGTCTGACACTTTTTGGGGAGCGGAGGGGACCTTCCCGAGAGGTAGCGATGTGACCTTCACGTTGGCTCGAGATTTGAAATTCCCTTAATATACCTCCTCAGATCTGCGTATGCTGAAGTGTCTTAGAACCAGCCATGCCCGTGACCTCGGCAAGTTCCTTAACTTGTGTCTCCTCTCCTGAAAAGTGGGGACAGTGATTGCACCAAGCTCATGTGCTCATCAGAACCGAAGGGGACCGGGCAGGAAAACCCACCGGCACGAGAGGGCCCGAGCGTGGAGCCACGTGGACACTGACATGGGTGCCCGGGGAGGAGAGGTTCTAGTCAGGGAGGAAGGGCAAGCCCCTCAGAGCCTGAAGAAGAACACAGACCAAATCCCCACGTCCTGCCAGAAATGGGCATGAGGGAGATTATGGAGACTCTGCAGACAAGAGTAGAGCCCATCACCCTCTGCCCAGTCACGCACCGGCCTCCCCTCGGCCACCCCGCGTCATTAGCCAAAGCCCGTCTGCTGAGTGGCCGAACCACCATCCAAAGAAGCCCGGTCATGGGCATCAATCTCCTGAAAGGCTAATTTGCTTAAAACACTCAGACAAATGCCTGAAGTGGGGTCTGGAAGGATTCAGGGAAGGTGACTACTGTCAGAACAGGGGCTGGGACAGGGACAGAGGCAGGCCCAACCACACACTGGGAAAGGCAGAAGGCTGCCTGAATTCAGCATTCTTAAACCCGTTTTTAAGGACAGGCATTTTCGTCCTGTACCAGCTGTCTCTGTCCTCTGCACACTGTGAACGGTCTCCAAGGCAGTCAGCCCCTCGCCCAGCCCGCACCTGAGCAAGACCTCAGTGAGGCCAGGAAGTCAGGAGCCCCGTGGTGGCTGGGGTGCCCCCGGTTCTGGTTTGTGCAAAATAACACATCTCAGCTGTACTCGGTGAAAAGTAAACGTCAGGCTTCTCTGTGGACAGACATAGGTTCTGTTGTAAAAGTCACATCCCCCCCACTCCTTTGTGCCTTGTGGACACCCTGCCTGGAGGTGTTTTCAATCTCCCTCCAAGAGTTCTGGAACTCATGAGTATCGAGTATCGAGAACTGAGTATCGAGTATTGAGAACTTATAAAATGTTTTTTTCCCCATTTTCTGAGATTCTGTTTGTGAAGTCAGGCATCTTGTCAGCATGCTGCCGCCTAAGCTATTTCAAAAGGAAGGTTCCAGAGGGCGCTGTGTTGTTCCCCTGTCCCTTTGTCACAAGAAGCCTGGGACTCAGCAAGACCTGAGCGCTCCCTGAAGGGTCAGCTGGAACCTGAGAGTTCTGGGGTTTGGTCAGCAGCTTGGGTGAACTGATGGAGAGAGGGAGGAAAGAGGTTCTCAGGAGACTTCCTGGTGCCCCAAACCTCCCCCAGGGGCAGAGGCATGAGCCTGTTCTGCCTTTCCCTGGGGCTGATTCGAGGTCCTCCTTGAAGTTCCTCTACTGAATTTGTCCCAGGGACCTGGGGCAGGCTGCTGACCTCGGCGTGGACGAGGTCCTAGAAACCTGGCCTGAGTCCCCAGCCAAGGTCCCCATTCACCCCAACACAGAGACTGGAAGGAGCATCCAGTCGCTCCGCTCATCTCCGCAGCCCTGCAAGGGGTGGTTTCCATGGTTCCCTTTCTGCGAGGGGCTCCCAGGAAACTGGTCCCAGGAGCCCCGGGGCGCAGGGTGACAGAAGCTGCCCCAGATCCCGCATGCGATGCACAGTGTGACATTAATGGATGAAATTAACAGCCTCAGCAGCATTAACGAATTTCCTTGTGGAGACTGTGACGTTTGTTTGGCAAAAGGGATCATTAGATGTGTGCAAACATTCCACGTGCCGTGGAAGGGCCTCGGGCACTGACAAATGATAAATGAGGAAATTAGGGGCTTCAGGAAAATGTAAATATCATCCTTTGTAAGTCTGTCCCTTGGCAGGAAAAACGTTTCCCCGAAACTCCGAGCCACTCCTCCCGCGATTTCCCCACGTGGAAAATGCCTGTGATTGGCGTCCACGGCGTGGCCCATCCTGAGGGGTCCTCTGCTATGGAAAAGGCTGCGGTCCCTCTGGGTTTCCCCTGATTCCGTTCTCAACCTTCGTTTCATTATCATCCCCTATGGAGCCATTTCAGACGTTTTTTTCCTGGATTGGCCCTCGTGAAATTTTAATACCACAGAAGTTCTGCTCGGTCTTCATGTGCTGAATGTCCATTTGTGTTCTTATATAAAAAAGCGGGATCTCTTCACCCAGCAACCGCCCCCCCCCAGGAGCAGTGTCACCCCGCAGAGATGGCATGTTCTCATTCATGAGTACATGCACTCACACACGCAGCCAGTATGCAGCTGGTGCCAACTCTGGGCACTGGTGATGCATCCGTGAGCATGGCAAGGGACCCTCGTCCTCATGGGGCTGACATTGTGCAGGGACAACAGAGAGTGACAGAGTTAGTAATGATAGGCACCCCAGCCAGTGCAGACGGATGGCTGCAGGGGGCGACCAGGAAGGGAGTTCCAGGGTGACCAAGAGTCTCGCTGATGGGGTGAGGCTGGAAGGAGGGACAAGTCGGGGCCCAGGGTGTGGCAGGCAGAGGGATCAGCGAAGGCGATGTCATGAGAGGGGGAGAAGCATGAGTTTGCGGAGCAGAGAGGAGGCCAGTGTGGTCGGAGCCAAGTGGGGGAAGGAGAGCATGGGGGGATGTAAGGCCAGAGAGGTGACAGGTGATGGCAGGTGGGGGGCGCAGATCTTCTCAGTCCTATGGACCCCTGAGAGGAATTCGGCTCTTACTCCAAGGGAAGCAAGAGCCGCCGGGACAAGATCTGGTTCCCATGTGAGCAGGGTCAGCTGGCAGGTGCAGCTGCAGGTGGGGTGTGGGGCCAGGGCTGGAGCAGGGAGACCCGAGAGGCCAGCAGGAGGGGAAGGTGGCCTGAGCTGGCCGGTCACGGTGCCGGAGGTGACAGGGAGTCAGGCGGAGCTGGCAGGACGCGCTGCTGGGGTGAAGCAGAGCGTGGAAGGAAGGAGGGAGGACGGGGCCCAGGGGTCGGCTGCAGGGCTGCGGGCACTGCCATGAATGGAGAAGGGCAAGGTTGTGGGGTGACCTGAGCTTTCAGAGCTCCTCCGGCCGGCTGAGCAACACCGGGGAGAGGGTCAGGGTGAAAGAGTAGGACCACTTAGGAGACTGGTCCCAGTCCTCCATGGGAGAATAAATCTCTCCCTGGAATTTGGTTGGTCTGGTGTTCTGCTTCCCACAGGAACAACCAAGCTAACGGGGTTTGGGGCATGAGTCGCACAGAGAATCGAGGTTATGGAAACGACTCAGCCTTCCTGTATCCTAGGACACATTAACCTCCGTGAATCATGAAAAATCCCTTTTGTTGGTAAATTTTATTTTATAAACTTTGTGGTCACTCAGGCAAGTCACTTGGCTCCTCCAGATACCTGTATTTTCATAAAAAGAGAGATTTGTTTCGATCATGCTGGCGACGATGTCGTCTTACCTGCAGCAACAGTGTAACTTCAGGCATTAAGAGAATGAAGAGGAAGGACACAGAGAAGCGACAGAAGTCCTGGAAATTGCACAAAGGTGCAAAGACGGTCACACACAGACTAAGAATCCAAACTTACTTGCTCTGTGTGACTTAGAAGTGGGTCCCCAAACAAATCTGATGAGCTAGAACGACCACCTAAATAATCAGATTGCATAGACTCGATTGGGATCACATCAGAGTGCATGCCTGGACTAAGGTTACCGGGATATTGCACACCTTGTACTTCCATGGGCATGTGCCCCTGTGTGTGCACAGGTGTCCATCCTGGGACCCACTGTGAAGTGTGATTCTTGACTTCATGTCATTTTCCAAATGTTTGAAGGGTGCTGGACTGAAAGCTCTCAGTCTTTCCATGATAGATTTTTTCTACCACGTGCTGTACCCTTCTCTGTTCAAGACGGGGATGAACTTCAACTTGATCAACTCAGAGCTCTGACTCCTCTATGCTAAAGAAACCTCGAGCTGAATTATTCCAGGAATTTCCACAATCAAACTGTAAGCAGACAAGGCTAGAGCAAATTGCTCCCAAGTCGTGCCTTTTTCCAATGTGTTTTTTAAGGAAACATGTTGGCACGATTGTTGAGACTAATGAAAAACATAAGCAGAGGCCGTGGGAACTGTCAGCTGAAATGTCAGTGGTGGGAACAGGAGACACCTGGAGAAGGCCCTGGGCAAGCAGAGCCCAGATGTGGGCTCAGACCTTTGCCCACCTGCAGCCTGCCCCCCCCCCCCATCCGCGGACCCTACTCCCAGCCAGGCCACTGCTAGTCTTGCCCTGACTCCACCCCTGGCCTGGTCCCTCCTCTTAAACTAGCCCCGCCCCCACCAGATGCACCTATATTTAACTGCGGGGGGGCCCTACCAAACAGTTCCCAAGGTGTCAGAGAGCATTAAGATCTCCTTGTTTTCAACAAATGAAATGGTCCAGTCCTGCGTCCTTGCGTCTCTGCCACTGCTGCCTCCTGCCACTGTCTCATGTGGTTGGGACGGGCTGGCTCCTACCTAGACCCGCAGAGTCCAGCGGACCCCTTCTGTCCTCCGTGGGAGCCCTAGGCTCTGGGCCCCCAGCAGTGAAGGAGGCAGACAAGGTCCCCAGTCTATGATGACTGCCTGGTGGCCTTTCAGGGATTCCAGAGAAAAGAGCGTATGGGTGACCACTCCATGGGGATACCCCTCCCAGCCATGAGCATGAGAGCCTGAGGGCACTTCCAGGTTTCATGGTTGTTTTACCCACTGCCCATCCCCCCCCCCACCAAATGGGGTGGAGGGTCAGAGGTTTATGGAAGGACTTCCAGTGAGATCATCTGAGGGGGAGGGAGTAAGTGCTCAGAGCTCCCCTGTTGATGGGACCAGCATAGTCATTGGCCAGTGCAAATGGTTCCTGACAAACCCTTACATCAAACTCTGATTCCAGACCCTTCCCTACACCCAATGAGGAGTCACAGCTCCTTCCTGACACATATCGCTTGACTCAGCCCCCGAGGAGATCTGAGCAACGAAGAAAGGCCCAGAGTTTTCTAAGTGTCCAGCGGGTTCTGTACAGATGATATCAGGATCCTCAGAAAGCTCAGATCGAGGCTGAGCACAGAAGAAGGTGGGGAGACTCACCCCCGATTATCCCACTGCCAGTGCCCAGAGGATATAAGACATGGGCTGTGACTTCAAATATTTGTCAAGGTTAGTGTCCAGATGAGAATTCTCCCTCTCGGGGCTTCACCAGATTGAAAACATTCATCAAGGTAACAGCAGCCTCTTCAAGTCTGAGCATTCTCACAGTAAAGATTCTGTGTTGAAACGTTACGGTGAAAGCGGCTACAAATTTCAGTCCTTGTAAAATGCCTTTGGTTTCTGCTGAGCTACTGACAGGGAGAGCTTAGTGACAGGGTTTCTGCGTGTGCCCTCCTTCCGAGGCGACTTGCACGTTCACTCACTTCTCCCAGTCTGATAAGAGCGCTTTAACATGAGAGCAATTTTCATAGTCCAGTGACTTTGAGAAGTCATCTTATATCTTTTAATTAGTAGAACCATCATGCAAGACAGATTTTAAGGAAAAATTATAGGCAAATCACCCATGTAATAGTAGTTATGGGTGTGTGTAGGTTAAGACGGGAGCTTTGGGATTGAGGAGATCCATATTCAAATCCTGACTCCGTTGAATACCCGCCATGTGACCCCAGGGAAGACACTAACCCAAGGACATCACTTACCTGACAATGTCACTTCCCTAAGGAGCCCACTTACCTGAGTGGTCAGTTACCTGAGAGCATCCCGTATCTGAAAGTTCACTTACCTGAGGAGTCACCTATCTGAGAGGACATTTACCTGTGGAAGTCATCTACCTCAGAGGACACTTACCTGAAGAGGTCACCTACCTGAGAGGTCATCTACCTGAGGAGGCCACCTATCTTCTCT
Organism: Enhydra lutris kenyoni; assembly: GCF_002288905.1. NCBI lineage: Eukaryota > Metazoa > Chordata > Mammalia > Carnivora > Mustelidae > Enhydra > Enhydra lutris. The sequence continues at coordinate 12,443,742 of NW_019154090.1, read as the reverse complement.
GAACCAGTTTCTCTCAGTTCAAGGATGGTCATGAAGGTTCAAAGTCAAAACATAAGGCCTTGCTTCTCAAAGTGTGGTCCACAGCCCAGCAACGTCTTCCTCGCCTAGAAGCATCCAGAAAATGCAGAATGTCAGGTCCCATCCAGGTCCCACTGAAGGGACACAAGCTTTGGCCGGACCCCTGAGTGGCTCACGTGTGCACTGGAGGCGATGCATCGTCTCACGGCACCGAGCAGGCCACCAGGTGCGCCACCAGGAGCCCAGACGGGCTGGGCATTGACGCAGCTGCCTCAGGGTTAGACTGATCTCTCGCTTAACAAACTTTTTCCTCTTTTACAGTTTTCCTGCTGGTTCACATCACTTTACAGTTACGTGCAGCCCACTGAGTGGCTGCCCCAGGCCCCCTGCCCTGTCCCCCCATCCCGACTGTCGCCCGCATCCTGCCGTCAGGAGAGAGCCCTCAGGGAGCACCCTTCTATGTAGAGCTTCCCTTCAGGGAAGATAAAACCCAAACTACCTCAAACAGGAAAGAGAAAGAAGAGAAAAAAGGAAAAAGAAAAAGAAAGGCGTGTGTCTGTCCCTTCAGAGCCTGGGAGTGCGGAAGTCCGCGGGGGAAGACAGCAAGCCATCCCCGGGCTGCATCTCCTGGGCAGTCTGGGGACACGGGGACAAGCCCCACCGAGTGGGCACAGAGCCGCCAGGATGCAGGACGCAGCAGGCGTGGTGGCCACACCCTCGGGGCACTGCGGCCTTGTCACCAGCTCAGACCTCAGGGAGGGCTCGCGGCAGCCTGGCCTCAGCGGCTCGGGGACCAAGTCTGGGACAACACAGATTCCTGCAGCTCCTGTCTCACAGCCTCTGTGACGGGGCTGCGGCCACAACCAGCCTCCCGTCAGGTGCGGAGCCCTGTCCCCGCGCTGATCCCAGGGCTCCTGGAGCTGAGACAGTTGTGTGGTCACAGACAACCTGACCGCAGGGAACCCTGGTGTCCGGTGACTCCTCGCCCCTTCAGAGCAGGTGCCTGTCCCATGGCCTGTCCAGAAGCAACGGGCCAGTGGTGCTCCAGGCCGTGACTCCTGTGTCCCCTCACTCATCCTGTCCCGGGCCAGCAGGGACATGCAGAACTCAGGGGGCACAGAGCCCCGGTCCGACCCCAGCAGACAGCCTCACCCCACGTGGCCCTTCCACGTGGGCCTCCTGCCGCTCTGAACCCCGTTTGTAAACTGGGCTTGGGGGGCTACTCCCTCTCCTAGAGCTGCTGGAGGCTTTTCATGAGATAAAAATCTCTGGACAAAAGCTCTGACTGCAAGAGCTTGCATTCTAGAACTCAGCCAGGTAAACGAGCAGGACATTGGGTGTGTGCAAGGTGGATGTGCTCTGGGAAGGAGAAAGGGGGTCTGGGAGAATGGGGGGGTCCCACCTGGGGAGGCTAGCCTGGGGAGCAGGGAGGACCAGGATCCCGGGTGGCCTTCACCGACCGAGCTGAACAGGACGAAGGTGAAACCGAACCAGCCTGGTGGTCTGCAGGGAGGTGATGGCAGAGCGGCTGTGAGTGGACAGGGAGGGAGCTGGGAGTCTTGTCAGGGACTTCTTCCCTCCTGCCTACACGGAGGAAAGTGCTCTATAGAATATTCTGTGCCGTTGCTGCCCTCGTGGAGTCTGAGGAACACGGGGCTGCCTGGTGGGTCAAACATCCCTTGTGAGCTCCCACTATGCTGAGCAGAGAGAGAATCTGGGGCCAGCCCCTTCTGGAACATTCCCTCCAGAGGCCGTTGCCAGTGGAGTCTCAGCTCGCAGGAGACAGCGTCACTCAGAGCTCCCGGAAAAACGGTTGATCAAACGCCACCGAGGGCCCCAGTGACACGGTCTGCAGGAGGCAGCTCGGCCGCGTGAAGGGCGGCCGCTTCTTCACGAACACGCCAGCACCTCGGCTCCCTGCCCAGAGCACACCCTCGGTGGAAGGTAATTAAGGGAAGTACTTTCTTGTTTTACAACTGGTTCCCCTTTCTCTCAGGTACTGAGGGGTTAGGGACTAGAACATCATGAATGCGATGTTAAGCCAAAGGGCAGGTGACGGGTCCGGCCTCTGACAAGCAGGTTGAGTAATGGTGACACCGTGACATCGAGGTCCCTGATCCCTGGAACTTGGAAATGTGACCCTATTCACAAAAAGAGATTTGTAGGTGTAATTAAAGATTTTAAGATGAGGCAGTCACCTAGATTGCCCAGGGGGACCCTCCGTGCATCACGAGTAGCCTTACAAGGCAGAGGCAAAGGGACTTGTAGGACACACAGGAGAAGCCACTTCAGATGGCAGCGTGGAAGGCTGAGGGGCAGCACACGCCCGAGAATCCCTCAGGAGCCACCAGAAGCTGGAGGAAGTAGGAAGGGACTCCCCCGGGAGCCTGCCAATTTCCGACTTCTAGCCTCCAGATCTACTTTTCTGTTGTTTAAGGGCTTGGAGTTTGTAGTAATTTGTTAGGGTAGCCCCAGGGAGCGGATACAAGCCGGAAGGAAAAGCTGCTTTTATTTGGTCTGATACACAGGCGAGGCAGGAACAAACACCCCAGGCCTCAGCTCCCTGAGACTGGGGATCGGCCTTTGCTACTCAGCCCTCCGTGGCTTCCTTAGTCCTGGGACACCTTCTCGCATAGACAGGTGGGCGAGAAAGGCCAGTGAGACAGAGGGAAGGGCAGGGACCTGTCCAGGCCCTTCGGGATTTAAGCACAAGTGAAACACAGACAGCCAAGGGCCCAGATGCCCCTGGAGGGCTCAGTGTGTGCCGCTGTGTATCTCTAAGGACAGTCTGTTTCGTTCAGTTGCTCGGCCATTTTTGAGGAGCAAATGCTGTGTCAGGCACTGCTCTAGGACCCTGAATACTGCCCTGAGCAGGACTGATTTAGTCCTTGGCCTCAGAGGGAGAAGACTTTAGTAAAGGAGACACTGTGAATGGCCACAGAAGAAACCCATTGATAAAGAGGACAGAACTGCTCTACAGAAAGTAAACTGAGAATTGAAAGAAAGCAGGGAATCAGGACCACGTTAGATGGGGAGGTCAGGGATGGCCTTTTTTGGGAGGTGACTAGGAGCTGAGATGAACAGAGAAGAGCCCAGCCAAGGCAGAGGCTATCAAGAGACAAGGGCAGAGCACATGCAAAGGCCTGGAGGCAGGTCTGGGCCAGACAAGGAACAGAGAGGAGGCCCAAGACTGGGGCAGTGGGGGATAGTGAGGTGCAGGGAGGCAGGAAGTGGGGGCTGGGCCTCTGGGACCAAGGTGAGACCCAAGAAAAATGGTGGGAAGCAACCAGAGGGGTTTATACAGGGCAAAGTGCATCAGGGCTGACTAGCCCAGCTGGACTGCTGGAGGCGGGGGCAACCTACCATGGGGCCCTCGTGGAAACAGGATCAGGCTGATCCCCAGGTCTACGAGACAAGTGACCTAGAGCTAACTGATCTTCCCTGAGCCTCAGTCCTCACCTGCAGAATGAAGAAACAGAGAGGACACCAAATGAGGTCGTAACACTTGGGAGCAAACGCCGACTTCACTAGCCAGCAATAACCCGGGAAATGTTGGAAGGACACTTTCCACAGCGACTGCCTGAGGCTGGCTCCGGGGAGCTCCGGCACCCCAGGCTGGGTTGATCGGAGACCACAGCCCCTGCCAAGGCTGCTCTGCGGCATCCCCTTCTCCTTCCAGGTGCAGGAATTGTAAGGTGACACCGAGGGGCAGCAGACCAACAGGCCCAGACTGTGGGGCCCCTCAGGGCCACTGATCCTGTGAATTCCGCACGGCAGCGACAGGAGCTACAGAAGAAAAGGGGGAGCCCATCACATTCCATCGAGAGCCCGTAGAGACTTAACCAGATGCCGGGCGGCTCTAGTCTGAGTCCTGACCCTGGGTAAGCAACGAGAGAGACACGTGGGTGAGACAGAGAAATCCGCCCACAATCAGCGATAAGGACATTGCAGTTATGTCAATAAAAAACCCACGTGCAGTCTGGGATTTGCTTTAAAATACTGTGGTGGAAAGAGGGGAGGCAGCTGGAGGGAGTGGGGCGAATCGCGGTCACTGCGGGGTCTGGGTGACGGGCGCATGGCGGCTCATTATATTCTGGGGGAACATCGCAGTAATAATTGTTTAAATGTGCTGAGTTTATTTATGTATTTATTTATTTATTGAGATTGCTGTTTACTTGAGGAGGTGTTGCAAAAGGCAGACCAGCGATCGCCACTCGGTCGTTCTGGCTCATCCCCACGTTAAGCCGGCGACAACAGGACGTCTCACGGGGGCCCGCGCCCGGGACCGTGCATACTCCCGCGTCTGCTGCAGACAGGGCTCTGAAACGTCCGCCAGGCCCCGCGTGCACGGGAAGGGTTTCATCTACCCCGGTCGGAAGCCACCGGCTTGCTCATTATAGAAGTCAAGCGGCTGATGGCGATTTTATGCAGAGCTGAGCACAACAGCCGGGGCCTGTCACCCCTGCTCTCTAGTGAAGATCCAGGGGTATTTTCGAGCAGAAATAATGGGCCGCTGTGGCTTTTTAAAGAGGTATGATTTATCTCTGGGACTGCATCCAGGCTGGAGCTGTTGGAGGACGATCCCAGGCTCCCTGGCCGGCAAGAAGGTTCTCGTACCTCGCCGGCTGGTCTGCAGATGGGGGACAGCTGAGCCTTCATGTGCGCAGGCGACCAGGGCTTGGGCTGATCCGTTCCGGGCACGGAGAGGCAGCCGACCCAGGCCGCTGCAGAGAGCGTGCCTGCGCACCCCCCGGAGGCAGCAGCTCTGGGGACGGCTGTTGGATCTGAGCCACATGACGGTTCACTGGGGCAGCTCGGGGCCCGCTGGAATAGTTGCAGGCAGAACCATGCGGTCTGGTCGTCTTCGTTACTCAAAAGCAGGAATTTGTGTCTGCGAAGATGTGAATTATGCACCTTTGATTGAGAACAGCTGCGCGTGTCCTCTGCACACGAACGCAGTCCTCTGAGCCGGTTCTTTGGACGGTGACGCGCACCGCCAGGTGTCCACCCAGGGCAGGGCCTTCCTTCTCGCTCACGGGACCCAACTTCTCGCTCATGAGTGCCCTAAACCTTATCCAGACCCCACCTCAGGGCCCCGGGACACTGTTCTGGCCCTGAGGGGCAGCAGGAGGCTGCTGGGGGGTCCTGGGAAAGCACTGCTTCCCGCTTCCAGCCTCGTCCTCCTTTCCCCTCTCCCCTCCCCCCCTCCTCCATCCTGGTGGGAAGGAGCAGCAGCATCTGCAGCCATGAAAGAGGCCAGAGGGAGGGCCCAAGCGGAGGACGGAGCGCCTCAGGGCGGAAGGAATGGCCCCTGGGGACATCTCGCGGCTCCGCACAGGCCCAGGACCTGTTCGCCAGGAATAGGGCCAACGCCCCACGGCCAGGCTCCCCGAGCTGGTTTCCGTGGCTCAGAGCCAAGCACGGTCCTGGCTAGGAGAGGCGAGCACGACGGTCCCCCAGTGACCGAGGGGCCGCCTCCCCTCCCTGTGGGCTGGTGTCACAGCAGGTGGGGTCCCCAAACTCCCTTGGTCTCTGAAGCAGACAGAATGTCACCGTCACTACATTCAGGGACTATGCTCACGGTTATCAGTTCCCAGGGGGGGCTGGAGCATTCGAGACTCTCTCTGGAATTTGTGGACTTCTGTGCACCAGTCGTCCGATGGCCTCAAGGGGCTCCGGCGGTGTGGTGCGTGACCCTACACCTTCCCTTCCCTCCGGCCTCTGCTTCCTCTTCTGCTGTAAACAGAACCTGAGCGGCATTTGAGAATTCACCTTCCTACGTCAATCCATGTGTTTGGGGTGAGCTGATCCCAAACCCCAGTCCCCGGGGGGGGGTAGGGGGTCGCACCAGCCACTGCTGCCCAGCAACTGGTTCAGTGACAGGAGGGCCCTGAGCTGGCTCACTGTGACTCTGGGGCTCCCATGGTGTCATGCTCTTCTCCCTGGACTTGGACCTTAGTGAGTGTGGGGCTGGAGCTGGAACCGTGGGTCAACCTTGCTCAGGGCACCCACTGCTGCCCGGCCCTGAGTAGAGCCTGCAGGGGACTCAGCACCATAGGGGCCACAGGAGGGGCAAGGGAGACCAGCTGAACCCAGGGATGGCATCAGAGCACCCGGACCCAGCCCTGCCTGAAGACCAGGCATGAGGCATGAGCCACAGATGCCCTCGGCCTGAGCCACCTGCAGGAGGTGGTGGTCCGTCCCCTGGAGAATCAGGAGGAGAGGGTTCAGCCTGGGGCACAGCCCCATGGCCCCTTGGGAAACCTCCAGCCTGTCCAGAGACCAAGGAAACATGAAACCTGCTCAGTTGTTTCTCGTGATCACGCTGTGTGGGCCTTGCCCCCGGCCCTGTGGGGTCACTGTCTTTGGTTGAATTCATCGACCTGTCGGGAACCGTGATCAGGGTTGGTTTCCTCACTTCTTGCAGGAGGACACATTTTGTTCGGTCTGTGCTAAAGCCTGAATGACATCGTGGTGCCCGCACATGCCAAAATGGAAAGATCTGGTTGCAGAGGGAACCGGGGCACCTTTTTTCCTGAGGTCTTGTTCCAGGAAAACAACCCTGCAGGACACGCCTTGCCGGACGTTGCGCTCAGCTGTTGGGGCAGCTCCGGGTTCCCTTCCTGCCTCCCAGCGTCCAGGTCCATGGTGGGAGGGGCTGTCCCTCCCCAGCCTCCCGCCCTCCCTGGGCCCTCGGAGGGGCCACGGCACCCCCGTCCCAGGCTCTGGCCTCCCGCGAGCTTTGTCCCAGGAATGAAGAAGGTAGTGAGGGCCTCGCGGCTCTGTCCGGGAGCTCCCAGGAGCAGGGCTCACCGGGCCTCTGCTGAACGGGAACCAGCGGCCTCCTGGGCAGGGCAAGGAGCCCAAAAGCCCGGAGACAGTTTGTGCATGGGCTCTAAGGGGGAGGGAGGCTAAGGCCTCTGGAGCTGGAAACAAGAGCAGCCCCTACCCGGCAAGGGTCAGGTCAAGAACCAGGCACTGACAGACTTTCTGATGCATCCTTGGAAAAATCTCTGCATACAACAGGGACCACTGCTGCATTTCACGTCCTCTCTGGTTTCTGGGGACTCTGGTGCACTCCCAGGCCCCGGGGTTGCATACTAATTCCCAGATCTCAGGGGTGTCCTGGCCCCAGGTCCTCCCCGCCTTTCAAGAGATGGGTCCTGGAACATCTCACGCCTGCCCTTTTGAGAGTCTGACATCACCCCCGGCCTGTAATCTCAGGTTGCCGAGAGATGATCTGTTTCCCTAAACCAAGCCCTGGCCTCCCCCTGCAGACACTGAGTCCCGAGGATGCGACCCCACCCTGATTTGCTTGTGGCATTTGCTGTTTTCTGGAATTGTCTTGTTTGCTGATTTATTGACCTCCTTCTCTCTTGTCTGCCTCCCTGGACTAGACCACGAGCTCCCCGAAGTCGGGGGCTGCGTCTGCCTAATTCTCTTTTGTCTCCCTGGGGCCATCCCAGCGGTCAGTCCCTGGAAGGAGCTCGATAGTTGTGAAATGAATTCCGAGAGTGAAGAAAGGACCGAATGAATGAGGCAGGGAGGACCTTCTGGTCAAAGCTCCCTTTATGTCTCATTTCCCTCCTGCCCGGTGCCTCCTTCCTACCTGATGACTCCTTAGAGTCTTGTCTGTCCGGCCAGTGTCGTCCAAGAGAACGTTCTACGATGATGAAACTGTTCTGCATCTGTATTGCCCCGGATGGTAACCATCCACTCCGTACCAGTCCAGGGCCCCCGACATGGGGCTGGTATGACTCCGGGAAGGGGCACGGGAACCCCCAGGCTCCTCGGGGTCTCTCGGGCCATGAGCTGCGGGCTGGTCACCCCGTGGAGCAGGAACTGTGGCTGGTTGGAGGACAGGCCGGGAGCAGAGCCTTTCAACCCTGGGGCCAGTGACAGGGGAGGTCGTGCGGGAAGAGGGAGAGACGAGCCTCAACTCCTGATGGATGGACAAGGTGCAGACACCAAACGACACAGGAAAGCATGACTTATGCTAAGGTCTAATGGGAGAGGAAGGACACCGCCCTCAGAAGGACCCGGGCCAGGGGTGCCCGTGCTCTTGTGAGTCGGAGTGCCAGCCCCTGTGGTGAGGCCTCTATCTTCATGAGTCAGGATGCTGCTCCAGCGGGAGCTCCTTTCTCTCTCTGGAACCATCGGAGGGGGCAGCCCAGCCTGGCACGGCAGCTCAAGGTCCAGGCTCCTTCTGTCTTGTCCATTCACCACCCCCGGGGGCTCGCTGTCCTATCCACGGTCCGTCGTGTCTCAGCGCCTTGCTTGGACCCAGCCAGCAGGACGTGGGTAAAAAGGAGGAAGAGAAGAGAGACCGTCCCCTGGAAGGGCGTCCCCTGGAAGCTGCACGGATTGCTGTTCTTTAGGACCCCCTGGAAGGGCCGAGCCACACGGCCACCCCGGAGCCACACCTCGCTGCAAGGGAGGCTGGGAAATGTCGGCTTTCTTCGGGGGGCGCCATGCCCGCTTCCAAAAGTCAGAGTCCGTTCGTCCTAAGGGAGGGGGGGATGGATATTAGCAGTCGTTGGAACAGAAGCTTCTGGTCGGTTGAACCACCTCTAGAGAAACCAGGCTCTGCTGGAGTTGGGGGAAACAGGGCAGATTTGCCCAGTGGAGGAGCGATCCTTTCCATCTGAGCCCCAACTGGCTCCATTCTCATGCAGAATATCAATGTGGAACATTCCGTGCCTCGTGTTGAATATGTGGTGAAATCTTTTTGAACACACCCTTACTCGTTGCAAAATCAAAAGATTTCCCTTGGAGAACTTACAAAAACCACTGCTACAGAGAATTCACGGCGTCCCAGAGACACCGGGGCCTCTGAGGGCAGACACAACGATGAAGTGCGTTCCCCTCTGCCTGGGTTTTCCCGGGGCTGCTCTGCCCAGATCGGGGCAGGGGTGGCCGTGACAGTGATGGGACCGCTCCTGTCCCCTCGGCCCTGGGTGGGCAGAGCTCCGATGTCGGTCATCTCTGTCCCTGCGCCTCCCAGCAGTCGTGTGAGAGGAGTGTTCTGGTGTCAGCTCTGCTTCTCAGAGGAGGAAGCCTGTTCCCAGACAGCAGGTGTCCCTGCCCCACAGTCAGGGGTCGGTGAACAGCCTGCGGGACTTGAGCCCAGGACTCCGATGCCAGGCTCAGCCACCGAGCCGTCCCCCGGCCATGTACCGGGCAGCGCCTCTGGGCCAGGCGCCGCTGTAGGTGCCGGGTACATGGGGCTTCACGGGACAGGCGGGTCCCTGAGTCCTTGGAGCTCACACTTAAGAAGGGAGGGGAGGGAGAGGACACCAGGGAAACATGCCCCCGGGATCACTTCTGATGGTGGTGAGTGGTACCCAGAAGAGAAAACAGGGCGGCGCACTGGGAAGGGCCTGGGTGGAGGGGCTGACTGTGGGCAGGTGGTCGGGGGCCCTCTGTGGACCTGACACCTGGCAGAGCCCTGGAAGGTGAGCAGGGGCAGCTGTGCAGAGAGCGGGGGGACAGCCTGGAGGGGGACGCATGGCCCAGACAAGGGCCCTCGGTTGGGACACCCCAGGCACGCATGTGGCACAGAAGGAAGCTCTGTGAGTCCAGGGGAAGGGGGATGAGGGAGAGGGGGATGAGGGAGAGGGGTGCACAGGCTCCACGTGCCCCCAGGGCCTGTGACTCCAGGAACATCTCTGAGTCTTCAAGCATGTTCTCAGGGCAGAGAGAGCCCCCACTCTGGGCAGGAAGGCCTTGCTCGGGGTGGGGGTGTGGGGGTGCTGGGGCATGGGAGGCAAACCCTGCCATCCTGGCTGGAAGCCCAGGGCTGGCTGCCAGTGGCCTCAGCCCAGCCTCCTTCTTTCCTCATTAGGCCTCTGCCATCCTGCTGGGGCACCTCAGAACGAGTATGACTGTCACAGGTGAACACCTACTTCCCAATTTCCAGACCCAGGTAGCATCCTGTGCCTGTGGAGGTGACCCTGATGCCTGGGGGGGGGTCCCCTCCCCTGTAATTCCCTTCTAGTTCAGCCCACTTGACATCCACCTGCCCGAGCCCCTTTCTCTGTCTGTTTGGTTCTCAGACTCTCCAAACAAGGTGTAAAGGCAGAACATAGGCAGAACACAGAATTATCACGCTTGGTGTTTATTTATCCCTGCAATTTCCCAAATATCTGCATAGTTAAAGGACAGGGCAGCAGAAGGAGCCGCTCTTTGGGGAAAGTGATCTAGGTAAGAAGGCAGGAATGGAAGGCACTCTAGCTAGTTCTTCATCTAGTCCCTGGTGCGCGCGTGCACGCCTGTGAGTCCCATTTTGTGGGCGTGCACAGGACAAGGACACCCAGATTCCCGGGTCCTCCCAGTGTGTTTAGACCACACGGAACTTTGCATCACAAAAACGCCAGTGATGTCAGAGGCTCCATGAATCATAATGACAGCTCCAAGGTCCCGGTATCCAGGAGACCTCAACTTGCCACTGAGTCAGTGGCCCCCCGCTGTGAGAACCGGTGGCTTTATTGGAGCCTGGAGCAGAAGGGAACCAAATTACATCCAGCATGACCCATATTGTGCCACCGCTAACGACCCAGTTAACCTCGGGATCATTTTCTGCTTCTTGGTGTCCTGGGAACGGGTGGTGTTTACTCCGCTTGGGACAAACCTTTATTAATGCGCATTAATGTGCCTGGGGATTTGCTATGCTGGGCCCAGGGTTTTCAGAGAGAGCGGCCCAGTGGGCCAGGGCCCCTGGAGCTGCTGCATGCAGATGAGGCTCTTTTCTTTACCCTCTGCTCGCCCTGATTTGCATGACCAAGCGTTTCTGTCTTTTCCTTTTTTTTCTTAATGTGTTTGTTTGTTGATTATTGATCTGTCTCCTATGGAGGAACAAATTATTTACCCACCGGGCAGTGACCTAAATTTGACAGAAGCTTCAGCTGTGTCCGCAGTGAACTTGGAGCCAGGCAGCCTGACTTGTGCTGGGAGAAACTGTTCCAGGGGAAACTTACACAGGGGGCCGAGTAAGGATCAAAATTAAACTGGTCTCCAGCAGACTCCTGAAGAGGGACTTTGGCAAAGGGAGGCCTGATGGTTAAGAAGGAAAGAAGAGATCCTCTTTTGTGGCAAAAATCTAGCTCGATTTAACAAAAAGCTCAAAGAGTGTCCCTAAACGAGGCTTCAGATTCCCTGGGGAATGAGAAGGCATTGCTGGTTTTTAGAAATGTAATTCTCAACTCTGTCAGACCCCATGCCACTCTTTTTGTTTTCTTAAACAAGTATTTTATTATTTCCACTTTGGTATCTTGAAATAATATTTAGAGACAATATCAGTCACCTAAATATTTTGTTTAATTCAATTTAATGGCTTAACTACAATATGGAGAAAAAATATAAGACAAATAATTTTCTGTTTGGACCTCAGGTCATTGTAAAGAAGGTTCCCTTCCATGAATGTCCACTGGGACATTTGGAATTGATGCAACACATGAAACAGTTCTGCAAGATGTGGGACTGTCCCGGGTAGCCTGGGGATCTGGTACCCCCACCTCCATTCACTGATCATCCCGTCATTGTGCCACCAAAGTCACTTCTTAGGTGACCACCCCTCTGCTGATAACCACCGCCCCACAGAGTGGCTCATAGGTATCACAGAGGCTGATGCCTACTGTTGGCCCACCTGTTCCCCTTGCCTGTGGCCTTTCCCTGGCTAGCTGTCCACCTCGCCCAGAAGGAAGCAGGCAGCCCCAGGACATCCCAACTGCCTCAGGCCTCCCCTGTCCCTACCCCACCCCAAGCAAAGAACAGCAGAGTCCTCAAACTGGGTCCCTATAGAGAGAGCAGCCTTTCAGTGCTTGAAGGCCCTAGTAGCTTCGATCCCAGCTCCCAGGGGCCCCAAAGCCTCCCTCTTGTACCTCTTATTAAATCCCTCAATGCTGATGGTGCCTTCTGTGTGGGCGTTGAGGATCTCCGCCTGCAGCCCCTTTCCATTAATCAGTTTGCTGACTTTATTACCTTTATTACCAAAACGGTATCAAGATGGGATCCAACTCAGCATTCTGAAATAGCTAACATCCCATACCGGAAATTCCCTATACCTTAATCAGGTGGTGTTTGGATTCTAGGATGGCCTGTAATCAACTCACTGCGACCAGCCCTGCAATAAATACCTTTGAATATATATATATATATATATCCTTGTACTCTGGGCTCTTGCCTCTAGGAAATTCATTCCCAAAAGTAGGATTTGCTGGGTAGAAGATTGTGCGCTTGCCTAAGTTAGACTTGGTGGAGTGGGGGAGGAGGGGACAAGATTCTTGGTGCGAGAGGTGTCTAAGGTGGTCTTTGAAGGACAAGTGGGTTGGGACAGTGGTCCTTGAGGCAGGTGACGGTGCTCCACTATGTAGTAAGAGAAGGAAACCCACAGAGAAAATGCCTTCCTAACCAATTCCGTAGTGAAAAGGGGACTTTACTGGGAAATCAGAAGACCTCGATTCTGGCCTACGGTCTGTGATTAACTCTCCCGGTGACCTTGGGTGAGTCACTTTCCTCTCTGGGCTCCCATTTCAAACAAATTAAGCAGTTGGATGAGATGGCCTTTAAAAATGTCTTCCATGTGAACTTTCTATGGCTAAAGGAGCACAATGGAGGTGACCGGGCTTTCTGAACTCTAAGGCAGTTGGCAGAGACAATGGATTCTTCCCCCTGATGATGCCTTATGTCCATTTGGTTAAATGTGTCACCTCTCTTTCTCACGCCCGCCACACCCTCCCTCCTTCTGCAAACATTATAGAATGTCTCCTATGTGTGAAGCAGTCTCCGGGAAGCCAGTGTGAAGAAACAGACATGGTCCTGCCATCATGGATGTCCTGAGACCAGCCACTTGACCGTGTTCTCTTGGCCTGGGGCCAGAAGTGCCGGCAACGGTGGTCCTGAGACTGCTCAGCCAACGGTGCCTGGAGATCAGAGCCTAAATGTCCAGGATTCAGTTCCAGCTGCCCACATGAGAACGCCCTGTCTTCTTCCCCTTCCCCTGCTTCCTGGGACCACCTCCCACAGAAACAACTTTGCACCCACCCCAGCGCCCTGAGCGGAGCTGCACCGACAACAGAGCCTTGGTGAACAGCGAAGGACAGTAATCACAGCGACATTTTTCCAGCACCCACCCTGTGCCGGGTCCCCTTTCAAGAGCTTCACACGGACAAATTCACCTAATCCTCACTTTGGCCTTATGAGGGGGGTGCTGACTGTCACTGTGTGACAGAGGAGGAAACTGAGGCACAGAGGGTGTAAGCTATGTTCCCAAGGCTTTGGGTTCAGGAGTGGCAGAGCCAGGGCTGGGGTCCGGACCGTCCAGACCATCTGACTCCAGAGCCCGTCCTCCGAACTGCTGCACATGCATGCACGTGCGTACACACACATATGTATGTTGCTCCACGCACACACGCACACACACACACACATGCGTGCATTGTATGACACGCACGCACATGCAGGCACATACAAGATGAGGGGGTTAAAGCCAAAGAGCTGAAATCCTGTCACGCACCGTCCGTGCAGAGGAACCTTCCAGATCGTACTGGTAATGCTCCCTGCGGTCTGGAGGCCAAGGCCCTGCTCGACGTGGAGTTGGCTTGCTGTGATTTCCTGGTCTGGGCCTCGAGGCCAAGACCACGGGCCTCTCCACGGGCCGTTGTGAGGATTAGGCGACACCTGTGTGTGTGTGCTCGGAGCGTGCCTGGGATCCAGGGTCACAGGACTGCCTTTCCCTCTTTTCTCTGCCTGTTTTCTGTACGGACGAACAAGAATGATAACAGCTGCCCTTGAATTTTGTGTTTTAATACTTTAGTGAAAATGCATTTGGTCCATGTTGGCCGATACACTTAAGCCCGTAGCTAAGCGGTCCCCTCTCAGGCTCCGTGAGCCTGGGGCATGAGTGCTTCCACGTGATGTCATTGTTTCAAAGCGTCCTTGTGCCAAGCACCTGGTGACCCCCAGGGACTCGCATAGCCTTTGTCTCGCTGGGCTGGGCAGATAGGATCCAACATCACAGGGTCGTATTTCCTTCTTTTCTCCACCTGTTTATTCTTTCCATGATCCGCAAGAAAGATAACATTGCTTGGATTTTGTGTTTTAATTATTTTAATAACACACAGGAAATTGGGTGGCCTGGGGCCTCAGCATCAGAGGGGAGCTGTCTCTGCGTGGACAGAGCGGGTGGGAGGGGCAGAGTCTAGGGCAGGAAGGAGGAGGACCGTCGGGCGCTATCCTTTCAGCGAGTTCTTCAGTGCTGTCTATCACCATGGTTTTATCTTTCTGAGAACCATGCGTGGGATCATCACAAAATATGTGACATCTGGGGACGGGTTCTGTCACCAGCACAATGCCTTTGAGATGCCTTCCATTTGTTGCACATATCAATAGCTTCTTCCTCTAACCTGCGTAGTGTCCCATGGTACGGTCTGTTCATCCATTCACCTGCTGGAGGACATTTGGGCTCTCCCTAGCTTTGGGGTTCTCATATCTTTGGGTTACTTTTGAGATTTTCACAACAATTATACTCTGGATATTGCAATGCCCCACAGAAAAGTGCTTCAGGGAGAAGCAGAGCTCTGCATCAGGTGTGTGTCCTTGCAGGGATGAAGATCTGAGGGTTTTAGGAAGATTCTCCCACCCCTCCCCCGCCTCCTGATGGCAAGCCCCGAATTTGTCAGGATGTTCACTTTAAACAGAGAACAAAATATTTCCAAGCCCCATTTCCAGCTCTACTACATACCTGAGGCAATCATTTCTGCCCCCTTCTTCTTAAAAGGACCTGAGAGGTTTTGGAAAGAATAAATTTCATTCTATAAGGAACCTTAAAATAAGAACAAAATCCAATGATCAAGGCACGGTCACTTCCGTTCCAGGTAACCCGAACAGAATACCCGGAAAAGGGAAACCCTTCTCTGTCCCCTGTCACCCAGATGGAAGGAACTGGGATTACAAAGAACCCGCAGACTCTTGCCACTGTGACTCTGCCCTTTCCTGGTATGAGTTTATTTCGTCAAGCCCTGGTGGGTTTGGTTTTGTTGGAGGTTTAACAGGATTTCAGACTTGGGGTGTGGTGTCTGCGGATTTTCTCCTTCGTTTTCCTTTTGATGCTTAAAAATACCCCCACGACATCAAGAAAACAACCGTGGCTGAGAAGATTAGAATTACACAGGATGTAATTCCCTTTCCCATAAATGCTGAAGTGTGTCCCCCCGGGGGTGTGACTTTCATGCTGTAAGAGCCAAAAAGTGAGCTTCTTTTAAATAAAGTTGCAGACTTCACTACAGAGAAGAACAAGCGTCAGGGGATGTCTGCCTGTGTCCCTGCGCTGGAGTGAAGCTGCATGAGGGGAGGAAAGTTTCTCAGCCCCAGATCCCTGCTACGACTCACCCTTCCCCAGGTGCACCTGCCCAAGGCTGCTCTCACGACCACCACACTTCCCCCCAAGGCTGTTCCTGGGTGCAAAACCCTTCACTGCAGGAGGCCGAGCCCAGCCAGGACCATGTCCAGCTCTCAGGGCTTTTGCTCCTTCTGGCCTGACCCCTCCTTCCAGCTTCCTCCCGGAAGGGGTGCTCGTAGACCGAACAAGTTTGGCCATTGGTGTTGAGGGTAAGGGGTAGGTACATGGGGGTCCATAACAGCATTATTTTTACTATCATGTATGTCTGAAAACCTCCAAACTATACAATGAAAGTGTCAAGGGGCAAATTATAAACCCCAAATTATAAATCAAAGCAAATCCCAAACAGGAAGCACATCTATTCTACATGGTGAGTGGTGGTTATAGGGTAGACTCCGGAGCAGGACTGCCTGGGTTCAAATCTAGACTTTCCACCTATCAGCAACCTGTGTGACCTGGGGCAAGTTGCTTAACCTCTCTGTGCTCTGTTTCCTCCTTTGTGACCGGGGACAATAATAGTATCCACAGGATAGGAGTATTAGTTTCCTAGGGCTGTTGTAACAGATCGCCACAAACTTAGAAACTTACAACAACACACATTTATTATCTTACAGTGCGGAAGGGGAAAAGTCTAAAATCAGACCACATTATTGCATTCCTTCTAGGGTCTCTCAGGGGAAATCTGTTTCTCTACCTTTTCCAGCTTCTAGAGATGAGAGGCATTTCTTGGCTCAAGGCCCCTTCCTCCAACTTGAAAGCGAGTGGCATGGGATCCTCTCTTTTCCTTGACTTCCTGCCTCCCTCTTAGAAGGAAGTTCGTGATTACATTGGGCCCCCCTGGGTAATCCAGGCTCCTCTCCCCATCTCAAAATCCTTAACTTAATCACAGCTGCAAAGTTTCTTCCCCCGACTGAAATAACATATTCATGGATTCCAGGGATTAGAATATGGACATCGCTAGGGGGACATTATTCATTGACCACGATGGGGCCACTACATTGAGGACTGTGAGGTGTATCTGCTACGTAGTAATCGTTAGTTAAGTATCAACTATTAATAATATGATGATGATGATTATGGAGTATTCATAAATTGATTTTTAAAATATCGCACCCATCAGAAAAAAATGTTGCAGCCAAGTATGGTTTGTAACTGAAGGAGAATAAATAGAACCTTCCTTAGAAGAAAACTGCTGTGAGTCTTTTGCACCCATTCGACTTCATCTCTTCTTCCTTCCTGTTGGCCGGGTAGTGGGTGTAATGGCTGGTGCTGAGGAGACTGTCTGAGACCATGAGGTAACGCAGGGAGCGAAAGCCACTCATGGCAGAGGAACAAAACCAAGAAATGTGGTTCCTTGAGAGCTCAGTAGAGCACCCAGCCCGACACCCTGACACCAAGCCTTTGACCTGCCCACCTCCTAACCTGTTACATGAGACAACAATAAATTTACATTGTGTTCAGGTTTCTCTTATCTTGGGCCTGGGTCACTTACAGCAGGATGTAAATCTGCTGATACTTTAATTTTAAATCTGTTTCCCATAAATCATAAGGGATGTCAAGGACATGGAGAGGACTACAAAAGAAATAAGAAAACAGTCTACGTCCAGAGACCCAAAGGGCTTTGTTGGTCTCTTTTCAATATTTGGCACAAGGAGATAGTCAGTGTAATTATCCCAGTTTGTTCCAACGGGAGTTTCGTTTCTGTCTCTCTCTCTTTTTATCTTCTTTTTAAACATCATGATCCTTGATGAGGTAAAAACAGCATGAAAGAAGATTGAATCCAGGCTGTGATGCCACATGTGGAAGGAGGTGGACAGGTCGAGAAGGAAAATACCGGCGTCTGGTGGTTCTGCAGACAGGAGAGCCTGGACTAGAGGCTGAGGGCATGGAGACAGAGCAGGGCAGCCTCCCCTGAACCGTGCTTAGCCTCTGTGGACAGAAAGAGAAAGAAAGATCGATCTCTTTTTTAAGATTTATTTATTTAGTTAGTTTAGAGAGAGGAGAGTATGAGCAGGGGGGAGAGGCAGAGGGAGAGGGAAAAAGAGAATCTCAACCAGACTGCCCTGCACGTGGAGCCCAACATGGGGCTTGATCTCATGATCCTGAGATCACGACCTGAGCAGAAATAAGAATCGGACGCTCGGCTGACAGAGCCACCCAGGTGCCTCTTGTTATCTGTTTCTTAATCTCTGCGAGTACCAAGAAAGCCTAGGACCATGTTTGCAAGGTGCTATTCCCCTGTCTGTTCCCATAAATGTCATGTAAGAGAGAGCCCTACAAAGAGGTGATTCTTAAATGGTCAAGAACGGGTTGAATTCTGAAAACACAATGCTGTTAAAAAATAATCCATAAAAACAAGGTGTGCCTGGGCGGCTCAGTCAGTGAAGCCTCTGATTCTTGATTTTGGCTCAGGTCATGATCTCAGGGTCCTGGGATGGACAGGGAGTCTGCTTGGGATTCTTTCTCTCCCTCTCTCCCTCTGCCCCATCCCCACTCAGGCACTTGCATGCTCTCTATAATAAATACATAAATCTTTAAAAAAAATAATCCATAAAAAGAATCACAAGTGCTTCTTAAAATGATAAACTGAGTAAGGTGATTTTTACCTGAGACCAGAGCTTTCTCGGGCGGCTCCTTACTTAAAATGATCACTTTTTTTTCTGCGTCCTTTTCAAGTCAGTCCAGCTGACCACAATCAGTAGTAAAAGTGTGACAAGGTAAAAGCTGTCATCATGCCCGCAATTTGATTGTGGTGGCTACGGGTGGCGTGAGTGAGCACGAGTTACACGGAGAGACAGGCAAGAACCTCGCGGCTCATTTCCCCACATTCACCGGCCTCCAGGGCTTACCATCTGTTAAACTTCCCGTCCAGCTCCACTCCCAGGTGGGGTGATGTGAGGGGGACACAAAGAATGTCATTGTTAATTTTAGTCCTGAGCCCCAGACCATGAGATTCCCTGGGAAAGACTTTCATAGTTAACCCTTCAACTATGGTCTTATTTCCTACAGATTTCTCAATATAATTCCTGATGTAATTCATGTGGATTTTTTTGAGGGGGAAAAGTAGGATTTGGATGAGAATGCTCGTCTCGCGACGCGTTCCCCGGGCCACTCCACCCGTGGGCTAGCCTCACTCCCACGGGAGGAGGCTGCGTTCGATATAAATGCAAAATGCTCCAGACACCTGGGATTATCTGTGCTTTGCATGAATAGCGACAGCAGCTTGCAAGTGGGCAGGACTTGGCGGGGAGGCCCCTGTCGCAAATCCGCCGCCACACCGCCACGCTCCCCCAGAGTGCCTGTGAAATCCACCTCAGTCGCTAATTTCACACTCCGGGGACAGAGCTGTGACGAGCCCAGAGCGCAGCATTCTCATTTTCCTAGCGGTTTCCTGAACCCGCAGACAACCTTTTATGGCATTTATATATATTTTTTACCACCTTTTAAGAATTAAAACTCTCTGTTTTTCTTAATCATCTCTTTAATTTTGTGTCTACAAATAGCAGAGATCTTATTTTGACTTTAGATCTTTTGTGAGGCTTTTCCCTGGCTCCATTGCATTTTGTAAAAAGCAAAATGGATCATTCGCATATTCCACATTTATTATTCGCTCTCCTGCGGCTTTCTAGATGATGGAGGCACTTGGATGCTTCTGTGATGAGCCCGGAGTGCATTTGAAATGCGCTGTTAAAATATGCTTTTCATCTCCCTTCAGATCATAAAATGAATTTTCTTCTCTGGGCCTTGCGGACCTGAGAAATACTCTTCTGTTCTGGAATGAGTTACAAGACACAGGGGAGGATCCTTTGGGACATAGAGGGTGAGTCTGCGTTGACTCCTGGGATGAAACTCATCTATCTTATTCACTGATGTTTGCTTAGAACCTAGCCTGGTAGCTGATGTCAAATAGATCCTCAATAAATATTTGTTGAATGAATTCATTACTTTGTTCATGGAAAGTGGTGTCATTTTTCTTTGGGGATGTGTTTACCTTGCATTTGGGTTGGTCCATCTTTGGGGTATGCATTTCATGTCTAGTGAAAGGATGAACTCCCTGAGAGGGTCAGCCCCTTGTAGGACACCAGAGCTGCTCAACGTCGACACCACTGACATTTGTGCCAGATAATTCTTGTTGCGGGAGGTTCTGCTGTGCACTGAGGGATATTTACCAGCACCCCTGAACTCTCCCCACTAGATGCCGGTAGCTGGGGCCACCTCTAGTTGTTATGACCAGAAACGTCTGCAGGCACTGCCGTTGTCTCCTGGGGGGCAAACCTGCTCCCGGTAAGATCACTTACACCAGTGCTACTGTAAGTGCCAAGAGAGTTCCCAATTTATCCTTATCGGGGGAGGAGGCAGACTTCAGTTTTATCTCCCTTGAGGATTTTAGGCCATTGCTCTCCTCAAAGCTTGCACTTTTGTTAGTGCATCATTCCTTCAGAAAGGACTTAGGGAGCACCTGATATATACCATGACCCAGTTCGGGGGAGAATAGTTAGGCTGGATGGTTGGGGGAGGGCAGGAGGGCTCCATAAGGCGGGAGCTCTGTTGTGTTCACGGTTGCATCTCCAAACCCACAGAACATTCCCTGGTCCCTAGTAGGTGCTCTGGAAATATTTGCTATTAAAACACCTCCAAGAGGACCAGCATTTGAAACGCAGAGCAAATGATGATATTGATGATTCTGAACACACTTGTACAGGTTGCCCGTTTTTATTCTAAAGGGAAGAAATGGACAAATGGCTCCGTCAGGGAAATCTGGAAGTAGATCAGGCCCTGGACTGGTTCTGGAGACAATACTAATGACTCACCTTAGGGGAGAAAAGAGGTTCAATGTCACACACACATGAAGAAGAGGAAATGTGAGTTCAAGTCACAATAAATTCCTCTGTCGACATTTGAAATCAAGGAAAGCATATACGCTTGTCTTGAATTCAAATAGCCTAGCGATGTGTATAAATCTCTGGGCAATCTCAATAGAAAAAAAAAGGTTAATAATAATAAAATAGTAATAATAGCAACTAACAGTAATTGACTACCAATATGTGTGGTGCATTGTTTTCAATCCCCCATGACTCATTTAACCCCCACAGGAATCATATCAGGTAGAGATTATCATTATCTGAATCGAACTGATGAGGAAACAGGATCAGAGAATTCACTTTCACTAAATCACTCACTTAATAAACACCAGAATGGCATTTGAACCTGGGTAGTGTCCAACAAACTCTGAGTTCTTCACCGTGGTGTTGTCGTCTTTAAGAGAGATAGAATAACTATTTCAAGGAATTTAGAGGAAGAGAGAGATAGAATGGATACAACGATGGAGAATTCCAACAAAGCAATCAAAGACCTTACAATAGAGCTGAAAATATGCTGGAGAATTTAGAAATTCAGTACCTGAAATCAGAGTTTCTTTGATGAGTATAATAGCAGGTTGGAAATCAGAGAAAAATCAGTGAACCTAAAGTCAGGTCGGTAGAAATTATCCAAACTGAAGTAAGGAAAGAAAAATTTTAAAAAGAATAACTTTCTAATAAAAAAAAAAAGAGGGCCCAGACCCATGTAGCAACATCAAACAGTCCCCTATACATGTGATCAAAGATGCGGAAGGCAAGAGAGGAGGCAGTAGTGAAGGAACGATACCAGTGGTTATAATGGTGGCAAGGCACCCAGAATTGACGACAGACAAGAGACCACAGGTACAAGGAGCCCTGTAAACACAATGTAGGACAAACACAAAGAAAATCCTACTTAGGTACATCATAGTCAAACTTCTAAAAATCAAATGTAAAGAGAAAAATCTTACAAACCCCTAAAGAAAACACGTGATATTCAGGAGGCTAATCAAAATGGCTGACTTCTCTCACAAACAGTAGAGGTTATAATGAAGCAAAGAATATTTTTGAAGTGCTGGTGTTTAAAAACAATAGGGGGGGTAGGGAAAGCCAACTTAGACTTCTATGCCCGGCAAAAAATTAGTCTTCAAGAATGAATATGAAATAAAGATATTTGCAAACAAACAAAAGCTGAGAGAATGTGTTGCCAGTTGAAGTACACTATAAGGAATGGTAAAGGACGTTCTTCAGGCTGAGGTGAAATCATCCCAGATCCACTGAGAGGGAGGAAGAGCCACAGGAAGATAAAGACATGGGTAAATATAAAAGACTACTTAAAATAAATTAAATATTGACCAAGTAACAATAGTGACGTATTGCAAGGTTTATTACAGAACAGACTAGAGTGGCAAGTGGAATTATACTATAAAGCTCTTATTTGCTGCGGGAATGACTATGAGACCAAGTTAAAATTAATTGCAATAAATTAAGAATGTATATTGTAGTCTCCAGAGCAACCACAGAAATATTAATTTTAAGGGCTCGGTGCAAAGACCAGAGAGGAAACACAGCGGAATCATAGAAACACTTGATGAAGTAAAAGAAGGCAGAAAAGGAGGAACAAAGAACCGATGAGACAACTGAATGCTTTACTTACAAGGTAGAGATCGTCAAGAAAGATAAATGAACCAAAAAAAACCAGACGCAACTATAAGCTGTGTACAAGAAACACACTTCACGCAAAAATTTAAAAAATTAAAAAACTGATAAACCCAGCAACATTGAAGAATCTCAAAAGCGTGACGTTAGGCAGAAGAGCGCCTATACATATAAATTCCATTTATACGAAGTTCAAGGACAGACAAAAACTTATCTTTGATCACAGACCATTAGAGGAGTCAGAACAGTAGTTACCTGGGGGGATGTCATGGACTGGAATAGGACACAAGGAAATTTCTAGTCGTGAAGGAAATATGTGTCTTGATCTGAGTGGGCGTTATGAAGATAAACACATATTTCAAAACTCAGCATGCTTTGTATTTAAGACTGGTTTACTGTTACAAATTTTACTTTATGAAATGTGTATTTTAAAAAATGGATGTGGGGGGGTGCCTGGGTGGCTCAGCGGGTTAAAGCCTTTGCCTTCGGCTCGGGTCGTGGTCCCAGGGTCCTGGGATAGAGCCCCGCATCGGGCTCTCTGCTCAGCAGGGAGCCTGCTTCCCTTTCTCTCTCTCTCTGCCTGCCTCTCTGCCTACTTGTGATCTCTGTCTGTCAAATAGATAAATAAAATCTTAAAAAATGTATGTGGGGACGGCGCCTGGGTGGCTCAGTCAGTTAAGCGTCTGACTTTGGCTCAGGTCATGATCTCAAGGTCTTGGGATCGAGCCCCACATCGGGCTCCCACTCAATGTGGAGTCTGCTTCTCTCCCTCTCTGTCCCTCCTTCTGTTAGCTCTCTCAAATAAAGTCATTTTCAAAAATGTGTGTATACATACGCGCGCGCGTGTGTGTGTGTACATAGGCACACACACACACACACACACACTTACACACACCCTTTCTCACCTCTTGCCCTGTACCTCCATCCCTGGTCAGGATTTCCAGGAGCTGGAGGCTGAGATGGGGGTCAGCCAGGAGAAGAGTTGCTGGAGAAGTCTCCAGAAGAGGACCTGTGAAGAAGCAAAGGAAGCGGGGAAGAGTTCAGCATCCCCTGCTGGACCCCTGGCATCAGGATGTCTCTGCAGAGCTGTGCCCAGTTGAGGACAGGGACCCCGGGGATCTGTAGCCAAGTCAACCAGTCATGGGGCATGGGGTACTTCTGGGGGGAGGACGTAACCTACAGCACGGCGGCTTCCTTCCATGAAAGGACCCAGCAGTGAGCTGTCCTCAGCCAACACTCCTGGCCAGCAGGGGAACGAGCTCCAGGCTCCTGGAGGGGACGTGGGGTGGTATCCCACAGTGTCCACGGCAACCACCCTGGTCCCAGCCACCAGGCTGGCTTCCGGGGATGAACACCAGCCCCCTCACTGGTCTCCCACTTTCTACTCTGGTTCTCACTGTGGTTTGTTTTCCCCACGGATACCAGAGGTCATTTAGGGCTGTCCATCATGGCACCTCAGATCTGGATCCTACATGAGTTGCTGCAGTGTCTCCCCATCACGTCTAGAATGAAATCGTTTACTCTGGCTCCATCTCTGCCTGGTCACTGCCCTCCAGCCACACTCCAGCTTGGCGACTTTTGTGCACAACCAGGGAACCAACTCATTCTGGTTTGCCCGGGACATGCTGATGTCGCCACGGAAGCTCCTTCATCCCGGGAACCCACTGGGTTTCGGGCAAACCCAGATGGTTCGTCCTCAGACTTAATTGATTAAGGGTGAAACAAGGAACGACAGAGAGGCCAAGGTTTTGACTTCAAGAGCGGTGGGAGAGCACTGTCTGTGCTAGGGACACCCAGGGAGGGGCCGGTGCATCTGCCCTCCAAGCCCAGCCCAGGACAGGAAATAAACGCAAAACTGGACTCGCCCATTCCCAGGGGACCATCCCCAGAAAGCCCTGGGCCCGTGTACAGGAGGCAGGACGCGCTCCTTGGGGCCGGGCATGGATCAGAAAGGCGTGTCCAGGTGTGACTGCGGCGGATTTACCCAGAAGGTGTGTGTCTCGCTCTCTTCACGGTAATTAGAGCCCTCGGCACATTCCAGCCACGGAAGACCCGAGGAGCTTGGATCTGCCAGGACTTGCTACTCCTGGAGCCAAACCTGGCTGGCGTGTCAGGGCCAGGCCGCTCCCTGAAACGCACCCACCAGCTGTCCCAGGGCCAGCTTTTTGGGGTGTGAACCCCATGGACTCTGATATGTGGGAAGACAGAGAACGGGGGTGGAGAGTGGGAGAGATGAAACAAATTCTCTTACGGCTTAACTTGTTTCAGAGTGAAGATGAGCCTCTTTTGGCCTGTCTCCCCAGTGGGTGCCCCCGGCATCACGGGCAGGGTCATTGTCATCGTGTGGCACCATCAGAGACGTGGCAAGATTTAGTGTCTCTGGCTCATGCCCAACAGAGGTCGGGAGATCACCCCTTTCCCTGGCCACTGTGACAACCCAAAACACCCTACTCATTTCCACTGACCGGGCTGGCATGCAACTCTGAGGCTCCAAATGTCTCTAAGACTCAGTGTGGGAAGGAGACCAGGGTGGGAGTCGAAGAGTGGGGGCGGGGCGCGGTCCCGGGGGCATCCCTGCCCGGGACAGGCTCTTCACAGGATACCAGGACATTGAGTCCTGAGCCTGTCAGAGAATCCCATTCATCCCTCACCATTTCTGCAAGGGGAAGGGGATGCTATTTGCTGAGCATTCAGCATCCCAAAATTAGACCGTTGTAACAAAATGTGAGAAAAGGAGAGAAGGATTCGTGGTAGCCAGCCAGCGAGCATTCTTGGAACACTTGCTCTGTGTCAGGCACCGTGCCCAGTGTGGGCAACGCAAAGAATGAAAGTCACTGCCGAGACTCAGGGGCTCGTGGTCAACACAGAAATGTCGTCTACGGCAGCAACAGCCATGAGAGAGAGCCCTGTGACAACGTGGTGTTCGTAAATGCAGAGGTGGCAGGCAGGCGGTTGTGGGTCTCTCGTCTATCGGATGCCTTCGTAGACAGTCATTTAAAGATGGGACGGGATGGGATGGGATGGGGTAGAATAGAGTGAATATTATCGGATAGTGAAAGCAAGTAGTGTTCATATGTCATCTCAGATATATAGATATGAGTATATATTGGCTTATGTGAGTATACATTCGTACAAAATATACTTCATCCTGTGGCTCATGGACAAAAAAAATGCTTAGAAACATAAAGAGCTAATTTACATGACACAGTGTAAGCAAGGGGCTGCTTCTGTAATAATTGGTCTTAAAACAGGTATAAAAACGTGTCATGAATTGGAAACCCAACAGCAGATTTGGAAATCGTGTGCAGGCATAGGGAATTATAGAGCCACATCCGCTGACATGATTCTCCAAAAACCGTGGAGGCAGCAGGGTGAGATCTTTCTTCTCCTTACAAAGATGAGGAAAGTGGAGACTTAGCAAGGCCCAGAGACCCTCCAGAGGACCCCCCCCCCCCCACTGAGAGGCTCGAGCACCGGGCCTGGGTCCCGCAGGTGTCCCCCCAGACTCTGACCCGGGAGGTCCTTCTGCCCCTGGTGCCCCAGAATGAGGCTTCCCCACAGCCCACCGTCTCCAGGCGGCTCTGCAATGAGAACAACAGGTAGTTGAGAAAACTCAGTTTTGGTGTTTGGAAGAGACTCCCCGACCAAGACTGCACGGGCACAAACTCCCTCGCTCCTCTCTTGCCAGAAAATCTTGCTGCTGGAACTGCCCACGCTTTTCTTTAGTGCAGTCGACTGTCAGCTCCCAAGGACGCCGCCTGGTTTGAGCTCAGGATGTGGCAAAGGAAGCAAGTCTTCCGGGGGTTTATGCCACTGCCTCCTGGGCCTACCGCCCCTCAGAGCAAAAGAGCCAGAAAAAGAGGGAGGAGGAGGAAGGAGGAGATGAAGAAGAGAGAAGTATCAGGATTTCTTCCAGAAGAGAAAAGCCAAATGAAACAGGGAGGATGGAGACCCCGTCCTGGCTGGGGATGGGCGAGCATCCCCCACCCCCGGTTTATGTTCCATTCCCCCTCATGCAGGGATGTGTGAGGAGGAGGTCTTTCCCACACCGCCCCTCCCCCTCTGTGTCCCATGGTCTGTGGGTTTGGGGCACCCTCACGGAGTGGGTTCTGGAAGCTGAGCCAAGACAGGGACAGGTGGCTTCCCCCTTGCTGGAAGGTCAATGACACCTGTCAGGTGTGTCCGTGGCGTGTGCCCATGTGGCTCTGCAGCTGCATGGTCAGGGCTGTGGCTCTGGGAACCCTCCCCCGTCCCCTCATTTTCTCTGTCGAGAGAGCAGGTTGGACGGGGCGATGCTGGAGATTCCTTCCGGCGCATGGTACTCATCCAACAGGCATCCTTGAGCACCTGCTCTGGGCCAGGCCCAGCTCCAGGCTCTGGGGATGCAGCCATGATCTCAGTCCTGCTCCCACAGACCTTGCACTCACGGCGGGAGACACACAATGACCTACACGGCAGACAATTTCAGAGACTGAAACGTGCAAAGAAGGAACTGAACCAGGCTGAGGTACTGGAGGGACTGGCAGGCGGACTTGGATGGGGAGTCAAGGAGTGAAGAAGGGACATCTGACCTCTGTCCTAAAGAAGAAGGAGCCGATGTTGGGAGGGGTCAGGAAGGGGGCTCTGGGCACAGACCAAAGTAGACCCCGCCCTTCCCAGTGAGCCCTTGTCTGACCCATGAAGAAGCATCATTCTTCCTGCCCCCATACAAAAGTCCCTCAGTTACATCCAGGGTTCATTTTGTTTGTCTAGAATAGTGGTTGAGAACGTGGACCCTGGTACCATGCTGTCTGGTTTCAAATCTCAGCTCTCTCCACTTACTATTAACCGAAACGACTGCTCTGAGCCTATTTCCCAATTTAGAAGTGGGGATGCTATAACAGGCTGTTGTGGGATCCAATGAATCAGTTCCCACACAGCACTCAGCCCAGGGTGGCACACGGTGGAATTTGTGTGACCCGACACCAAGTCTGTGGAGGTCAGAGCAGCCACTTTTAAACGAACCCACATTCAAACCAGACGTCTGGGGCATCTTCAATGATAAAATTTCTCCTTCTCAGAATGAGCAGGGAAATTAGTGCTCAGACGTGCAAACATCTGTATACTGTCTTGACACCAAATGGTCTTCTTGAAAACCAGTACTTGCCCTCAGACTGGAGACAGTAAATGCCAGGCTTGTCCTCACTGGGGATATGGGTGAGGGTATTACTATAGTTGTCTTCACTGTGGGATTTAAGAAGGGGCTGGTGAACCGCAGACCCTAAGCAGGAAAGACCTGGGGGTTTATCATGGTGGTTACGAGTCAGGTCTCTGAGACTAGGTGTGGTTCCAATCCCGACACCACCACTTACCAGTAGTGTGAACTTGAGTAGATTTCTTAACCTGCCTAAGCCTGTTTCCTCATCTGTAGAGTGGGGATAATAATCATAGAGCAGTTATAAGGAGGATGTCTCCTGAATCTATCCACCCATCTGACCATCTATCCATCCAACCATCCATCCAATCATCCATCCAACCATCCATCCATCCATCCACCCAACCATCCATCCAACCATCCATCCATCCATCCATCCATCCATCCATCCATCCATCCAACACAGCACCACAGGAACGTGAGTTCTCATCACTCATCTGATCATCCCCACCCAAGACAAGCGAGAACAGTCTGAAGTCCTCAATGCTTCTGTGGTTTGCACGCAAGCCTCAGAAGTGTTGGAGGGAGGACTTTGCCAGTCCAGAAATCACAGAGGCCCTGCAAGAACCCACTGAGCTTCTACGGCCCCTACCCAATGCCCATACCTGAGAAGGAGGTGTATTTCCTCGTTCTGGTTACACTGCACTTTGGGGGACCTTGTCCCTATTGCTGCCACGGCCCCTCCCTCCCACAGACTGTAGGGACCGCAACTAGTCAGACTTCTTGCCTTGTCAGTCTTTTCCTCCCGTCCTGCTGGAGTCCTCTTTGTAAACTTCCCAGTTCGAACTGCTCGACAAGCCTCCAGCTGCCTTCTTTCCCTGTGGCCCTCAGAAAGTGACCGCTCTCCAGCAGGATCGCCACAGCCTTGCTGCGCAGAAACCCCGCTGTGGAGGGAGACTGCCGGCTGAGTGCTGTCCTTGGTCCCTAGAAAAGCCCCACGAGCCACACAGGGGTTCCACCACAGCAGTGAAAGAGCCGGAGATTAAGCCGAGACGTCAGAATCAATACTCAGAGGGCGTGATGAAAAGACAAGCATGGTTGGCACCAGAACATGACTCTTCATTGAGCCTCTGCCTACATTTTTACATGTGACAAGGAAATTCGTGACAGCGTGATAAACCTTCAAGATGAATTAATTACCCCTGCAGCCTGCCCCTCCCCTGTGTCGTCGAACCCACTCTCCCCCCCATCCCCACCCCCAGAGAGATCCCAGAGTTCCCCACTCATAGCACAGCCAGCTGTTCAGGCTCCCCATCCCCAGCCACTTCTTGGTCTCTGAATGAGTTTGTTTTCTGGCCCCTTCTATGGAGAAGCCCCAGGAAGAGAGCCGAGTGAGTCAGTGCAAAGCACTGGGGAGCGGGGGATGTCAGCAGAGAGACCTCTTCTGCAGAAGAGACAGAAGGAAATAGATGGGGGTGGGCATAAGTAGAGTTGGGGTTCAGGGATGTTGGTGTCCTCTGTGGTCTGACCTGTGGCTTCCCCTGGGAAAGCCCTGCGCTCCCCCAGGAGGCAGGAAGGGAAGGAGAAGGGGGTCATTGTGGGGGGGGGGGGCGTTCAGGAGAGGCAGCAGACCCGAGTAGGATATGCTGGCCTTGGTGGGCTGAACTGAAGCCTTGAGTACAGGGGAGGGATGTCACCTGGGGACTTCCAACCATGAGACATGGGAGTCCCTGGGACTCAGCAGGGAAGCTCTGAGAGAGGAGTCTATGGGAGACGGGGAAGCAGGGGAGACAAACATCCCCACAGGGTGCTTTCTGCAGGAGGGAAAATGCAGCCCTGGGAGCAAGCCTGGGTTGTTGCTGCTGCACAGACACCAAGCACGTGGGTCAGGGCACAGGGAGAGGGCAGTGAGCAGGAGACACCAATGGGCCACCAAGCCTCCATCCTTGCAGGGAACAAAGGGAGACAAAGTGACACAGACCGGTGTGTTCCTGGGTGTGGGTCCCGTCCGGCGAGATCTCCGTATACAGGGGTGCTGGGCAAGTAGGATGTCCAGGGCTGGCTCTACGTGGCCACTTTGGGACTCGTGGTCTCTGCAGTCCGAGTCTCAGCCCCCCGCACGAGGGCTCTGGCCTCCCCTGCTCTCTGACTCCTGTGACTGGGGTGAGCATCAGGTCTCCATCTGGGCTCCTGGCCCCCTGCCCACAACCCGTGCCTGGTGACCGGACACCCTTCATCCTCACCCCGCAGCCCTGCCCGCCTCGTGTCCATGCCCAGCCTCAGACGGGTGCCCCTCGGGACAGGGAGGGCCCGGGACACACCTGGGGCCCCTCCCAGCGGAAGCGGCGCTTGAATCGCTCCTGTCCCTCCTGACACCCCGTCTCCTGGTGATGCGCCAGAGAGGGTTTGGCACGAGGCCTCCTGGCCATAACTACCTTTTCCCAAGGCGAGGGGAAGGAGCAGAGAAGGCACCTGGCTGATCAGGGCGGCCACGGTTTCCACAGCATCCCCCGCCCACGGATGAGCAGCCTGCCCTCAGATGTGTCCAGGCGGCTGAACACCAGCAGATTACAGACGCCCGCGAACTTGCGCGGTCCTGCCCGGATTTCAGCCTTAAGAAGTAATTTGCAAGAAATAATTTGCCGGATTGAGCGGCTGCCAGGAATCTTGGCTGGTTGGCGTTTTCTCCTGGAGGCTGTTCTCAGGCTCGGGAGCCAGGTCGGGGCTGGGGCCTCCGTGGCCTCCGTGGCCCCTGGCCGGCTGCAGGGAGCCACGGGGCGCACAGGCAGGTTTAATGGACATTACGGAGCCCTGCGGGAGGCTGTCGCTGAGCACGCTCCCTGCTCATTAAAGGACAGCGGCCAGTTGTTCCCCATCAGAGCTTACAAAGGATGATTGCTTTGCTCCCAGGGAGCGAACAGGCGACATCAGAGGCCGAAATCTGGCGCCCACCACCTGGCATTCTCCGGAAGTGACCCTTTAGGAAGGGAGGGCCGTTGTGAGGGAGACGGTTATTGCGGGGCCTCCATCGGGCTCTGGAGGGGTCCCTCTGCCCACGAGGCGCCAGGAGGACAGTGTCCAGGCCCGCCTCTGCCCTGGCCCAGCAGGACTCGGGGCTCAGCGTGGGCAAGGGGGGGAGGTCTATAGATACAAGTTGCTGCAGGCCTGGGGGGCGGGGCCTCGTGCAGGGGTGGGGGGTAGGGGGCTTGACTCACAGGACCAGCCCTGTCTCCAGCCAGTGGAGGCCACAGAACTGGGGCCTGTTGCTTCCCGACCTTTCAGCAGGCAGGGCAACCCCGGGAAAGTAGGGGTCGCTGTCCACTCGGGGACCGTGAGCTTGTCGGGACAGCTCCCGTCACATCCCTGTAACTGTGTCCTAACCCCCACACCACCCAGCGCACCCTTGATGATCACAACGTTTCTCCCCCCCATCCAGAGGTCACGCTGGCCCAAAAGCAGCCGGCAGACGAGTCTGGTCTGTCCCTCTTTGTGTTTCCGAGAAACGTGAATCCAGTGTCAATGTGTGAAAACCTGGAGATTTCCCCCCGAGGCTCCGATAGCTTGATTCTCCTGAGGTCGCGGGAGAAGGAGCGGCCCTGGGCCCACACCACCTTGGGTGGCGATCGGTGGGCGAGTCCCGCTGTCCCTGTAGACAGGCCTGTGTCCACAGTGTGGACGGTCTCCACCGCGCCCCATCGCATCCCAGCACGAGGCCCAGGACCTGCCCCCAGACTCCTGTGCGGAGTTGTCCATGGGCCCTGGCTGGCCATGTGACCTGGGCCAGCCCCTCGGCCTCCCTGGGTGCCACCTCTTTGTGACCACAGCGATGATGGGACCCACTACTCAGGCTGGGGATGGGCCAAGTCTGTATCCAGAGCAGCTGGGCCCGGGCCTGGCAGGTGGGAATCCCCTGGAAGGTGCTGGCTGTTGGGGTGGGGTCCTCCCTCCTTTTACCACTTGCCAAGCCCGTCAGGGCTTGGAGTCTGAGACCCTGCTGGAGATGGAGGAACAAATTCGGCCCTTTCTCTCCAGCCCTCTCTGCCTCCACCTTCCGCCCCAGACCCCCACGCACCGGGTCCCACACCCCAAGGGGGGCCGTGCGGAGCCTGGAGTCCTGCCATGTGGGGCCCGGGGTTTCCACAGTCCTTGTCACCCCCGGTCCCTAGACACACCCTGGGCAGACACATTCAGATTTTCTCCCACATTTCATGCCCCGATGCCAAACCCCAGCATTCCCACAGCGACTCCAGGACTGTGTGGGAGGTGGGATGGAACTTGCCAGGTTCTCGCTCCTCCCCGCACTCCACTCCGCCAGGGAGACCCTTCAGAACCCGCCAGACATGATGGATCTTTGGGATTAATACACACGCCATGCCACGCACTTGGAAAGCAATCGGCAGCTGTACCCCAATGACTATCGGTGTATTTTTCATGATGATCGGACCCCGACCCCATCCTAACTGCAGGCCACACTCACCCCACATGCAGAGCAGACCCAGGTTTGTGCCTCGCTGCCCCGCGTCGCCAGAGGGGCCCCGCATAGTGAGCAGCAGAAGTGCATAGGCAAACGGGCGAGATCAGTCAGCCCTGGAGCTTTCATACAAACGGGCCAGTACGAGGCCCAGTTGCCATGGAGAGCAGGTGGCCCGGCACCAGGGCTCACCCCCCGGACACTGGGCTCTGGTCCGCAGGGCTGCACGGGGCCAGTCCTGGCATTCTAATGACACGGGACGTGCTGCCTCTGAGTGCCCGAGTGTGTGCAGCTGTGGGGCGTGTGTGCACATGTACAGGCGTGTGCACGCGTGTGTATGTGTGTCAGTCTTCTGCACACACACAGATCTGGGCCCTACGGGTCTGGCCTGGAAACTGGCCCCAGAGATCTGATGGACACATCTCATGTCCTCGCAGAGCTCGTCAGCTCCGAGGGGCTACTGAGGGACCCTCGTGTCTCCCTGTCGTCAGGCGGCTTCTGCCCCCCAACCCCAGAAACACCCATCTCATCCCCTCCTCTCCCTCTCCCTCTCCCATGGGCCATCCCTCCCTCTCCTCCTTCCTCTTCCCCTCCCTCGCCTGCCCTCCCCCTCCACTTCCCTCTGCTGCCCTCTGCACAGCTTCTGTCCTGCACTACTGCCCCGTGAGGGAGATGCGATGAGAGGACCGCAGCCTCCCCGCCTCGCACAGAGAAGCCTCGACACAGGCGTGTAGCCATGATTCAGTCTTGCAAATCCCCCCACTTAGGGAAAACCCGTACGTCACGCGTGCACACGCACACACACACCTCCATCACCTGTGCAGAATGTAAACCCAGACCTCCACTCCGCGTCTTGGTGTGGGTTTCCCCGGAAGCAGACCCTGAGGTGAGGTTTCGAGGTCCAGCAGTTCATCTGGAAGGTGAGCCCAGACAACGCCGGTCGGGGGGTGTGGGGCAGGGAGACTGGGAAGCGATGGAGCCAGCCAGCGAGGGTTCTGCCTGTTTCTCTGGGAAAAACAGATTTTCTCTTATTAGTTATAAGTGTTCTTGGGAGATTCTTGACAGTGTGTTCTGAAGATGGACGATTCATCATCTGACCAAAGCTGATTGATGACCGTGCTGTCCCAGGCAGCATCCTTGGCACTGGGCCACAGGGAACAAGGTTTCTGGTCCCCAGGAGCCTCGCATTCCACTGGGGACGACTGTCATTAGATGACAAAGTGCGTAAGCAGCACAGTGGTCCCAATGCAGTGGAACAAAGGAGCTTCAAGCGATCAGAGGGGTCATGGACTTCCAGTTAGAGGTGGTGCTTGAGGAAGGAACTCACTCTGAGATCTGAATGCTGAGAAGAAAAGCAGGAGAGGGGCAGTCCAGAATGACAGATGCAGGAGATGACCCAACAGCAAAGTACAGAGGAGGCTGCTGCAGAGGTCAGGGGACCGTCGTCAGAGGCGAGACCACGGGAGCCGGCAGGACCTGCCACGTAGAGACACATCACCCACAGTCAGGAACACAAGTTTTGTCTCAAGTGTAGTGGGTCCTAAGGGACTTGGGGAGTTTAGAACACCCCCTGGCCACAGCATTGGGAATTCACCAGCGAGGGACAAGAGAGGACTCTGGGGGACCATGGAGGAGACTGTGGGAGACATTAGGCAGGTGCCCTGGTCTGGGTGGTCACAGCAGGGAGGAGGCTGACCAACAGGGCTTCCTAGTGTCTGGCTGACATCCTTTTGGCCCATCTCATTCCTTCCCTTGGGCACCTGATGCCCTTTTGGACAGCCCACCACTGACCTGAAGCCCTTGTCTCTCCATCGTCCCTCCCACAGACCACGTCCCACGGGAGTCATCGCCTGCACCTTTCCCGGCAGCCCTCACAACTGAGTTCCAAAAGCCTTCAAATTCCAGGGGCACTTAAATGCCTCACGCTTTCCCAGGCTTTGTTAATCACTGTTTTCTGCCCAAACATGAAATGGAGTTACCAGGGGTGTTCATTTTGGAATTGCCTGTGTGTAGCAAATGTCAGAACATTCCTGAAGCTGCTCTCTGGAGGGAAACCTTCTTAGAAGGCCCAGCTCGGTGACTGACATTAAGTGGGTGTGTTCGTTCTCTGTTGCTGTGTAACAAATTACCACACATGTAATGGCTGAAAACAACACATACTTATTACCTCACGGTTTCTGTGAGGAACAATATGGGCTTGGTTTCGGCGGGTCCTCTTTTCGATGGTGTCTCCCAGGCTAATTCAACTTGTTGACTCTGCAGGGACCTCATCTGAAGGCTTGGCTAGGAAAGGGTCTGACCCCCAATTTCCCGTGGCTGTTATCAGGAGCCGGTTTCCGGAGGCCTTACACTGAGGGCCTCAGTTCCTAGCTGGCTGGAGACCCGAGCCCATCCTCTTCAACACATGAGTCTCTCCAACATGACAACCTGCTTCCTCCAAGCCAGGGAACGATCTAGAGCAAGACAGAAGCTAGAGAATCATCAAAATGACATCCCATTACATTTGCCATATTTCATTGCTTAGAATGAAGTCCTAGGTGCTCCCTCCACATACACACACACTCAAGGGGAAGGTGTCATCACACAAGAGTGTGAATGCCAGGGGACAGGGAACACTGGGGGTTATCTTAGAGGTTGTCCACCACGATCCACTGTGATAGGCATCTTCTAACATGATGCCCCTAATTCCCATCTTCCGGGATTCGCCACCTGCAAATCCCCCACCAGTTTAGTAACTTGCTTCTAACCAGTGGGATACCTTGACATTGATGGCATGCTGACTCATGATTAGGTGACAGATAGTGACTCTCTTAGATAGTGACTCTCTTCTTGCTGGAAGATGTTCTCTTTGCTAGATTTGATGAAGTGCAATGCCTTGGCCACGGGGGAACCCATGTGGCCAGGAACTCAGGACACCCGGCAAAATAGCCCAAAGGAACCAGGTTGTATCAACCACCACGTGAGCGAGCTTGGTACTGGATCATTCTCCAGTTGAGCCTTCAAATGAGACCCCCATCCCAGCTGACCCCTTCATTATAGCCAGCAAGAATCCTTGAGCAGGGATCCCAGGAAAGCTGAGCCCAGATTCCTGGCCCACAGAAAGTATGAAATGATGAATGAGTATTGCTTAAGTTGCTAAGTTTATGATAGTTTGTTGTTCAGCAATAGATAAGTAATACACTGGGTCCTCAATAAATCATCACTGTATTAACTGAATGAATGGAAGAATTAAGCAGGAGACGCTGTCCAGGTTCAGTGAGGCGCGGTGAGGCATGGCCAGGAGCACACTCAGGCTCCTTTCCCTTCTTGACCTGGGGCCACCGACTGGGGCCCATTGTCTGAGATCGACCCCACACCTGCACACCTGCCGCGCCAGAGCAGGTGCCGAGCCCCACGCCCCGTGAACCTGAGGATGGACCTCATCCCTGCCCTCCCGGAAGTTACTGGCCCAAGCGTGGTCCCTCCAGTACGGCCTGTGCACATGCGCAGCTCCCGTGGCCAGAGCCCACGGCAGGACTGGGACCCCTGGCCCACTCCCCACCCCCCAACCCGGGAGCCGCTTCCTACCCGCACTTGTGGCTCACGGGGGCTGACGGTCCCAGCCTCCAAGGCACCTCGAGGCCTCCCCGGCTGTTTGGTAATCAGACCAGGTACCTGCAAGGAGGCGTGGCTCTCATTTGATTTAATTGAAAATCAAAGAGAGCAGCCAGGCTCAGTGGCCCTTTCTTCCCGCGCCAGTGACCATTAACCTTTAAAAAGATGCTTTATGAGCCATTTGCTGAGCCTCATTCTCTGTGCCAAGGTGTAATGAGGCTCCTAAATGGGCCAGGCTCGGGAGGCAGTGAACGTGAGAAATGCCACAAATGAGAGGCCTGGGCAGAGCAGGCCCTGGGCCACCCAGCCACGCAGGTGCCGGGAGCGGACGTGTCAG
This sequence comes from Enhydra lutris kenyoni, assembly GCF_002288905.1. Taxonomy (NCBI): domain Eukaryota; kingdom Metazoa; phylum Chordata; class Mammalia; order Carnivora; family Mustelidae; genus Enhydra; species Enhydra lutris. Next base: position 12,408,294 of record NW_019154090.1, on the reverse strand, counting down.
CAGCCACGGGACTCGGAGACGGCCGAGGCCAAGTCCTGTTCAAGAAGTGAGTTCCCCCAAACCAGCAGTGGAATGAGGTCCTGTCGCTCATCTGATCAGAACCTTCTGCTGCTCCCATCTGACTCGGAGTAGAAGCCAAGTTCTTACCGTGACTTGGGGGCCTGCCCGACTCAGCCCCTCATCACTGCTCTGATTTCCCTGGCTCCTACCTCTCTCTCCCTCCTTTCTGGCTTCCCCGCCCTCCTGGCCACACCTGGAAACACCAGGTGCAGGCCTACGCCAGGGCCTTTGCATGGCCATTCTCTGCTGGGAAAGCACCTCTCCCAGAGAGTCTCAGGGTTGCTCCCTCTCCATCACTTTCTCAGGGAAAGCTCTTGGACAATTACATCCCCCTCCACATCCTGCACACTCACTGCCCCTTTCCTGCTTTATTTCCCACCAAAGCACTGGCCAGGACCTACAGACCCTTCCTTCCGATAATTTACATTCATGGCAGAGTTCGTCTTTCTTCATCAGGATGAAGGATCCCACAAGGGCAGGGATCTTTCTGTTCCTGTGTCTGGTTTTCTCACTGCTTTGTGCCCAGTACCTGGAACGGTGTCTGACACAGAGTAGACACTTCCTAAATCTTCGTGGAATGCCTGAGTGAATGCATCCAGGCATAAAATTACATTGATGGGCAAACCCCTGGGACGTGGAAGGACTTGTTCATTCTAAAGTAAAGCAGGCAGAGTGGTAGAATCTGCGTCGCTCCATATGCTGGAGGGAAAGACTGAGAAATGCGGATTACCCAGTGGAACACCCTCAGGCCGGGGGCGAGTTGGCAGCGAACTGGCCACTGCAGCCCATGTTCAAAGATGCAGAGACGGGAGAGGGAAAGAGGACCCTCAAGAGGGCACTGCTCCCCCAGAAGCGACGCGTGATGAACACAGAGTCTATGGGCGTGCCTTGCTGCCTGTGTACTCTCTGCCCGGAGTCCTCTCCCCGCACACTTCCCCAGGGCAACTCCTCCCATTCCCCGAGTCTCAGCTCCCATGCCCCCTCCTCGGGGCACTCCCCATCTAACGGGACACCCCCCCATCACGCCCCCGCAGGTCGCTTTCCTCGATGCACCGGTCACCCTGAACATCTCCGGGTCCCATGTCTGTGTATCTGTTTCTTGTCTGTCAGCCCCCCGTGAGGACAGCAGCTCCCCACCTGTCTCGTCCACGGAACCCCCGCGCCCACTCCGGGTCCCACACACACTGGGTGCTCCACAAACACCTGTGGCATGCATGGTCACATGTACCTATGTACCCTCCGGGGACTTGTAAAGTCACACAGGACAATTTCCAGTTCTTAGAGAACTTGCAAGTGCCACTTGCTGTTGTTTGGAGCAGTTACACGTTGCGGGACGTGAAAACAGTGACAAAGGCAGGAGGGTGGCCCAGTCAGTTTTCCCAAAGCTCCTCAGGCTGTTCTAGACTTCAATAAAAATGTTGTTTCTTTCTTTTGAATCTGTGTTTATTGACTCACTCAGTAAAGATGCAATATAGCAATTATGTGGCTTTTCTTTTCTCCCCTTAGCACGCAACATGATTTTTTTTTAAAGTTGGTTCAGTATCTGAGCCCCCTCCTCCTCCTCTGGAGGGCCATGGTGGAGCAGTCCAGGCAGTGTGGCCATCCGGGAGTCTAGAGTCCAGTGACCATGACCCTAGTCCGCCATCATCTCCCGCTCCTTGCCCAGGTCACAACACAGAGGGACCTCGTGCTGCCTGCCACCCCCTGAGATGAAGAGTGTGAGGAAGTGACCCCCAGTTTCCACCAGTTTTGACCTTTATTCATGAGGGGTTGGTCCCAACCAGGGTCAGGGAAGAGGCATCGGATAGGGGACAGGTCCTGGGGTGGACATTGGTGCTGGGACCAAAGCCTCTGGTGAGGGCCTATCAGTTCTCCCTGAAGGGTTTAGTTCACCCTGAACCTCACCCGTCTGCCCGACAGCAAACTTCCTGTGCACTCCTGCTGCCCGCACCCCAAGGACGCCCTGGTCCCCGCCCTCCGAGCCTGATGCCCTGCTCCCCACATCCTTCTGGTCACGTCCTCTCGTCCTTGCTTCAGAGCTCAGCGTGGATCCTGCTGCCTGTGGCCCCAGAACCCCAATCGTGCGGCCACCACCTTTGTTCTCCAGAACAAGTTCTCGGAGTCTGCGGTCCCAGGAGGGGCCTTCCTGGCACGTGGTGGGAGGATGGGGCCTCTCCAAGGACCTGTGGGACCTCGAGGCCCCAGGAGCACCGAGAGCTGCAGGACGGAGCCCCTGCTGGGAGCCACCACGGAGACCTGCGGGGACCCAGGCACAGGCCAGCAGGGGCATCAGGCAGGCCTCGGCATGTCCCTGCAGACCGTGGCTTATGTCCCCCCTCCCTGAAACCAAGCCCTGTTCCCCAATTCACGCCCTGTTTTGAGGGCTGGCTATGCTGTCCCCACAGATCTCCACCAGGAACAGCCAGGACGGCGGGAAGGGAGGGGTGGTGGGTGTGCACAGAAACACGGGCGTGAATAGGGTCAGGCGCCTGACGTCCTCTGGGGCTAACGACTGCCCCAGGAATGATGTCCCTCTTAAATTCAGTTAAACATTTCCCAGATGCGTTTGCACGGGAACAGCTGTCTTCAGGGGCTCCTGGATCCCCATCATTGGCAGGTATCCCTTCCTGCCTCCACGGCCTGATGTGAGTCAGACACACTCTGCTCCCCTCCCCTTCTGAGCTTCCTTCACGGTGACCAGATGTACCCAGGGCCCAGCGATGCCGCCTCTATTGGGGCCTAATGCAGAGCATGATGGGGTTTGGGTGTTTTTAATCAGAATGGCGAATTGCCAACAGTCCGGGCACCGGGCTGTGCTTCGATGGCTGCTGAGCGAGTCCCTAGGGAATGAAATCATTACTAGATGGCACAGGAAAGTCCTTCTCATCTTCCTTTTGAATGAGCCATGAAATAGGCTCTGGGATCAGTCTCCAGGATGAAGTGGTCGCTGGGCCTGGTGCCCAGATCGTCAGGGGAGATGGCAGGACATGGTGCTCAGGGACACCCTCCCACAATGTGTAGTAGATGAGCCTGTGTCCTCAGGGTCCTCAAACCAGAGACACTGGAAAGGACGAGTCTGGAGCACCTACAGGTGAGAACCGCACACTAATGGGGTGGCCCCATAGGGGGACCGAGGACCAGAGCCGGGTTCCCAGGCCTCCCACCGGGGAGCGGGTGTGGATTACAGTACAAAACAGTCCCGTCTACACTCTGGGTTACTGACCATTCTTCTCCAAGCAAGTGACGGGGGGGGGGGGGGAATCCTTGTAAGACAGGCTGCTGGGGCCCAAATGACCCTCCGGTGCATGGGGACTTGGTTCTTCTTGGCTCGAAGCTGGGTTCCAGTGCCCCTGGCAGGGAAGGTAGAACCCAGGCCTAGCCAGTCCCGGCAATAAATTCTCAGCAAAATAAAGGAACAAAGCACATCAAATCAGATTGGCACAAACACTCTTTAACACGTACTACTCTGTGCCTGTGAGGACATGGTGACAGGGACACAGAACGCCCACAGTGTGGGTCTCAGGGGGAGTGCCACTTCCCAAAGGAGGATCAGGGGGATTTGCCATCAGATGACAGACGTGCCCCTTCCTGACCCGCTCCTCTGTGGTTTCTGAGACGCCCTCTGAAGGGCCGCAGCTCTTCCCAAGTCAGCCCGGCCAGACCTGCCCAAGTCTGCAGGTTTCAGATCTAACTAGCTCTTGGGAGCCATCAAGAGTCGATTCATGACCCTGTTCATCAAAAACAGTTCCCAATCACTGCAAAATACTCATTAAAAGTAATTAATATCTTGGAAATGTGTTTTAAGGGAGTTTCTTAATACAAATAATAAAACTACTTGATCACCTGTTAGCCCATTATCCACCAAAGAGACAGGCTATACCCTTGGCCTCTCCCTTGTTCCTCTGAAAAAGAAATCAAGTAGCGTTAAAACTACATGGACCTTGGAATCAGACTGTCATGGGTTCAAATCCCAGCTCTGATACCTTCCGTGTGATTTGGGGGCAAATTATTTAACTTGTCTGGACTTGACTTTTCTCATCCGTAAAATGGGTGTGATGACCGGTAGGTGGATGCCACAGTAAAGGAAATAGTGTGGTGAAGCAGCCATGGCTGCACCTGGCACCTTAGTTCTCTTCTTGCCCTGTGCTCAGCCAGAAAGCCCCCAGACGTGCTTTCTTTGGACTTCCGGTGGTCATGAACTCCAGCGATGCTGCCCAGAGCCTCCGAGGGGCTTGTTAAAAGCATATCACCTTGGTCTAGTCTTCTCCTTCCTTATTCCTAATGCTGGTGATTTAGAGACAGCAGAAATGGAGGTGTTTGCGAGAGGTGCTGAATGCACAGGTTCCTGATCTTTAAAATGGATGTAGCGGCACCTGGGTGGCTCAGTGGGTTAGGCCTCTGACTTCAGCTTGGGTCTTGGTCCCAGGGTCCTGGAATCAAGCTCCACATCGGGCTCTCTGCTCCACGGGGAGCCTGCTTCCCCCTCCCCCTCTGCCTGCCTCTCTGTCTACTTGTGATCTCTCTCTCTCTCTCTGTCAAATAAATAGATGAAGTCTTTGAAAAAAAAAATAAAATGAATGTAAATCTTAGCTATCTCATGAGAAAATGTGCGATCAGATAGAGCTCATGGCCAGTCACATTCATCCGGAACGTACTCTGTGCTCTAACAGGCACACATGGCCTCAGTAAATCTCACAACCTTATTTTGAGGTCCATTTTATTATCAGACCATTTTATAGAAAAAGAAACTGTAGCAGGGCTTAAGTGACTTAGTCGAGATCACAGAGCTCCAAGTGGCAGACTGGGACCTGATCCCGTGTGTTCTGAGTCCAGAGCCCGGGTGTTTCACCCCTGGGCTGTAGGACAGCTGGCTCGATAGCCACACTTCTGCAGAGATGAGCCAGCCCCCAAATCGGTCTTCATTCCAGCTAGAATGAAGTCACCCTTACATGGGTCTCTAAGGTGTGCTCCAGAAATGGTCAGGAAGAATAGTATGGAAGATAAAGAACTGCCCTATTGTGGGGCATTCAGAGAAGGGCCTCATGCAGTGTATCCGCTCAGGAGACATCATTGCTCCTCCAACACCCCATTCTGCATGACCCTCCCGGAGTGCTAGGGGAGGGCTGGCCAAGAACCAGGTGCAACAGAGGATGAGTGGGAAGTCCTCCAGACCACAGGGGACGCCACAAACACATGCCCTGCCACTGATGAGAGATATAGACCAGGTGAGTGGTAGGGGCGTTGTGGGTTTGCTAACCGGCATCTGTCACTCTTTCTTCTGTCTCCTGATTCTCCTTTGGAAAAACTGCCCTCCCCCCAGGTGTCAGTCTCTAGGGGCTCATCAGGGAGACCACTCTGGCCCAGGGAGTTGGTTTCAGGAAAAACATGTGGAAATAACTGTTCAAATGAAATTCAAAGTGTTGTCCTGGTATGAATGGAAAGGGGCTCCCTTTCCACCGGCATAGCTGAGCTAGAGAAGGTGGGCTTCTGGATGAATAAGCCAGCACCAAAGAAAATTAGACTTAAGAGGAAGAGAAACAGTCCTGATGACATTTTAGGAGCACCTAGATCCAGCAATACCTGAAGTCAAGTTGCCTCCAAACTCTTTGGTCATGTGAGCTATTACAGACTTGTTTGTGTTTTGTTGATTTGCTGGTCAAGCCCATTTGAATGAGATCCTTCATTTGGTACCCACAGTCCTGACTAACCAAAAGAACAAGAAAATGATGGATCTATCCAGTTTGGAGCAGCTGGCTCACTCACACCATGTCTTCCCCGGGGGAAGTCTCAGTCATGGAAAACATTCCCAGAACACCTCACTGGGGGGAGGGAGGGAGACAGGGAAGAGAATAAAATAATTTTTCAACCTTACGTTACTAAACGTTGGCCGGCTCACTGTCTATGAAATCTCTTGCTCAAATCACATGTAATTTGATTGGCTTGTGAAAGAGAAATCCTTCTGGAGGATGGCCTGGGTGTTGCGCTTCCCACAAAACTAAAATTAATGGCCTCTGATGAATATCAGGAGTGAGCTCTATCAGGAAAGGAAGAAAACCCTTGCAGTAGAGTACGAGCTCCTCTGACCTTTGAGCATGTCCCATTTATTTCACAGGTGTTGAATTTTTTTTCCCTAATTCTAGATTGTTTTAAAGGAGGGTTACAGCTAAGAGCTGGCCCCAGAGGGTTACTGGATGGCTGGCAGGTGCCAAAGGACGTCCTCCCCTAGATGGCCAGGCCAGCCACAGCACAGCCAAGGTCTTGGCCAAAAGTGACGGACACCCACCTGGGTGACAGGAGCACCTCGGGTTTTCTCTGCAGGATCACGGACCCCACACACCGGAGGAGATGGGGAACCAGGTGAGAACCACAGGAGCTGCTGGGCCCAGAGATGGCATCTCACACCCGGAACCAGCTGACCCAGATGCTGCCCTAGGACTAGTGACCTCCCTGCGCTCGACCTTCTTTCCTTCACTTGCTCAAAACCAAGTCCCAGGAAAGAGCATGTGACAGGCCAGCCTTAGACCAGCGCCCACTGCCAGGAAAGCGGGGTGGGAAAGAGAGGGCCTCGCCCCTCGGCTTTCACATTGGAAGGGGAAGGACCCTGCAACACCCCCACACAGGACGGGAGGTTCACAAAAGGAGGGCAGGTAGTCCCAGGGAGGGGGCGTGGCTCGTGGGAAGCCAGAAATGGCCCTATCCCCTGCATGTCCCATGGGATGGACCACCGCGAGCCTTGAATGCCAGACTAATGACTCTCAGCTTCTCCCCACAGGCAGGCGGGCTCAGGAGACACGGGACATCTCTTTACGGAAAAGGCAGCTCTTCTTTGCCAGCATTTCCAGCAGAAAGACTGCAGGTCTGTGCTCATGGGATTATTTATTTTTACAATGAATATTTACAACTTTAATAATAAAGATGATTTTTCACGTGGGGAAACAAAGCCACAGTTTCTGGCAGTCGCACACCAGAAGCTGAGGTTCATGGGTACAAATGGCTCCAGTCAGGTCATCTGCACACTCTCTGTCCCCACTGCGGTCAGTGCCAGGGGACATCAGAATCGCTGCTCTCCTGGAAACACCCGCCTGCAGGTGCCTCACTGGGCTTCCCATTGACTGCAGACCGTCGCATCGATGTCCCGTAATCGGATGAGAGCAGGAACAAGCAACTGGCTGCATTGGCCTCGTGTAGACACCGCGATGCACGCACGCGTGTCACTGCCTGCACTTGTCGGGGACGGTGTCGTTCCTCAGATTTCAATTTTCCCTGCGGGGGCCGCTTTCCTTGGACCCATCATGTTTGTGCAAAGTAGCTCATGCTCGGGGCCTGCCACTCCTTCCTAGAAGAGCAGCACCAAGGTCCCAGGCGGGGTCGTGCAGGTCACTCTTGGCACAACTGCAGGGCCTGTTCCCACCGGGGTGCACGTGACTGGTGCCCCGGAGGCAGACATGCCAGCCTCTACCAGCTGCCCTGTCCTCAGGGCCTCAGGAGACCATGGCCCCTCCTAGAACGTCAGATCTGGAAGCTCCTGGGAGACATCCCATCCCAGGCTTCCTCTCCATTTCATCTGTGAGATCTCTGCTCAGCGTGGCCTGGCAGTGCTCCCTGGCCTGGGGTGTCCGGAGACACCCCTCCACCCCATCCCCCAAGAGAGCAGATCTCAAGGTCATGTCCATCCCTCCACCATTGGTAAAGGATGAGGACCCCGGGGCCTGACGAGGAGACATGTCTGCCAAGAATGCTCAGCAAGCGGAGCCGGGAATGAACAACCAGGCAGCGGTTTCTAATTCACAAGGGCCTCTCAACCCCATGGATCGCATCTGACCTTCATGAAAGGTGATCGGGGCAGAGGACCATGAGCTCCCACATCACAGACAAAGGGATGCAATGATGCATCACCGTGTCCTGTGTCACTAAGCAAAACAACACTGACAGTTAAATCACGATGGAATCACAAGGCCCAGAGATCAGAGGACACCACCGGACTAGAGGGCTGTGAGCATGGAAACAGGTGCATCTCTGCATCCGAGAGAGTCAGACTTCTTTCCGTTGTGTAGATTCAGAAACTGATTCCAAGAGGTTCAACCTGTTTACACACACACACCGGCCGGTGCAAGGTCGAGCCTAGGCTGTAACCTCTGTCCCCTGGTTACTGTCCCCAGTTGGGGTGGACGAGAGTTGTGATGCTTCCATCTGCCTCCAAGGAAGGATTTGCTGCCCAGTGTACGGAGTGTGCTCAGCAGACAGCCTCCTGCTTCTCTAACACAACTCCCAGAGCGCACCGAAGGACGGTAAACACATGACTTAAGTCGTAACAGTTTCATTCTGTGTGTCCTCATTCCTACTGTAAAACTCTGGCCTGGGGTTGATGGCAGAAACGGGATGTGCCCCGGTATTGGATCAAAGGTAGCAGCCGGGAAAGCCTCTCCCCAAGGGGAGGGAATTGGCTGGGAGTGGAAGGGACAGGGAGAGGAGAAAGGGGGAGCAAGACCATCCCCATCCCCCTGTCCTCTCCACCTCCACCCTGGAGGCAAGACATGGAGGAGGTGAGAGGCGGCGCTCGGGGAACACCTGCAGGTTCCGCCACCACATTTGTGTCAAGAACCACAAAGTCATCCTTTCCCAGCCAAGCTGGTTTTGAGACTGACATGGTGTGTACGTTTGTTCATTCCTTACATAGCTGTTGAAGGCTTAACTGTGTGCTAGACACTCTTGCAAGTGCTTGGGATATAACGGAGGAAAAAAACAAATTTCTTCCCTAGGGAGCTGATTTTTTGGAGGAGTGAAATGGGGACATAAACAAACAGGGGGTAAGGGACACCTATATGACGAAGAGTACACATCCCGTCCTATTTTTTTTCAGCCCGACCAGTCTTCCAGTCCAGAAACTGACTCGCTGCAGGACCACAGAACCCACTGTGCTCTGCCCGCCACCTACGTCCCCCGTCGGTGAGCGAGGAATCTCCTACCCCAAACAGGACCTTCCGATAAGTTGAGGGTTTGCTGTTGCATCAGAGGCTGTGATTCCTGCACAATTTGCCACTTCAAGGCATCATTCTCCCCAGGACATGCCTCAGGATGGCCTCAGATCGAGACCGTCTCCTGGGAGCCCCAGCAGAAGCAGGTTCTCGTCCATCTCTCAGGCTGCTTGATCCTGCCCTGGGCAACTCCAAGCAGTGTCGGAGGGAGGGAGCAGTGTACTGAGGAGGGAGGGCCGTCTGCCCAGCTCTCCCGCGGTGGCAGAGCTGGGACCCTGACACCTGCCTTTGGCTCAAGGAATCTCCGAGATGCTTCGACACGTCCTCTAGATATTGGCACAAGTATTCAGGCTCATTGACAAGCAACAGGACGCACAACCTGCGGCCGAATCCACAAGCTGCTCCTGGACGACAGTGATGCTGTTAATGAAAGTCTTTTCCACGCATGTTACCTGGGACGTCAGACCCACTTTCCCTTCCTCAGCCTGTGCTGGTTCTCCCGAGTACTCACATGTGAATTCACACTGGCCTCTAGGCTCCTGTTTCTTTATTCCACCTGCTGGGAGGAGAGTGGACGAGGGGACATATAATAACCTGTTTCTACTCTCTGCTCCCATAATACTAATTTGCTACACAGGATCTTTCATGCTTCACCGTTACAAAGACGCAATTTCATCCATGAATGAGTCAATGTCGAGTGGGAGGAGGAGGAGAGAGCGAGGCTACGTTTTCCTGACTCCACTCAAATGCCTTCTTATTTCATATTGATACAGATCAGGGGCCATGGATTATGCTGACGAGCTCATAAAGTATCTGCTTCTCTCCAACGATGTCAAGGTCTTGTTTTCCTGATGAGTAGGAGATGCTGATTGCAGAGGATGTCCCTGAACTTGAAATGGTGTTGTTTCCCCGCCAGGGACCTTGAACTTGAGCCTTTCCTACTGCACACAGAGCTACAGAGGACACGCATGGTGTGCATGTTAACGAGGGACACGAAGTACAGCAATTGGACTGAGTTGTAGGAGAGGGAAGGACACGTCTAATTGGAGCGCATTACAGGCTTCCGAGAAGCTGACACGGTGTCAACAGCGACACCCCCCACATGACAGGCAGAGACGACCCTATTTGGATCCAGAGGTCATTAACACGGGCAATTGACAGGCTCTATGACTCAGAGGGGCAGGGACATGCACTCTGCCGTGCCACAGTATGTAAACATGGACTTGTCTTCTTTCTCACCAGCCATCGTCGTTCAACGATGACGTCAGGGATCCTTTAAGGGGAGAATGGATGGCCTGACCGAGAACTTGTAGCATTTCCCCCTCACAATGGGACAGGGAACCACCGACAAGCCAGCTCTGCTGAGCAGAAAAGGAGCATTTTTCAGAGGAAACACTGCGAAGTTCACAACAATGGGAGCCCAGGGAAACACAAACACATCTCACCTTCCTGACAAATAAGTTTTAATTAGAAGACTCCTCACGCTGCAGAACAAAGGCTCGCCCGTGCCAGGCAAGGAAAAGCGACAGGCCGAGCCCACATCTCATTGAAATACAGCCGTGCGTTGGTCCCTTAATTATTCATTAATGTCCCCATGACGGACTTCACTGCTCCCCCGACTTTTAGTTAATTCTCTATATTTTGCCCCAAATGCCATTTGTGTTACTTAATGAAGTCGTGCGTTCACTCTGCAATGAGCATAGACGAGCCACAGAGGCCCGGGTGTACCCCCTGGGGGAACAGTAATAATTTTCATGTCTTGCAGGGGTGCAGACTGCGAGCAAAGAAGGTGTTTGCAGAGATGCACCTGTGTCTCCCAGGGGCCCGTGCACACAGCCGCCCAGGTGGGATCTGAACTCCCGGCCACAGTGCTCGTCAGCCAATGCCCCCAAGGCTGGTCCTTCCATTCAGAGCCCATCCTCATCCCCACTGTGACTCTGGACTCGTCCCGAGGTTTCTGCTCGAAGCCCTGCATCTGACTTGGCCCCAGAACAAGACACTGTTGCTGACTGACTCCAGACCCTGCTGCCCATGCCAGAGTTCCCTGCTCAGTATTCCTGACTCTCCACACTGATTTTCTCTGAGATGCGACCAAGGCCATGAAACAGAGCTCCGCCATCCCCCCAGGCCTATCACTGTGAAAACAGGCTATGCTGGGGCATACAGAGGAAAACAAGACCCCAGACCAGAAAAGTATCCCAGTATAACTGGGAACATATAAAGAAGCCAATCTGATGCCAGTCACACCCCTGCTTCAAGACTTCCAGACAGCCCTCAGCCCTTAAGACAGAGCCCAAACTCCCCCAGGTCCCTGCCTCTCACCAGACCCACTGCCCAACATTCACAGTGTCCATGGGGTCCCAGCCACTCTGGTCTCTCCTCTGGCCTTAGACATACCTAGCACCTCAGGGTCTTTGCACATGCTGTTCCCTCCTCTTGGAGTATCTACCCCATCCCTGATCCCTCACTTACTTACCTGTAGCCAGCCTGTCAGGTCTCAGCTGAAAACATCACCTCCTTGGGGAAGAACTCTCCTGTGTCTCTCATCAGCCCACACCCCAGCCCAGGGCCCAGGTCTGGTCTTTCCTTCCCAGCAAGGACCATGCATGATGACATGAGGTCTTCATTATGCGAGGATAATCCAAATAGGTAAAACAGCAATTTTAGGCAAGTCCAGTTAATTTAGGGACCAAAGTTTCACAGCAAATATTTGTGATGTACTTAACCAACATTTACCTGGGATTTACTTCAAGCCAGTACTGTTCTCAGCTCTCTATGTACATTAAAGCCTTCAGTCCTCCACACCACAGATACTGTTATTATCATCCCATTTCACAGATGAGGACACTGAGGCACAGGAAGCTAGTAACTGGCAGGGGAGTTCCTGTTCTCGACCACCTCTTCTGAACAAAGGCTTTATCTAGAAAAACAAAACTAAATTTGATGGAAAAATAAGTTTGTATCTCCTATTTAACAACTTCTAGGGGATAGTGGCACATGTGTCCTAATTCTCAGAAGAATCAAAAAGAATCAAGCATTAATGTTTTGCATAATCTTTCTGGTAGAATTGTAGCACATTCACGACCTTCCCTCCAGGTTTGGCTTCCACAGGCTGATCGCAGGAGAGTCCTTCCCAAACAGCCTCAGGGTCCTGGAGCCTCCCCGGGTCCTCGCCAAACCCCTTAGGGTGGGTTCTCTCTGGGAGAGCCTGCCCGGCCTCTGCCCGTGGGTTTCTCTCTTCCACTGTTAACTGGCCTGGAATCTTCCAGACCTTCTTCCTCCGGGACTCTGAGGGCGAGGATCACTTGCTGTTCTGTGGTGAGTGTGCAAGCCCACCACGGCCCCATGGTGTCCCCAACCCCGACGTCTGCCAGGAGATACCCCGAGGGGCCCCACCTTGTCCCTCGCACCTACCACGTGCAGAGGACAGCAGCTCTGAGAACCAACTGTGGAATGTTCAGGAAGTTCACTCCCTGCTGGCTGGGCATGGGCCTGGCAGGAGGATTTATCCCACGGAAACCAGCAATGGCTACAAATCAGGGCCATTTTCTCCTGTGGCACCAGGTGACCCACTCGCCCCCTTGGTCACAGCTCCAGCACAAGCATGACTTCTGGGTGGAAACCCTGTGACCAGATTTCGGCTCTTCCCCCCAGTGTCCAGACCCCACTTCCCTGGATGGGGCTCGTGAGCCCCGAACCCACTGTGCTGAGACCACTTCTCTCCTCAGCACCTTCCAGAAGGAGCGACAGAAAGCGGTCAGGGAAGGGCCGCTGGCTCTCGACCTTGGACGGAGCATCATTGCAGACGCTTCATCAAGACATCTTCATTTAACTCGTTCATCAAAGATATTTTTCCTTCCTGAGATGTTGATTTGGTTCCTTTTTTAGTCTCTTTGTCCACGTGGGAAGCAAAGAGGCAACAGCCTGAATGTGGAAGGTGGTGGGCGGAGCTGCCCTAATTGGCTAATTGGCTTCCGTCTCTACCCAGCGCGATCAGAAAGTGTCTTAGCAAAGTGTCCTTCCCTTCCCGGGCTGCAGGGCATGGGAGGGGGCAGGCTGGGCAGGGTAGATAGACCCACCCATTCACCCTAAATCAAATATCCTAATTTTCCCACACCCTCCCCCACATTGTGGGGCAGAAGGCAGAAGCCTGCCTGCCCCACTGTCCCCTCACAGCTCACCCCCAGGCCATGTCCCCAGGGGCCTCCCTCCCTCCTGTGAAGACAGGGCTGGGCCACCTGCTGGGGAAGGGGCGCCGGGGCTTTCTTGGAACAGGTACCAGGCAGAGGGGGACCCTACCTGCTCTCCCAGACTCGCCCTGTGGGCCGAGGCGCCGCTGATGGGAGAGGTCAGGTGGCTTTTCCAGGTTCAGCCCGAAGGACACAGCCCCTCCTGCTACAAAGCTCTCTGAAGAACAGGTGAACCAGGGTCAGGAATCCATAATCTGTACACTCAGGTAGATTTAGACCCTCTGTCCATATGACTACTTGGAGTAATCATCTTTCTTCTTCGGCAGCTGCAGCTGAAAGGACAGGTTCTTACTGGCGACAGGCTTGGGACTTCTCCAAGCCTTGATTTTCCTGTCTTCTATGAGTCGTTGTTGGAACCAGACGGATGATGTAGGAGGAAGTGCCCTGGTTCAGAGCTTTGATTAACAAATTCTCTCCTTCAGTCCCTCTTTTCCTCGTTACCTCTTTCTCTTGAATAAGAGAGACTACTTTCCCAAATTTGTCTAGCTTTTACAATTTGGAGGGTTAAAAAGAAAAGAAAAGAAAAGAAAACCACAAATCTGGCGCGTTCCTTACGTCACAGCATTAGAAGCTCCCACAGGAGGTTTTCTTAGGGCAACATGGGAGTCCAGCTGCGCACAGTCTGGACCACAATTCCTGTTCCTTCTGAATTTGTTTCTTTTTTTTTGCTTTGTTGTATTTTATTTTTCCCAAACTTACTTTCGTGAATGTTGAACCAAACGAAAAGTTCAGAATAGCACAGTGAACATCTATGTACACTTCACCTAGATTGTGCAGCCGACAACCCCAGGCCAAGCTACATGTGGGTCACCAATCTCCAAGAGCGTGTGTGTGTGTGTACCCACGTGTGTGTGGTTTTTCTTCTCTGGCTAACCCATTTGAGACAATGGCGTAAAGATCATGAGATCTCATTTCTAAACCCTGCAGTGTGTATTTGCCAAGGAAAAAGATACTTTTTCCTTACAGAGTATCAGTACCATTTCACATCCAAGATAGTTCGTGTTGACACAGTAACGCAGTCCAACATACAGTCTGGATTTCGCGCTTTGCAAAATCGCGTTTTGTTGCCCCAATCCTTTCATTCTCCTTAATACAGAACAGTGTGCCTTCCCTTAGTCTCTTGCAATGTCGACCTTTCTCAAGATTCTAGGCAGTGGGTTTGTACCAGAAAGCCAGGAAGTACTCAAAGGAAGACGGGAACAGATGGAAAGGAAGCAGAAGCTATTGTAAAAGAACTTCTACGAGACAAATGTAAAAATATTTGAATGTAAAAAATGCACAGAAAAAGATACAAACACACTGAATTTTTTTTTTAAAGAATCTGTGAGTTCATCGTGATACTAAAAGATTATTGGGACCAGAGAAAAATTCATATATTTGTTGTTTTCTTCTCCTGTACAAACCAGGTGGTCTGGTTTCAAAAAAAAAAAAAAAAAATCTCCTTAAACAGGCGCACTCAGGAGCCATCTGTGGGCTTCTGGCCGTCCCACCAGCAGAGACAGCCAGGGTCACAGGGACAATCACTCTCACTGCTGCCATCAGGCTCCGTGGCTGCGACCACACACAAGGGTGTCTCTCCGGAAGCATCCGCCCAGCACCCGCGGGACAAGGAGGTTCAGCAGTTCGGCTGGAGCCCTGCTGACCCTGAGACCTAGCCAGGCGGCCACAGGGCAGGGGCTTCTGGTCCAGCAGGACAGCATCGGGTGGCCGTCTGCGGGCGCGGGAGTCAGAGCATTTGGTGCAGACCCTGCCCTCCCCGAAGACTGCAGAGTCCGGCCAGCAGCCCCAGAGGGGCGTCTCTGAGGCTTCGTTCATTCTTTCCGCTCACATCTCTGGAGGGCCAGGCACCCGCCAGGCACAGTGGAGGCCCCTGGGGATGCAGCGAAGACCCAGCTCCAGGAGCTCCCTGTCTATGGAGGGAGACACATGACAAGCAGTGACAGCCTAGGACAAGGAACGCAGCCCACAGCCAGGGCCACTTGTCCCGCTTTCCTTGACACTTGCCCCTCACTGTCTTCTTTCTGCCCCTGAGGCTCTCCCTTGGAGAGGGGAGCTGACATCCTGGAAAGCAGCCCTCCGCAAGGGCCAGACAGGAAGTGGGGACACGTCCCCCTGAGGCCTGTCCCACACCATCTCCCACAGGAAACCAGGGGGACTGAGCCCTGTGCCCCACTGTGGCCACCTGCTCACCACCCACCAGGGTTGATGTGATAGCCCTTCTCCTTCTGGTCTCCCTTCCCCACTCTCTTGCAAAGCTCCCAGGGTCTCCTCCAGATGCACTGCTATTCTCACACCCAGTCTCGGGGTCGGCTTCTGGAAGAATCCAGATTAGGCCCTATGTCAGGCATAAAGTCATCACAGGGTGGTGAGTGGCCTGAGAAAGGTGGTGGCAGGCACGGTGGGGGTGGGGGAGTCGTGGAGGGAGAGGACAGTCAGAAGGAGCCCATGGAGAAGGGGACATCAGAGCAGGTGCCCCAGAGGTGAGTGAGCAGTGGTGGACATCTGGGCAGAGAACAGGGAAGAACAAGGGGGGAGCAACAGGCCTGTCCCAGGAAGAGCTGGTGTGACAGGAGCAGGGAGAGCCCCAAGAAGCAAGAAAGAGACTGGGGGCAGAAGGGACCAGGGAGAGCTGGACCCTATCCACCATACAAAGGGCTCTACATAGAGCAAGGCCAGTGACAGCAACTTTTGTCAGAGTAGTGGGATCTGACATCCTTTTAACAGGCTCACTCTGGGCACAGAACAGACTGCAGGGTGGGTGCAAGAGCTGAGCAGGGAGACGGGGGGGGGGACTCTGTTAGGACAGTCCTCCAAGAGACAGCAATCAGGGACCTCGAGGAGGACAAGCAGGTAGACCACATGGGGAGGTTCTGACTGCTATAGGCCCAGGGTGTGTACTGATAGAGATGGCGGGTGTGAGGGAAAGAGAAGAGTTGAAGAGTGGGCGTCTCCAGAGACTGAATGTTTTAGGGGATCAAGACTTGTGTAGGGAAGTAGGGGAAGAGGCCAGACAGGGCGAGAGGTTGATCTGTGATGCAGGCCTGACAAAGCCTCAGCCACACCAGTGGGGAGCTCTGGAGCAAGTATGCCCAAATGTCCAGACCTTTATCCCCTTCCCCACACGGTCACCAGGAGTGGACCATCCTGGCGAGGGCACGACCATGGGCAAGAGGGCTCCCTGCGACTCAGACACTGAAGGAACCACCTTCTGCCTCATAAAATATTTTACAAGGAAGTCTACAATGTTGCAGTTACAATCAAGAGAGATTAGGGAGATTTTACAAACCAAGATGGATTTTATACCTGAACGTATAAAAAAAAAAAAAAAGACATACTAAAAATATAAAAACTTGGGATTTTTGTACCTAAAATGATTGCATAAACGAAGTCTTTATATAAATCTGTTAAAGCATTTGTAAGTCAGTAAAAGGCAAAGAGTTCAGGATACAAAGAACTCTTACAAATTGACAAAACAAAGAGGCAATAGCCATAAACAGATAATTCATAGAAGAGTGTGTCCCAGCTCTGGGACTGCTGGAAATCCAGCCCATAGAAATAAAAGTACTTCTTGCAAGTATGTCTTGCAACATTTCACCCGAGAATGTCACCACACTGTTGTTCTTAGTGGCCCAAAACCAGGAACAAAATAAACTCCCTTTACTAGAGGAGTAGCCAAGTGCTTTTACTACACTGCCGTTGTGAAGAATAACTAATTCAGAGCCATCCCAGATCACTTGAAGGTATTTCCACAAGGAATTGAGTGATAAAATCAAGATGCAGAAAAATGTTCATTACAGCTTTATCGATTCTATTGACCTTTTTAAAGAACTAACTTTTAGCTTTGTTCATTTTATCTATTGGTTTACTTTTCTATTTCATTAATGTCAATTCTTTACCTTAATTCTGCTTATCTACTTTACTTTGAACTTTTTTTAGCATCTTAAGGTGAATTCTTAGGTCTCTGATTTTCTTCTTTAATACACACATTGAAAGCTATAAATTTTCCTCCTTACACTGCTTTAGCTGCATCCCTCAAATTGTTAGGTTGTTTTTTCATTATCATTCAGCAAAACTTTTTTTAAAATAAATTTATTTGGAAAGAAAAGACTAAGTATATTTACAATAAAACGTAATAAAAGCAAATAATCATTCAGTTGATTGACAAATGCATCCAAAATCATGAGGAGAAAACAGAAATTACTGAGGTTTTGGACACAATAGCGTGAAGATTAATTCGGAAAACTGTTTTGCTTCAAAACTGGTTAAAGGGTCAAAAACCAAGTTATCTCCATCTGTCCAGAGTAACACTAAAAGTTAGTTGAGAATCCCAGCTGAGATACAGGGATTTTGTTTGTTTTACTCTGAGTTGGCCACCTTCTTGTCTGCTTGCAAGAACTAGCTGCCTCCCCCCCATTATCAATACACCCCTTCTGAACCTCTGTTCTGTAGCAGGAACATGGCAGCCCAAAACTAGGACTACAGTTCCCAGCCTCCCTTGCAGCAATCTGCGGCCACGTGAGTAAGTGTTGCCAAGTGGAATGTGAATACAGGTGGGGAGTGCCTGTGACAGGCTGTGCCCATAAAGGGGCTGGGGATGCCTTACCTGTTTCCTTTTCCCTCTTCCCTCACTGCCAAAATACAGATGTGAGGATGTGAACCAAGTGGATAGAGCCACGAGCCTAGGCATAGTTAGGATCCCGTTCATACAATCTCTGGGCACAACCTCTGTCTTCCTCTTAACCCCTCCCCTAACCAGAGCAGAGTTCCCAGGGTCCCCTCATTCAGGGTGGACCTGCTCACATTTTCCAAAAAGACAGAGGGTTGGCTTCATGAGCTAGAACTGCCAAATCAGATGTTCACGTAAGTGGCAAATAAACCTCTATCTTGGGTAAGCCAAGGTCACAGCAGTCACAGCTAACTCATAACTAATTCAGAGCCCCCAGACCCTGCATAAAGAACTACAGACCCAAGTCAGGCTGCCACACATTCCCCACAAGAAACAAACTTATGGAAGGATCTGTAAGTAGGTTGTAGAGGCTTTAAACATCACCCACGGCAAAAATAGAAGGAGCTGATTTTGTGGGTGGAAAAATTGAATCCTAGACAGATGAAATGAATCAGCCACCAAAGTTAGAAGCAAATTGTGCTACTCAAGTGTGCGGGTTAACATAAAATCTACCCCAGATGGCAAGTGACAGACCATAGGCCATGACCCGCCAGGAGATGAATCGTGACCAGCCCCAAACCTGGTCTACACACTTGGTTTTCAACATTTAAAATGAGAAGATTCCACAATGTATGTATATATCAAATCATCACCTTGTACACTTTAACTGTTCTACAATTTTAATCGTCAATTCACTTCAGTGAAGCTGGGGGAGAAAAAAAAAGGAGGTTTGGCATAAACATGTAGATTTCCAGCTTCCTCTGAAAAAATCAAACACACAGAAAACTGGATGTACTTTCCATTGAGCAGCTTGTGACCTGAGCAAGTCCCTGCTGCCCTCCGTGGGTGGGCCAGGAGGCTGAGCTCACTACGGTCCTCAACCCTCTCTGTTGTCCCTCGGCAATGAACCTGAAAGTCCTCACTGTTTATTATCTCTCAGACAGCTTGGTTTTTTTTTTTCCATCATAAAAACAAATCTCTCTACCCATCTCTCTACTAAAAACAACAGACCAAGAAGGCAGATCAAGAAAGCCATGTGTTTCAACAAAAGAGAATGCTTATTTCTTCATGGAAATGAATTCCCCGGGGAATTTACTCTGTGGATAAAATACAATAGCACTGAAAAAATACACTCAGACCCACTTCCCTCACGTACGCCTCCTCCCTGGACCCTGTAAGCATATGAGTTATGATCCCATTCATACCATCTCTGGGTACAATCTGTCCTTCTCTTCTCTGTTCCCCTAACCAGAGCAGAGTTCCCAGGAGGCCCCTCCATTCAGGGCAAAGGCTCTCACATTTTCCAGATGATGTCATCCCTGCAGGAGCCAAGTGTCTATTTGGAGGTATTTTCTTTGACCCTTTGCTTTTTCCTCCTTGGACCCAGGAAACAGCCTGAGCCACGTTTGCTTCCCCAACGTGTTAACGCGAACAACCCGAACAACCCGCCTTGCAAACGAGAGAGGCACGTGCTACCTTAATTACCCCGTTGCTATTGAAACACCCGAGTGACAGACAAAACCCTTCATTTGGGAGGGAAATTAGTCGTACACAAACAAGAACACATTTTAACTTGAATTAAAATCTCCGACACTCCCTTGGCAGGGAACTCTCTGACAGGTTCTCTTCCTTTCTTTGCTGCGTTACCTCCTCCCCTCCACGGGAGATTTTCTTGGCAAAGGGCCAGGCTTTGAGACCCCTGAGGCCTCTCCTGTAATCCCCCTTCTGGTTCATTCTCTGGCCTTTCTTGAGACCTCCCTGGCTCCAGCCCACCTTGAGTATCCGCCTGCCCTCCCAGCCCCGGCCCTTCCTGCAAGGTTCCCCTCCTCCAGCCCACGAGCAGTAAAAGATGACAAGTCAGGGAGGCGCTGCCCAACCCGCCCCCTCCATCCGACCCCCCCATCCAGGCCAGGGCTCCTCAAGGTGAAGGAGTGATTGGACGAGTGATTGGACGTGATGAATAACACTCAGCAAAGACACAACGCGGAGAAAGTGCTCGCTTTAGCCGAAACTCTCAGATTTATTGCCGAGTGCCACAAATAATGAAATCATCAATCTTCCACCAACTTAAAAAGGGAATCCGCGGTGGCAAGTTTAAACTGAGCAGTGGGGAAAAGCCCAGTGATAAGGGCTCTGGGATCTCCCTGACTCTACACCGCCCCCCCAGAACCCACGCCCCATCCCAGGCCCTGGGGACCATGCTCACGGGGTGCGCCCCGGCCCCAAGGTCAGGGTGGGGTCACCAACACTCTGACCTGCCACCCACAAGCCCCCACGGTCCCTGACCCTGAAACTCATTACCTCACTTAAGGAGTCACACCCTCAGTCCCCTGGGGAGGAAAGTAGACCTTCAGCCCCTGCTTCCTCAGACACAGTCACACTTAGGTGTTACTGACATAAAACAACTTAATTTTCGTGACTTGGCTGGAAACAACTCAATAACACTCTCCCTGAAATCTGGGGTAGGCGTACATTTCCCGGCTGCCAGAATCTAGGACAAACTTTCAGAACTTCCTATCACCCTGAAGACCCAGCTGTCAAGACACTCATGCATCAGTCACAGACCCCGCATGAGTAGTGCAGGACAGCCCCACCCTACAGCCACCGTCCCCAGGAGCCCAGGGAAATGCAGGTGGGAGCCCTGCGTCCAGGAATCACGCAGGGCAGAAGGGGAAGTGGAGGCTGAGGACCTGCCCACCGTGCTTAGCACACACTCACCCGAGCTGGCACTTCTGCCGTCCCTGACACAAGGTCCAACTCACTCAGGCACATGCCTGACCCGCAGCTCTAGAGTCTGCACCGTGCTGGGCACCGGCTTCTTCAACTGGGTCCTTTTCAGTCTTAGCATCCAAGCAGGGGCCCTGAGGTTGGCCATGTGGCCAGGGGAGAAGAGAGGCCATCTTCCTCCCAGTTCCCACTCTGAGGCCAGCAACTCCCCAACAGTGGTTTCCCAAACTGGAGCTCACCATAAGATTCTCTTTAAGAGTAAGAATTTGGGGGCGCCTGGGTGGCTTAGTCAGTTAAGCAAGCGTCTGCCTTCACTTCAGGTCATGATCCCAGGGTCCTGGGATGGAGCCCTATATCGGGCTCCCTGCTCGGTGGGAAGCCTGTCTTTCCCTCTCCTTCCAACTGCTGCTCCGCCTGCTTGAGTTCTCTCTCTCTTTTTCCCTCTCTGTCAAAAAAATAAATAAGATTTTGAAAAAAAAAAGTGTAAAAATTTGGGGGCTAAACAGAAGTTTGAAAATGCAAACTACATCACCCTCCCAATAGAAACGCTGCTAAATTCCATCACGTGGTTTCTGCGGGTCCCTACAACGATGATTTGGGGCCCTTAAAATATGACATTGTTGGGGCGCCTGGGTGGCTCAGTGGGTTAAAGCCTCTGCCTTCGGCTCAGGTCATGGTACCAGTGTCCTGGGATCGAGCCCCACATCAGGCTCTCTGCTCAGCAGGGAGCCTGCTTCCTCCTCTCTCTCTCTGCCTGCCTCTCTGCCTACTTGTGATCTCTCTCTGTCAAATAAATAAATAAAATCTTTAAAAAAATAATAATAAAAAAAATAAAAAGGCAAGATGTTTTAAAAAAAATTTTTTAATTAAAAATTTGAAAAGAATAAAATAAAAAGGCAAGACATGGGGCACCTGGGAAGTTCAGTGGGTTAAGCGTCTGCCTTCAGCTCAGGGCATGATTGCCGGGGATGGAGCAATCCCCGTGCAGGGCTCCCTACTCGACAGGGAGCCTGCTTCTCCCTCTCCCCCTCCCCCTGCTTGTGCTCTCCCTCTGTCAAATAAATGAATAAAATCTTTAAATAAATAAATAAAAATTAAAAGACAGAGTAAAATGAGGCTTTTAATAGGAGTAGAAAAGAGGGAGGTAGGACAAGGAATGCTGGGAGGTGGGAAGCTCCGAGCAGAGCGGAGGATGGGGACCAGGAGAGGATGAGGTTGGGAGCACGGGACGATGATAAGAACACCCAAAGCCAGCAACAGATTTAGGACTGCCCCCTGCCAAGAGACACACGCAGCCTTTGACCGTGATCGAAGGAGCCAGGGATTGATAGACTCAGTTCGCAGGGCTTCCGAGAGACGGCCGGAGCAATTCCACGGGAGAGGCCCTGACATTGCAGAAAATCTAAATGAATCCTTTGCTCAGCCGTTTGCAGTGGGGAGGATGAGGAAGTGGTTGTCAGAAACAAAAGATAACAAGAATATGTGCACTTTTGACGAGAGGCGAAAATGCGTATGTGCACGTGTATGTGTGTAAATATACATGGAGAGAGCGAGCAAGAACAAGAAACATAAAGAAGTGGGGGAATGAGGAGAAAAGGAGCCCTAATGCAGGGAACTGAGGTAATTCTGTTCCCAATGTTGCCATGGGAACTTCTCTGACCCTTTAACCATGAACCAACTCCTGAGAGCTCGCCTGCCCTGAAGTGAAGCCACTGTCCTCCGTCCTACGAGTCTGTGTCCCCACCCCCGACACCCACTGACTGCCTGGGGTCCCCACCCCGCTGCTCCATCAGGAGCACAGCTCACACCCCTGCCACCTCCCTCCTCTGACCTCAGAGCCTCCCTCCTTCGCAGGGCGTAAGATCATGTCACAAGACACACAGACGGGCCGGTAAGTAAGAATCATCCTGGACTGATTCTTCTCCATGTCTTCCGATGACCCCAAAGACAGCATCGCGATTCTCTGCTTTATGCCTTTAGCCCCTCCCTGGGCTTTGCTTGTCAACCTTTGAAACAAAGAGAGAAGAGGCCCCCCTCTTGGAGCAGAAGGCAGCCCCACTCTGTTCAGACTTGCTGTTTTTATTCCTATGGTTACCATCCTTTTCCAGCAAGACGCGCCGCGTTTCCGTCGACTCTGCTGACATAGTTCTCCTCTAAGTGAAAGTTTTTTAGTGAAAACAAAAATGTGTTTATTTAAAGAAAAATATTGAGTGAATGGGGTCAGCAACGCTGCCTCGAAAGCTGACTCCCGGCTTTTGTCAATCAGTGTCGCTGGCATACATGTTCATTCGTACGTCGTCTGGCTGAGCAGCTGTGGCCCCACCATGGCCCACGGAGAGATGCGCAACAGAAACCAAGGGCCCCGAGAACCTAGACGAGCTACTCTGTGGTGCTTCGCAGGAAACGTGCGCCCATTCCTGGAGTAAAGGGTTGTCATGCAGGTGTGTGGGTGTGGGAAACCCCAGAGGGTAGCCTGCCAGTGATTTAAACTGAGGAACCCTGAGCAATGGGCAGTAGCTTTGGTCCCAGGGGTGAGGTAGCACCCCGCAAACCCTAACCCCCCCCATCAAGCCCCTTCTCCGGGCTCAGCCTGGGCTTCCTCATCCCTAAAATGGGGAAACAGGCTCCCCTTGTGCAGGGAAGTGAGCTCCTGCGGGAAAGGCGCAGGCCTGATGCTGGTGGCCCGCAGATAGGAAGTGGCCCCAATCATTACTAGGAGGGCAGTGGGGAGGGAACACACCTTTCACCATCTGGGAGGAGAACGGCTCAGAGGAGAGGAATTTTCCGAGTGCAGAAAGTGATCGAGAAAAGCCACTTCGTGTGGACGGCGTGGTCCCGAGGCTGGAGGAAGACCACAGGGCAGTAGCTGGGAAGCTATAGTCCGGTGATAGCAGCCGTTGGGGGGGAGCTGGTAGAAGAGACTTTGGGGGTCCCTAAGAAACACCCCCTGATGCTGGACCTGGCAGACAAGGCCGGCGGGGGCGGGAGGGTGGATCCAGAAAATCACCCACATTGCCGGCGTCTGTGCTACTGCAGAGTCCCCAGTGAAACGTGCCCATCCCAGCGACCCCTGCCATGGAACCTGGGGGAGGAGGGACCAGGAGGAGGAGGAGCCGACTGCGCATGCGGGGCTCCCCAAGAGCCTGACAGGTGCAGAGAGGAGTCAGGCTGCAGAGGCGGGAAGTGGGGGTGGGGGGGCCACGCAGACGTCAGCCCCAAATCGCGGAGACCTCGCGCATGGACGGGGTTCTTGAGTAGCCTCCAGCCCGCGGCCCGGCTTGCTTCCCGCTGCTGTGGGCCTCGCAAGCCAGCACCGGGTGCTCCCAACAACCTTCCTGGGAGAACAACAGGTGCGGGTCTGTGGCGCCGGCCGGCCCCAAGACAGACGGACAGACGGACAGGGAGCGTTTCCTGCATTCCGTGAGTGTCCACAGCCAGGGTGCTCTGACCGCACGGGGCGTCCCCCCACCAGTCCCCGGTGTTCCTTGAGCTTCGCCGAGGGAGAGCCTGTCTCTCGCAGGGACATCACCGGTGGGACCACCTGCGCCCACCGCAAAACCCAGAGAAGACTATTTGGAGCCCTGGATGCAGTAAATGTTTCTCTGGTTAAAGAATTCCTCCCTTTGGTTCTCACTTCTTACTAAGTCAGTGCCTGAGGCAGCTCTTTCTGGAAACTTCCACTAGCCTGAGCCAATGAATTCCTTTTTGCCCTGGACTGTGGGGGGTTTGTCCTTTGGCAGCTGAGAACATTCCTGATTTATAGATTTATGATTTATAGAACCCAGCGGAGGCAAGCACAACAAGGGAAACTGAGGTTCCTTCTACCACATGACCCTGCACACCTATTCTGTCCCAGCCATTGGAAAGAGGATGTGTTCGCCTCCCACAGGCCACCTTCTGGTCACAAGAGAAACGTAGCCTTTACTGCAGGCACCCAGCTTCCCCGTTACTATAAGACTTGGAGAGGGATCATCTCTGCCTCAGCTCAGCAACCCTGTCTTTCCCCCAGCAGGGCAGCTGTGGGCGGGGGACAGGGGACCTGCAAGCCTGACACCAATGCGACAGCATGTGCATCACCCCAGCCTGGCCAGGTCATCCCCCTAGGAGCACAGCACTTACATCCGGGCATCAGCTCGAGCCTTCTTCAAACAGCCCGGCCAGGAAGAGGAAGGCATGAGTGGTGATGGGGACAATACCCTCCCAGGCCCCTGCTGCCTTCCCGGGGCTCCCGGGGAACCCCAGGGCCTTCCCGGGTGCAGCAGCCTCCTTCCCACCCCAGACAGCCGAGACAGACGCCGAGGTGAGGGGACCCCCAAGTCAGTCACCCTGCATTGGGTTGGAAATTCCACCCTTTGAGCAAGAGGCTAATTATAGCACCCGTGTGTGTGTGTGTGTGTGTGTGTGTGTGTGTGTGTGTGTGTGCCGTCTGTCACCTGCTAAAAATAGGCTGCCTTGTGTTCTCGCCTCCACAGGTGCAGCTGTGTTTGGGGAAATAATGCCATTTTTAGCGCTGGTGCCAGTAGGAGATGACTGATGTCTAGCCTCTTAAGAATGAGGACCAGCCTAAGGAAATCGCCCTGCCCCCAACCTACCCTGCCTCTGGGTGCAAGGACTCCTCAGACTGTCACGTGTTAATAAGCCCAAAGGGGGGAAAATCCCAGCACAGGACTTGAGTTTCTGAGGGTCTGACCTAGCATGTAGGACATCACAAGTGGGGAGCAGGAGGGACCCACAGTTATAAATTCGTCATAATCCCGGAATCCTGGAATTGAGTCCCACATGGGGCTCCCTGCTCAGCAGGGAGTCTGCTTCCCTCTCTGCCCCTACCCCAACTCTTATGCTCTCTCTCACTCTCTCTCCCAAATAAATAAATAAATCTTTAAAAAAAAAAAAAAAACAGATAAATTTCTCAGAACTTCAAGGAGGACCCAGCTCTCCTGCAAGCTCAGTCTGGGGGTGCCGCTGCTGGGCTCCATGTGGGCAGCAGGGTTTGCCATGCTGTGTAGACATGCTGTGTAGACACCGCACCAGCAGCCCTCGATGTCCAAACGGCAGGATTCTGTTCAGCAAAGAACACCAAACTGCAGCCTTCCCGCGGTGTGAGGACTCACTCCCCGATCCCTGGAAATCGTGTTTCCATCTTCATGACTCATGGATTGAATCACCGCCAAGCTCCTCGGGTCGCTGGTGCGCATTTCTGGAGAGCGGGTCAGGGACACCCTGGATGGCTGTTCCAGCCCAGCTGCGGGCAGATCTGGCTCCACGGAGCAGAACGTCTGGCTCACGTTTAGCTACAGTCCGCGGCCCCCTGGGAAAGGCCATCTTTGCTATAATCTCGGGTTTATGGTCTTCCATGAGAAAGAAGAAATCTCTACATCCAGGAATTATGGCTCAAAGCCTCTCATTTTCCCGCTGCAGGTGGATTCCCTTGTGTAATGTGAACTTGACCAGAGTCCATCTCGGGGCATGAAGCTATAGATCCTGCTCTTTCTCACCTGCACATGGATACCCAGAGCCCCTCTCCCCCGACACCTGCAGATTCTCCGGCCCTTCTTCTCCGGCTCTTGGGAAATGGGGCTTTGTCTATCTTAGCAAGGATGGTGGCTCAGAGTCTGGAGCGGAGACTGGGAGGTCACGGGGGAAGCATGGAGTCTGGAAAAGAGGAAACACCTGGACCAAGTACTTTCATTTTGCATTTTTGGAAGCCGGATGTCGGAATGCTAAGAAATCTCACCTAAGAAGGTCACAGAGGGAAACCGTTCATACGTGGTTACCTATGCAGGTAGACAGGACATCCTATTAGCTGCCGGAGACACAGCCCTGGAGACAGATTCCCCAGGCTCAAATCCCAGCCCACAGCTGTGTGACATCAGCAAGCTATTTACCCTGCCCCTGCCTCAGTTTCCTCATCCGTAAAAAGGATAATGACAGTCCCTGGTGCATAGGACTGCTGGACAGGGGAAAGCAGAAAGTGTCAGAAAAGCACTCAGCAGTGTCTGCCCACAGGGTGTGAGAGTTTGAAATGTTAGACCCCGTCACCATCATCATCACCATCACAGGAATGCATGTGACGACACTCTGGTGACCTTCACGTCTGGCCTTGTCCACCTCCTATGGTTTTTTTTTTTTTTAAGATATTGTTTATTTATTTGACAGAGAGAGAAATCACAAGTAGGCAGAGAGGCTTGCGGGGGTTGGGGGGAGCAGCTCCCCGCCAAGCAGAGAGCCCGATGTGGGGCTCGATCCCAGGACCCTGAGACCATGACCCAGGCTAAAGGCAGAGGCTTAACCCATTGAGCCACCCTGGCACCCCCACTTCATGTGTTTTTATGCTGGGATTAATTTCGTGAGGTCAGACCTTCTCTGCAGAAACCAGGCTGAGGAGGATGCTCTGAGGTCATCCACCTCGTCCCGCCAGAGGCCTGAGATGTCACGGAACCTGCAGCAGGTGCCAGCCCACATCCCTCAGATGGGCGGCACTCTGCAGTTTGCAGAGCACATGCTGCCTCCCCAGCACTGGCTGAGCTGGACACTGGCCCGGCCTCGTCCTGGCCTCCCCGCCCCCTCCTGCCCACGAGCAACGCTTCCAGGACCTGTCATGGCACCTCTCTGTGGAAAACCGTCTAGTGCCCCTCTCGTGGGGACGGATGGGTCACACCCTGCTCCTCTCATGTCCTGTCTCTGCCCACGCTGCCCCTCATGCCGGCCGCCCTGCCCAACGCTGCTGTGTCCCATGTCCCTCAAGCTTGTCCCCGTCCAGGCGCCTCCACCAGGAGTGACCTTCCCTAAATGCAGCTGCCCTCGGCTGCCTCCGCTGCATCAGATGGACCTTCCTCAAAAAGCCTCCCAGCTCCCCAGTCCAAAGTCACCGACCACCACCTCCCATGTGTCATGTCATTGTTCCTTTCCTTCTTAAGGTACTTCACAGTCTGACATTGTCCTATGTTTTTTCCTTTACACATTTGCTCTCTGTAGCCCCCGCTTCGAATGTAAGTTCCAGAAGGACAGGGACCTGGCAGAGCTGGGCACCCCTGCACCTCTAGGACCGAGTAGGTGCTCAGTAATATTCATGGGACAAAAGAGGAATCACAGGGCCGCAGGCTGGGGAGGGGGACAGCGTGCCTTTGCTGGACAATCATAGTAACAGTATCACGGGTGTTTACAGCCTGCTTCACAGCATGCAGGTAGTTAAGGATCTCCCATTCCTGAATAAGAAAATGAAACACAAATCTAGACATTTAGCCAGAAAAGGGGGAGAAGAAGGAGAGATTTGAGAATGAGCGAGGGCTGTTTTCCAGCACTGAGTGAGAACATGTGGTTCTCCCTGGTCTCGAGATGAAAGAAAGGATACTCAGAAAACAAAAACCTTGAAAACATCAATGCCTTTTCCAAAAATTTAGCCCACAGCAGAGTGTCAGGGAATTTGTCGTAATAGAGGCATTGGGATTTTTTTTTTTTTTTTAATGAAGAAGCAGAAGGAGGAAAGGCAGCAGGCCCTGAGCCCAGAGCTTTGAAGCGTCCGTCCGCGTCTGGCCGCCTGACGGCAGCTGGCACTGTGGATACATCTCAGGGAGTGAGGCCACCACTCCTCCCCATGGCCCCTTCCACTCTCGGTTTAAGGACAGTCAACCTTGTCCCTTGAGGTCTATTGGAAGCAAAGTTGCCATTACAGGCTAAATCGCGCAGCATTCCGATAGACATCTCCCTTCTCAGCCCAGAGCCCTGATGCCAGGACACTCTCTTGACTCGATCCATCTGCGACCCCGACTGGCGACCCGCCGAGGACAGTGAGCTGACACAGGGCCCGTGCATTACCACGCTCACCCCTCCCCTGGGTGCTGTCACTCGGCCCAGTCAGGAGCCACATGTCCCCGAGGAGCAGACTCAGGTCGGGTGGGGTCCACATTCCCGGACCGGTGACCAGAGGACCGCAGAGCCCAGAGTCCAGGCCGCACCACAGACCGCTGGCCACACGCGGACTGTGCCCTCGCTGGAGGAAGAGGGACCTCGGTGACAGCCCCAGGCACCAATATTGCTCTTTCCAGAGACGAGTCCCACCCTTCTGAGGCAGGGAATCCAGTGCAATGGGACTGACCAAGGTTTTTCTGAGGGACTTGGGATTTTAGCTGAAGTCCTGAAGCTGGAGGTGTTGGAACCAAAACGTTCCAAAGAGAGTTCTGGAAACATCCATGAGCCAGCGACCACCATCCCCACATGAGAGGAGCGGGACTTCTGGAAGGAGAATCTGGAGGGAGTTCACAAGAAGGGATGCTCTGCAGCCTAGGGAAAGTGGGAAGGGGTGCCTCCCCTCTGGGGAGGGCGGGGTGCTGCCAGGAGCAGAGTCATGGCGGGGTTCCAGGGCTGGTGCAAAACCTCAGCTGCGATGAGCCTCCCAAGTCCTCAGCCTGTTGTCAGTTCTGAGTGTCCCCAGGAGCTCCTTGGGCAAAATCAGAAACTGGTCCCTTTATGCTCTTTAAAGTCTGTATAGAGGGCTTCCCTGGAGGCAGTCCCATAGACACCCAGATGGTCTCAGCTCTGCCTCACTGTCTTAGGGCTGCGTCCTTGGGCAGCGTCTACCATGGGGAAGGCAAGTGGAGCACACATTCCAAAGACTGGGAGGGGTGAGGAGCCTCCAACCACCCGTTCCAGGTCTTGAGTCAACTGGCGATCCCGTCCTCGAAATTACCTCCTCCAACACCTGGTCCCCTGCAAACTGGAGGGGGTGCCAAGCCATCCCGGATCCCTGGGGACTCTGTCCAGCTGCTGAATCTACCCATGCCGAGGTCCCCTTGATGGCTGGTTTTTATCATAGGAGACAACAAATTCCCTGATCACATGAGTCACATTCCTCAAGGGTTTTGGTGACGTGCTGGCAAAAGCAAGCTAACTGATATACCATCCTTCCAAAAGCCTTCTCTGGCTCCCCAGCACCCAGCAATTCACCCTGAACCTTGGGATCTTTCTCACTGCACTAACACACTGCACCCAAGACACAATTTCCGTCCCTGTTCACATCTCCTGTTGGCCTTGTGCCCTCTGAGAATGATATCTGAACCATCTCTCTCCTTGGCCCAGGGCCCTGCTCTTAGCAGTAGTGTTTTGTAGATTTCATTGCACAAATGAATGAATCATTAGAAGCCAAACATCTCCATTTTTATTTTCACTTTAGGAGCTAGGCAAATGAGTTTTTTGGGTTTTTTAAAATATTTTATTTATTTATTTGACAGAGAGATCACAACTGGGCAGAGAGGCAGGCAGAGGGTGGGGGAAGCAGACTCCCCACCAAGCAGAGAACCTGATGTGGGGCTCTGTCGCAGGACCCCGAGATCATGACCCGAGCCGAAGGCAGAGGCTTAACCCACTGAGCCACCCAGGCACACCTTTTGGGTTTTGTTTTTAAAGAAACATATCATTGTCCCACAAACTGCTCTTTCAAATGGCATGACAATATTTTGATGTCAATAGTAGTGGATATTAAGATGTTTTACCACAATAAACTTCATATCCATAAAAGCCCCTTCCTCTTTTTTCCAGATGATACCATCCGAAGACCCAGGAACTTCCTTCCAGCAAATATCCCTTTAACAGATGTAGCACATTCCAGCAACACATCTGGACAGGTGGCTGCCAAGATAAATATCTACAAAGGGCCCGGGGGACTCCAAGCCACCAATGAGATCGTCAACAACTCATCCCCTCGTTAACTGAGGGCCGCTCGTCCTTATCAAGAGTACACTTCCACCTGCAGGACCCACACTGGTCCTTCCCAAGAGAAGAGAGAACGTCGACTCCCCTAGGCATCTTCATAGATGGGATTTCAGGAAGGGGCGTCCAGAGTGGACGTGCCAGGATGCAAAGAGGTGGGGACAGCTCTCAGCAGCAGGAGTCTGAAACACCACTGCAGGTTTCTGAAATCCTGGTCTCCCCCCAGAACCTGCCCACGCCGTCTTCCCCATCAGAGCAAACAGCAACTCCGCCTTTCCAGTGGTTCAACCACGTCCCCCCAAACACCCTGCTGCAAACATCCATCATTCCTCACTGAACCACTGCAGTACCTCTCTCTGGCCCCGGCTTCCATGCCTGGTCTGGTAGGAAGATGATGAACTGGTAGTTCATCCCCACACCTAGCTAGAAGGACCCGTTATCAAATCCTCCACCTAAAGCCTTCAGTCTTGTCCTATATCAGAATATGATCCAAAGCTCTGTGTTACGGGGGGTCAGGGGAGTGAACAACTTGTCCTGGTTTGCCTGGGGCTTTTCCAGGCTTGGTACTAAAATTCCTCTGTCCCAGAAAACCCCTAATGCAGGCAAACCAAGAGGGTTAGTTACCCTAGTATCATAATCATAACTGGTGATTCTTACCCCTACTCATCCCACTGGTGTGGTCACAGCAGTATCTTTAGAACATGCCAAGCACACTCCCAGAAGGTCAGCTCCCTGAGGACCGGGCCTCGGTCTGTACCATTCACAGCTGTAGCCTTGGTGCATAGAATGGTGCCTGGCATAGAGGAGTTATTCTGTAAAGAGCTGCTGAATGAATGAATTGAACGAGTGAATGATTCTGTTCTGAGACTGCTGCCTCAAAGGAGAACTCAGGGAGACCAACAGAAGCTGGCCCAGAGTGCCCAAACCCAGGGGCTGGGTCCAGTGTTCCCAGGATGACACTCTACAAGCCCAAGTTCCACGAGGCTTGATATCTCTCAGCACAAAGGCTCTCTGCGCGCTCATTTGGCCACAGGGGTCACCGCAGAGCCAGAGCCAGGCTTGGCCCCGAGTGCACTTTCCTAGAACGAGGCTGAGACTGTTGGCTGTGCGGTCTCCAGTGGCCCAGTTCCTGGCTGGTCAGCACAGGTGGCCCCAGTGTTCATCAGGACAGAGCCAGACAGTCAGGGACATGTGGAGCTCAGTGAGTCTGGGAGCTCATCCCAGGCCACCCACGCTCCAGGTGGGGAAACGCAGGTGACGAGGGGACTTGCACTGCCATGGGCACTCAGGGCACTGGAGCAGAGCTGGCCAAGACCAGCTTCCTTCCAGGCCAGGGCAACTCCATGAGGAAGTTTCTGGGAACCTTGGCCCTGATCCCTTCTCTCACCACACCTTGTGAGTCAGTAGGGCAGGATTACTAGAGGCCAACTTGGCAAATGAGGAAACTGAGGCACATCCAAGGTAAGTGACTCACCCTTTTTCAAAGGGCTCATTACTATGGGCCCATAGCCAAGGTGGTTACAGTGTGGGCCTGAGCCAGCAGGCTGGGCTGGGTCCTGGCTTGGCCACTTTCAAGATGAGAAATTGCTAACCTTTGTGTACCTCTGTTTTTCCATCTGTAAAATAGGTAATGTGCATAATTGACCCTCCGCCTTTTATCAGCATGATGAAATCTAGGCATCATGGGGAGGAGCCTGACTCTGGAACCTGATGGCTGGTCACCACAATAGCCCTTCTATTTGCTTCCTCTAGGATGAGGGGTGAGTCACCAACTGCCCATCTGCAAAGTCATATGCTGCCTGGGGGAAGAAAACAATAAAAGGTTCTACTCTGAGCTCAGTTCCATGTTCCCACATCCCAAGAAACAAACCTACTCCCTATAAATTCCTTCATTGAGTCAATGATTCTGAGAACAAAACATAAGAACAGAGATTGACTGAAGCACAAGAAAGTTCCTTTCTGCAAAATCACAACCCCTGCCCGACCAGAGCCTACCAAGCTTGCAGTGGGCGCTCTGCTCATCTTGCTTCCCTCCCCTCTGAGCCCTCTTGTTCCCCATGTTTGGAAAGGCACTCCCTTTGGGGATTTACAGTAGCCATTCCATTGCAGCTTGAGTCTCAGACTTTTTGAAAGTTTGACATGAACTCCCCAAAAGTGGATTTCTATTGGCAAGGAAGGGAGGGACTAGATACTGGGTAAGCAATGGGTCGCTGCTGCCACAAACTCTTTGTTGTGCTTACTTGTTATATCTATTTTATGTGCCAGACTTTAACCCAGTGGCTCTCAGCCAGAGATAAACTCAGGTGAGTATCCCTCAAGAAACATTTGTCAGTATCCGGAGTCATATTTGGTTCACAGCCGGGGGATGTCCCTACCAGCATCTTGCAGGTAGAAGCCAAGGATGCTGATCTACGTTCTACAATGCACAGAGTAGCCCCCAAACAAAAAATCATCCAGCCCCAAATGGGAATAGTGCTAAGGTTGAGAAACCGGTCTAATCCCCTTGGGAGCAGGAGAGAGTTGCCCACTTTAGCATAGGACATACTTCTACATATACTAAAAAATGTTCGCTATGTATCTGAAGTTGAAATTTCAACTTCCTGTGTCCTGTATTTTATCTGGCAAGCCTCTCCTATACAGTAATGTATATTCTATATGTCAAAATACAGTATATACCAATGTTTGCTATGGCCTGGTACTCAACAAACTTACTAATCATCCCATGAATGAATAATGAGCATCTCGCCAAAGATGGGCAAGGCTCCTGCACGCTCTCATAATTCTCATCCAGATACCTTCCCTGGCTGCAGAGAGGCAGCTCCAAAGCACGGGCCCCTGATGTCACACCAGGCTCAGCAAGACAGCTCTGCCAAAGCAGCTCACAGGGTTTCCCTCTCAATTTCTCCCCCCAGGAGGAGGCCCGGCCTCCTGCTCTGAAAGGCCTGCAGGACCAGCACTCTGCCTGTGGATACCCCCAAGAACGGCTGGTTTGGGGGTCTTCGCTGCTGCCCGCACCCAGATGGACGCAGACAGACTGTGGCCATCTGTCCCCAGTAGTGTCTGTTAATGGCCCATGGGGTGTGGTCCCCATTCAAGGCAAAGCAGACCACAGTGAGAGCTCCTATAGGCCCACTCGTGGTTCTTTATGAAGCTGAGTGAGGGCACCTGACAACAGGCATTCCCCATTATCTACGGAGGAACATTTTCGGTTGCTGGTGGGGAATTAGATTCATGAGGACCAACGGCCCTGGATTTTCACAGCTCAGTTTTGCAGACCATTCAGGAGTCTCTCCCAGGGCCCATGACAATGTGTTTCTGATTCTGATTCAGTGAATAACACTCAGAACACTCATACACTCATTATATTCCTTCCACGAGCCAGGCACCATGTGTGCATTTCATCCTTATTCGCCTCACCTAATCTGCGTGACAACCTGCAGCGTCCTCCGTATGATCCCCATTCTTTTTTTTTCTTTTAAAGATTTTATTTATTTATTGGACAGAGAGAGAGAGATCACAAGTAGGCAGAGAGGCAGGCAGAGAGAGAGGAGGAAGCAGGCTCCCCGCTGAGCAGAGAGCCCGATGTGGGGCTCGATCCCAGCACCCCGGGATCACGACCTGAGCCGAAGGCAGAGGCTTAACCCACTGAGCCACCCAGGCGCCCCTGATCCCCATTCTTAAAATGAGAAGACTGAGGCCTGGAGCAGAGAGCTAAGGGGTCGCCAGCTGGTGGGGGCAAAGCCCAGGTCAATCAGGACCTTGGTCCTGGGACTGCTTTGTTCTGCTTTAATTAAATCACCATCCGAGCTACACAGCTCCCACATGAATTTTCAGGAAGGTGATTTATAAAACGAGTTGTGCTATCCAGAGAGACTAAACAGATCGGCACTTATGTTCCAGTGGCCCCTGCTTGTCCCCTTTAGAGGGTGTCATCCCACAGAGACTCACAAGCCAATGGAACGCCCAGAGATCTGTCATTGTGCTGCAGGGCTGCGTTACTCCCTTGAATGCTCCATTACTCGTGGGCAATGTGGCTCCTGTGTCTGTTTCATCCACAGTGAAATCCAAGTGTTTAACCCTCCTTGTCCACTTACCCAAAAGAGAACTCTCGGTAGACGCTTGAGCAGCTTGACAAACTGTGAGACGATTATGGGTGTTCTTCGAACAGGGTCCTAACTGGAGGCTGCCCGGCTGACTTCCGCTGGTAAGAAGTCTGATTACATCTCACTGGTCTCCAGCCCCCAGGAGAGCGCAATTATACCTATTTATAATTCCCCCGCCTCCCAAACTAGCTCTTTACTCCTGAACGTGCAGTTTTAGGCATCGGGCATTAGTATAAATTACACTATACAATTATTTGTAATTAAGGGAGAAAACTTGTATCTGCTGCAAAGATGAGTCGTTTTGCTGGAGTAAATCATGTCTGCGCCAGTGCACTGGCCCAGGGAGGCAGCACGAAACACAATTAACTTTCTTCTGACTTAATGGGAGCTCATGTTGCCATTTTTCATAATCATAGTATCTCAAGACATATAAACAGTTTTCCTCTACTGTAATTGCATTGCTACCAAGAAGATAGCTCGGGCTTAACTGAAATCTTGGGCAGAATTAACCACAGCGTGTACAATGTGAATGACGCTGGGATTTTGTTATAAAGCCCATGCACGACTGTCCCGGCTGCAGAGCTACGTTTGATCACGATCCCTGGAGGGAGACAGCCTCTTTTGCTCTTCTGGAAACAGGTTTTGGCCCAATATCAAGAGCCATTAAAGCCACCTGTGTCACTTCTCTGTGCCCTGCTGCCCCAGAGCATCCCAGATCACATTTTCCCTAACTTTAACACCTCTCCTTTACACATCAATTTGATTGAGGTACATTAAAAGCTTGACTTTTACCACTCTCATAAAAACCCATCTGGTCCAGGCTCCAACCCATACTTAGCCAGAAAGTGCTCGGACAAAAGCGGTTCTGACTGAATTTCAGCCTCTTGATGGAAAGATACACGCAACAGCAATGAGTTTTGTTGCTGGGCATAGGTCAGGCTTTCTCTGCAAAATGCTTCCAAGAAAGACACAAAGGGGAACAATGAGGCTTATATCCATCAACAGAAAGGTCCCCTCGAGGTTAAACCAGCTAGGGCTTGGGGAGTCAGGACCGGCATGTGGAACCTGAAAAGCCCGATCATCCAGCCAGGACGCTCACGGACAGGGTGATGAGGGACAGGAGGGAAGAAAGACTGTCCCAGGTGGGGCGGTTGGAGATGGGCAGGGGCTGGAGTGTTGGGAGGCCAGGGGACCCTGGGAATCACACTGGGGTCCCACCCAGGCCCCCAGCTCTGTGGCTGAGTGAATCCCCAGACTGGGGGACATTGGAGCCCCTGAGTCCCTTCAAGGCTCCCAGGCAGACCCTGAGCTCCTGGAAGGGGCCAGGAGTCTCCTCCCACCTAGGAAGGAAGCTGGAAAAGTCAGGCCCAGAGGACCAGGGAGTTTGCTGGGAACTATGGGACTGAGATGGGGCCAGAGGGCACTTTCCAGCTCCTTTGAC
The DNA here is from genome assembly GCF_002288905.1 of Enhydra lutris kenyoni. Taxonomy (NCBI): domain Eukaryota; kingdom Metazoa; phylum Chordata; class Mammalia; order Carnivora; family Mustelidae; genus Enhydra; species Enhydra lutris. The sequence continues at coordinate 12,372,367 of NW_019154090.1, read as the reverse complement.
TCTGGGAGCCTCTGAGCTGGTAAGTGAATTCCTCGCCTGAAACCCGATCCACGACACCTGCCAAAAGTGAGCACACACACGTGTGCTTGCACATACACGTGCACACACATGCAAACACACACACACGTGTGTGCACACAGGTTCCCCAGAGGCACTCACAAACCAGATCTGTCCTCTTCTCCCGAAGGAAGGATACAGGCAAAACACAGACATCACCATGTTTGATTTCTGAACAGCCAACAGTGGGGGTGGGGGGCAGGAATCCATTTATCACGTGACATCCTGACTCAGCCCTGCCCAAGGTCTCTCTCTCCTGGGTCTATTTGCCCCACCTCCGGTATTGGGTTTCCCTGATGGGGAGAAAGGAATGGATCTGAAAATTGTGGGCAGGGCTCAGTCTGGGGAAGTGAGTCTGAACAAACTCAGTGTGTGAAAACACAGTGGTTTTCAAATCTGTTTGCCCCGATACACACATATACACAGATTTGCCAGATCCGAGAGAAAGAGGAAAAAAAAAAACCTTTTATTTCAGATAAACAAAGAATATTTTTTTAGTGTGTGTGCCAAATAGTACATGAGATATAGTTATACTAAAAAAAAGTTATTTGTTTATCTGAAATTCAAATTTAATTAGGATTCCTGCATTTTCCCTGGCAACCCTTCCCGCCTCAGGTCCCTTCCATATACAATTCTTGCACTTTTCTCCCCATGGAATCTTATCTAGGACCCAACATAACGGCATGAAAGGTCAGATCTTACCCCTCAGCCTCCTGCCCTGAAGTGCTCCTGAAGCACTCCCAAGACTCCAGTGCAGTAGAAAGAGTTTGTGTCCCAAACCCAGGCATAGCTTTATCTGGGTCCAAACCCCACCTGCTAGTCATGTGACCTTGAACAAGGCCCTTTAGCTCTCTGAGCATCAGTTTGCTTATAAAATCCAGCTTACGTTTGAATCTGGGTGTTTGCACATCTGTGCCTGCTGGGATGCCCACCCCGGCCCTCCATCTGCCTCTGTCCCACAGCGCCACCCTCCCTTCCTTCAGGGCAGAGAAGAGGAGGCTGCTCTTGAGTCAGTTCTCTGGGGACAGGGCAGCAGGTAGGATGGGCTTTCCCTGGAGGACAGCGGTGTCTCTTCCCAGAGCAGTTAAGAGTCGCTCTCATCTCACAGTTAATAGTGAAGGGGATTTCTTCTCTGCATCTCTGACGCCCATCACAGAACCACTGGAGGGTTTTAATTAAATTAAAGCCATTCATATATATGAAAGGGGGTGGGGAGACCGACTGAGGCCACTCACCCTGTAAGAGAGGTTCTCCCAGCTCTGCTTGTCCTACATCATGGAGGAGAGAACTCTCATCAAAGCAGCCCGCCCGGGGGTGTGATTTAGCGTTCTAATAAGCAGCTCGAAGGGCGACCGTGACAGGCTTGGCTGATATGAGGCTCGTTGGACATTTGCACATGAAGGATCTGCCTTCCTCGGGCCAAGCTTATGTACATGCCACGGCTGAGGCGGGGGTGGAAGACTTAGTCTTTGGGTATATTTGCTGCTTTTTTTGCTTTCCCTTTTTTGAACTTGAGTTCTTTTGGACCATTAATAACATGTTAAGTTTCCAAACTTCCTGGTTGAATGATGAGTCAACAAAACCTGGCTTGGAGGAGGACAGCGTGTGTCCGCCTGTGCGCATGCATGAGTGCACGTGTGCGCGTGTGTGTCCACATGAGCCTTTGTGTGTCTGTCTCCCCAGAATGTGGCTCCCATTCAATGATCTTAAAGATCCAGTTCACATATTTGTAAAGGCGTATCAGTACAGAGGGTGCCCACTGATATGTGGAAGTCCTTCACCCTGATTTGCAGGTGGCTTTCCCCTCCATCGGTAGGGAACTGGCAAGTGCAAGTGTTGAGACCTACAACACAGAGATTGTTTCCAATGTGCTGATTTCAGCTGGATGGGAACTAGTCCTAGCCCATCCTGTCCAAGGAAAAACAGCATCTTCCTCGAAAGGAGGGAATTCCCTCCACCCAAAGCCCACTCTGTCTTAAATGCTTCCTGCTCACTTACCATGGTCCAGTGGCCCTGGCTTCTGACCCAAAGTTGCATCCGATGAAAAACTTGACCTGTAGCTTTGTGTATCTCAACCATACTTGGTACTCAGCCAAACTCTATCCCAGCCTCAGAATCATTGTACGAGCAGGTCCCACAGGTGTGAGTTGATAGGTGGAGCCATCGCAGGGGACCAAGAATAATACCCAAGCTGTGTCTGGCCAAGTGGAAGGCAGGTGTGTTAGGGCGAGAATGCTGCCAACAGCCTCCCTCACTGGCTCATAGGGTCTCAAGAGTCTCTTGACCCAATTCAGTGTCCACAGGAGGGGAGTTTTTTGGCTAAAAGGTTGAGAAAGCTATTAATACACCTGCGGTTACCACTCTGGTGAAAATCAGATAGCCCAAAAAGCTGTCTGTGGCCTTCTCTAGAGATGGACAGTGTCCACAAGATAACAAACTTCTAAATGCTGAGTATCTATTTCTGAGAACAGGGAACCCTGATGTGCTGGGATTCCCAGTACCTGGGATCCTGACTGTTTGAATGTGAATCGAGATTTATTCAGCTGCAAGGAGTAGAGTAAATAATTAACTGTGGCTAAAGCCAGTGCTTCCCAAACTTCAATGTGCATACAAATCCCTTGGGTTTCTTGTTGAAAAGCAGCTTCTAATTGATTAGGTCCAGGATGATAGCTCTAAGGACCTCCCAGGTGAAGCCCATGCTTCAGTCCAGGGACCACATGTTGAGTTACAAGCAATCACTTGGAGAGCTTTGAAAACCCACCAATAGTTAGAACTATCCTCAGAAGTTCTAACTTAATTGCTACGGACTATGGCATCGGCATATTTTATGTCTCCCCAAGTGCTTCTAATGTGCAGCCAAGATTGAGAATCACCAGCTTAAGAAGAGAGACATTTAAATTACCTCACATAACAGTTAGTACAGAAAGGAGCATTCCTGGGACTGGACTTACATTGGTGTAAATAAGGAGCCAGAATCTTTCCATCCTTCTGACAAACATCTTCATCATATCCTCAGACTTAATGCCTAATGGTCTCAAGGTAGCTGCACATTTCCAGCCATTACATCCTCATCCAGGGTAGAAAGATACAGCAGGACCCTTCACTGCCTCTCTCTTAAGTAGGTGTCAAAGTACTTCTGAGAACCTAGCTGCCAGCCACCCCACCCACACCCCCTTAAGATACCACTTACGTCTTTTTTTTCAGAGTGGGTTATACATAGGATTGCCAGATTTAGCAAATAAACATACAGGCTGTCTGGAATTTAAACTGGGACATACTTCTACTAAAAAGAAATATAGATAGATAATTTTGAAATTCTCATTGAACTGGTCCCAGTTCTACACCCACGCATAAACCAATCACCGACCAAGGGAAATAGGATTATCCCACCTCCATTAGCCTTCAGCCCCCAAACTGACCCATCCCTATATGCTTTTCTCAGCCTGAGTCCCTCTCTCTAATTGGTCAGATCTGGGTTACATGTTCGTCTCTGAGCCCATTGCTGGGCTGGAGGAATGGAAAGTGCTGATTGGTTTAGCCTAGGTCACGTGTTCCACCTCCTAGCCCACCTTTGTAAGCACTGTGTAATGCCCTGCCCCCAGGAGGAAGGTGTATTCACCGTGGTTTTTATTTTGTTTATTTGATCCTTAGATCTGTGTGGCCTTGCTAATACGGGAGGGACTGCCTGCCCTTCGTGGCTAACCAATTCCTAGAGTTGATAAACAAACCCCTGAGGAATGCGCTTTTCCAACATACACCAGCCAATCCAGAGCCCACTCCCAACCACCACCTTTCTCAGGCTCTCACACTCTCCACCTGCTCTAATCACCCCAGGGCCAGGTACTCGACAGCCAGGGACAGCCTCACCACCCCAGAGCCTGCTGAAATCATTCAAACTAGCCAGTCCCAAGCCTGCTGGCCCAGCTTCCTCTCTGCCTTCCTTCAAGATCCCAATAAAGCCTCTTTCCACAGACACCCCTCTCCCACTGCCTCTATCCCCCCAGGCACCTCCCCATGTGGCCCCCTGTGGCTTCTGGGGGGTTGGAGGACACTAACTAGCTGCCTCTTCGACCACAGTCATTTCCTGACTATGACTAGTCATTTGCTGGCCTTACTATACCTCGCGTTATCTATTAATATAACACTATACCTGAAAACAGAGGGAAAGAAGTTTTCTCATTCAGTAAATACATTGGAACACCTGCTGGCATTCCAATATACTTACTAAAGGCGCTGTTTTAGTGTTGCAGATTTAGCCATGAACAAGGCCCACGCAGTGCTTTTGAGACACTCTAATGCAGTAAGATAAACAAACACATAAAATCAGGGTCATGTCAGATAATGGTAAGTATTGGTGAGGAGGACATATTTGGCTATCAATAAATACTCGGAAAATTAAAGAAGACTTAGTGCTGGGGCTCGCTCACCACCCCGAAGGGTCCTTGCCTCCGTTGCAGGGTCTCTGGCCCCAGCGTGTGGCGCATCTCCACTCACTGCTCTCCCCCTGCAGTGATTTCCCTTCGTACACCTTCACGGAAGCTCTGCTGTCAGACCCGCCCACCTGCTCTGTCTCTGGCCACTTTTGCCTCCTGTCAAATCCCTCTTTGCTCCTCGTGTCAGCTTTGGGATTCCTCACACGGAGACAGCCATCCGAGCCTTTCCAGCGGGGCCTGAACAAGGTTCTAGGTGTTTCTCCACAGTGTGGTGTGTGGGGCCCAGACTCATCTGTCACTTGGAGGCCATTTCTTTCTGCACATCAGCAGAAGAATCCAGAAGCAAGGGTGATGTTTCTGAACGCTCCAGACTCATTAGGTGTTCTCAGAGACAGCTCCCTGGGCTGGAAGCCTTTTGCCAAGACCCATGAGAAGATACACAGTGGAAGGGGGCCACCAGTGGTGTGCCCATGAAATGGGGAACGGGACCACGAGGGGTGTCTGCACAATAAACAAAGTATCAGGGCGGCTGCGTCCCAGAGGCTCTCTAAGTTCAGGCACTTGAAATCTTTTACTAAAAAAGAAAAACTATTTGAAAGGGAGCAGAAAGTCTGGGTCATTTTTCTCGAAACTTCTATTTTGAAAAACTTTTAAAAATTTTAACAGTGAACCCTTTACACCCACCACCTAGATTCCACCACGAATGTTTTGCTATAGTTGCTTTATAATTTATCAGACAGTCAACAATTTCGTCAGCTGCTGGAGAGAATACTGGCCCCGGGCCAAAAGGCAGAGCTGGAGGGTTCCCTCAGAAACTGGCCCCTCAATGGCTCCATTTGACAGAATAATCCTCTCCTGTTTCTTGCCAGCCAGGGCTCACTGTTTAGGAAACCCTGAGAAACCCAGCTGGCAGATCAGTAAATGTCTGCAGATGCTCAAAGAGGACCAGCCAGCTCAGGTACCCGGCACCAGGCACAGGGCTCCATCCCACCTGGCCCAGAGCCCCAGACATGGGCTGCAGGTCCCAGCCCTCCTTACCTGAGCATCATAGACCCCAGAGCTGGAAAAGCCCCTGAAAGACACAGGCCCATTTTTTAATTTGTTTTTGGGACATGGGGAAACAGAGGCAGAAGACTGTCAGGGAAGTCCCATGTTTCCACACACATGCCCAGCTGCATCTACCCAGACGCACAGCGTTTACAATGCTGGAAGAAAACTTACATCCCCGTGAACACCGACTGGCACGTGGATTTATGCCAAGACCCAGGCATTGATGTTGGATCCACAGGATAAGAGCCTCCATCCTGTTTCTAATGGAAAATTGTTCTTAGATTCCCCCGCCCCCCCCACAAAGCCTTAGAGATGTTAAGACCCCATCATTTTTCCAACAAATATCTTTTGAATACATCCTTTGCTGGGCTGCCTTCCAGGGCTGGGGGCTGCCAGTCGTGAATAAGACAGACGCAATCCCTAGTCTCAAAGAGTGGAGGGGGCAGACAGTCCCATTAGACGAGTAAATGCATGCAATCATCTCAAGGAGAAGTACATGCTAAGTAGGAAATAGAGGGAGGGAGTTAGGTCAGCGAGTGACGGGCGGAGGTGGCCAGTGCCAGACGGGTCATGTTTAGACTTTATTCTTTAAATTTTTTTTTTAATTTTGTTTTTTTATTTATTTGTCAGAGAGAGAGAGAGCAAGCACAGGCAGACAAAGTGGCAGGCAGAGGCAGAGGGAGAAGCTGGCTCCCTGCCGAGCAAGGAGCCCGATGCGGGACTCGATCCCAGGACGCTGGGATCATGACCTGAGCCGAAGGCAGCTGCTTAACCAACTGAGCCACCCAGGCATCCCTAGACTTTATTCTAAATGAATGAACATGGCTTCGAGGCTTACAAACAGAAGGGGCATGGCCTGACAGAGGATCTGGGGCTGCATGGGGAGAACACACTGTGGGCACCAGGGCAGGAGCAGAGAGTTCGAGGAAGAAGCAGCTTCATGACCAGGCGGGAACTAACGATGTTCAGGCCAGGTGTGCAGGGCAGGTGGTGACAAGTGGTCAGACTCTGTCGATACTGGGGGGACTGGAGGTGGGGGTTGAAGCAAAGGGAAGAACAAGGATACCACCTATGTTTTAACCTTGAACCATCAAGTTGGTTGAGTGAACATCCGTTGTTCTTTCTTGGGAGCAACAAGCATTTACTGCAGGATCCATGGTTCCTGTAAGCTTCATATTAGGCTCTGATTGTAATTTTGCTTCGTTGACCCTTGATGAAAACCAACAGAATCTCCTGGGATAAGAAAGTGGGATGGAAACATCGGGGAGAACATAGTAAACAAAACCATGGAAGCCTTAAAATATGTGTACATTTTGCCCTCCATTATAAAGATGGGAAGACTGAGGCACAAAGAGGTTAAGAAACTTGCTCCTTGTCCTCCAGCCAGTAAGTAGTTGAGAGTTGAACAACCCAGAGCCTCCGTTCTGAGCCACCACACCATTTAACCAGGCTCCTGAGGGGCCAAAGATACTGTCCCGTTCCAGTTTGAAAGGTTATTTTTCATTGTTATAGATAATGTGACTGGGAAGGTCTTTATACAAGCATCTTTGCACTCTGAGTGAGCATTTCTGAAGATGAATTCAGGGAGTAGATGCAGTGGGCTGGGGGTCCCTCGAGTGCTGTGACACCTGCCAGCCCCGCCCAGCAGCCCTTCACTCTTAGATCTGTGCTCACAGTCTTTCCTTCTATGAAGGCGTGGGGGACCCTCCCTAGTGGTTGAACTGGCCTTGAAAGGTGGCTGAGCTCCTTCCAGAAGTGGGGGATGGGACAGGAGAACGAGGCTTCAGAACCTCTAAATACAGCCAGGTCAGTGATGCCCATCCCCCAAACCCAATTCATCATCCCATAGTCAGCTGCAGCCGACATGCAGAGGAGGCTCCTGAAAAATGTACCATCTCTTTTCTGACCATCCTTATGGCAGTTCTGACATTTCTCTGGGCTGGAGATTTCTTGGCTAAGATAATCCCAGGTTTCCTTCCCATCCCAGGGTGGAGAACAGCCATCCATCTTAATTAGGATCAGACTGGGAGAACTGGTGGCAGACACCGCCAGAAGAGAGTCTCATCCTGTGTCCTGTCTGCAAAGTTGAGGTCTGGGGATTTTACACTATAAATGTCTTTGCCTTTCCCTCAGTGAAATGGTCATACCTCCTTAACTTGCCACTTGGGAGTATCGAAAGCTCAGAGGAACTGGTTCTATGAACTTCTGGGTCAATATATAGTCTAGGGGCACCTGGGTGTCTCAGTGGGTTAAAGCCTCTGCCTTCAGCTCAGGTCATGATCCCAGGGTCCTGGGGTTGAGCCCCACATCAGGCTCTTTGCTCAGCAGGGAGCCTGCTTCCTTTCCTCTATCTCTGCCTGCCTCTCTGCCTACTTGTGATCTCCGTCTGTCAAATAAATAAATAAAATCTTTAAATAAATAAATAAATAAATAAAGAGTCTAAATTGTCACCAGATTTTCAAATAAGTTAGGAAAATCCCTATGTTTGGGTGATGCTCAGAGACCTTTAGGTTCTGTCACCAGGAGGTTAAAAGCAGGAGGGAAATATGGAAACCAAGATCTTGTTCGCACATGTCCTTTGGTCAGGGAGACATAGCAGTCACAGACACTGTCCCAGCGTTACTGGTTTAATTCAATCCAGACAAGGCTTTGGTGAGTCTCTTTGGGTACAGAACTCTGTCATGCCCTGAGGGTACCCAGGTGAAAATGGCCTTTACCTTAAAGAGTAGATTGTCCAGCCCAGGGTTCCCAAACATCAGCCATGCACCTACAATCTCAGGACTTTGGGATATTAGAAAACCGAAAGTGATTACCAGTCACTTTGGTAGGTGCTACCCTATGCCCACATAGGTGCTACCTTGTGCCACATTCCTGGGGTATAGGGGGTGTCTGTGGCTAAGAGAAGCCAAAGTCCCTCAGGAGAACAGGATAGGGACTGCTCGGGAACTCCTGGCTCAGGTCACATTTTGACTCTGCCTTGGGCAATTGTATGACCTTGGCACAGACATTCTTCCTCTTAGAGATCAGCCTCACCATCCAGACAGTTAGGAATGTGGACCAAGGGATCACAAAGGTCAGTTTCTCTCCCTCCTCTTCCCACCAGCAGCGTCTCCAGCTCAGTATCTAAGAGATAATAACCTGTGAAAAGTCAGCCACATGATCAAAAGCCTGTAACAGGTCAGAAAATCAGTGCGAATGTATCCCGAGAACGTATCACTTTTCATAGCACAGGTAAGTGAGGCCCACCCATGCAGGCAGATAAGTCCCGGTCTCCGAGAACACACTCCAAAATCTAAGCCCACAATTAACGTGGGACTGCTTTGCCTCCACTGGACATGCCCAGAGTGAGGGGTGCAGGTGCATTCTTGAATCTGGGTCTGCTCCTCTTGGGACTGCCTCCCCCCAGGAGAGGTAAACAATGACAAGGAGCCACTGCTTACTCTCTGGGGGCAGGAGTAAGGACGGAGAGAGAAAACATAGCTTCCTAGCATGTGCATACCCCAGGACTTTCTCAAGAGGTCACTATACCTGGTGTCTTGAAGATTCTGATGTCTTAGAGCAGGTCATGAGGTTTTTAGAGGAATGGCTCTCTCATAGTTGAGGAGCTCCAGCAGCTTGGAGAGAAGAGGCTTTCTGGTCTGGTTGACTGCACCTGATGGCCTCTTTCTAGAAAAAGTGACACATCACCACTTGAATTCTTCTCCCTTTGCCTCCCCATCTGTCTGAATTTTCTGTCACAAGGGACAGAAATCCAACACAAGTAAGATTATGAAAACAAAAAAGGAAGTTTTTCTCATTAAAATTAAAAGTTCAAATTTGACTAGCTTCAGGTGTGGTTGGATCCAGGAGCTCAAGCTGTAGCTCCTGAATCCCCATCTCTCTGATCTCCCCTTTCTTCATCATGACTTCATTCTCAGACTAACCATCTGTGTGGTGGCACCTGAACATCAAGCCTCCAACAAGAATGATAGTTACACTTTCCCATTATGGCAGGAAAAGCCTCAACATTGAGTTTCATTGGGATGAACTTTGTCCTTGAATGAATCAAGAAGACAGAGACAATATCTGGCCTGTGAGCTGTCATGTTCAGTATTCACCTACAAGAATATATGAGTCCTTTCCCATATGTCTCCACTAGAACATTCCAAACTATGCCATATATAGTGCCCTTTTCCTAAGGCCCAAACATCTTGGTTCTTATCCAGACTTGATTGTTTCCAGGCAATTTTTCTTTCTTTCCCTCCCCCCACTGATCTTAATTATGTGAAGAATATGATTGTGATTTTAAAAATTCAAAGAAGGCAAAGCAAAGATAACCCTCACTCCCCACCCATTTCTCAAACATGTCACCATGGGCCAGTATCATTTTCAATGTGATGTTTGTTATCCTCTAAAAACACAGAGAGAGAGAGAATAAAGAAAAGGGAGGCAGAGAGCAACAGGGTCTCTCTTAGATGGTGGGACCAGGAAGGTTTCTCTGAGGAGGTGCTAAATGCACACAAGTAAGAAAATGAACCATACAAACACCTGAGGGAAGGGCTATCCTGGCAGAGGCACCCACAAGTGCAAAGGCCCTGAGGCAGGAGCTTTTTCAATGTGTTTGAAGAATAACATGGAGGGCCATGTGGCTGAAACAGTGTGTTAGTCAGGGGAGAGATAAGAGCTGGGGTCAAAGGGAGAATGGGGGATCAGATCATATAAATCCTTGTAGGCCATCTTGAAGACTTGCTTTGACTCAGAGCAAGAATGGAAGACACTGGAAGAGTTTTGAATAATGAAATATGATCATCAGATTTAATTATTGGAAAGACCACTCTTCCTGCTGAATGGAGAGCCCAGGGCAGGGGCCGAGAGTGGACAGGAAGATTGGTTAAGGGACTTGTACAACAGTCCAGATGAGAGACAACAGCACTTAGACACACACAGCCAGCCACACACAGCTGGGTTTACTGACGCCAGCTTCATTCTTCTCATTGTCCCAATCTCCCCCAATCTACTTTTCCAGAGAGTTCCTGCCATCACACAATCTGTTTCTCTCTAATTAAAAGACATCACCACATGACTTATCTCTCAGGCACAGAGCTCCTCTGTCACCTAAATCAGGGGTCACAGGAAGTGGCCCAGAGGAGCTACTGTGCCTTTCTGCTAGCCAGGTGAAGCAGGTCTTGTGGACAGAAGTGTCTGGACCTAACCATCCAGTCTTAGCCATCAAAATATGGAGCAAATCCCAAGTCCCAATTCAAAAGAAGCCAGTCCTTCCGAATACTGAGTTAATTCAGCATTTCAAAAAGTGTGTGACCTGTAGCAACACTAGAGTACCCAAGATAATTTTATATGCCATGTCCATAAACATTATTTATTTCTGAGGCATGTATTTATTATAATGTATATTAGGAAAGCATAGAAAGCATGGAAATGAGCTCCATGATCTCACAGCCTCCATTGAATGGATGAGGCTTAATTCAAATGAGTGAGTCCATTTAAAGAAACCTATTAAAGGTAGCAAGGCGGGTGCGTGGAGATGGCCCAAGCGATAGTCGTGAGGGGCTGTGTGAATGGGCACCCCTTGGGCATGCTTACTGTCTGGCAGGGCAGTTTGGGCTCTGAAGTGTAAGTCCTGTCACAGCGGTGGGAGGGGACACTCTCCAGGCCCATCAGAGTGACAGAGGAAGGTGTCAGGATGACCTCACCCCCAGGCCAGCCCTGTGGGAACTTTTGGTCATGGAAAAAAATTGGGTCTGGTTTTTTTTCCTCCCCACATTACAGTCTAATGTTGGAGAAAACAAGTTTTGGTTGGCTGCCTTGGCCTTGCTTAAAAATTTAAAACTGGCTTCTTTTGTCCTTTGTGACGTGTCTTTCAAGTTCTTACTTCCCACCCAAGCCACGTGCCTGCTTCAGGGCTAGGTTGCAGAAAGAGTTTAGATCATGTGTTTTTGTACAAAGGCTACTGATTTATAGAACCTCTTCATTATGGCTATTTTAATGAAGCAGGTTACAGTCCCCAAGGGGAGGCTTAAATATAGTGCTATTTACGTGTAGATGCTGCTGTCATTTAAAAGGATTGTTAAAATTGTACTTTAATAGCAAGATGATATAAATCTTTGACTGGCTTATTTGGGCAGGGATGAATGCATCCAACAAAAATGCAGGGGAACTCACAGGCAAAACCACCCAACAGCTAATTGCCTCTGAAATTAGTAGGACGGCAACATAAGCACTCGTGACCCTGGTTTTATGCCCGTTAAAAATAAGAAATGGTCCTGTGGGCTGCTTGCTTTTTTGCCAACACAGCATTTCGAACTGCTGACTGCAGCGAGTGAATTATTCACCAGGTGGAAGCTTCCCCTGCATTCAGAGAAAGGGTCTGACAGGCCTATGGGCAGCTGGCTTTTGCTCCTTCCTTTTTGCTTGGAAGGCAGTCGCTGGAGGCCCAGAGAGGAGTTCTCCTACCACTGCTTCATCCTGGTTTGTGAAGAGCAAGCAAAGGGTTGATTCTGCCCCGAGCATTCTGGATTCGTGGGTTCAGCAAATATTTATGGAGCCTCTGTCCGCTGTGTGTCAAATACTGTGCTTGATGAAGTCACTAAGGGGCTTCTAGCGGTGAGAGAACGTGGCCTGAATGCCCCCTGCCTATCGGGTGGTCCCCGAGAGAGATAGAGGGAGGGTGGCCATGGTGGGAGGGAGGGTCTGGCGGTCATGGTGACTGACATCTCTTCTCCAAGGAGAAGGTAACACTCAGCTCACTTTTCCTGAGCCTCGCCCCGCTCATCAGCAGGTGAGACGTGGTTCGAAGCCATCCATCCCTATGAATCACCTTATTTAACCCTCACAACCCAAGAGATGCATAGCATTACTAATCCCATTTTATTGCGAGGAAACTGAGTCAGTCACATAGAGGGGAAGTAATTTAATCCAGCGAGCAAATGGCGCGGGCGAAATTTGAACCACAGTTCATTACACTTCGCAAGCTCTGTTTTAATCACTCCGCCATCTTGCCTCTGCTCCAAGGTGCTGCAGTGGCTAAAAACCAGATACCGAGCCCTAAAATTCAATTCTCAGGACCCTGGCAGGGCTTTGCCGCTCCTGACTGACAGAAAGGACACGGGAGCTGGTTGCTAAGCAACCGACTTGTTGTCAATCCCGAGCAGAGTTCGGTCAGTGGTGGCCCAGGTTAGCATGTGATCGAGATCTGACCAATCAGAGCACCCCGTTCTCCTGACGGCCATGATTGGCTCAGGATGTGACCCCGAGTTACCTTGGATGTCAATGGGCCTGAGAATTTTCCGGTGATGTTTAACAGTTGTCCTCCACCTGCTGAATGGTTGAGCTAGGAGGATATTCGTCTTGAGCTGCTGGGGAGTCTTCCCCACTGCCCCCAGGGGAAGGTCTGCCTTAGAGCAAAGCACTATGGAGGTAAAAAAGAACCCAGACTATATTCTCAGCGTCAGGATTAACCCAAACTGTACATGAGCCAAGAAATTTCCTTTGTGCCCAAGCCAGTTTAAGCTGGTTTTTCCATCACTTGTCACCGAAAGTGTCATGACAGATACAGTAGGACAAGGGTTAATGCCCCCATTCGACAGTGATAAAACTGAGGCTCTAAGCAGAAGACAAGAAAAGGGAAGGAACTAATAATTATTTACTATTTATTGTCCCCATTAACTGCCCCCGTTGCTTTTTTAAATGTGATTAAGCTGGGTCGCAATCCCAATATGACACTAACTCACAGTGAGATATTGCAAATTACATTGTTCCAAGCCTCAGTTTACCCACCCAAGCAGGAGCTGAGCTGGGATGTATCATCTATTCCCATGGATGTTCTTTGTGGTGTTAGTAAAGCTCCACTACAGAAAGTTTCCATGGTCGATAGGTTCCGACAAAGTTGCCCCTGCTGGCTTTTTCTTTGGAACATGAACATCTTCAAGGTTCTGGAAAGCCCTGTAACCCAGCACTTCCAAGATGTGTAAGTGTGGTTCTGAATTCAACACAGATGTTAAAACACGAACAGAAAGAAAGAAATACAAAGATACCCAGTAAATAAAACCCTGTTTCGACATGTCAAAAACTGTCATGGGGACCGAAAATTTGATTCACTTTGGAAAAGCTCATTTTGCTTCTCTCAGAGGCTGCATAAGTGTGAAGTCATCTAAGCTGCAGCATGTGGGCCGCAGGTTAGATAAAGAGAAGAACCGTCCTACAGTTCAAGTTGCCCACCTAGCCATGGAATGAGCTCTTGATAAGATGTCCATCTATGATCATCCAAGGACTAGATGACCTCCCCTTGAAATAGAAGGCAGAAAACAAATTTAGAAATTTCTTGTTCGTCAACATAATGCTGAGGACAAAGGAATGACCAAAAGAAACCCATTAATAGAGACACCCCATTTCTGTCCATTCTAGTTACCCGAGGTTTCTCTGTATCATTTCCAGAGTGATTGACCCCAGACTGGGGAGCCAGTGCTCCCAGGAGCAACACTTTCCTTGGAGCCTGGCTCTGCTCTGTGGTGTATGAAGGTGAATTTCCTACTGCTGGGTGACCCTGTGGTGGTGCCTCCAGAAAGACCTCACTCCAGCAACCACATAGCCTCTGTTCCAGGCTGGGTCCCTGCAAATGGCAGCTCTCAGGAGAGAGATGGAGGAGAGGGCATCATCAACAAGGAGACCACAGATTAAGGGATGCTAAGGTCCCCAAGATTGGCATCAGAGGGAAGCTGTCCCCAGGCCTGCAGACGTGAAGGTGAAAGCTCATATGGCTCCAGGGCCAGTCGTCCTTGTACTAGAAAGTCACCTAACAAGTGCAATGGCTTCAGAAGGGAGACTCAGCCTTTGCCAAACTCTGTGCTGCAAGTCCCTTGCCAAACAGGGAGAGGGGAAGACAGAACCTTTTAGTTTTGATGAAGTCCCATTTATCTTTCTTTTCTTTTCCTGTTAGTGGTGCTTATGGTTGACCTGAGGAATATTTGCTTTTCCCAAGATCTCAGAGATTTTTCACCCATTTTCTTCTAGATGTTTTAGAGTTAGATTTTACTTTTAAGGGTATGATTCATTTGAAGTTAATGTTTATGTGGTACTGGTTAGGGGTTAAAGTTCATTTTCCCCCCTATAAACACTCATTGACTTCTAAACCATTTGTCAAAAAGACTTTCTGTTCTTGACTGAATTTCTTGGGCACCTCTCTTGAACATCAGTGGAATATATGTGAGTGATGTATTTTTAGAGTCTTCCATTCCACTGATCTACATATTTTTCCTTAAGCCACTAGCACCCTGTATTGACTTCTATAGCTTTGCAGTAAGTCTTGAAATCAGATAGTTTAAGTCCTCCAACTATGTTATTTAAAATTTTATTGACTATTCTAGATGCTTTGTACTTTCATATAAATCTTATAATCAGCTCATCAGCTTCTAAAAATACCTGCTGGAATTCTGGTTGAGATTGTATTCAATCTACAGATCAGTTTGGGGAGAATTATCATCTTAATGATAATATTGAGTCTTTTTCAAGTTTTTTTTTTCTCCTATTGATTTAAGTAATCTCTACACCCAATGTGGGGCTCAAACTCATGACCCCAAGATCCAGAATCATATACTGTCCCAAATAGGCCAGCCAGGTACCTCAATATTGAGTCTTTTATTCCAGGAACCTGGTATAACTTCCCTTTTATTTCAGTGTTTAATTTCTATCAGCAATGTTTTGTAGTTTTTAGAATACAAATACTGTGTATCTTTGGTTAAGTATGTTCCTAAGTATTGTGAAGTTTTTTATGTTATTGTAAATGGCATTTTAAAATTTCATTTCCCAATTGTTCATTGCTAGCATACAGAATTTAAACTGATATTTTCTATTGATTTTCTAGCCTACAATCTTTCTAACTCACTTATTACTTCTTCTCAGTTATTTTGTTGATTCTTTAGGACAAATGTCTCTTTTATCCAACCTTAGTCCCCATCCTAGAAGTAACACCATTGAGTGCATTTTTCTGTGTCCATTTTCATCTATTTTCCCCATATATATATATGAGTCCATGAAAAAGGCATAGTATTGGATCTTATTTCATGCAAACATTATCAAATTGTGTTATCATTATGCAACTTGCTTTCATTCTTCAACTTGCTTTCACTCAACACCATCTCTTGAAGATTTTTCCAAGACAGCAATAAAGACCTACACATTTTGTTAAATCACTGTGCGGTGTTCTCTAGTTAGGAGAAATATATACAGCTTTTCTTCTGTTGAGGGCCATTCAGGTCAATTCCAGCATTTTGCTATTAGGAGCACTGCTGCAAGGAGCACCCTCAGACGTATCTCTTTGCCTACGTGGGTAAAATTGTCCCTGGAACAAACTGTGACTAAGGGTGGACTCACTGGGTCATGACATGTACACTTGACATTTTCAGAGATGCGGACTTCCCTCTGTCTGAGCTCCTGGTGAGACTAAGGCCTGAAGGGCACCCTGTGGAGTCCAGGAGGGAGGAGATGAAGGAGCTGGGGAGGAGAGGGATGTGAGTGTGTTGCACACGCATTTGGGGACGAGGTGTGGATCTGCACCCAGACGTGACGGAATCCCCGTCGCAGGGCCCACATATAGCTCTAAGGGAAGCAGATGTCCTCCTGGCAGCCTCCACCCTCTTCCTCCCACACTCCTCCCTCCTCCCCACACCGCTCCCGCCGCCCAGGGCTCTCCTCCCCCTGCTGCAGGTCCTCCCAAGCCAGGAGCAGGAGAGCAGCCCGATGGGGGGAGGCCGCATTAGACGCTGCTCATCTGTGTTTTCCGAGCTGGGGGCCACAGCGCCGGCGCGGGTGTCAGCAGTCCCTGGGACAATGCGGGGATGGACAGAAGGGCCTCCTGGGGTGGCTCATTACTTCATGGGTTGCTTTTTGGGGTGCACAAGTGAGGACTGCCATTCTGGAGAAAGACCTCCACCCATGAGCCCGGGCCTCCTGCAGACCTGACGGCTGTTTGACATGGAAAACACCGGAGACCCCGCTCCCTCAGGAGCAGCGTGGGAAGCCCCGCACTGAAAACCCTTCTCTGGCCACTTGCAGCACGTGGCCTTGGCGTAGGCATGTCCCACCTCTCAGGCTCGCTCTCCTACTCTGGGATAAGGAACCACATGAGCACCCATGATTTCTGTCTGTATCCACCCTCGTCCACCTCTGATTTCCCACTGGGGACACATCCTCCCTCTCACTGAGTCAGCGGGCGCACTGAGCAGCGCCGAACCCAACCGCAGCACCAGGGGCCGCCTTGTGACCAAGTACACGCAAGCGGGGTGTCCATCCTCTTGGACGTTCTGATTGGCTACGGGGTGGCCATGTGACCCAAAATGGGCCAATGAGAGGCTGTCCTGGGGCTTCCGCAGCATCCGGTGGGGCGGGACCCTGGGCGCAGGGGCTGCTGGGCTGGCGGGTGGGAAGCCGGGAGCCGCTGGCGGTCACCGTGGTCGCTGCTTGGAGACAACATGCTTGAGAGTGAAGCCGGCCCAGAGGAAAGCAGAGCCCAGAGAGGGAGAGGGACAGAGTCGTGACCAAATTGTTGGAGTCCGTGGATCCAGCTGGGTCAGCAGAGCTAATAAATGTTCTTTCTCACTTAAGTCTGTTTGAATTGAGTTTCTGCCATTCGCACCCGGAAGGATCCCCGTTAATGGAGCCCGTGGTTTTCCTCCGGGACCCCTAAATGGCGAGACCAGGCAGGCCACGGAGGCTGTGTCCTCCGAATCTGAGGTCCAGGCACGCCGAGGGACTCCTCCGGGTCGGGCAGGGCTGTGCTGTGTCCCCTTGCCCACCCCAAGGACGGCCCCGGCTCAGGGGACCAAGGGAGCCTCAGGACCCGGCTCGGGGTCCCTCTGTCCGTGGGTCACACAAGTCCAGCGCAGTCCGGTGGCTCCAGCAGGGAGAGCCAGCGGCTTCCCAGAGGGCGTAGACTCTGAGCGGGATGAGAGGAGAGAGATGTGTAGGACATATTCCACACTTGAAAATGCAGCACGGCTATGCAGTGTCAGTCCCCGCACCTCACTGGTCTGGATCCTGAGCTCCGTGCGGGCAGGAGGGCGAATGGCCAGTTCGCCGCCAGTAGGGAGCACAGCCTCTCAGCATCAGTCGGATCAGGTCCCGACCCCCCGCTCCCACTCTGCAGCGGCTCCATCTCGCTCAGAGCAAAAGCCAATGCTCTCAAAATGACGCTTAAGACTCTGGTCCCACCCAACTATCTGCCCAGGCGACCTTTAACCTCAGTAGCCTTTGCACCTCCTCCCCCCCCCCAAAGCCTCTTCCCCAAGACAGCCACGTGACTCCCCTCTTTCAATTTTCACTCAAACATCACCTTGTCAGTGAGGTCCTCCCCAGCTCCCCCATGTGGCACACCTCAGTCCCGTTTCGTTTTCTCCACAGCACTATTGACATGATTATTGCCTAACAAAGTCATTGATTTGTGTTTTGTCTATTCCTCCAAATAAGGCCATAAGGTCCATGATGGAAACCTGAGAAATGCCCAGGTGCCACCAGAAAAAGATCTTCCCTCCAGCATTGCTGGGAGGGCGGGTTGCATCTAGTCCCCCTTCCCTGACTCAGGAGGGTAGAGGATCAGAGCAGTGTTGAAATATTGAGAGAAACTGGCCAGAGTCCCTGGATCCAGCCCTACCTGAGTCCTGCCATCACCCTTGGGACTTAAGTTCTATGAGCCCATTCATACATTCTCTCTTAGCTTAAGTCCACTGGAGGAGGGTTTTCTGTCACTGACAACTACTGGAGCCCCATCAGACCTGGGGCAGGGGGCAGCCTGTAGGACAGCTGTAAAGTTAAATGAGACCCTGTCCATGAAAAGCCCTTTGCCATTTTAAACACTTTACGAATACGAAAGGCTGCTGGAGGTGCTGCTGGTGGGTTCCTCACTCTCCTTCCTCTCCCCCCACCCAGAGTCCAGACCCCTTCCCAGGGCAGCCTCTGCCCCCTCTGCCAAGGGGGGTGCCAGCTCCTCGCATCTCTTCTCTTCCAGTCCAGTCATTCTCTTCTTTCCCATCTTGTCATCTGGAAAGATGGCAAATCGAAGCACTTAATTTTCCTCCTCCAACCCAATGAATATGAAGGCTTACAACGCCAATGAGTGTCGGGAAAAGGAGAGTCATTTATATCAATTAGCAAAAATAAACATGAGCTTTGTGCAAATTCACAATGAAGACAGCCTTTAGGAGCATGAAGCTCTGCAGGGTAGTCCAGGGATTCAGACCCCCTGGAGTCTCTTAGGGAAAGGAGGACTTGCTGGTACTGCTAGAGGGACATCTCATACCCTCTCTTTTCCTTGAGGTCCCAAAAGGAATATGTCCAAGAATCAAGAGAAATTTCCAGGCAATGCCACACCTCACTGTTCCCATATTTTAGCTCAGCCAAACGGAAACAAGTCTACCCTCTTAGTGTGTCCTCAGTCCACTCTCTTTTCTCCACCACCACTGCCTCCTTGGGCTGGGCCCCATCATATGCCATAGCTCCCCTCAATACTTGTAACAGCCTCCCCCTGGCCCCCCACTTTCCACTCAGCCTCCTGCAATTCAAACCCACATTCACTCAACTTATATTGCAGTCAAAGTGAGCTTTAGAAATGTAAATCATATCATGTCACGCCGTGTTCCAAACCTTCAATGGCTCCCCATTACTTTTAGAATGAAATATAAACCCCTTGTCATGGGCTCCAAGGCCCTTCATGGTCTGGTCACCTCTCAGACCCATCTGCCCTAACTCTCCCCGCTAGCTCCCTCCCCCGCAGCCACACTGACCTCCTTCACTGCTCCTCTAACTCACCAAACTCATTCCGGCCCCAGGCCCTTTGCACTTGCTATTTCCCCACATCTTTTCCTATTGGCTCTCTTTGAATTTTCATGTCTCAGCTCAAACGTGACTCTCCTCCAGCCAGGCTAATGTCATTGCTGTTTATCCTCTTCACATCCATTCAATCTGCAAACCTCCGTTAAACAGCTCTAGCATGCCAGCCATGTTCTAGGCTCTGGAAATGCAGCAATAAATAAAACAAACATGTCTTATGGCTCCTGCCTGAGGGAAGCTACATCCTAGCTAGGGATGGTGGAGGGGGTGGGTAGAAAAACAGCAAACAAGGTATAGACCAGAAAAGGTCTCAAGTGATGATAAGTGCTATGAGAAAAATGAAGATAGAGGGGGAGTAAGACTATAATTGGAAACCAGTGGGTCAGAGTAGGCATCATGGAGAAAGTGACACTTGAGCAAAGACATAAGGGAGGGGAGGGAGGAAGCTATGTGAGTATCTGGGGGAAAGACTTCCAGACAGAGGGAACAGCAAGTGCAAAGTCCCTGGGACAGAAATGTATCTGGGGTGTTTGAGGACCAGCAGGGAGGCCAGTGTGACTGGGACAGAGTGAGTAAGGAGACAGTAGGGGAGATGAGGGTGTGGAGATGGCAGGTCACAGAGAGCCATAGAAGCTATGGTGAGGACTCTGACTTTTGCTCTGAGAGAAGTGGGAGCTGAGGGAGGGGCCTGAGAAGTGATTGAAACAGGATTCCCTCCATGAGAACAGTTACAAAACGGACGTGGTCCAGGCAAGCATTGGAGCAGGAACAAGGACTGTCCCTGGAGCAGCGTCACAGAAGGAGGGTTGGCATTCACTCATTCACTCACTGGATTTCATTCATTCACTCACTCATTCATTCATTCATTCATTCCAGACCTAGCAGAGGCTTTGAAGCCAAATGGTTTGATCTCTGGCCCCACCAATTGCTCCTTGCGTGGGACAAGGACCTTAACCTTTCTGGGTCTAACCCACCATAACAGTGCTGACACCTGCAGAGTTCTGTGGGCTGCTTGTCACAGGGCCCCGCACAGAGCGAGCTCTCCATTAGCACAAGCCTCACTTCCTTTCCTCCTCCTTTCCAGCCTTCCTTTCTTCTTTCCTTCCCCCTCATAGACTGTAAGCTCCATGAGGACAGTGACTTTGATCTGTTTTGTTCACTGTCCTATCCCCAGGGCCCAGGACCTCTCCTGGCACAGAGTGATTGATCCATAATATTTATCAAATGGATGAATCGCCTGAGTCCAGAGCAGACGAAAAACACCTTGTCAGAATCAGGACTGACAAAAGGAAAATGCAGCAAATGTTAAATTCCAGAAATGCAGATCAAGGACGGGGTGGCAGACATGTCTACAGGGACCTGGATCACCCAG
Source organism: Enhydra lutris kenyoni (assembly GCF_002288905.1). Taxonomy (NCBI): domain Eukaryota; kingdom Metazoa; phylum Chordata; class Mammalia; order Carnivora; family Mustelidae; genus Enhydra; species Enhydra lutris. The sequence continues at coordinate 12,351,640 of NW_019154090.1, read as the reverse complement.
CAGAAAGTGACAGGTGTCGCCCGACCTTGTTCTTAATTCTAAGAGGGCAAACAAATGAGCCTTAACAGAATGTTTGATGTCTGCTCTAGGTCATGTGCAAGTTGAAGGTCAAGTCTACGAGCCAGAGAGCCTTGTATTTTTAAGTGCTCTATCTGCATGTTTTAGTACATTGGGGTCTGTCGTGTTAATCATTATGTTTTATTGAGTCCCATTGCAGATATTCATTGTTTAACGGTTGGTTGGGGGGTGTAACATGGGGTCTCTGCCTGGGGAATTCAGCAGAGCCTGGACTGTTGGGGGCACTCCCGTGGGTAGCCAAGCAGACTCATATTCTGCAACAGTATTACAGAGTCCTCCGTACCCTTCACCCATCTTCCCCCATGGTTACATCTTACAGTTAATTCCATATCAGGGCCAGGCAACCGACCTTGAGACAATACTGTTAACCAGACTGCAGACCTTATTAAGATCCATCATTATTTACATGCAACTCGTTTATGTGTGTGCATGTGCGTGTGTGCATATGCACACCTACACATATGTTCAGTCCTAGGCAGTTTTACCACATGTATAGGTTCCTATAACCCCCACAGCCATCAAGATAGAGGACTGTTCCCTGCACCACAAAGGCACTCCTTTGTGCTGCCCATAAATACTTACGCCCACTCCATTCCCAAACCCACACCATCCCCACAGCCTGGAAATTGCTAATCTAGTCTCCCTCTTTATAGTTTTGTCATTTTAAGAAGGTTGTATAGTGGAATCACACAGAACACAACTTTTTATGATTCTCTTTCATTCAGCATCATACCCTGAAATCCATCAGTATCAATAATTCACTCCGTTTTATTGTGAAGTCGTAATACGTGGTGTGGATGTCCTTGAGTTTATGTAACCATTCACCCATGAAGGGCATCTGGGTTGTTTCTTTTTCCTTGGATTTTTTAAGCTCCAGCAGGGGTAAGAGAGGATTCTTTTAAGTTGACTGTGGGGAGCCCAAGTTCCACGATGAGAAGTCAGGGCTTGACTCTGCCCACACTGCCGCCATCAGACCAGGGTCTAAATGAAAGAGAAGTTACAGCCTGGGCAGCTGTATATTAAAAAGTATGTGGTTATTCAGTTATAAATCACAGAAACCCAAAGCAAAAGGGGTAAATTTTTGACTTGAGGAAATGACAAATCCAAGAATAGTACTGTTTCAGGCATGGCTAGAACCAGGGAGTCCAATGATGCCATCAGATCTGCTTTTGATGCCGTCAGATCTCTTCTCTTCTTCTCGTCTCCTCTTCACTTCTTCCTCCTCCTTCTTATTATTCCTCTCTCTCTCTCTCTCTGTCTGTCTCTCTCCTCTCCCTCTTGGCTCTGCTTTCCTCTTTACTGACTGTTCCCCACAAGCCCACTTCTAAGTAGCTATAGGAAGCTCCCAGCCTCTCTCCTACCAGCTCAGCAATTTCAAGGAAAGAGAGTGCTATTTTCCAACAGGTTCCAGGAGCTCCTTAATCATCACTGAGGCTGAGGGAATGCACTGTTTTAGGCTAGAGCTCAGTGGTACGCCCTTCCCTGGAGCCAGAACAGGATCAGCCTGTGAGTGGGGAAGGGACCATCTCCAAAGGAAAACTGGCTCCCTCTCACCAGAAGATGGAGAAGGGATGGGTTCTTGGCGGGTGCCTACATCGGGAGACAACTACACAAAGATTCCCCTGCCAGGGGGGCTCAGGACAGGCTGCAGGTAGGAGGTCAGTGTTTGGCACAAGCCAGTGGAGAGAGGAACAAAACAGAACCAACTTCTCAATTAGGTACGGGGCAGCAGAGCCTAAGGCTCATGATACTTCTAGAAACTAATAAAAATTGTTTAATCCTTTTGAAAATCATGAAGTAAAAAATGAATATGACCCATCCTGGAATATGTTCATCATATATTCATCATACGTACAACATAATTATCTGTCATACAATGTAATTATCTGTCTATCTATTTATTTTAGAAGAAGGGGCCCACGAAGATTGGCCCAGTAGGACTACATGCTTGCTTGGACATGGTGGACTGAGTGAGGTGACTCGGAAAGTTCCCAAATTTGAATCTTGGCATCTAAAGGAATGGTTTGGTCATATTAAGGAAAATGGGTGAAGAAAAATTAAGTCTATACAGGGCTATGATTACTGGCTCTGGGGCTGAGTCCTGGATCTGTGACCACCCAGAAGATCAACCTTGGGCAAGGCCCTTTTCCTCTCCAAGCCTCATGTTCCCCATCTATAAAGTGGGCACAAGAATTGCCATCCTTTCTGAGGGGTCATGGGGATTAAAGGAGACATTGTATGTGCTTAGCAAAGGATTCAGCATGCAGTAGGTGCCTAATAAATGGGATCTGAGTCTTAGTTTGGGGAAAACTAAGAATAGAATTTGGGAAAGATGCTGGGACCAGAACTGAAGTGACACGTGAAGCTGAGAGCAAAGAGGGGCTGCCCCAGAGAGCAGGTGGGGAGAGGAGAGCAGGAGACAGGATCTTGGAACTTGTTGACATTAGGGCCAGGAGAAGGGGACAGTCAGCAAAGGAAGTAAGAGAAAAAGGAGGAAAACCCTGACATCAGGATCTTGGAAGCCAAAAGAATAATGGACATCAGGATATTGGAAAGTATTACCAGGGCTGGATCCTGCAAAATAATCCAGAGTAAGTGGTAGGGAGAGTGTTTGGGGAAAAACAGATATAATGGATATCTGTGGTTCTGTCTCCTCAAAAGTGGTTAGTGGTTTCTAAGCCCCCGCCTTTTTGTTAATTATTCATTCATTCAACCAATAAATATTCACCGAACTCGTTGGCTGTGGATTGGTCTCAAGGTCACCCACTTAGGCAGTCTCTGCTGCAGAGTCATTCTGGAACACTGCTGGTTCCCGCCTGTTCTATTTCTCAGCTTTCTCTCATCACCTGAGCATCCTGGCACCCAGTAAATTCCCAGTTGCCTCAGTTAGCCAGATTCAGTTTCTGCTGCTAAAAACCAAATGGACAACTCACACACTTGGTCCACCTGTTTGGGGAAGGGTGACTCCCACACCTGCTCCACGGTGGGCATGCCGCCTAAGCCAGGCCAGGCAGAAAAGCCTAAGCTTCAGCCAACATGAGTAGTTCTCCCCTTAGTCCAGTGAGAGTCAGCCTGGGTATTGTTAGAACTCTCACAGAAGTGAAGTAACTCTCACAGAAGAAAAAAGAATCTTTCCATTGGGGTTGCTGAGCTGACGGGATAGTAGGCTAGAGATCATGACTATCTGTATCACTGTGAGGGAAGAGCCTCAGGGAATGAAGTTGACATCGAAGAATCAGGGATGAGAGATGGAGACAAATACTTTACAGATCCTGGATCCGGCCCCTCCTGAAACCCCTGGGCTTACCCATCATTGGGCCACTAACTTCCCATTTGGGCTTATGTCACTGTGAATTGGGATTACGTCCTTTGTAATCAAAACAACTTCTGTCTAATGCAAAGACTACAACGCTTTAAAGTGAATGCCAATCTCCATTTTTCTTCATGGACAAAGAGCTTCACAGACAACTGTGAGAACTAAATGTGAGAACACAGCACACAATAGGTCCTTCATCTTTGGTACTTGCCTCCCATCACCCCGGTACACTCATACGTGAGCTGGCCAGCAAGAAGTAAAAAAGAAAAGCCTGCAGGTGATTTTTGCAAATCAACATTCCCAGAAATTTTAAACCCCCCCACGGGCTAAACTCACCACCTTTTACCACTGTCTTGGGCCACCCAAATTATTCCCAAAATAGACACCCTAAATTCTAAGAAGACAAGCAAAGCTAGCGTTAATGAAATGTTTAATGCCTGTTATAGCTCATATGTTAGTTTTAAGTCAAATTCATGGGCCTGGAGAGGGGTATTTATAATGTAGGATGTGTATGTTTTTATTACATTGGAGAACCCGCATATAATCAACATGGACTGTAGATATATGGCCATCTTTATAAGATGTGGAGTATAATTTGATTCCTTTTCAATATTTACAAAGGTTCAAAGTTGTAGGCTCAGCTTTTATGGCATATTGTGACATAACACCATCCTGTCTGTGACTTGGTAAGCAGAGACCTTGGTGAAGCATGACCCAGGGGAGAACTGTGGGACTCAGGGGGCCGAAAGCAGCGTTCTGGCCACGTGGGAGGAGACAGGACAGTAAGTGGAAACAGACCCCTAGGGAGGGGGCAGCCAGCCTTGCTCGGGGCTCAGAGAATATGTGTCCCACGAACCAGGAACCACAGAGGAAGGATACTGTGGGGAGGAGGCCAGACTGGCAGGTGGGGCCTCAGGAAACAGGGGAGCTGAGGGCAGAGCTTCCCTAGGGGACCCCATGACCCTATCCACGCAACAGCTGCCATCGCAGAAAGCCTGCTTCCTATGAAGATGATGCAGTTGGCGTCTCCAGGCACTTGGGAAGTTGGGTTTCATTGTGTTATTTCTTCTATGAATCTTTCCCAGACCCTCATGGAGAAATGAGAAGGACAGGGCATAAATCCACAGAGGTTTGGAGATGCTCTGCCCAGAGGAGGGAGAGTCTAAATAAATATCTTGTTCTAACTCGGCAGGTGTCAGCAGGGGATGGGAGGTGGACCCTGACTACAGACAGGAATCAGTATGCAGGTCCTCTGGTGCTGTCATCAGAAAGAATGGGTCCTCTTAATGGTTCCCAGTGAGGAGCTAGGACGTACGTGTGTATTAGCAATAGATTCAGCTATAAGAGACAGTAAATCCATTTTAAAAGTTCCTTAGGCAAAACACAGAATTATTTCTCTTACTGGTGAAGGAAGCCCAGCATAAGCAACCAGGGATGATGGGATGGTTTCACTCTGATCATGGATTCAAGCTCCTTCTAACTTCTCATTCTGTTGGTCACAACACATTTCATGAGGCTTTCAACTTATGATCCAAGATGGCTGCTGGAGCTCCAGCCATCGCATCCACATTTCTATCAGCAATGAGGAGGGAGGTACAAAAACATGCTTTCCTTTTCCTTTAAGACGCTTCTGGAAATTACACATGACACTCCACTCCATTGACAATGACTTCATTACATAGCCCAATCTATGTAATAAACAACAAGGGAAGCTGAGGAATGGAGTCATTATTTGGGGCAACTGTGTGACAGCTATGTCATAGATATTGGGAGGAACAGTTCAACAATCTCTTCCATACTGTGCATGAGTGTCTGGGTGGGGGGCCCAAGGTGTATTGTGTGGCTCTGTGTGAATATGTCCTCACCTGGCTTTGTACCAGTGCTCACTGTCCTTCATTATTAAGCACCCACTCCATAAATATGCTGAATGAATGAATGAATGAATGGGCACAGCCACAGATGTCCACAGCAATGTGTATATGAGTGTGAACAGATAGAGACAGAAGCACACATGTGTGTGTCATGCACACAGGTGTATTCGCTATTTACTCACTTATTCAGCTAGTATTTCTTGAGCACCTACTATGTGCCTGGACCGTGCTCCACACTTGTGGACCAACAAGTTAACATGGAAATCCAGGTTGCTGCCTTCACGGATTTACACAGCCCAATGAAGGGAGGGACAAACCCAGGTACATGAATAACCGAGTCAAATGATATAATCACATCAGTCTGGGGAAGAAAATAAACAGTGTGATCTTTTAGGGATCAGTGGAGAAAACAGGGTCACCCAATAAGAACAGGAGGGCTGTGAAAGGTGTCCCTGAAGAGGTGACATTGAAGGAAACACTTCAGCCCATGCACCCCAGACATCTGCCTCCAACTCAGACTTTTCTTCATAGCACCAGGTGCTGGGCTCCAGATGCCAACTCAATGTGTCCTCCAAGGCCCATTCTGCCCCCAGGTCTGTGTGGCTGAAGCGAATGGCTAAAGGAAATTTCCTATTTCTCTTACTAAATCTGATCCCCACCCTCTCCCCACCCCCTGCTCAGTCTTCCCTAGCTCAGTTCATGGCTGCACTATTTACTGAAAGATGAAAGGAGGCAGTGTAGGAAAAGCTGGCAAAGGAGCTTTCCAGAGGGAGCAGCAAGAGCAAAGGCCCTGGGGCAGGAATCATCCTCCTGTAGTGGAGGAATAGACAGGAGGTTAGAGCATAGTTAGCCCAGGGTGACATCTTGAAAAGAGAGCCGGGTGAACCACCTCCCAACACCACCCTCCACTTTTTGGCAACCTGCTGAAAATCTCCACAGACTAGACCAGACCCAAAGCCAGAAGCAAGACAGCCACATGGTATGGACCACCTCAGTCTTCCTTATGGAGACAGTGGACTGTGCAGGCCTCATGGTGGAGGCAGGAGGTCAGGGGGAGGCACTGGCAGTGCCCCAGGGAGAGGTGACTTGGCTCCACCCAGGTGGAGACAGGGAAGGTGAGCGGAGTCAAAGCAGAAAAGCCATGCTGGGGAGTTCCAGGTGACCTAAGGACCAGGGGTGGCTCCCTGGTGTGGCTTCAAGAACCCAGTGACAGCTCTGCCTGTGTATAGGAATGGCTTGAACCCCTGAGCAAATGGGGGTTTCGGGCACTGAGAAACCGTGCAGTAAGAGCCTCCTGCCCTGGGCCACCCCCAGAAAAGTCCATCTCTGCCCCCAAAGAGCCAACAGCAGGAGAGAGGCAGGTGTCCAGGATGGCCCGGGGCCTGGGAAGTGCTGCTCCCATGTTTGATTTTCCCCATTCATTAGAAGGAAATGCACTAGGGCCAGAGCTGACGTCCTGCTGGAAAATCAATGTCCCATCAGAGCTCACCTTCGCGTCCCACCACTGCCCTGTGGATCCATTGACACTGGCTGCGACAGAGCGAGTCTCAGCCCATGGGCAGGGGGACCGCGGGTGTAGCTCCTGCCTGCAGGGCCACATGGCGGAGCACAGGGTCAGGGCCTGGGGCCTCGTGAAGCCTCACCCAGAGCCTGAGCCTGCCCTGCAGGAAAGGCACCCACAGCACAGGGATGGCAGCAGACCCCCCTCTACCTGAATCTGGGTTCAAACCCCAGATCCACACTTGCCAGCTGTGTGCCCACGGATTCACCTCCCCTCTCTGGGACTCAGTCTCCCCATCTATAAAATGAGGCTTTATGCTCAGAGTATCTGAGCTCTTCATGGCAGACTAGAGACCGCTGCAGCTGGTCTGAGCAGCGAAAGGAATGGATCACAGGGTAGTCAGGCTCTAGAAGCCCTGGGAGGACCAGAGAGGCAGGTTTTGAGGCTCCACGGTGGCGACCAAGTCCGACTTCCCTGGCAGGATGGCTCCCTGGGACCCAGCACTGCTGCCCAGAGGCACTGACACCCAGCGCACACCCTGACATCCAGCCGTGGAAACTCCTCCCCACTCCCCACCCATGTGGCCTCATCCCCTCCTCATGGAACCCAGTTCTGGCATATGAACCTCCTCCTGGGGTTCAGCAGACTCCTGGAAGGAGGTTTCTGGTTTCTGCAGAGGCTACTATGTTGGTGGATAGAAGCCTGGAACTGCTGGTGACCAGTTTGCCCCCACCTGCAAGAGCCTGTCTGAGAATGCCACCAACACAGGGGGAGAGCAGGGCTGAGAGGAAGAGAGGGTGCATCTTACTGACACTATAGGAGCTCCTGGATGGAGCCAGGCCTGAAGCCATCCTGCCAGTGTGTACAGGTGAGCCATGTCTTCTGCAGGGAGCCCAGTCTCCTTGTGTAGATTGAGCTCGTGGAGCTTATGGGGAGGGGACAACAAAATGCCACCTCACAGTCTCACCACAGCCTTCTCTAGCCAACACCCCACCTGGGGGAAAGCCTGGCCTTCTAGAATCTTCTTCCAACCCACATCTGGAAGAAATGCCAGGGGGAGATATGGGCAGATCTGGGTTTTAGCACCGAACACACCTGAGTGCATGACCACCCTCTGCCACTCACTGGCCATCTCACCCTCTGAGCCTCAGTGTGCTGATCTCTGAAATGTGGATGGTGGACACATCAATCCTGCAGAATTAAGGGAGTCAGTGTGTATAAAAAGCTGAGTATAGGGCAGGGGCTTAGAAAGAGCTGTGCATCCTGGTCTTTCCCTCCTGTGGGGAGGCCAGGAGTGGGTGCAGGAATGACAGCAGAGTCTATGTCTGCCTTTGGTCAGCTTAACGAGGTGATACACGAGCATGGAATGTACCTCCTAGTCATATCAGGGCTCAGTAATATTTCGTTATTGTCACCATGATCATCAACACCACCATCATCACCATCATCATAACCATCATCATAACCATCATTATCACCACCATCATCACCACCATCACCACCATTATCACTGCCATCACCTCCATCATCACCACCACCATCATCATCATCACCACCATCATCATCACCATCATCAGCAGCACTATTATCACCACCACCATCACCACCATCATCATTACCGTCACCACCAACATCATCACCATCATCACCACCATCACCACC